>NC_143398.1:105215094-105840094 GCF_052110815.1 Crocodylus siamensis
GACTGGCAAATTATTTCTCCTCATTTGGGGCTCAGTTTCTCCCTTCTGCAAAGTGGAAATAATGAAAGTTCTGTCCTTTGTAAAGAGTTCTAAAATCCATAGATGAAATGTTGATGAACAGTGAAATGTTAAGACTCAATAGTATTACCATAATTTGACGAAGTTTTGTTCCAGGAGTACCCTGTAAAGGCAATGCCTTTATATATGCCAAGTGGGTTAGTTAGTAGATACCTTGCCAGTACCAGATGGAGTGCTAGAATATGTAGCATAGTTCTTGGGTTTTGTTAGACCAGCTAACTTGTTGTTCACAGTATATCACCACTTTTGGGCAACTGAGTACTGCATATGGTTTCTTGGGTATAACTGTTTTACATGGATCTCAACAAATGGCAAGTGTGTGTTTAACAATGGTGACATTTTTTTTTCTATCCTTTACTTTTGCAGAGCCCCTGAAATCATCCTTGGTTTACCATTCTGTGAAGCAATTGATATGTGGTCACTGGGATGTGTCATTGCAGAGTTGTTCTTGGGCTGGCCTTTATACCCAGGAGCTTCAGAATATGATCAGGTTGGTATGGATGCTGAAGGTGAAGTAGCTAATGATCAAAGTACAGTGGATTTTTTTTCCTTCTTGTATAAGAAATAATGAACACATTGTTACTTTGATATTCTTTTGCTGGCAGAAGATATTTGCATTTGTTTTTTATTATTCTAAAACAACCTTTTCCTTATCCACCTGTAATATTCTAGGTAACCAGTAAGATTCTTAGTACTGTGCCTTTAAGGACTGACTGTCTAAGTGAACTGCCAATCAAAAGTATAAATTCCTGTTGATTAGAAAGCTCTGTAGATGATCTCTAATCACTGAACAAAGCAACATTCTTACTCCACTGTAACAGCAAGTATTAAATAAGGGTTTATTTGATATATTATAAGAAATTGTGTGAACTCTACTGCTTTCCATAATCCCCCTTATGAAGACATATATTAAAAGGAATGACAACGAAGAGAATTCGCATAGCAATGTAGATCTTCATATCTCCATTCGCATAGCCTTTTATGTTCCTCTTATATCTATAAAATGATGCAGCAGCTTTGACAGGTCAGACTGCATAACAGTTTCAGTTCTAATCACCTTTTTCAGTTGTTCATGACTTTCTGCAACTGTAGGCTTGAGTTCTGAAAGAGGTCTTTTTGCAGGAAGTGCAAAAAAAAAAAGGACAGTAGGGCAAAATTATATATATATTTTTTTCCCATTATGAAAATGTTCCTGACACTTCTTTTTTTTAATAGTTTTTTTAGCCAATGCTTTAAAGGTAAAATTTGGCATGGAAATAGCCTTCAGCAAAATGTAGTGCCATTAGCTGTTCCAGAGGAAATCAGTTTTGAGCTGACAAACGAATGAGCCTTTGAAAAATCACATACCGAGCCTGAAGCGTAGCTTCCCCCATTCCAGACCTCATAAAGTGCACAGCTGAGAAAGAAATCATTGTACATACAAGCACAGCTAACTTCACTTCACAGTGAGAAACTCTGCTCTAGTCAAGTTTATGGAGAGCTTCTGTGGAGCTGAGAGATCAGCAGGAGCTGAATTTGAGCCTCTGCCTCCATCTCTATAGGCTTGTTAGGTTGGGAGTGGGTTGAAGAACAGCTCTTGAAGTTTTTAAGGAGTGCAGGAGGGACCCTCTCCCTGATGCACTTAAAAAACTCCAAAGACAGGATAGGTGCTTTGAACAAGCCAGGACTGGCAGTGATTTGATGTCCTGGCAGCTTCAGCTTATACTTATTTTTGTCCTGTCCATCTTTGCATTTCAGAAATACTTGTTACTTTTCTTAAGAATTTCCTATGACACAAGAATATTGAGTTTGCAAAGTGAAGCATTCAGAAGTCAGGAAGGGCCAAAGTTAAAATTTCATGTGCCAGCCTATCTGTGCATTAATATCAGTCTTTAATTACATAATCGCATACCTTTTTTTTTTTTTCATTAAATAACACCAAGCTCTTAAAAAAGACACGTAGCCTCTTGTAGTACTGGGTATACCATTGAGACAGTCTGTGAAAGTTAGTGGCAGGACAAGTTCAGTAAACCATATGGAAACTGCAAATTAAATATATGTCACAAAGTGATGGTATAAAGTTGCCTGAATATACAGGCCACCTATGTTCACAGATACTGGCTTCATAGTTATCTGCCCTATCCTCTGAATTGCTCCTGAGAAAGTGTGCATTGCCCATTGGAAGAAGAGATCAAGTATCAAATTATTGATATGGTAAACCTCAGAGAAGAGAATTTTTTATAAAAATCAGTGAAAGCTTACTATTTAAATCTGTGAATATTCTTTAACCTCTAATGTCTACATGCACTTCATTCTTTCTTATCCATAGTCTTAAAAGAGAAAGGAAGAATATTGTATAGATTTTAAGGGGAAATCCCATAGACATTAATGATAAAGGAAGGAAGTCTGTTAAGGTGTATGAGAATTCTCTTGCTTATTGTTCCTGTTAGTGTGTCCTCACTGAAGATTAGTGGTATACATTTTTCTCTTTCTTGCTTTGTTCCATTGTTTTATATACCTCCTGTCCTCCCAAGAGGAAAACCACCAGAAATTGTCACAGGTTGAACAGTGACTCCTCATCCTTCTCTTACAGATTCGTTATATTTCACAGACACAGGGCTTACCAGCAGAGTATTTGCTAAGCGCAGGGACAAAGACTACAAGATTTTTCAACAGGGATACAGATTCACCATATCCTTTGTGGAGGCTGAAGGTAGGAAGATGTTTCCTTCATCTTGCAACAGTAGGTTGGACATAAAGTGACATTCTGTTGAATTCAGGGCCCAGATCTCATCTCTCTGCAATGCATAGACACACCTCCTATAACAGCTATTGGTGGGGAGTGGGGTACAGGCTAAGATAAGACTACCGTAACAGAATTTTGCCAACTTTGGCTGGCCTGAATGTTTTATAGTTAGTTCTTGGTATTGCCAAGATACTGTAGACCTTGGTACTGCTTTGGTCCTGCAGACTCGATTAATCAAATCTGGTGAAGCATGCTAATTAGCACACTCCAGTGGCCTCAGCATCTCATGTATTTAGCTTCCCCATGCTTCAGAATGCTGGCAGGGGTGTTTTTCATTAAAGCCTGTTGGACGAACTTTAGTTAAAGTGCCCCTACCACCATTTTGAAGTGCAGGACACTGAATACACCAGACACTGAGAGCTGCTCTCAGAGGTGCAATAATTAAAGTGTCCCCCACTCCCCTCCGCCCATCCTTGGAGCACATGTAAAGACGCCCTTTAAGTCCTGCTCCACTGGGACCAGTTCAGGCTTGAATTGTGTATGGGGGACTTTTAAAATTTGGTTTAGAGAGAGAAATATCTTGTTATTCTGGGATTGTCATTTAAATCTTTGCTCTTTGTAGCTGAGATTTATGGCTGATGAAGTGAAGCTTAATTTACATAAAATCTGCCTCTGGATGGGTTTTATTTCTCTTTAGTTAAACACACTTTCATCTGAACCAGTTAAATACCAGATTTGCTCAAATCCAAGATGGGGATCCGTCCCCCATTGAACATGAGGAATAAAGCCCCTCATCTTGGATTTGAGGATGGGGGGGGAAGGCAGCTGCTGCAACTCCAGGGTTAGGGCCAGAGCCATAGCCGCTGCCTGTACTCCCAGTTGCTCTGCCCCTACTGTACTTCCCTGTGCTCCCCTGCCTCCCTGCAGCCTTAAGCCCTTACCACCTCTTCCCTCTTAGGATGAAGATCAGGTAGATAAAGACTACCTTGCTCCACCTCCTCCCCTTCTCCACCCCATTCCCCTGCCTGCAGCTCCCACAGTCAATACCAGTCTGACCTGGGGAAAAAATTATTTCCTGCCCCCAAATTTGGCAATAGGTTGAATTGTGTGCATCTGAGATGTTAGTACCTTAATAGAACTGGTACACCTAGGCCAAATTCCCACCTCTAGCATTGGACAATGCCCAGTGCTTTAGAGGAAATCTTGTAATGTTCTCATGAAAGGGAAAAAAAAAAAAACCTTGTTAGCCCCATACAGGTAACTAACAGAAACCTCCAAGCCTGGGACTTCAGATACCTCCATCCAGATACTAAGTTTCCTTTCAATCCCTATATGGAGGTACCAAGTTCTTATATGACACACAGATTACTATACCTAGAACATGCCTTTCCTATTATACTATCTCTTCTGTAAACCTGTTGCACTTCATCATGAAGCAGTTTCCATTCTTTGCCCTCATTTTTTTTTCAGAAGACCAATCCATAACTTCAATGCTGTAATGGTTAAAACCCTTTTTCTGATATGCATTTTCATTTTTTTAGTCATTGTTTTGACCATTTTGTATGCATTTGATCTTGTGCTGATAATCTTTTTTAACTTAGTGTTTCACTCTCGGTGATTTTCATCCTGTGAATAGATTTATAAAGAGTAATCATCCTCTTTTAAACCTCATTTTGCCAAGCTTATCTAGCCAAACTCTTTTAGTCTTCTTTCATGAGATACTCTCCAATCCACTAACCCTCCTAACAACCCTTTTCTATACCTGTTCAAGTTTAAATTAATTTTTTGAAGAGAGACAATCAAAATCCTACACATTATTCTAAATGTTATCTTACCAGTGCCTTGTGTAGTAGTACTAATATGTCCCTGTCTTTACTAGATGTACCTTTCTGGCCACACCAACATCAGGTATTAGCTTTCTTCATGGCTTCATCACATTGATAGTATATGGTCATCCTATAATCAGTCAATATAACTATGTCCTTCTCCTCTGCTGCCTCCAGTAAATGAATTCCCATCTAGTAGTGCAAGTTCTCAGTGTTGTCCATTATACTATTAAATTTCAGACTCTTTCTACTGCTCCACTCAACAAGGTTATCTGTTTCATAGATTTCATAGACATTAGGGCTGGAAGAGACCTCATGACATCATCGGGTCCAGCCCCCTGCCCAAGGGGCAGGAAGTCAACTGGGGTCAGATTACCCCAGCAAGATAAGCATCCAACTGTTTCTTAAAGGTATCTATAGTTTCGTAGTTAGTAGGGTCGGAAGGGACCTGAGCAGATCATCAAGTCCGACCCCCTGCTATGGGCAGGAAAGGATGCTGGGGTCAAACGACCCCAGCAAGGTGTTTATCTAGCTTCCTTTTAATGACCCCCAGAGTAGGAGCGAGCACCACTTCGCTTGGAAGTTGGTTCCAGACCCTAGCCGCCCTGACTGTGAAGTAGCGCCTCCTGATATCTAGCCTGAATCTACTCTCAGTCAACTTATGGCCGTTGCTCCTTGTTACCCCTGATAGTGCTCAGGGGAACAGGGACTCTCCCATTGCCTGCTGGTGCCTCTTGGCAAGTTTATAGGTGGCCACCAAATCCCCTCTCAGCCTTCTTTTGTGGAGGCTGAAGAGGTTCAGGTCCCTTAGCTTCTTCTCATAGGGCCTGCCCTGCTGACCCCGATCATGTGAGTGGCTCTCCTCTGGACCCTCTCCATGTTGTTCACATCCCTCCTGAAGTGTGGTGCCCAGAACTGGACACAGTACTCCAACTGCGGCCTGACCAGTGTTGCATAGAGGGGGAGGATCACCTCCTTGGACCTGCTCGTGATGCATCTGTGGATGCATGACAAGGTATGGTTAGCCTTCCTGACCGCGTCCCCACACTGGCGGTCCATGTTCATCTTGGAACCAATAGTGACACCAAGATCCTTTTCTGTCTCTGCACTGACGAGAAGGGAGTTCCCCAGCCTGTAGGTATGCTGCTGGTTCTTCCTCCCCAGGTGCAACACGTTGCACTTGTCCATATTGAAATCCATCCTATTCTCATCTGCCCACCTCTGTAACCTGTCTAGGTCTGATTGTAGCTTATTCCTTCCTTCTGGCGTGCCCACATCCCCCCAGTTGACACCAGTTGCCTAATTTTTTAATGAGGATGGGTTGAGAGACAGTGTCAAAGGCCTTCCTAAAGTCCAAAAAGACTATGTCCTCTGTGTAGTGCTTGCACCACTTTTGGGGGGGAGTCTAGACTCTGGAGACTCAGACAGTAAAGAAGTTTTTCCTTATGTCCAGTCTAAAGTGGGATTCCAGCAGTTTGTGACCATTAGACCTTGTCTTTCCTTGGGGTGCCCTGGTGAACTGATGTTCTCCCAGTTCCTGATGCATGGGAGTGGAGCCTGATGCAAAGTGTGGAACCCAGAATTGGATGCAGTACTCCAGCTCCAACTCCTATTTATTATTGTATAATCGTCTAGTCCTTCTCTATATCAGCAATGCCTTCCATCGTACTACTGTCTACACATTTCATAAAGACATCTAGTTCTTGCACCAAACTCTCTAATGAAAATATTAAGCAGGATGAGTTCCAGGACCAATCTCTGCATAATTGCTGTGCAGTTAGATAACTCACATTTCAAAGTAACCCATCTTAAGCTCCTTTTAGCCAACTCCTTAGCCAATCAGTGTCTGGTTTTCTCAACACTGAATCCTTTGTCTTAACAAAGAATGGGGTCTTTGGGCTCTGAGGAGACTCCTGTTTAATTTCCTGGCTGACAGGATGTTGTATAGGTCTTACATGGGAAAGGTTCAGTAAGGAAAAGCAAAAATGGAGAAGGGTTCAGTAAGGCACCATAGGGATATAAGGCCTGTAGTGGAGGAGAGAAAGCATTCTGGGACACTTGGACATGAGATGAGCTATATAAGTATACCAGACATTGGCCTCCTTTACATGTGCAGGTAAAGGTGTGATAGGATCTAATGTGCAATCCACACAATTGCATCTCTTGCCATGCCACACGTGCATGGTGGGATGCACAATAGTGGGATCATGTATTAGTTCCCATTGCACCTTATTGCTGATGCAGGGGGGACCTGATCTTGGGCTCCCCTTGCACCACCATGTGACAGGTGGAAGCCCCCTCAGCTGAAAGGCTCCCAGCTCCAGTATCCTATGCACACCCAGCCATGGGGGACTGCAGCAGCCACAATCTCTCACACTTGGTGTGATATGGGGTGTGAAACCCCCAAGCCTGGGGAGATTGTGTTTACTGCAGACTCCCAGGCTCAGGGGTGTGTGAAACCCCGAGGTCTGTGGGATTGTGGCAGCTGTGGCTTCCCAGGCTCGGGGTGCATGAAACCCACACCATCTCCCTGACCCAGGGGTTTCATGCTAAGTATAATGCAGCCCTGTGGCTGCTGGTGGGGATTCCAGCGATAGGGGAGACCCTGCTACAAATTAAAGCTCAATAGGAACCAGCTAGAAGGTTAGTACACATTTTCAAGGACTAACTTTATAGCTGGTTGGAGCTTTTTATGGCGTGATACTTACTTTGCATGTGTAGCTGGTTTTAAGGCAATTGCGCAATTAATCAGGTAATTGCACGATAGTGTAACATGTAGAGGGGGGCTATTTGTGTTACACAGTCAGGCAAGAGATATGGAACATTCTCTAAAGGGGTGCACGGTTTGGGCTGGCACATCACTTGGACTTAAATATGGGACAGCTCTGCTAAACAGCTTTTTCCTGTCTCGAGCAGACACCAGATGATCATGAGGCAGAGACGGGGATTAAGTCAAAGGAAGCAAGGAAGTACATTTTCAACTGTTTGGATGATATGGCACAGGTAAAAATGTTGGTGAAAAACTAGCAAGAATGCTTCTGGGCAAGGCAAACAAAGGAGAAACCCCTGAGAAAAACCAAGATTATACCTGTCCCGGTGGCTCCCAATTTTCATGTTCTGCTATGGGGCTGTGCACACAGGGTCAGGGTTAATGGTGAAAGAGATATAAGGTGGCACTGTCATTATGAGGCAAGGTCACAGGGCTGAGCTTCAAAAGGTTTAAATTCTGTTCTGGTTTCTGCCACTGACTTTCTGTGTGACCTTGGATTAGTTGCTTAACTTTTCTATGTCTCATTTTCCCAGCTTGTGGAATGGGGATGATTATAATGTGTACCCACTTTGTGAAGCATTTGCTTTCTGTGGAAGAAAAGTGCTGTTGCTGCTGCTGCTTAATACTATTATTTTCCTGTTTTGATAGTGGATTTGGTCAGGGTCTATTTAAGTTAACACCAACAAAAAACTACCCATGGTATTTTTAATCCACAGAAATGGAGGGCTGGGATTAGGAAAGACTTGAATAAATTGATCAGATGAAATGAAGTTTCTTCCCAGCACTGGTAGATAACTAGTAGGTTTATAGGAAACATTGCTGATATCTACTTTTTTGTGTCATGGGACACATAATTAAGTAGTCTAATTGTATAGTGCTTTATATGATACATAATGATTGTCAGAGCTTGTCTGTTACTACACAGAAGCTGTTCATTTTCATTGAAGGGTAACTAAGAGCTTCATTATCCATTGACCCAAATGAGCTAAATACATAACTGCCTGTCTAGAGACTTGGCTTGCACTAGCCAGATGACAATGACTGGCCACCTCAGTCTTCCGTGTGATCTTAGGCGCTACCCCACTAGAGATGGTAACATGCTGTAAAGATGCTTCAGCCAGGAAAGGATGTGATCTGTTGGAGACCTGACCATCTGCTTTTTCTTTTAATTGTTGTGATTGTCCTTTCTCTTCCAGGTGAATATGACAACAGATTTGGAAGGAAGTGATATGTTGGTGGAAAAGGCAGACCGGCGCGAGTTTATAGATCTGTTAAAGAAGATGTTGACTATAGATGCAGATAAAAGAATAACACCGATTGAAACTCTGAACCACCCCTTTGTCACCATGACGCATTTGCTTGATTTTCCCCACAGCACACAGTATGCTTCCTGTTTTCTATCTTGTTTGGGGTATTGGAGAGAAAAAAAAAACCTACAGGATATGGGTGGGCACTGGGTTGTGGCTAGGTAGATACAAGGGCCTAGTAACAGCATTTAGAAGTTTAGGTGTAAAGATATTATTTTTGTTTTTAAAAGTGCTAAATCTAGCACAGATAAGAAACTTGTTGCAGTTACATGGCATTCCAAACTACTGCAGAACACACTATGTGTATTATAATATTCAATAATCGCATCCATCCAGACTAAAATGCAGAAAAAATATGTCCAGTTAATACTGGATCTATGAATCAGTGCATGTGGAAAAGGAAGCAGAGTCTTCAATAGCTATTGCAGTGGTTCTCAACCTGATCCATAGTGGAAGCCTCCCCTCTCCTATCTACCTGCATCCTGCTTAGAGCCCTGGCTCAGAGGCTTTCACCATTTTAACTAGCTGGAGAGGATATTTTGTTTATGGCCCCTGATACCTGTTTGTTACCGGCTTGCTGAGACCGCAGTTTTAAAGTAAAGAGCTGGTAACAAGAAATTTGAGTTCAATTCCTAGCTCTATACGCAGACTGCCAATGCAGTCTTGAGCAAATCACTTGAAGTAGTTTCTACATCTGTTGAATGGCATCCCAGCAATGTTATGAAACGTGGTTCACTAGGGCCTGACTCTCATTTACACTAAGGCCAGTGCCACAGAGCCCACTAGCCTAGCATGAGGGAAACCTGAGTTCAGTTCACTACTATGGTATAGACATCCACATGACCTTGATCAAGTTACTTAGGACCATATTTTCTAAAGGTGTGGAGGTTCCTACAAATGCAGATAAGCTTGCAGAGAGATTTTCTGAAGCAAAAAATACTTCCAGTTGATTTCAATGGGAGTTCAGTATCTAGTCCTCAAAGCCCCACAGAAAACCTATTTGCATCCTTAGGCAGCAGCATATCCTTAGGCAGCAGCAATCTGGCCATTTGTTTCTCTGCACCTCATTTCCCATCAGTAAAATGGACATACTAGCATCGTCCTGTCTTAGAGGGGTGCAGTGAGAATAAATACCTTAAAGACTGTGAAGCAGTCTGTAATTAAGGAGGCCATATACACACAGTCTGATTTAATAAATGCAGGAGAAACATAGTAAGATAGATCATCGCTATAAACAGAGGGAGCAAACTGCTTTTATGTAAAGTTGTTCATAAATAAAGCATTACAGTGTTTTATGAAAATATGAAAATAATACACACAAATCTATTTTTGATTTTCTGTAATGTGCTTTTTATTGGCAACAATCCTTTTTATATGTGTGGCAACTGTTTAAAATTTTAGAGACTTTGGCCTTAGTCCATTGCCATAAGGAACCTTTCCATTGATTACAGTTGACTGATTTCAGTGGATGTCACTCCTGAAGTTTTTACTTACACTCTGCTCAGGCAAAACAAAGATGGAAATTTTTACTGAGGCAGGGCTCAGTGGGAATTTTACCTGTTTAAAAAAAATGGGATAGATATGCTGGATAACGAACATGTTACCAGCTTGGTGTGTTACTGCATGCTTCTTCTGTATCAGAAATTTTGATTGCGGTCAGGACCACAAGCTTTAACTGGTGTAGGCAGGTTGATTTAAAGTCTTGTCCATAATTGTCCTTGTTTTTGGGAATAGTAACTTCAGAGACCTGAGGGATGCTGGGAGTTATAATCTTCAGGAAACAAAGGAAATGAACATATAGAAAAGACATAGTTTCTGGAAGCAGCTTCTATAGTAGCATGGTTCAGAGTAATGACTGCAAGGCCCAACTCTTGAGGGAGTAGGTCCAAAGAAGCCACAAAACAAATCTGACTTCTAGCTCCCTATATCTGACTGTATGCGTCTTGAAATGCCACAGTCTTTCTGTTTTAGTTTTTCCCCTCTCCAGATGCTTTTCTGAATATGAAACATCCTGGATTATTAAAAAATAAATCTATTTTAAAAGTTTAATGCTAATATTCATTGCTTCTTTAAATTTCTCTCTGTTTAGATTATGAAATCAAAGAAATCAGTTTTATCTTTGTTTTGTCTATTTTTTGCTTATAGTCTAAATCCTTAATAGACACCCAGGTCTGAGCATCTGTGAGAAATTATTATTTTTGAAAAATAGCCCTTTAAATTGAATTTTAGAACAAAATTATGGATGTCTGTTATTGGTCTTCAGCTGTTGTAAAATCAAGCTTTTATGAAAAATATAAGTTTTTGCCCAAAATAAGTCTCTCTCAACGTTGTGTGCTTTAGTTCCCTCAATTGTAAAAAAGGAATAATGAAAATACTTACCTCAGAAGGAAGGTGAGGTAGCAGAGCAAAAAAAGATTTGTATGCGTTTTACTGACGGTAAAGGGCATTATATTTCCAGTGCCATATTCAGAACATTTTGAAACAAATATATATGGTAAGTAAAGTGCAAGGATTTTTTGTGACATGGATAGACGATGGGGTAGAGAGCCCAACACTCCCTATGCGTTGGTTCAGATTCTGAGGCAACCTCAGAGTTGGATTCAGGAGGGCAGTGAGCATTTTAACTTGATCCTACCATCCCTTTGAGCCATGGGAGTAACCCCATTGACTTAAATGGTTTCACTTATGCTTAAAATTAAGCATGTGCTTAAGTGCTTTGCTGGACTTGGACCAATGGGCTAAATGCCTCAAGTTCTACAGGAGCAATATTCTTGAAAGGGACAAGTTAGATGTCAAATGTCTCATTGGTCATGCACAGCAAAAGACTTCTCACAAGTGGAAGAGACACTAAAAGTAGCCTTCAGAGGAGTTTCATATGAGGAAAGAATTATATGATTTCTTACCAGCATTCTCATTTGCAGACTGTCAGAAAAGACTTCATGTTTCTCAGGTGGATTTTCTTTTCCTCCCATCCAAAGTCTGACAGCTTTGGCTGTGCCTGACCATGACTCAGATTGTAGCACTCATGCTGGATGTGGTCTTCAGGAATCCCGAACCAAGCATTCTTAGTTCAAACTTTTGCTCGTTCCCTTCCAATACAGTCATCAAGAGCCTGACCCTCCGTGGCTGTGGGACCATGTGGGAGAAAGGGACCATTCAAACAGATTGGGGAGCATTGATTAGTTTAGGGAGCATTTGATAGAGTGAGCTTGAGTTCATGGAAACTTATGCTATATATTTCTGATTTAGTTAGTCTATAAAGTGCAAATTTACCCTGCCTTTAGTTTAGGGAGTTCTGACTTGCCTTGATTACTTGGCTCTCAGTGACAAAATGCTAGGTAGCTGTGGTTGCCTGTTAACATTACTCATTGGTCTGTGTCTCCTCTCTCTCTCTGCCTCTTTCTTTCACACCCTTCGAATAAACAGCGTCAAGTCTTGTTTCCAGAACATGGAGATTTGTAAGCGGCGAGTGAATATGTATGACACAGTGAACCAGAGCAAGACACCATTCATTACCCATGTGGCACCAAGCACATCTACCAACCTGACCATGACCTTTAACAACCAGCTGAACACTGTCCACAATCAGGTAAGGTAGTTTGGAATAACCAGAGCTTGAAAAAATAGAGACCCCACAGAGTCCTAAAAATGGAGAGCAGAGGTGTAGTGCCTCTTTCAATACACACATAGTAAGCTGGTGCAGTTGTACCTCATTTTCTTCCCTGAACTCTGTCTAGCCTTTCGCAAAGAAGAGGTGTAGTTCTGTGCTGCAGTGTGTGCTTATGAAATATGCTTTGTTTATGCCAGGGTTGAGTATGATAAATACCACTTACCCAGAAAGTTGCTATGGAAAAAAAGCTCTGATAGGTGTGTCTGTTGATGCAACAAGTAGGATTTTGCTTGGTGACAATCAAACAGGTATATTTGGGATTTTACAATACTTACTCAGATTATGACTATGGTAAAACTAAACCTTTGTATAACAAACAGAAGATAAATAAAAACCTTTGTATAACTTCAGCAAAAATAAGATCTTAGACTCTCCTTCCCTGACAGTTTGGTAGTATTCCTTATTCTTATGTATCATTAGCCTTTACAATTCAGGACAGAAGTCCCAACTGAGAAGCACCCCATTGTGCTTTACACTGTACAAACACACAGACAGTTCCTACATTGAACACTGTGTAGCCTGCACTAGTTGTGTCTTCTGCTTCTACCTTGGCCTTGTATATCAGCACAGAGTTTCTCCAGTGATTTTAGAAGTGGATGTACGCAGTAGCATAACTGAGGGGCATGGTTACAGGAGGAGGTACAACAGGCAGGAAGATGCAAAAATAGCAGCTGCTGCTGCTGCAGAGACAGCTAAACGCACTGCCACCATCAGCACAGTGACAGCCTGTGCACTGTGGCGGCCCCTGGCAGAGAGATGCCCTCTGGATGTGTGCAGTGTCGGCATGGCTTAAACAAAAGCAACATAAATGGTTTAACCTAGTATTATAGTCATTAAGGGCATTTATGCATGTGCTCTGAGAGTATGTGGGGGGAGGGTCCAAGAGCCACTCTTATTAAAGGCCCGAAACATCATGTGTATCAGAGTTCCCACGCTGAAAAATGGCAGTGAGGGTACCTTAGTTAAAGTGCCCCCACTGCCATTTTTAAGCACAGGGATGCTGATATACATGACACTGGAGTCTGCTGGAGCACAGTAATTACCACACTCCAGCAGACTCGATTAATCTAATTTAATGTAATTACAGCGCATTGGACCAGCCTTGCTGCATGTGTATAGGTGCCCTAAATGGAAGGGTATGCATTTAGGGATAGGGCTGTAGGACACTGAGGGTATGGACTGATGAGCAAACTATACTGAGTTAAAAGAGCAGGAGGCGGACAGCTGTTGTATGACAACTTTGTTGTAAGTCGACTACTGTCCGAGCCCCCAAGGTCTGGAATGGCCTGCCACCGGGGTGGTTCAGGCACATACTTTGAACACCTTCAAGAGAAACCTGGATGTTTTTGTTGCTCGGATCCTATGACCCCTGCTGACTTCCTGCCCCTGGGGCAGGGGGCTGGACTCGATGATCTTCTGAGGTCCCTTCTAGCCCTAATGTCTATGAAATCTATGAAATCCTGTCTTCCAGGAAGTTAAAGCTAAACTGGAGCCACTTACTCCATTCAAGGGTAAGTTGCTCCGGTTTAGCTTCTGCTTACTGTAGGGTAGAAGACACACAGCAAACAGTTGCCAAACAGCTGTCTGACATGCAGAAGACCTTCCCTCACTCCCTTTAATTGATAATAATTTATCTGTCTTTATACTGAAGCAAGGTGCAGCTGCCATTCTTTAGGGTTTTTATAGAGCAGATTGCTCTGGGAGTCTCTTTTTGTACTATAAGAAGACACCATAAGCTTCACTAATATAATTGTGGAATTGACAGTAACACAGAAATTGAAAGTCTGAAAGGCTCTATCCAGGTTTACAAAGTGAAATCAAGATTTCAGGCTGGCTCAATTTTCTGTTACATGTGGTTCGAAAAGGTTAGTAGAAACCATTCATTAAGCAGAGGACACATCAGTGTATGCAATGGTAGGTCATTCGTTGGTTGTGGTTTGATGTGGCAGGCCATCATTTGTAAATGTTGGTGACCATTCTTTCTTGTCTGCTTTTAGAATTTGGGGTGGAGAGTAAGGTTGCTCTTAAACTTGCCAATTTTCTGTTGGTAACTTTTTCCCAAGCCTCTGAGCTGTGATACCATTCACTATAACCAAACAGCACAAGTTAATTAGACACTGGAGTCTCTCACCTTGTGCCTCACTAGCAGTTCCTTTTCATAAGACCCTTAGCAGAGTGAAATCCTGCTTAAGATGAGAAAGAAAAGAAGAATGTGTCCCTGTGTGTCCACTAATTGCCGAGGTCTGGGAGGCTCTGCCAGTTGTGATGTTTTCAGTATGGGATTTTCCAAAAAACAGACCCATGGGCTATTTGTCATAGTGATTCCTCTCTCATTGATGGGTTGAGTGTCCAGCTACATTTTATATTTCCATGATTATGTGCCTGTGTGGTTTTTTTTTTGTTTTAAAGAAAAATACAGCTTTATATCCTTTCAGTAAAAGGGAGCATGTAGTTTCTATGGGTGGCTCAGTGAAAATTTCTGAATTCTCCTAAAGGTTTTATGTTAGAGGCAGGCCTGATATCTCCAGCTTTCTCAAAGAATCTCTGAAAAATACTTACAGGGGAGGGAGACACTTCAATTTCTTTGGCTGAGAGGGTAGAACTTTTAGTTGAAATGTTTTCTTCCCACCACTCCCCTTCCCACTTATCCATCCTATTCCTAGACAAGCACCATCCACATGTCCTACTCTCCTCTTTTGGAATGTCTATCAGATGGACAATGAACCCTTACTTGCCTACCCAGTCACAGCATCTATTCTTCCATACAACCAGTCTTGGCTCTTCTGTGTCCCCTTCCGCTACAAAATCTCTGGGTCTTGTCTCCTTCCCCATTTGATACTCCTGGGGGTCCCTCTGGGAGTAGCTGTGGTTGCTGCTTGGTGTATTGGGCAGAGGAACACATTCCACTTGTACTCTGGAGTGAGGAGGAAGAGGAGGTGGCGGACACCTTTGACTACCTAGTGGCTGTAATGGTGCAGTACAGGTAGCACTCATGGTTATGGAGGCAGCACATGGCTCTGGTGCTATTGTCTCTGCAGACTTTCTAATCTTAAGACTTTCCTTGAGGACCCCTGCATGTCCACGGTGTTTACATTCCTCCAGGGCTGGTTCCAATGTGTTTGTGAGCAGGTGGAAACAGAAGTGGGAAGGGGGGTTGTTCTAATTTGATACTATGTTCCCACTGGGGCTTTGTTGTTCCCAGTCTCCATGTTGAAGGCACTTTGAGCAGAGTTGGATGAATGGTCTTTGGTCTGTCTCTCTCCTGCAAAATTTTCTTATTAAAGGTTTCAGTGTGAAGCCAAGTGAAATTTGGGGCCCTGTAAAAAATTACAGTGAACACTATCAAGTTGCATGCTATCTGGTTTCCTTGAGGCTCAAAGTATAACTTGAGAGGTAGGAAGGGAGCATCAACACAAATCACGCTTCCCTGAGGGAGTACTGAGTTTCACACAACTCTTGAATGGAACATTTTCTGAGGCCTTGTGGTGCATGGGGTGGAGATGATAGCTTGACTGTGAGACTAGTTCCTTCTTGACACACTACATTTTGGCCCTGCTCCCCATTTTCCAGGCTCTGGAGACACATTGAGATGTGCTTGGAGGCAGCCGCAGTTTGTAGAAACCCTTACTGTTTATGCCTAGCATGATCCTTTTACCCATGCACCCATGTCACCTGTCCTGGCCTCTGTGCCTTCTCATTTTGCTCCTCATTTATTTTGTGTTTGCTGGTTTTACCGAGATTCATTTATTTTTGATTCGCTTCTTCCAACATACCATCTCCCTCATTTTTTGTTTTGTTTAATTCCCATCATTCCTTTAGGCCACCAACCTGGCTCCCACCTCTACCAGTGCCACTATTTCCTTAGCCAACCCTGAAGTCTCCATACTAAATTACCAATCTGCACTCT
The DNA here is from genome assembly GCF_052110815.1 of Crocodylus siamensis. Classification (NCBI taxonomy): domain Eukaryota; kingdom Metazoa; phylum Chordata; order Crocodylia; family Crocodylidae; genus Crocodylus; species Crocodylus siamensis. The sequence goes on from NC_143398.1 coordinate 105,231,378, forward strand.
ACCAGCCCTCAGCGGCGTCCATGGCTGCGGTGGCCCAGAGGAGTATGCCCCTACAGACAGGAACAGCGCAGATCTGTGCTCGGCCTGACCCCTTCCAGCAAGCCCTCATCGTCTGCCCTCCAGGCTTCCAAGGTAAGAAACAGGGCAGCTAGTCTCTCAGTTGTTTAACGTACTTCTCATCTGACTACTCCTTCTAGCAAGTATTTCTCAAATGATCTAGATGGGAGAACACCTAGACCTATAGGATTGACCCATGAGACGGTTGGTTGTGTGATTGTGATGTTGTTTTTTGCCCCTGGCCAGAGTACTTTGAGGCACCTCTGCCTCATTTGGGTAAACATGGAAACAGGAGAATGTTTTAATAACTACTTCCAAGGTATCTCAGTGGTCCACTTTCTGAAAGATGGCCCAGCAGGTTAGTGCTATGGAGAGCCAGTTGTGTAGACTGAATATTTGCTCCAGTTGTGAAAGTCAGTGGCTAGTCAACAATGTAGCTGCATCCCTTGAGTTGACAGACATAACCATTATTTGTACAAGTGGAGCTTAACCCTCTTTGAAACCCAAAGAATCTGCCATGGTGCACACTCTCTTTGCTAGTGGTAATGCCCACCTAGTGTAATCACCAGGAGCTGTTGATGGAGAGAGATCTGCAGTTCAGCTAAGACCTGACATTTGGTGCTGGTGGGGCCATATTTCTGAAGTAGCTTTTTCATTTCTTCAGCCCCTTTTTATAATAGGTGCTCTGGAAACAGTAGGTGTGTTTCTTGATGCTCTTAAGAAATAGACAAGTTTTGGTTTACTCCTTTTTGGTCATGTGGTTAAAATGAGGCTGACAACATTTGTCCTGGAAATTAGGACAGTTTAGGGAGTAGAGTTGTGGTATTAGAACACATGATTTTCCACGTAGAGTAGCGGAGGCAGTGTTGGTTGTAGCATGCTAGGCTGGTTGAAGCCTAAATTTCTTTGTCTTCGCAAGAGGTGGAATTTTACGGTAAAATGTAAGAGCTGAACTTTTTATTCTGGATTTCCATTCTCCTACCTTCATCGTTAGACAGTATGCCTATGCAATAGTGTGTTTTTCTAGCTATCTATGGTTGTTGCCTTTAGTCAAACCAGAAAACAATGGGCTTCATTAGAAAACAAACTATTAACTCCCTTCTTATGAAAGCCCCCCCAGGTGCACATTATAGCATGAGATCTATACTGGGTTTGAGAGAGACCATGCATGCACAAGATTTAGATAAGGTTGATTTCTTAATTTCTTTGAAAGTGTCTTTTTATTTGGCCCTATCATGTTTTGAGCTTGCCAAAGCTGGTAGATGTCACTCTGCCAGGATTTAATAACTAGGAACCTAAGGCCTGATTAACAAAGAGGCAGAGTGCCTGCAGTTCCAGTTGACTTCAGCTAGAGTGGTTAAGTGTTTAGTACCTCTCAAAATCAGGGGGCTGGTCCATGAGCAGCTGCTGATGGCTAAATCTGTACTTTTTCTCCTTACGGACTAGGTTTACAAGCCTCGCCTTCGAAGCATGCTGGGTATTCTGTGAGGATGGAGAACGCCGTTCCAATAGTCACTCAGGCTCCAGGGGCCCAGCCTCTTCAGATCCAGCCAGGACTCCTTGCACAGGTAATTTCCTCTGAAGAGACCTATGCAGAGAAAGTTAAATTAAAAGAGAAAGTAGAGAGACAGTGAAGCTTTCCTTCAGGTCTTTCTGACATGGCTTTGCAAATGGGGCAAATATGTGAATTCTCCAGCTTTCTATGGAGCAGCCATCCTTCCCAGCCTCTCATTCAGTTTGCAGGCCCAGTCTGACTCCCAAAGGGCTTTCACAGTGGCTCCACTGTTTTTCTCAACTACATTTTTAGTAGGCTTGATCCAACCGCCTGGAAATTAATAAGGGAACAACAGCATAAGTTGTATCAGGCCCATGCTGAAAATGACTCATTAATGCCTTTTCTCAGCTCTTGGCCTGAATGGTCTACTGAGGCGAAGAATTCCATTGGTGCACTGTATGTCATTTAGAAAAGTTGTGGAATAGGAAAGTCTAAGGAGGCAGAGATGAGGGCCAAGACAGTCAAGGAGTACACCAGGTCTGTGTATTTCTTCAGCAGCCTTTACTGGTATGGTTTCTGAGGAGGCTGTACTGACGATAAATGAATCTCCCACAATGGAAACCCAGAGCAGGAGCTGGCGCTGACATCACTACCCTCCTTCAAGGGGCCTCTTAAGCAAGTTTTAATGAATCAAAATGGTTACTGATTCAGGCAGTATCAGAAATGTCTTCAGCAGAGAACAAATATACTTACAGTGAGGCAGATGCAAAGCACAACATAGCCTGGAAAAGGTGAACTAGAGGTAATACGCTTGCCTATCATAAGGCAAAATGCCACACCTATTCCCAATAAAAGAGTCTTTGTTATGGAGCTGCCTTTCTGGTGTTGACATGCTCTGTGCTCTGAGCCTGTTATAATCTTTAGTGTGGGCCATACATCTTTTTCAGTAGAAAAGGGCATTTTTACATGTGCAAGCACTGCAGCACTGGGCGCTTTTTAAAGCACCCAGTGCTACAACGTTTGCAGTTGTATAAGTGGTAAAATGCACATCAGCTCTGAGAAAATGACAGTGGCACACTTTTGAACTAAAACACCTTGGACCTGCATTAGTTCAAAAGTGCACTGCTAGCACTTTCTGTGTGCTGGCATGCATTTCGCTGCTTGTACAACTGCACGTGGCACAGTGCAGTGCACGTCAGCTCACATGCAGAGCAGATTCGATTAATTAAGTCTGCTCAGAAGCGGTGGATCTCCGGCACATCGCCGAATGAAAAAGTATGTGTAAAAATGCCTGAAGAGCCTAAGAAACAGTGCAATGGAAAGATAAAAGGACCGATTTTACTCTGTACGTTTCATGCACCAAATATCAGTGTGAAGAAGGCTAACAGTGATTGATATTGATAGTGCAGTTGTGTATACGTACACATTAGGGCTGTATGAAATTTTGTCAGCGGTTTCATTTTGGAAGTGTTTTGGGCTGTTTCAGCACCCAAAACACCAAATTCAAATCGAAATGGAAGGCTCTGAAACATTTCAGAAATGTTTCGGAGAATTTCAGAGTTTCAGAGCTGGGCTTGCAGGGAAACAGAAATTAGGAAGAGGGAGGGGAAAGAGGGCGGGAAGGACTGCTCTAATATTGGCATCTAACCAGGAGTTAGCGCTTGCTATGTATTCTATATGAACTATGAATTCCTGAAGATGGGGCCTGGAAAATATCTCCTGGCCCCGAAACCCATAGATGACCTCTGCCTTCAGGAAGGTAGTGTTGGAGGGGTCATGTTTTGTATATCATCTTTGTAGGCTGTTTATTGCAGAAACATGATATGAAAAGTTGGGCAAAATTAGCTGTCTGCAGTCTGTGAAGCAGGTGGTAAAAATAACTTTTAGCCAACCTCACCGGGTCTGTTTTCATGCTTATGAGCAAATGTGTCTATATACTATGCACTGAGACAGGTGGAAAGAAGCTCTGATTCTGGCCTTTGCTAAAAGCTCTGCAGCCACTCATCAAAAATGGGGCAGGGCTCCACATTTCTCAGGAGTCTTTCTCTGACACAACCCAGATCCCTTCTGTACTCTCCCCTCTTCCCTTTAGAGATTGTTCTGTGTTTCTCCACTTATGTTCCTCCTCCATATTTCCTCTATTCATGGAAGCCTGTCACCAGCCTCTGGAGCTAGTGGTGAATATAGTCCCTCCATTTATGCTGTTTGCCTTATGCCACTGAATAGACTTGTCTCCCTTTGTACACCGAATGTCTTCTCAAAAGACTTAAATCTAAAGTGTAGTGTTGATTATACCCATGAACCTCACATAGGGCTGAAAAAGTATAACTGAGGGCAGACTGTGGCTTCAGTAGTGGTTTTCCTATGTGAAAGCAGAGTGGACTGTTCTAGTGGATTAGTTCAGGCGAGCCTTTATCTGTAGATTAAGTCAGTCAGTGGACCTTACCTGATAGATAACGATTTTGGGCCTGGACCATGCACCATATCTATATTTACTTACTACAATGGGAGAACTGAATAAATCTAGACTTCTTTCCAAGGAAGGAAGTGGTTTTCGTCAGTGAGTAAACTTATGTAGCCCTCTGCAAGTTGGAGTAATGGGAGTTGCAGTCAACTTTTTTAAGCACGAGCTATAAAAACAAAACCTGCCCTACCTTGCATCCACCAGCTTGGCCAACATTAGTTCTTGATTGTAGCACAGTGATGTGAACAGCTGTCTTGTTCCCTGTGACTGACTGTTCTTTTCAGCCTGGCTTCTGTAGATGTCGCTGACACATGGAGAGGCCCCACCATACCCGCCCTTTCATCCAAGTCAGCAATGCGGAAAATTCCAAGACAATCAAAAATTGGAGCTGAGCTGAGAAGAGGTTTTAAAGGGTGGGGGTAGTGGGAGAGGAAGGGAGGCCAGAAGGACTATGGACTGCTGTGGGGAGGTGGGTGTGAGGGGGAGTTTCGGAATTTCTCATCAGAAATAATGAGTTCTCCAAGCCTGATCTCTGAATCTGGTTCATGAAGGAACAGAGTGAAATACTTCCATGGCGATATTCTCAACATTTCCAGCTTTGCCCTTTAGTACTGTGGAGTCACACAGTGTAGCCCCACACATTGGTGCTTACAGCCTCAGGGAGGGATATATTCAACACCCCTGTGTTTCATGGCCCAAGCTATGAATGTACTTGCTTTTTATGCCAGCACTGAAACTGCCTTACTATCACATTGAAGGAATCTGTGACCAAGCTGCAAAAGATTTATATGACTCCTAAATTAAGTCATCAGAACAAGATGACACTGGGATACAGTCCATGACAGTGTGGATGGAATGATACTTACATGACAATAGGAAGGCTGAGAGTTAAACCCCAGAGGCTCAGTGGCACCAGCTAGAAAGTGCCAGGGACGGAAAAGAGGAGACAAACGTGATTTTTAGGCTTGTTTAGTAGACTGCAGCACTCCAGTTTGCTTAAGAAAGCAATGGAGTCAGAGGCTGTGAAGCACATCAGCCCTTTAGGTAAGCACATGAGTGGCTAGACCTGATTTTGTCACTGGCCATAGGAATGAAGCTCCTCATTGACCTCTGTTGGGATTACACATGGGGGTTTAAGGCAGAATCCAGAATCTACTTTAAGAACTTAGTTCATATGCAAGTTCAGATGGTAAAGTTGGATTTTTTCAAAGGAGCCTAAGGGAGAATTAGGACCATTTGATAGAAAAACAGGGGGTAGAACTCAATGGGATTTGGGCATCCGGCTCCCCCAAGGCACCTTCAGAAATTCCAGTACAAGCCCTGTCTTAGTAAGTACATAGGGGCTGGGGTTAGGGCTGGTCTCAGAAAATGGCAGCGGTCTGTTAACTTTCATTTCAGCACTCAGGAGACATGGGTGGAAGAACCCCAATTGATAGTCTCTTCTAATCACTGTACATAGGAAACATTTTATCTGCCATTGCTTTGAATTCAACCCAGGTCTGTCATCTCTGAAAGTGTCATAGAACCCAAGAGAAGCAGGGCTGGAAGGGACCTCTAGAGGTCATCTAGCCCACCCCCCTGCCTGAGGCAGGAGCATTCCTTTGGGGTCAACCTAGCCTGTTCTCCCACTCCAGTTCCCCTTCTTGGGCCTCCTCCTCTCTTGCCGGCTGTACTTTGATGTCAAAAGGTTAATAAATGTCAGCAGGTGCCTTCCGATGCCTGGAGTTCGGCTTTTCGTGCCCCATACTGCTCATCACTAGGCTGCCAGTCAATTCATCCCTAGCTGTAGCAGGGCTCTCTCTCTCTCGTCTAGGCTCCTCTGGCCCAGCCTCTCTTTCCTTATCTGGACCCTCCAGGCCTTTCTCTTGGCTTTAGCTGTAGCTGCCCCCTGGTCCCTGACCCTGGCAGGGCTCTGGTCTCCAGACTCAGGCTTATATGGCCCTTGATTCTCCCTACCTTTCTGGTCACTTGTCCTGGTTTGTTGTTAATCAGACCCAGGTGCTCCTCATCCCCTATTCAGCAGTCAAGCGTTCTGGTCCCTGAATTCTGAAGGCTGAGCTCTGCAGCCCACTTGGCAGCAGATGCAGGTAGCACAGCTCCTTCTTTGCAAGCTTCATTTGCTCCAAGTAACAGGGGGAAGGGGTTCCCCTGTTACACCATCCTACATAAATCCATAGCCCAACCTCTTAGTAAGACTACACAGGTAACTCAGACGCAAGGTAAAAATTGCTGCAGAGGCTGTTAAAATACACTTGAGAGAGCCCAGGAAGAGGGCCTGCTGTTAATAGCTAATAAGTGGCTCCTCTCAAATAAGAGGACATTCTGAGTTTAATTCCCAGCAGTCAGTAGCTACCATCACATTTGACATCTGTTGACATTGCAATTTCAGTCTAGAAACCAAGCAATGAATGGATGTGATGATATTCCTAGGAGTTGTTCTTCCAAGTTAGGGTAGAGCCACATTGGAGAGTGGCAGAAGCTTGAAGCACTGGTGTTCAGGCTCTATAACACTACTTTCATCCCCTAGGATGTCTAGCCAGACCTTTAATTGGTTTGTAGAGGTTATTCAGATCAGGACGAAATTACTTGGGTTACCCGTAAACCCTTGGCTATATATAGAGCCTCATCTCCCCATTTTTCTTACTTGATGCCCACTAGAAAATACAGCATTCTTTTCACCAGGCAGGTTTATCAAGACCAGATGCCCCAGCCAAGTAGTGGGAGGTGGTTCAAGATTAGATTCCAAGACTGGCATCATGTGCCCCATTCTGTAAGGTTGCTTTTGTTATGAGCAGGTTGTCTTATGTATGCAACGTAAGGAAGGAAGGAAGGGTGAACACTGAAGGAAGCATAATCAGAAAGTGCTAGATTTTAAAATTTTAACTAAGAAATTATATTTTTCTTATGCATTATATACACATTTTTGTACCTTGATGATTAGTATTATGGATTAATGACAAGTTTTCTCTGCTTACGGAAAACACCCCTTCATGAATACCAAACAGAAAAGTATTGCTTTTCCATGGCGGCTACTTTTCTTACAACTATAGGAGTTAAATAATTATAAGCAAATGTTGAAATTAGAAATGCATTTGCGGTAGGGGGCAACTGCACAAGAAATGCATCTTGTATAAGGTCCTGAGGATCTTAAGCTCCATCTGCCTTGAAATCTTGCAGGGATTTTTTTGGGTACAGTATCCTCCTTCACTTCCTGTCTACAATTGTTGGGAAGTGTTACAAGGAACTGTTAAATTATTGATGTATGTCATTCCACTAGTGGATTAGCTAATGCTTGTTTATCATTTGAAAGTTGTTATATAACAGTAAGCTGCTGTCACCAACACAGTCTCTTCCTGTTTTCCTTGTCCATAGATTAATCAAAAGCTGACATGAAATGGTCTCTTGCCAAAGGTCCTCTCAACTCCAGGGCTTTGCAGTGTTTGAAGCCATTTTCAAACAAAGTTTAAGCTGTAATCCAGTTCACATTTTTAATTTACCCCATCTTAACAGCATGTTCCACAGTGGTTAAAGAAGGTTTGCTGGTATAGTGGCTAGCTCTTTTTTTGGATAAAGCATTTCCTGTCAGTCTAAGTGAAAAATGAAAGTTGCTAGGATCATGCTTCAAAACAATTTTTAAATAAAGTTCTGATTTCTGTGCATATGTTGTAATATAGATGGGCCCTAGCATTGTTCTCATTTTCAAAGACACACGCTTTGAAGGTGTTGGTGAAAATGGAGCTTGGCTCCTTAAATCTGTTTGTTTCAAAATCAATTTGCCAACATGAGCATTACATCTTTTGGGCCTTAGAACTTGTTACTGGGTTCCCTTGTATTTGTGAAAAGTAACCAGCTGCTTTCCCTTATGCGACTTGTGTGTATTAAGGCTGACCTGACTGAAGTGAATTCAAGGACAGATTCTGATACTGAAAAGCACATCACTGCAAAAAAGTCCCAGGATGTCAGCAAGGCAACCAGTGGAATAAAGTGTAACATACTGAAGTAAAGTTGTGGCCTCAGTCTCACATGTGTGTTAGGATTAGAGAGCTGATTCCCTCTGGTAGCATCTAAATCAATTTAGTTTGTACATCTCATAGATTTATCCAGTGCTTCGGAGATGACCCAATTGGAATTAGTGACCGGTTATATATATTTGGTACAGAGAAGCCTGTCTAAATGTCCTGTTCCACATCACAGCTTTCTCTTTCCTGACTCCTAACCTGACTAGACCCTTCCTTCCTTCCTGTTGCCCTGGCCGTGGCCAGTGAGCTGGCACCCTGCTGACACTTCCCCTGCTTCCCGACAGTGACACGAGTTGTCCCTTTGCTTCTCTGCCACGTAGAAGCCTGTATGCCTGGGTGGTTCACGTCTGCCATGCCCAGGTGCTGGCAGGCCACCCTGATACACTGTGGCGATGGTGCCTGGGGCCGCCAGATTCCCCACCGGCTCACCTGGCTCGGCACTCATTGTATAAGCCAACAACCACCAAGAAGTCTGGCGACCTCCTAGCCACTGGCACGTTTGCTTCCCAGTTTGACTCAGCTGCCTCGATGGCCTGCCCCTTCTGCCCCAGAGGCATTGAGAAGAACCTCTTTCACGCCTTCCTCAACTGTCCCCACCTGAGGCTGCTCTTCATCACCCTTGAGCTGCCACTGCGGGTGCTGCGCAGGAGCCTCTGGGTGACCACCTACATGTGCTCCTACCTGTACCAGGCGGCCGAGTGGGGCGCTGTCTGCCTGGCCAACTTTCTGCTGGGTCAGGCCAAGATGGCTGTCCTCAAGAGCCACCACAGCCAGCTTGCCAGGACCGGCTCAGATGATACCCTGTGGCTTTTCAGTCTCCTTCTGCGGGCATGCCTCTCACTGGAGTTTGAGCATGCTGTGCTCTGGCAGGCAGTGTCCACCTTTGAGGCACCCTGGGCCCTCAAGGGAGTGCTGTGCCACGTGGAGGATGGCCATCTTCAGTACATGCTCTGGTGCCATGCCCGGTCAGGGCAACCAGGCAGGCTCAGTATCAGACTGCGACTCCCAGCTCATGCTGTGCTCCGGGCCTTCACCAGGCTGCTTTTTTCTGTGTGGGAAGTTGAAGGTGTTGTCACATGTATGATTGGATAGAGCAGGGTAAGAATCGTTTGTTCATAGAGGGCTTTGGTCTATATGACCATGTGGCTGGTGTCCTGACTGCATAACGGCATGTTAGGCATGATGTGATACTGCAAAGGTGACTGTCACGGTGTAGTGTTATGAATGTAATGACATGATGCTCTTGTTTTGATGGTAATTTGTTTGTCTTTGCTTTGTATATTGGACCTGGACCCCGGAGGGGCCAACTTTTTCTACCCCAAACCCCTGAATAAAGTAGTTAAAAAATCAAAGTCCTTCTTTCCTTCCTTTCTTCTGCCCTCTGAGCCCATTTTTCCATGTCATCTCCCTCCCACCCTCCCTCTGAGCTCATCTTTCCATTCCCCTGTCATCTCCCACCCTCCTGCTGCCTCTTCTCTTTCTCTCACCTCCTCCTTTTCAAGATTCCTAATCTTTTTTTTAACCTTAAACCTTTCTTCCTTCCCTTATTAGGATTCACAACCCACCTATTCCCTTGCCTGACTTCCAAGAGCTCCTATGTTCTAATAACATTCTGCTGGTGTAGCAAAGAAGGAAATATTTCTGAGTTGGCAGTCTCTCTGCTGGCCTTTGGGCTTTCCCAGCTCAGAGGTTTCTTGGGTATGTTTGACTGCACCTTTAGGAGGCCTTGAAATGAATGAAATGTAAGGACACCCTCCACTTGTAATATAAGCCACAACTGCTGAGGGACCAAGATACAACTCTTCTGCCTTTTCAGAAATGCAAGTGGTAGGAGAAAGCATGGTGAGACTGCTGAACCCACCTGGCATATAAGGACTAAAATAAAAAGATCCAGTTCCATTTGATATTTGGGTTGAAGGTCAGGCCAGCTCTCATTTTATTTTTTCCTGAGCCTAACTGTGCTATGGCTGCATCCCTTTGAATGCATTATCAGGAATTTTTCTTCTGCTTCTCTCTTCATCTATCTTGATCATTATTTTGCTATAGTTTCCAAAGGCATTTGCGAACTTCGAATGAAAAGTATTATGCAAGAGCCAGGTATTCCTATTTAAAGTCTGCCTTAATGTGGACCAGCATTGTATGGTGATTCATGTTAAGAACAAATTTCTCCTCTGTTCAACAGCAGGCCTGGCCTAGTGGTACTCAGCAGATCCTGCTCCCTCCAGCCTGGCAGCAACTGACGGGAGTAGCTACCCACACTTCAGTCCAACATGCAACCGTCATCCCAGAATCCATGGCAGGAACCCAGCCACTGGCAGACTGGAGGTAAACAGGAAACCTCTGAAGGATTTGTTTGAATATATGTGAGAAGGTTTGAATATATGTCTGAAGGTTTGCTGATATCTCAGATTGTGTATATGTGTGAATATTGAATGCGTAATGTCTGTGGCCTTTGTGTGGACAGTCACAGTCAGAGCATTTTCAGGCACATTGAAACTGTGTGCTCTTGGTCATCCTTGATGAAACTTAATCATTGTCACTTTCCCCATGTTGATTTTTAAAAGAAAGCCAAAAGCAACAATGTTGTGGCTTGTGCCAGAAAATAAGACATCAATATTGGGTCAGAACATCATTTTTTTCCCCCAAGATGGTTTCTCAGCTGAACAATTTGTGGGCAAATGATGTTGCATCATCAGGCTGTCTCCTCTCTTCTCTGGAGACTGTAGAAATCATCTCTGTACTGAACTTTAGCTGGAAGAGTGGTCTGGTGGTCTGGGCCATAACCAGGTGATCCACGGGGCATTGCTTGTCCCCTGTGGGTTAGTATCTTAGCACAGCATTTCCCAACTTTTTTCACCCCACGGCACACTTACCTAAATAAAAAAGCACTGTGGCACACCGGACATGGAGTGGAAGGGGAGGGAGGGAATTGGTGTGCAGCCGTTCAGGGAGCGTGGACAGTGGTAGCGCATGGCCAGCTGGATGCCGACATGGAGGGCTGGAGCCATACTCCCTGTCTGTCTTTGTCCGCAGCAGCAGGAGCAGGTGGGGGGTGTGGCTCCAGCCCAAAATGCTGTAGTACACCGGTTGGGAAATGCTGTTTTAGCATAAAGCATGGTGACCTGTGTTATACTTTGATCTTAACAATCGTCACTATTGCTTGGGACTTGAAGTCTTCAGTACAGGCTCGGAGTTCCCCAAGTTTGTGTTTGTAAGGCCTCTGGCAGAGGTTAACACAATGGCACAATTGGGGTTGGAGAAATGTTATGGCCCATCCCAAACAACGTGCCATCTGCCTTGCTAGATGTGCATGAGGCATAATATTTCTCCAGTCCCAAGTGTGCCACTGCTGAGCTGCCTCCAGTCTAGTCCTGCAGATCAGACAGAGTGGTTTTGTCCCAGATCCAGGGCTGTCCCCACCCCCAGCAAGTTCCACCCTAGAGCTGTGTGGGCCAGCTCCAATAATCAGCTTATTATAAGATCCAGCCACAACAGTCCTGACTCTGGTTTGAGACCTGGGGCTGTCCATAGCAGGTCCAACAATCTGCTGACTGCTGGCCCAGCTCTAAGCCCCAAGAGTCGCATCTCCAGTTTGACACCCTGAGCTGTTGGGACCAGGTCGGACAATCTGCTGATTGTCAGGCCTGGTCCCAGGACACCCCAACTGCATGCATGGCTTTGAGAAGTCGTGGACACCGGAAACCCATGACTGGGGAGCCTTTCCCCCATCCAGGGTCCCTGTGTTCCAAGACACCTAAAAACCATGTGTTCAGCTCATCTATCCACAAACCAGCATTTTAAAATGCTTTGCCCTGTAACCCCCACAGGGGCATGAGGGTTGCCAGGTTCCTGCTGGCTAGAGCCTTGGCTCCCCCTCTCTTCCCCTCGCCATCAGGGAACCCTGCAACCTGCTTTTCCAGCAGCTGATATTTGGCATCTGGACTAGGGCTCTCCCAGTTCCTATGCTGACCCCCATGTCCATGCTGATGCTGGATATTTTATGGAATATCTTTATGGCTGGTTTGCCACTTATGGTGCCATAAATTGGCTGGTCATATAGCACTGTTACTATTTGTGGTACAATTAATACATGAATTGCTCCATAATTGTCATGTGCACCAGGGGTATTTAGTCACATCAGAAAAAGGCATGAAAGTCTTCCCAAAGAAGAGATGGTTATCAGGTTGTGTGGGGTAGATACTTAGGTACCAAACAGCTATCAAAAAAGAAAACACTGTCAAAGTGGTCAAAGAACAATGAGTGTGTGTGTGTATCTGTGTGCCTGTGTCTGTTTCGAGGTACAGATGACAGTGGCTTATGCTGACGGCACATCTACACACACGTCCACCTGCACAGTTGTTACTACTCAGTCATTTAGTACTTGCTTTAGTAATAAAGTGCTAAAACTACTAAATGACTTAGTACTAGGTGACTGTGCAGTAACTGCCGGTACTGCAGAGTCCTGGTGCTGCATGGTTTGTTTCCAACCCTGCTGTGCAGTAGCGTGTTACTACTGCGCAGTAGAGATGGTATCACAGTTTGTGCCCATTGATGCTATGTTGCTGGTCCCAAGCTCAGTCCCTTGTTCTCCAGGCAGGGAGAGAGTATGAGAATTATTGAATCAGTGTTTAGATCTAGGGAGGAGAAGAGACCTATATCACTCTTGAGTGCTCCCTTCAGGCAATGAATTCAATTGAACTGAGTGGCTCAAGCAGGACATGGGTTCAAAATATGTATGGTACATCCATCTTCCTCAACCTTTCCCCACTTCTTCCTATCCAGAAAAGAAAATAAAGCAAAGGAAACGGCCTTCACAAGGTAAAAAAACAAACAGCCAAAATATGATGCCAGGGCTGGAAATGCCTGAAATCTCCTTTAACTGGGTACATTTGAGGATGGTGGCAGCCAGTGGATACACAAACATTTTAAAGGCAGCTCTCTCCTCCCTCTTTTCCTCCCTCTTGCAGAAACACACATGCTCATGGTAGCCATTATAATCCCATCATGCAACAGCCTGCGCTTTTAGCTAGTCATGTGACCCTTCCAGCAGCTCAGCCGTTGAATGTGGGTGTGGCTCACGTCATGAGGCAACAGCCAACCAGCACCACTTCCTCCCGGAAGAATAAACAACACCAGTCATCTACAAGGTAAGTGGGGAAGAACCTAGTGGAAACCTAAAGACCCCCCACCCCAGTTCAAATTCAGTGCTGTCAAATGCTTGTGCGTATATGTATGGCGATGGCAAAAATGCTAGGAGGTGAATCAGGACTGGGAACGAAGTACTTTTTCCAGTTAGAGGGCTTAAAACCATATCTACACAGCCAACTTTATCGTGCCTGATAGTGAAGGTCTCAAGCAGGCCATGCTGGAGTAGCATCCAGGTGGGCTAATTAGTGCTGCAGAGTGACAGTGCCAATTAGCCCACCTCCCATGCTAATCAGCTTCTGGTGCTGCATGGTTGTTTCCAGTCTGCATGAAGCAGCACAGCATACTCAAGGGTACCATTGGCAGGCACTGGAAGTTTACCATGTAGAGCTGGCCTGATTCTTCTCCCTTGTTCACTTGTGTAAATCAGAAGTAGGTGGAGCTGAACCTATGTCAGAGGGAGGAAAATCAGGACCATCATGCTGTGAATCTTTCTCTCTCCGCTCTGTAATAGGGTACCACTCTGCTTCCCCCAAGAAAGGCAAAGTCACTTGAACAGAAGTCTGTGAAACTGTGCCTGTTTAAATCTAGTAAAGTGATGTCTTGGCAGAATTAGTGGATATTGAACCACTTAAAAGCCCTACTGCTTCCACTTCAGTGAATATATATAGAATAGAATAGGTATAAATATAACTGTATGATGGCATTGGGTGGCATAAAATTTTAATGCCATGCATTTGGGATGACCATATCACTTGTGAGTGATAGAGCCACAAATGACTTACATGAGTCTCCACAAATTACTGCCAATCAAAAATCTTGTTACCTGTCCCCTGCTCCCAGCTCACGCATGCTCCTTGTTGTCTATACATTTTTTTCTGGTGTTTTTTGTTGTTGTTGCTGGATTTGTGGGGACTGTGGGGGCAGCACTGAAATGCAAACACGGCTGGTATATGGATAGAAGAATTGCTTATTGACATTCCCAGGTGCAGACTAGTTTATTCCATGGCCTGTGAAATTCTAGATTGTCATCTTGGTGCCTGGGGTTATTTTTTTATAATATATTGGTATTGTGGACCTGGTTCTCTGCTATCATGTGCTTGTGCACTTATTTTACACCACTGCAAAAGGAGCATACAATTATGGTTTTCTGTGTTTTATGCACAATTTGCACTCAGTGTGCACAGGTGGAAATGACTGGGCAAGGTTAAAGAGAGTGGTGACAGACCCTGTGAGTTTAATACATTACATCTAATATATATTATGTAACAGTGCGGTGTTTAGCATAACTAAAAAAGAAACTGCATTCTGTTCTAACATACTGCACCAGTACCTTCCAGTCTCAAAATTTCTGCAAAGAAATGGCCTGACTTCTTCCTCCCATCTGGTTGCAAAGACATTCCATCGAATGGTCACTTTTCCTCACCATTGTCATTGGCTCAAGGGGCAGATTCTCAGCAATACACACCTCAGATATGCACCTAGAATGTGTCTGTGCAAAAGCAACCAGATGACTGCATGCACATAGAGTCTGTGGTCCAGGAATAACACTCACTGCAGTACAGGGAGCAAATGTAACTTTGTACCACCTTTCTGTCCTCCCCATTCTAGAAATAGCCCAGTCTCTGGCATAATTAGAGTGGTCACCTTGTTTGTACACCCAGCTTATGCTAGCTATGCATGTCCCAAGGGACCATTCTGACAGCTGGGAATCGTGGAGGCATAAGAATACCACCTGCATCAGGATCTGAAGTGGGAGGTGGCGTAGGAGTCATTATAGAAAGTCTGTGTTATCCAAAGATTCTTGTATATGAGAAAGTTCCTAAATGGTTGAATCCATCAGCTTTATGGCCATTTTGCTTTGCAGTAGCAGGCGGGTTCAGTTTTAGCCCATAATATATAGTTACATGACCAAAATGCAGGATGTGGTTACCCCCTTACTCATCTCTGCAGGGAAAGGGGGAGGCATGCTGATGAGTGGGGGTGTTTGCGACAAATGTGCATGGCTGCTGCTTGTGCTTACCTTGTCAAGGGGCAGAGCCCTGAGGTCTTCAGGGTAGCACCTTCAGTTTCAGAGTTTGGGGAGGAAAAGGGGACCTAAAATGGGGTGGATGTATGGAAGGGGAAAGAATAGAAGGGCTTCCTGTTTCCCTGGGTGACCTGATTGGGGCCAAGGGAGCTGCGCTGAATTCACAATCAGTACAACTCTGGTTAAGATGCCACTTGCTTAAAATCCTTCCTATTTATCTGCTTTCTTATGTCTAATGTTTCATTTACTTTGGGCTGGTTCCAGCTTCCTTGGCCGATTCATAATGCAGAACAGAGGCAGTTACAACCCAGCAAGCCAGTAAAATAGGGAACATATCACAGTGCATTTGGACATGCAGAGTCTCTCTGCCTTCCCTTCCTAGCCCACCCTGCATGCAGGGTGTCTGCGACAGAAAAGGAATTGGCTGCTTTCAGAGCGGCTGCTTTCCATGGTCCTACATTTTTCCATTATTTGCGATGCTTTTGTATCCAAATGAGGAACGTGCTCCTTTTGAGAGAAGGGTACTCCGTGTTTCTCATTGGTATTCAAAAAGCACTGCAAATGCTACGGTGCAGTCATTTGTTATGCAAAAGACCCTGTGTAAGTCAGTGTGCTGTGATATGTCCATAATTCCTGCCTTTGAATACGTTACCTATTCCTTTTGCTAGCTTTTAGGCCAAACCAAAAATGCAAACAAAACTTGCCTGCAAAACAGAACTAGCACCTTTGCTTTTTTTTTATTTTTAATCTGAAAATGTTCTGTTCTGAGCAAATTTAAATAAAAATGAAAAGGCTTTAGAAAATAATGATATGGGTACTAGTGAATGTGCACTCCTTTTTCATTCAAGTGCTCTCTGTTGCATTCACCCTTTGATGGGTAGGTGCCATGTTTAGGCAACTGATCCAAATCAATCCCCATTCTACTGTCTGTGAAGAAGACTGAAGCAGGAAGGCAGAAAAAGAAGGACTTGAGGATGTTTTTCTCCTCTGCTGATGGCAGCTGTTCCCATTTACTTCCCCTTTCACACAGACACCCCCCCAGCTTTGCTGCTCACATCAGAACCAAAAGGAACTCAGTGGGTTTCCATCTGGAACACCTCTGTTTTGCTCCATTGTGTTGAAAAAAAAAATCAGTTCTTTCTTAATATTTCATTTCCAACTAAACAACATAACGAAAGATGTCTGCTCTCAGTACTACCTTTTGATTCTTTGTGAAGAGTCAAAATATTTTGGCTGAGAACCTGGCCCCAGTGTAGCCTGTGAAGTGTAGTTTAACCAGCGAGCTCAGCATGTAGAAGAGAATGTGGAGCATGAGGCACTCAGGCTGGAACTCCCATTCTTCTGTGTATGCTGGCCTCTCTGGCTGGCCTGCATCTCCCAGGATACTGCAGGGTGAGGGATACCCATGAGATACCGTAGCAGTTTTCCAAATGGCAGTAGTGCAGTTTGGGGCAGAATTTATTTGTTTCCTGTTGAGTTTCTGCCCATTTAATCAACATTCTCCCCCAAATGCGGGTGGGAGAGAAATAGTTTTCAGCCAGCTGTAATGATGAATGATATGAGATACTCCCCTCTTCAGAGAAGTGCAGTTATCTGAGCCCCACAAGCCTCAGAGCAAGAGAGACTGAACGATCCAAAGTCAGTGACATTGTGGCAGTGGGGTGATCCGAGGTTTCACCAGCTGGTTGTCTTTTTTGCTTTCAGAAATGCATCCACCTACGAGGTGTCATCGTCCCAGTCCATTAGCTCTCCTCAGCGATCGAAACGAGTGAAGGAGAACACCCCCCCTCGCTGTGCCATGGTGCACAACAGCCCTGCCTGCAGCACTTCTGTCACGTGTGGGTGGGGTGATGTGGCTTCCAGCACCACCCGGGAGCGGCAGCGGCAGACAATAATCATCCCAGACACACCCAGCCCTGCAGTCAGTGTCATCACCATCAGCAGTGACACTGATGAAGAGGAGGAGCAGAAGCATGCACCCACCAGGTGAGCAGTGTCTTTGCACCTCAGTGCGGGTTGAGGGTGAGGAGCAGCATGGACTCTTACATTTGAATGAAGTTGCAACTCATAAACCAGTGGTACGCAGACAACCTGTCAGTGGGACGCATTAACAGATGTATTATAATTACTTTGTTTGAGAAAAATTTGCTGGTAGTACTTAAGGTTGTATCCATTTAAATTGGTGGTGCACAATCTGTCAGAGTTTGGGAACTGCTGATTTAGACCATACGGTTCAGTAGTAGTAGGCTGACCATATGTTCCGGATTGGCCGGGACAGTCCCAGATTTTGGAGGCTGGTCCCAGCTGGCTGGTGGAAATGAAAACAAGCACCCTGGGCCTGGAGGCACAGTGGAGCAAAGAGGCAGAGCAGAAGGAACTGTGAAGTAGGACACCCTATTAACACTAATTGTTACTTCATAGGTGATTGTTAACACCTGTGAAGTAAAGACTTAAATGAGCTATTGACTCCCTGCAGCAGAGGGGGTAGGGAGGGGTAGGCAGGCAGCATCCCAGATTTCACATTGTCCCATATAGTCACCCTGAGTAGTAGGCTCTCTGTAGTCTGAACCAACAGTGGTGTACTCTCCCTGAAAGTCTGTCCAAAAAACACTTGGATAGGAAGGATGATCTAGTCGTCAGTGCATCAGCTTGGAACTGTACACCCCTGGATTCAATTCTTTGCTGTGCCACAGATTCCCTGTGTGGCTTTGCAAGACACTCATCCTCTCTGGATCTTAACTCCCCATCTGTAAAAGGAAGATAATCGTCCATCTTTACTTTCTTGGAATGTTGCCAGGAACTATTGTAAAGATTGTCTGGGGCTTATGTGGAGCTCATATTCTACAGAAGCAGGAGCCATCTAAGTACCAAAAATAGTTAGATGGAGCAAAACTGGGGAACTAAGGATGTTTATACAGTGTTCCAGGAGGCAGGGGGAGGGGAGGTGCTTTAATTAGTGCAGCTTCAAGAGCAGCACTAATTAAAAGCACCTGAGTGTCACATGTATCATCATCCCCGTGCTAAAAAAATGGTGGCGGGGTGCTTTGAACTAAAGTTCATTGAACAACCTTTAATTTAAACCACCCGGCTGCCATTTTTCAGTGTGGCGATGCTGATATACGTGAAACTGGAGGCTGCTGGAGCGTATTAATTTCCACACCCCGACGCGTTGGAATTACAGCATGTTGGAGCAGGCTCCCTGCTTGTTTATAGGAACCCTAAGAGTTTTGGAGAGATATGTCAAGATCCATTTCTCTTTCCAAATCATGAAAAAAATACAAAGATGGAAGAACATCAAAATCTGTCCAGCCCTCACTATTAGTCAAGAACAACAATAGTATAGGCCAGATTATCTTCCACCTATTAGACAGCTGATGTGATCCTATTCCATGGTATTCCGTGATGTTTTCACTGGTAGTAATAAAAGCCGTCACCACATTTGGAACTACTTTGCAAATTTTAGGTGACCTCAGCTAAAAGACAAATGAGTGGACTATGAAGACTGAATTTCTCTTTCATAGAATTGATCCACCCAAACCAGAATGAACAGAGTGGTGTACAGAAGCTGCCACTGCTGTTCTTGTTCTGTAGCTAAAGAAAGGGTGTCATTCACCGACAGTGTCTTTTCAGCACCTATTGTCACATGCACAGACTCAAAGCCTGAGTACTCAAGATTCCCCACCTGATGCCAGTTACAAGATGTCATTCTGTTTTAGGAACTGTAGAGCAGAAGTAGGCTTGTAAATAGCTGAATAATTATAGCATCTTTATTATACTAATTCAGCTGGGAATTCTCTTAATTCCATCCCTTCAATAATGTCAAGATAAAGTTAAAGCTTTTCTATTTAGAACATACTTCATGGCAGATTTGTCTTTAATCCGTATCTATCTATATCTTTGAATCTTTGTGCTGTGGAGATTATTTGTGGGGTATAGAAAATATGTACAGAACAGATGAGATGGTTCTTGCCTCAAGGAACTTAAACCCTGCATAGAGGAACCAAACAATTTAGGTACATAGGGCTTTATCTAAAGACACACCAAATACTTGCAGATGACTGAAAGATCACAGAACTGTGCAGTATAGTTTCACTAAAATATATATATATAACACACCTTTGTTTATGGGTTGGTTGGCTTCACAGAAGAAGCATATTTTGAGAGAGGATTTGAAAAAAGTCAGAGTGGAAACTAGTTGCTTTAGGAAAAGAACTGCCATTGTGGGTATTATGAACAACGATATAAAAACAGGAATGGATCATATTTTGTGGATAAAGAGAAGGGGAAGATGAAGATTCTGATTTTTTATGATATGGAGGACAGTGGGATTCTCAAGAGTGGCGAATAGCTACGGAGAAAAGGTGCACCAAATTGTCTTCTGGTTTGCATGACATGGGAGTATGGTGGTGATGTGTCAGGGAGGTAAAAGAGAGAGAAGATGGGGAAGAAGAGGTCAGAGAAGGTGAGGCAAAGGTTGAACACTCAATATAGAAGTGGTAGCCAAAGTCAGCGTGTATGAAGTTAAAATAGAAGTGAAAATAGGCAAAGTAACCTTGAGAGGCATTAGCAGAGCTGCTGGAGGTGGAGCTTCTGACAAGGAGAATGGAAAAGGGGGACATGGGCCAGCGTCACAGGAAAAAAGGAAGGAGCAAGTCTTGCATGAGGAAGTTCCCACCAGTGAATGCATTTGTGAGAAGAAAGTCAACTTACTTAGGGCCTTTTGGAATGGCCAGATCTAAGCCAGATATTCAGCTGGTATAAAACAGTGTGTGTAGCTTTCCACATTGTCCAGTTTACCTGTAGCATGTTGTCTGAATTTTGCTAACAACTTTTCCCTTAGAAAGAGTAGACTGCAAGTTCAAGATACGCTTTAGCGGGGGACAGTGGCCAAATATACAGGACTGTGAATGAGTCTAAAATTAAATTGTATTAATTCAAAATTGGGCAGATCATTTATTTGCCTCATTTTTAAGTGTGCACATGTTAGCCTGGTGTGTGGTAAAGTGCACTGTTGGCGAGAAGATGACCAATGGATTAACCTGACAAATGTTATGGACAGTGTCATATTATATATTTTAGTCAAATGTTAGATATAATATGACCTGGCAATTCATTAGATGAGTAATAACTGAGGACCTTTAAAGTCAACAGGATCTTCTGGGATAAAACCTTAAATTGGATTCATGATTGTCCTTCATTCCACAGAAAAAGAAAGTTTTGTCTGGTTTTCTTTTAAAGAGAAGTTGCAGTTGCCCATGGCTGTACAAAGAGATGAATCTTTAGGGGATGGAAATGTTATGTCCAAGTTTTGAAAGATTGGTAATATTGGCATGAGCAAAAGTTTTGCCTCTACATATTTTGGATTTAATTGTCATTTACACTAGTGACTAGTGTTGAGTGTTCTTGCAGAGTAAAGAAGCATTAACATGGCATCTTACTCCTACATAATGCACTTTTACAGTGCCAGAGCATTACAAAGTGGCTTTCTAGTAAAGTAGAATCATGCCCTTTATTAGTAAATGAGAAAGCAGAAGCATGCTCTGTGATATGGGAAGAATTTCTCTCTTATCTAATGGAAAACATGTATGTGAAAGGTTGATGAGATTGGCAGGCTGTGGCACTGACACTGCAGGACTTTGGTCTACAGTTGCTTGTGTGTATTTTTACATTGTTGCTGTGAGTAGCTTTGTAACCCTTCAGAAATGAACAGACCTTTAAAACTATTGTTAATCCTCACAGTCACATTCCCAGAAGCAGCAGGACTCTGCAAAGCTTCCATGCAAAGTCCTATGGCTCTTTGGAACTGTTTTGTTTTTTTTAAAAGAGAGCCACCTACTGGTGTTTGATGTTAACAGCCTTCCCAGAAATCCCCTGAGATAGCCCAAAGAGTAAGTACTGTACCATGCCATGACTTGTGAACTGGCCAGAACATTTCAGTGACATGTCTTTCCAGGTTATAACCAACACTTTTTGGTGGGAAATATTTGCTTTTGACTTAATTTCCCACTCTCTCTCTATATATATAATATATAAAGTTCAAAACTGGTTTACTTTGATATTTTTTACATAAACCCATCTCGTTTCCCTGTTTGCAGTGGCTTTTCATTTCAACATGTATTCTAATTATATGAAAATACATTTAAAGTTTATCAAAATATATTGATATTGTGATTAACTTCCACAATTTCCCCCCTCCCTTTTGGAGATTTTGATTTTGTCCCATACTGGGACAGGAACATTTTTTGAAATCTTCAGAAATGTTCATGGGAGGGAGATCTCTTTTCCAACTAGATCTGTTCACCGCCAAGAGATGTCTAAGAAGGCATTCCTTATCCTTACAAAAAAACCATCTTTGAGTTCAACTGCTTTAGGCCAGGAAGCTGCTTCTGGAGAAAGGAAGTTTCTATTTTAAAATATTCCAGTACCATGACAGTTAGGGGTCAGACAGATGGACAGACTCAGAGGCAGGGAGCAAAATAGCCACCAGGTATATAACCCCTCTGCACCTTTTGACATTGTGCACTTTTCTATGTATAAATCCTCACTTGGTTACATATTTCTGAAGATTACGGGAGGGGAAAAAAAGAAACAACAACTTAAATATAGAACAGAGGCACAAATGCTTCTTGGGATGAATAAATTATGGATATACGCGAGTGAGAGAATGTGTGTGTTCATGAGTGAATGACACACAGGCCTGGGCCAGCAGTAATAGCAGCAGGAGGTATAATTTCACATGCTGCCAACTCTAGCGTAGCAGAGCATGGCAGGAAGAAGTGATTGAAAGGAGGGCAGGGAGGAGATGCCCTTTGTGACTTTATAGTTAAAAAACAAAACAAAACCCAGGAAAAAAACCTCCCAAACCTCATAACAATGTTCTAAAACCAAAACATGGTAATGCCTTTGCTTAGACAGGACTATTTAAAAGAGAATCAGAGCAGAGGTCATACCCCTCCACCTCCAAAAGAAGGATGCAATCGTTTTTCTTCCCTGTTTTCTTCTATATCTGGCCTCAAAGATCTACCCTCACAGTCTACATTCCCCAATCTTGAGTTGCTATATGGTAGCCACTGTCTTTTTAAGAGAGACAAGCTTACTGTAAATGTTCCATAGACATATAGGGCCAGATCCTACTCCACCTATTAGGAACCTCAGGGTAATCCCATTCCACCATAGTTCCTGGAAAAAAGTTCTCATGCCTGCTTTTGCAATGGGCCATCATCTTAGCCCTAAGACTAAATCACAAAATGCAGCAAGCAGGAAGAGACTGCATACACCTTTTGTATTAGCTGATTTCAGGGATTCAAGCAGGGATCTCACTTAGGTACCTAATAAGTGATTAGAAATTGGCCCAGTCACTGGCAGTCTTCACCAGCAGGTAATTCACTTGTTGATTAAAAAGAGTAACAGCTATCAAATATCGATCTGTTCTATCATGTGCCTGTATTGTAAGATACAGAACTGAACACGAGCAAGTTTAACTTGTTATTCACATTCACTTGGTACAGAGCTTGGGCCAGTCTCTTGTTCTGTTGTATTGCAAAGGTTTCCTTAATTTTAAGAGCACACCTGCATTTGGCTCTTATACAGGGGATTTTGGCAGTGGCATAAGAAGCAGAGTTGGTGCCCAGACCAAGGCCTGTGGAAGAGGTGGGGGAGGGAGAACACAAGGTTTCAAGAACAGGGATGAGGGAGATGGGAAATGGTTCTGAGAGCTGCTTGGGGGAAAGAGCACATGGGTTCCAAGAGCAGGGGGGACAGGGTGGGCGCATGGATCCAAGAGTGGGGAAGGACACTGGTCCAAGGTTGGTGGGGGTGACTGAAGGGGTGCGCAATTGCAAGAACAGAGGTGGGGGAGGCAGCAGTCTTACCCATGCTGGGAGCTCCTAAACAGTCCCCAACTGAGCTGCTGCCACCGCCACCCCATATTCTGCCTGCCCCAGAGGTTTCTCTAAAACAGCAGCAGCAGCCAGGGGCTCCTTTGGAGTTCCCTGTATGGATATTGTGGGGGTATGAAGTGGGCCCTATTGATTCGGATTTGGATTCGACCCAAATCAGGGACAATGATTCGAGTCATTGATTCGGATCACTGTCCCTGATTTGATTTGGCTGAATCTAAAGCTGAAGATTTGATTAGCACTTCAGACATGGACACAGCTTTAAAAGTTTTTTCTTCATACTTTGAGGTAGCAGCATGGCTCGTGAATGCGGTGATGTTGGGATGCAAGAAGCATCCCACAGGAGTGCGGGATGGTCCTCCGTGTGCTCGGTGGTGAAACCGGAAGTGGACCGGCAGTTCTTCCGGTCCACTTCTGGGTCTGCTGGGGAACATGCTGGGGGAACATGCCCCCTTGTGCCTCTTTGGCTCAGCAGTCAGCTGCAGGAGAACCTTGGGTGCTCCTCCTCCCCCCCGCCGGCCGACCCAGGAGGCACCAATTGCCAAGCCGGGGGAGTGCAGGGGCTCCCCAGCAGACCCGGAAGTGAACTGGAAGTGCTTCTGGGTCTGCTGCTGAGCATGCTGGGGAGCCCCCCGTGCTCCTGTGTGACTCTTCATTCACCCCAGTACCACCGTAGAAAAAACATTTAAAGCTGCATCTATGTCTGAATCACCAAAGCTTTCTGAATCGATTTGGAGGGTTCCGATTTGATTCGGAGAGTTTAAAGGGTCCTCTGATTCAGCTTGGATTTGGAGACTTGGCCACTGAATCGGGCCGAATCTCCGCTGAATTGAATCAGGGACCAAAGCTTCGCACAGCCCTGATGGATATGCTGCTGGGGCATGGACTCCATGGGGTTGGGGGGCTATTTTAGCACCCCTTCTAACTTGGCACCTGGAGCAGGTACCTCTCTCACCTGCCCTAGTTACGCAGCTATATTTTGGGTGACATAAATTTGGTATAGCTAAGCATCTAGCCAATTATGTGTGTGTATGTGCAGGCACTTGCAATGCAGGGTGTTCAGATGCTTCCATGTGGACCCTGTTGTTTCACATTATGTACATGCATGTAAGAAGAAACACTCCAGATCCCAACATCTTACAAGCTGATTTATATAGGCATATATACTGTGGATTAAATTTTGGCCCTGGTGAAGTCCATGACAAAACACCCTTGGTATTTCACCTTTGGTATTTAATATGTGATGCTGGTATTGATGTTGTTGTACACACATTGACTAGCCACAAGCATCTGATAACAGAGATAGAATTCCTGCTTTTCAGTTCCAAAAACACCTTCCACAGGCAGCCAGTGCTTGAGATAACAGAGACAGCCAGTAGCACTCTCAACAGGCCCCAAGTAACAAGACCATTACAATCCACTAAACCTGTCAACATACCTGACTATGCAGGAGAGGGACTGTGTTGCTTCAATATGCAGCCCACTATATTTTATATAAAGTCCAAGTCCTGTCTTTAGCCAGTAAATAAAAAACAAACAAAAAACCAACTGTAATGTCCTCCAAGTAGTCTTTAATGCATATTTCTTGTTATCACAAACATCAACTGTATGTTTCCACTGGATCCACAAAGACATTTTGCGACTAGACTAGCAGGGTATAGCCAGACCCTTATAGTGGGAGCTGTAACAAGCTCATATACATGATGCATCCACCTCATATTGATGCATACTGACTAGTGAGTTACATTTGCATTCTGTTAGATTCTTATGGGACTTGACATGCTTCATTAGAGAGAGAAGGTCCTGCTCATGAAAAGCTGTCACTCCTAAAGCCTTAGGCCCTGATTGTCAGCTGGTAGGAATTGGCCTCTGTGAAGTGCTCTCGGTTCACACAAGCTGCTGTTCCTGCCCTTAGTATTTGGTCTGTTTCATTGCTTTTTTAACACATAACCCAACATCCTTCTGCCTGAACCTCATCTCTGATTTGCATTTCTGACCTTCCTGCTTTATGCCTTTTCCCTGTGCACCATGAGGCTTCCTCCTTCTCTTCCTAATCAGTGTTTAAAGCCTACAAGCTTTAAACACTGATTTAAGCATTTTTATCACCTCTTGGAAAATAGACCTAATTCTTCCTCTCAGCTGCACACAGGTAGTTCTGATGAACATCGCTGGGAGTTGTCCGTGCCCCCTTCCTTCCAGGGCAGCAGCCCTCTTACCATGTATAGATGAAATAGGATTTAGTCCAATGTCTATAATGATCTGTAATTAATAAAGAATAGTGTGGCATACCTGGGGAAAGGTGTACTAGCTACAGCAATAGAGACCAAAGGTTAAAAATCCTGCTTGACATGTTTCTTTTTTAGTGTGTGAGGACAGATTAACCCTCTCTTGTGACACTTGATGGGCTTGTCTGTTTAATATAGGCATGGGAGCATGAGCTGCCCATGCTGGTAACACAGGTCTGTTCTCAAGGCTGCCATATAAATGGGCTATCATGACTGCAGCAAGGACAGTGGCCTCTGGGGCAGGTAGCTGCTGCACTGGTTGCTGGTAAGCAGGGCATTCAGCAGTCCTTGCTAAACCTCATAAAGGTACTTGCATTTTAGTCTTATTGTAAGGCAGGCTGGGGATTGAATGCCTAAATTCTCTCTCCAAGGGAAGCAAGAATAAGAACAGCCGCTGGCTATCTGGAAAACATTGAGAAGGAAGCATCCCAGTGTGACCTTGCATTTAGGGTTGGATTTTCAAAAGCCCTTAGTTCAGCAAAAGGCCTAACTTTAAGCCTGCAAGTCAGCTGATTTTTTCCAATATGAGTTGGGCCCCTAGCTCTCTCAGACGCTTTTGAAAATCTTACCCTTAATCTCTTAGATAGGTCTGAGCATAACAAGGTATTTAAGCAGGTTCCTAGTTTTGAGCTTGTGAGCTGTCCTCTCTGACTTCTCTAATGTTCTCAAATGTTGGCAGTAGTTATTACCTTTCACAGAAAGAAATGAAGTTGATTTCAGCAAGACCACTTGTGTGTTTAAAGGTTGGCAGCTGGTTGATTTGAGATACTTAGGCTCTGATCCTGCAAATATTTGCATGGATAGTGAAGTGTGCTACTGAGAATGGGCCAGTTCATCTCAGCAGAACTATGCATAGTCATAAGGTTAAGCACTTGCATAAATGCAAGCAGACTAGTTTTTTGCACACTCAGTCCCATTTCTAAACCAAGGATAATAATGCTCCTGACCTCCATTTCTCCTTTTCAGCACAGTTCATTCATTTCAACTCTGGTTATTTGATTTTCTTCTTTTGACCACATTGCAAGCCTTTCTCATGCCTCACATGATAGGAGAGGCTGAAGGAGCTAGGCATATTCAGCTTGCAAAATGTTTCAGAGGGGACATGATAGCAGTCTTCAAATACTTGAAGGGCTGTCATGAAGAAGAGGGAAAGTACTTTTTCTGTCTTGCTGCAGAGAGGAGGACATAGACCAATGGCTCTAAGTTGCAGCAAAGTAAGTTGAGATCGGATATCTGGAAAAATTTCTTCACTTTTAGAATAGTGACACAGTGGGATAGACTGCCAAGGGAAGCTGTGGACTTTCCATCACTGGAGGTATTCAAGACGAGGTTAGACAGCCACTGGTTGGGGACGATCTAGCCATAGCTACGCCTATGTTCTACTGTGGGTATTTCCCAGACTTCTGAGCTTTTCTGGTTGTCCCTGCTGCTCCCATCTTTCTGCTAGATGTGTTAGGATGTTTTTAAGTCTTCTTCAGAGGCATTAAGTCTTGGCTACAGCCAAGGCTGGGGACTGGGGTGTCCCAATGCTCTTTCTGGGACCAAAGACAGAGGTTCCTGGCTAGAGGGTCTTGCCGCTGTGCTCAGGATCAAACCGAACACCATAATTGGGGTCAGGAAATACAGATTGGTGTGGATTGGTCAGATTGGTGTGGATTGGGGGGGCTTTTGTTTGCCTTCCTCTTTCACAGGGGATGGGACAAGATCTACCTGGGATCTCTTGAGCATATGTTGATAACATTTCATAGAAGCAGGACATTGTCTACTGTGGTGGTTCCCCTGCTTTACCTATAGCAGGTTAGTGTGTTAAGTCTATGTTGTGACAAGGCTAATGTAGAGTTAACCTTATTTAGAGTTTAGCTTATGGATTGTATAGGATCGTTTGGATAGGGATGCTCCTGCCTCAGGCAGGAGGTAAAAGTAGATAACCTCTAGAGGTCCCTTCCAGCCTTACTTCTCTATGATAATGCAGTCTGTCACCTCATGGTAGAAAACTTTAATTCCCTGCTAAACCTTACCAGCTGGTTCTGCCCTACCAGCTTTCTGTAGCAAAGGACCATCATTTAACATGATCTTGATTATATGTAATAGTTAGTGCATACTGGCTGCAACCCCATTGTGCTGGCAACTTACCAGAGGATTTCTCCCTTGAAGATCTCCAAAAATGGTGTAAAATATGAATATTTTAAAATAATAAAGTATCCTGAATTACTAGCCTGGAACTGAGGCCATCACAGGGGCAAATATTTCTATCTCAGTTACAGTGTGTGTGTGTGGGGGGGGGCTAAATAAAAAACAGCCAATGCCTTATCTGTTGTGAAAACTCCATTGAGTGACTTTAATTTTCATTGTAAATACTAACCACAGTCATCATTAGAAAATGTGTGTCTCTTCTTTATAGCAATGGGTGAAGTTGTGAAGGACAGACATTTCAGATTCTCATAAATGTGGAATTAAAGCATTGCTTTTAGGGAGATGGGAGATTGATGAAATATTACTAATTTTTATCAGCCCAATATACTTTTTGCAGTACCCTGTCAACACTGCTACATCTCCCTTCAGATATGTTAGTTGTCCTTCTTGCACATACCATTATTTTCTTTATTTAAAATGCAGTTCTCTTGATGGAACAGGGAATGCATCTGGTAAATATAAGAGTCTACTACTTTAAGCCTCTAGTTGCATAATAAAACTGTTACTTGAGGTAATATTGTATCTAGTTCTCAGCACTTTTTTCTGACTCCCTGTGTGACCTGTTAATCTTCCTGAAGCTAACGTTTCTAGTTGCATAATAGGGTAGCTATTTCTTTGCCCCCTTTATGTGCTTCAGGACAGGAACAGCATCTCACTATGTGTTTTGTACCTGAAACAGTGGGACCCTGATCTTGGTTGGAGCATCTGACTGCGTCTGAGATTAATAGTCTCACAGAAATCTGTGTGGCTATCTGAGCATGTAAAATTACTCACCTGAGAGAGGCTTATGGCAATTTGGATTTTAATGCAGCATTAGTGGACTCCCTAGTTAAAAATAATAATAATAATTTAGTTTTTCAGACAAAAGAAGCAGGAAGAAACTTGGGGGATTGCCACTCAGGACAATAACTAGAAAGGCTTTTGACTGGGATGAATTTGGTGAACTCCATAGCACTACTGAAGTGATATAGTTCACTTCTTTGTGCACTGTAAAAGAATATCCTGGAGTGCAAGCTGATATAGGTCTCTGCAGGTTTTGCCTACATTAGTTTGAATGCTTAGCAGTGCCATGACTCAAGGACAACATGCTCTATCCATAGCTGAGGCCTGAATATCTGGATTCTCTCTTGTGTAGGGAGAAGAAATTGAACTGGGCCTCAATGGAAAAGGGAATAATAGAAGAAATAAAGAGTGTGCTCGAGAAGTTAAGAGATGTGCTCCTTTTTCTGTGTGCTGTTTTTGTTCCTGTTGGGGCTGTTTCCACCATTGAGTCTAATTACTTAGCTTTTTATGCGCTATCCATTTCTTTTCATCATTTTAAAAACTTCAGTTGCTATAACAACATAATGCAATCAGTGAAACATAGCAGCTATTTTCTGTAGTTAAGGTCTGTGCGCTGTCAAGGATGTGAGCCATTTAAGCAAATCTTCCCCTTCTCCTCACCCCCTCCCTTTCCTTCTCTCTCACTCTCTTTTTTTCTAAACAAGCTCATAATGGGAAGGATAAACCATCAGGAATAATTAGACACAATAGTGGAGTGAATCCCAATAGCACTAGTGCAGACTAGCCTAATGAACTTCTAGCAATAATCCTGGAAGTGTTGATGTTCCTTTTTAATCACTTCTTTGATGTCATAGATAGATTAGCTACAGCAGGACCTCAATAATTTGCACTAATGTCAGGAGACCTGTTGCGAATTAATGAGAAAAAGAATAAAACCCAAGGATTCATCATGGCAAAATATACTTTGTTCATTTTTGTCAATTGTCTTTTATTTCAAACATTAATGAATAGATACACTCCCTACTATATTAGTTAGTATAATGCAGTCTGTTTGGTAAATTAATGGAAGTTTAATCCTGTGAAACTTCATAACATCTATTATTAAAGCTTTGCGGAAAAACTGGAAAAGACGTCCACAGTTTTGTGTGGGTAATGAGACATGCAACTTTATAGTGGAGCTGCTATAAGCTAAGCTTATATAGTGCACACATTAAAATAGCCTGAAAATAAACCTAGCAACCTGAGAGCTATTCCAAGCTGTGCAAATATCAGATCCATTCTCAGTGTTTTACTCCTTGCTGTGATAGGCCTCGACTTGACTTCAGTGGGAGTTTGCCTGACTAGCAAAAAGTGAACTTAAGAACCCATATGGCCTATATAATGGCAAAGCACTTAGCTGTGTGCTTTATGCTATGGATGTGCCCCACTGCGCGAGGATCAGAGTGAAGATGGGATTAAGGGATGGTTATCAAGGTGTTTCTTATCCATTCATTTTCTTTTCTTTGTTGCATTTGTTTCTCCAGCACACTCTCCAAGCAAAGAAAAAATGTCATCAGCTGTGTCACCGTGCACGATTCCCCCTACTCCGATTCCTCCAGCAACAACAGCCCCTATGCAGTGCAGCAGCGCGGGGGACAGAATAATGGGAACACTTATGACACAAAAGGGGTTCCAGAAACCCATTGCAGCGGGAACCCACGAACTATAATCGTGCCACCACTGAAAACCCAGGCCAGTGAGGTGCTGGTAGAGTGTGATAGCCTGGCACCAGGTAAACTGCACTTCTTGCCCCAGAGAAATAAGAAGAAATAAACTATAATTTTTGAAGAATCTCATGGTTCAGATTTTTTGTTTTTTGTCTTTTTTTTTTAAAGAATTCTGTGCTCCTTCCTTTCTCCCACTTCCCACAATTTGTCCTTGGGGGGCATATTGCATTGCTGACGGGATGTACAGAGAGAGGGGCTTGAATATGGTTGGGAGTCGCAGGGTTAAATTGTGTTCTCAGTCACATTAGTAGTGATGTAGGAATAGTATGTAACCCCTAGTGCAAACCTTGAAGGTGAGCCTCACATCAATGTCAGTCATTCTTGATCTACCCTTCAGTGTTAAATATGTTTGTTTTCAAATGGTTGGATCCATGGAATTGTTTTCCATCTACACTTGCTAATGTGTCCAGGAAGAATAATTCCTCAGACCCCTCTGGACTGGGCATGTCTGACTGCTTAACTACATTCAGCTACTCCACTGTTCTGGATAACCCAAAAAGTTGAAAAGGGGACTCTTTGGTGGGCCTTGCCTGGGATGCTGGGCTGTAAGCTGTGTGAGGATCCACGTATTTCAGACGTTGCTTGTGTAGGACAGGCATCAAGACTCAGCGTGTTGGGCATCTCCTTGTTTTCCCTCTTCCTGCCTATTCAGAGTGAGACAGACCAGGCAATGTGTTTTCCTTGCTCTCTGCCCCAAATCAC
Organism: Crocodylus siamensis; assembly: GCF_052110815.1. NCBI lineage: Eukaryota > Metazoa > Chordata > Crocodylia > Crocodylidae > Crocodylus > Crocodylus siamensis. Next base: position 105,262,214 of record NC_143398.1, read on the forward strand.
TGTCATTTCCTGTCCTCCTTAGCCTCCTTCAGTTCCCTCAGCAGATCAGTCCCTGGCATCTCCACAGGGTTTTACACACTCTCTTCCAGACCCAATTTGGGATTCACATGCAGAGTTTGTGTTGTGACCTCTGGGGCAACAGGCATGTTTATGAGCTCTCAGAGGGCACTGTTGTTCAACCCTTTCTTGTAAGCAGGAGACAGTGTGGTGATTCTCCTTCCAAAAGTCACCTAGAGGAGACTCGATGAGAGAAGGGTTGGGTAGAAAATATAAAATATGATTTAAGCTACAAATATGTTTCCTTTCCTGGCACAGTCACCACCAGTCACCACTCATCATCCTACAAGTCCAAGTCCTCCAGCACCGTGACCTCCACAAGTGGTCACTCTTCAGGGAGCTCATCTGGAGCTGTTGCATACAGGCAGCAGCGACCAGGAGCACATTTCCAGCAGCAACAGCCTCTTAATCTAAGCCAGGTAAGTAAACCGGGAAGGAGGCAGAATGTAAGCCCCTGAATCACTGTAGCAGTCTGTCACTTTCTACTAAAGAGCCACGGAGGGTGGTGGATGAACCTGCTACAGACTGATGAAGACAGCCTCATCGTTTAGTCCTGGCAGTAGAAACTCTCAGTTTTAGAACCACAGGTCCCGAAGTCCAGTCCTACTGCTTACCAGCCACGTGGCAGCACTGCATTGTACACACAATGTTTTTCAAACGTGAGATGGCTTACCCTTGTTAGAGAAATGGTTAACATAGAAAAGCGTGTTGGTGCCCTGAATATAAGGGGATGGGATGTGGGGCTGGATTCATGTCAAGTATAGGTTCTTGAAATATGAGGCAGCCTTTCAAGTGATAATTGATGGGAAGAGATGGCAAGACTCTAGGTTTGAGTGAGGGAAAGATTTCCCGTTAGAGGTGGCAAACTGCTGAAGACTTAGCGCATGCGTGCATACAGGACGAGGTGGTAACTCATAGATTTCCAATGCAGTTGGTACTGATTCCTGATCTATTTAAAGATGGCTTTTAATAGGAGCCAAGATTTAGATGTACTCTGATGGATGAATGTCATGCAAGGGTTAAGATGGTTCTCAATCTGTTAGCAGCGCACCAAGGGTGCTTCCCAGGAGCCTCAGGGAAGAATCTCTTTTGTGTTCACTGTACCTGAAACCTGTCTCTTCTTTACAGTGAGATAATTGCACTAGGGAAATAACAGCAAAATTTCCAAGATTTGAGGAGTGGAAACTCACAGTGAGAGTTTTTGGCTTTTGTACAGAGCAGAATAAAAGAAGAGCTGGTGAAAAATGGTGAAAAGTGTCTGGCAAGAACTTCTTCCCTCCCCCCACTCCTCCCAGAATTCAATTGAGTGTTTGAAAAAATTCAACTAGCGTTAAATAAAATTAAGCTAATGTGGTAGGAGGTGGAGATGATGGCATTGTGCTTCCAAAAGTCAGAGTATAGTGTGACTTGCAGTATTTTGAACAGAAAGATTACTGAAGAGGATAAAAGAGAACTGACAAATAGAAGTAAATAATAAAGTACAGCATGCGTGATGCTTGTCTTCCAATTCTTGTTTCATGAGCTCCTTAATGGTTCCTTAATATTTTACCTGGATGCATAGTAATTGTAAATGACTGAGATAAATCACTCAATGCAAGCCTTCAGTGGAAGGGCCCAGCTGAGAAAATCCATAGTGTGTGTAAAGAATGCATCTTGTCCTCTGTGAAAAATAGAAGCAGCCTGTCCTCAAGAAGTTAGAGGTGATAATGGGAGGATACCAAAAGGAGAAAGTTTTGAGGATCTTGTAGGACAGGGGCATTGCTAAGATGACTCTTAAAATGTGATCTTGCTAATCAAGGAGTAGCAAAACCAAAACTTCTAAAAAAGAAATAACATTGCCTCTGCCTGATTACAGGATTCCTGTTTCCAGGGCTGTTAGGTCAGGATCTTTCTTCAGCATTAAGTGGACTGTCAAGTTTTAAAAAGACCCATGCTGTCTGAGCTAACCCATCTTCCTGAAATACAGGGATCCAATAATGGGTCGTTATGTTAGCTGACCCTATTGGTAAGAGAGAGAACTGTGCAAGAAGGTACGACACCAGGTACTGTGAATCATTCAAATGTGCACACGGAAAATAAGGTGCGAGTGGGTTTTGAAGGGACCTTATGCAGCCCTGTGGCCTCCAAGGGAAGTTTATTTCGAGACTGAGACTTTGAGGAGGATTGGTTCTGGAAGGGACATTCAGTTACCCACAGTGGTCAAATAAATAAATAAAATAAAACAAGCTGTTGTCTTGTAACTGTCTTTTATTGTTATTCTTTTTGTCCAGGCCCAGCAGCACATCACAACAGATCGCACAGGGAGTCACCGACGACAGCAAGCCTACATCACTCCAACAATAGCTCAGGCCCCGTACTCCTTCCCACACAATAGTCCCAGCCACGGTACAGTCCACCCCCACCTGGCCGCGGCCGCAGCTGCTCATCTACCTACCCAACCCCACCTCTACACGTACACTGCCCCCGCTGCACTTGGGTCTACAGGCACCGTCGCCCACCTGGTGGCGTCCCAAGGGTCTGCTCGTCATGCTGTGCAACACACCACCTACCCAGCCAGTATAGTCCACCAGGTTCCAGTCAGCATGGGCCCTCGAGTTCTACCATCACCCACCATCCACCCGAGTCAGTACCAGGCTCAGTTTGCCCATCAGACCTATATCAGTGCTTCTCCAGCCTCCACAGTCTACACTGGATACCCGCTGAGCCCCACTAAGGTCAACCAGTACCCTTACATCTAAACACTGGAATAAGAGAGAGACACACCCAGAAAGAGGGAGTGAGGTGGCTGCTTTTATATTGAAGAACATGACAAACAAACAATGCAATGAGAGGCTCCTGTGAAACTTGAACGAAGGAGTCTTTAAGGAAGAAATGAGAGAGGCAAGAAGGAGAAAACCAATTCTACACTTTTATTTAAAAAAAAAGAAAAAGGAAAAAAAGAACTGAAAAAAAAAAACAAAAATAAAAAACACAAAAAAACCATTCTGCACCAAACTAGAGAGAGGGGGAAGCAGAAGGATCCCAAAGCTGGGTCCTGTGCTTTGGAGAACTTCACCAATAGACTTTTAAAGATTATTTTCATCTGATAGTGAGCTACATTTAATAATTTGTTGTCCAGAACGCCTAAAACAAAATCCACTAGGTTTTTAATTCAATAAATATATGGATTAGGGATTTATCCAGAATTTTGAAGGGTTTATGGCCCATCTTTGCACTGTTCTCCATAACCCTAATGGTGTGTGAGGTGTTTTCTGCAGAGAAGATAGAGGGAGGAGTGGGTCGGAGTGGCGGGGGGAGGAAGGGACCATTCCATCACTAGAAACTTCGGCCCAGCACTGATATGCTTAAAACACACCCACGCAAAAAGGAATGACTATGTGACATTTGTCAAGATCAGAAGCAATGGGGCTATTTTCCCCTTTCTCTGAGCACCCTGGATAAATCCCTGAGAAATGTTATTCCTAAAAATTGTCTTTAATAATGTATGTCAGATTTCAGTTTCTTGATTTTATTTGGAAAATTTATTGTTAATCCCTAGCCATTTTAATGTAGGAGTAGAAGTTTTAGCTGGCCCCCTATCCCCCGGTAGAATGTAGCACTATACAGTACATACACCCTTTTTACTATTTTGTGTTGAACTTCAATGATACCAATAGACTATTCCTCAATGTGATTGCACAAAAAAGTGATATAACATAGGCATGTAACAAATGTGATTGTCCAGGTATGTATGTGTGTGTGTGTGTGTGTGCGCGCGCGCAGATGCTGCCTTCTCTCTGTGGTGTGTTCCTCAGCACAGCCATTACAACTGTCACAGTCTTAGTTTTACACCATTCCCTTGTAGTGCCTTACCGAACTACAGATGCGGTTTAAGGGTTTACTTCCACTGGTACTCCTAGAAACTGACTGAGGCTAGTCGGAATTTAATCTCAGCTCTTCTTCTTTTGTTGTTGTTATTGTTGCTGATCATCTAGTTATTTTTCCCCCTATGCTGTCAATCTTAGATCATTTGCTAATGTGAAGGTATTGGGGAAGTTCATGGGAGTTGGAAGGGCATATGCATAAATGTCTGTTTAGCATAGTATGGGCTAAAAGTGACCCTGTTGGTCATGAAATCCAGTACAACTTCCTAAAGGGTGAAAGATTTCTTCTGTGGGTTGTTTTTCTTTTTTTTGTTTTGTTTTAGTTTCTTGTTCAAATAACAAACTTCTCCATGTGAAACCTAATTCTCATTCTGCTGTTTGCTAACATTTGTGTCAGAGTAGAAGGCCAGATTCCTCCAGTCATTGCTGTGGAATATCAAGCACATTAAATAGTTTGTTTGGAGTGGGAACAAAGATTTAGCCCATTCAATGGGGGAATACTGGTCCCTTAAAGAATTGTTTCACTAGATCTCCACAGATGGCAGGGAAAAAAAGGGAGCAAGAGCGTGAGATAGAGATTCAATTCAGTCTAGAGCGTCAGACTCAGGTTTGCTGAGTGCAGAGAGTACTTTGAGACATCAGGGCCCTACCCAATGTAATGTAGTTCTGACTGTATTCATTTCCCCTCTTACTCAGCCAACTTGTAAAAACAAGTTCCTGTAGTGGTAGAATGCCTTTTCCACTTGGTAAATTAATTCTTACACTGGGTCCTCCGCTCCAAAGGAACTCTAAACAGTCTTGTTTTCAGATAGGTTTCCAAAGAGAGACTTTCTTACAATTGAGTGAGTTGGGGGCAAATCTCACTGATAAAAATGGATTTGCCATTGCATCAGTACTTATAAGTGTTTCTAGAATACCCACATCTGCTTGTGGGCTTGTTGGGAAGGAGAGAAGAGACCAAGAAAAGAGAGTTTGGTGGCATACTTCCATTAAAGTTCTTAAGTCTACCTGGCTACTCGGTGCCACAGCTCTCCCTGTAACTACAGCAAGGCATGTTTACATTTTTTTTTAATACGCTGGACAATGGCAGGTTGATTTGGAGAGAGAGAGAGAGAATGATTCCCTTGGGTGGAGTTTAGAATAAGGCCTCTCAAGAGGAAAAATTTCAAAAAAAACAAGCAGAGCTGTACTATCTTGTCATGAGCACTTGCCCCCCCTGGAAGGAATCTCACTATGCATAGATGGTTGGATAAAACTATCTTCTTTTGGCAAGCCAGTTACTAACCTTTGTGTTTGCCATTTCAAATTCGTGCGCTATCCTTGCAAAGTTTGATTTTTCCCTTCTCTTCCTCATTCCCACAAAGTACATAAAGGATCTGATCTCTGAGCAGTCCATGCACCTTATGCCTTGCCATTAGAAAGACAACACTTTCCATTTATTTAAACCAGGAAATGAATTCCCCATTCTCTCTGTAAGTTTCCGTTGCATTCCTCTCCTGTCTCATCAGTTCAGGAATGAAAGCTTCATGCTGCTTGTCATTAAAAGGAATAATATTGTTATTTTATTGTATATTGTTATGATTATTATTATTTTAATATTATTATATTTTACTCTGGGTTTTAATTGCACACGCATTCCTGCATCTTTGTGTTATTTTTTTCTCTTAGTATTGTTGTTGTTGTTAATTGTATTGTGAATTGTTTCTCTCCATCAGTGGCATCAGAAACTTTGCTGTGTCTGTGAGAAATGTAGGAAGAGAGGGAAACGCACATGGTCTGAAAAGGTAAATTGTGCCGATAGCATAGATGGAGAGCCAGGGCACACTGGCTGTGCCCTTGAGGGGGATGGCACATTATACCCCAGAGCATGTTTGCATTTCAGCACAGTTCCAGAAACCCTCACTTAGAGGCAGAAGTGAGACAGCAACTCAAAGTCATTTTCCAGCAGGAAGATTGGACTGAAGGAAGACCAAGGCTGTGGGGCCATAAGGTCTGGCTCACCATCATCTTACAGCAGCTAATGTTGATGGGACACTTAAATCAGACCAAGACTCCATACACCCCAGTCATGCACTAGCCATGACCCAGTTAGCCTTTTAATTAATCTAAGCCCAGGCTAAATGTTAAGGCTCAGTTTCCCAGAGGGGATAGCATAGGGGTAGCTTTTCATGGGGTATCCTGTCTGCCTACAAAACTCTAAATAGAACCCCAAAGGAGGAACCAGTGTGCCTCCCAGTCTAGTCACTGGATAAATGACACTGAGAGACCCTGAAGGTGTTAAGTAGCTAAAAATCCAGCAGCAGAAATAAAATGGTCCTGGCCTTGCTCTACCATTGCTGATGATTCAAACCATGTCCATATAGCCAGCATACTTGGCTCATGGCTTTCTTCCTCCTCCATATAGCTGGTCTTTTTTCTTTTAATTATCACCTAAGGAGCTTTAATAAGCTTTTTTTCCCCTGTTGTATGGGATTCAGATATTTAAGCTTTCCATTACATCTCCCACCCTTACTAGAATGGTGTCATAGAGACTGCGCCCTGATTCAGGACAGGTTTATGTTCCTTTGAAGTCACTGGGACTTCAGCAGTTACTTAATCAGGTCTTTTTGTGCTCTGCCAAATCAAGGCAGAGTTAAATGCTTACGGATCAATGCTTAGATTCTTTGCTGAATGAGGTCTGACAGAGCAGGGATGGGAGGAAAAGTTGGCTTCCCTCTCTCTCTGAGGCATGTGGGATTTTATTTTTTGTGTTTTTGCAGTGCATGCTCTTTCACAACAGCATACATTTGATTTCTCTGGGAACGGGGTGACCATGGTAGGATGGCACCCTTCTGTGGTGGGAAAGGATACATTGCAAGGTGGAAGGGGCAGTGGTTTATCCTGCTCATGCTAGGATTGTAATCTTCAAGCTGTATCTGTGGAGGAGGCTGGATTAGATGGCCCTTAGATCCATTCCTATGATTCTAGCTACAGACCTGATCCCAGCACAGTATTGAGTAGGGGTGGAGGTCGCAATAATAGTGAATGATGTCCACAGTCCGAATTGTATTTAGGTTGCAATGCTAAATGAGGATGATGGGTCAGTAGGTTGGAGCAAACAATGCCTCTGCTCCTACTCCCCTTTGAAAATATGGTTTGGTAAATAGTAATACTGCTAGTCAAACAAGCAGACTAAGATTAGAAAGGAACTAAGTGCTTAGCATTCTGTTGGTCCTGCATAAATAAAAATAGCTGAATTATTTAGCTTGCATAGACCTTTGGAGTTGAAAACAGGATTGATGTGTTTTGGAATGAGCTTTGGGTTCTTTGTGTGCATAAAGCAAACTGCTTGGCAACCTGAGGGAGGAGGTGAATGGTTTAGTACTGGAAGTGTTTAGTGGTGGTTCATGGTTGGCTCAGTTTAGAAGTGACCCCTTTCCCCATCGCATTGTCTTGGTGTACAGACATTGCCTCTTACTAGAGCTGGACATTCAAGCTGCTGAAACTGGAATGTAGAAAGAGGTGGAGACACTAGTTAACTTGAACAGAAAGAGAAAACAATGGAAAAGCTGGAACTTTTTTCACTGAAGACTGGTCAACTCCAGCTGTTTTGAGAAAACAGCTGCAATTGCAGCTCACTCATTAGAATTGCATATGCTTACACTGTGGCTGAATTTGACTTTCTGGGTAGGTTTTACTCTTTCTCTCTCTCTAGTAGTTCTTTCATGAAGCATTCAAGCAAAGGGATGATTCTGTCTCTGATATTTTTCTTCTTTATAATCTCAAGGAACTATCCCTCAGAATTTGGCTTGAAAGAAATTCCATTACTAAACTTGAAGGGAAAGTAAAACCCTCTTTTTTTCCTTTGACCAAAGAAACTTAAAAAATAGAGAGACACCCTCCCCCCCCAACATTACAGATACAGAATTACGTCACATGTCATGACTGTCAGGCAATAACAACATCCCAGGGAATTCCACATTTCTTTCCACCTTTCATTCTCTCTTCCTAGTTACTGCCACTTTTACACTTTGATTAGCTAGCTTGTTGAGTGGAGAAATTAATTCACACTAAATATTGCTGCTATCCCAAACTTTAGGGGACACCAAAAACTATTCTTCTATTCTAAACTACTGCTATTCATACTAATTAAAGTGTATCCTGTCAGTGGCAGCAGTGCAGCATCTAAATTGTGAGGTGCAGAGTGGGAGTAAGTTTCTGTGTGCTCCTTGTGCTTCTGTAGCATTTAACTCCCCTGAGTTTTTGTTCTCTTATGGATCAGACTCAAGACAGTGGTTCATCTCCTGCAGCAGTGAAGCCTCTGCAAGGTTGGCCAAAAGCAATGGAATTGTTTATAGTTTGTGAAAGACTTGTGTGCATGTTACTGTGGTTTGACAGTCAGCCCAATAAAGGAATCATCTGTGCTGCCTACAGCCAAATTCTCAATACCTGTGTGCAAGGTCTGAGTAATTTTTCTTGTTCAGGTGATTCCCGACAGGCATCAGGGGAAATAATCCGCTCCTTCCATGCAGAAGTATTTGTGCCCTCCTCCAGCTGGGCAGTACGTTACAGTGTGCAGGTTGGGTCTAGGTCTCCCAAGTTCTCTCTGTGGCCTGCCTCTGTGCATTAAATTGCTTCTCTGCATTTAAGACCTCTTTACTTGGGACAGGACTGTGCCCATGTATCTTTAGTCTCTGAGTCCTTACGCTAGCATGTTCTCTTTGAAGTCAACAGGACTTTTGCCTAGGTATAGACCAAGTCAGGAACGCAGGGCTGGGACCTAAAGTATCAGTCACATTGAGCAATTTACACTTCAGAATTTTAAAGCAATGGTCAGAAAGATTGTGGTAACAGTACTGAAAGTACGGGTGTTTTGGCACCTTGCTAGAGCAACTTTTTAGAGAGGCATTCCCTAGGCTATCCCACGTTCTAAGTACATGGTACATCAGCCCTGAGGGCTGGAAGGACAGCCCTACAATATATATCACTGTGTTCCTCCACCATCCAGAGAACAGAGCAAAGCCCAGTGTAGAAGGAGCTTAATTGAAGAAAACAGGGTTAGAGCTCATATAAATAAGCTAACCAAGGACTTAAGCCTGCTGATACTTCTGCTCATGAATAGCTTTACTCCCGGTGAGTTCAATGGAATCCCCCAGGTGTACAAATTTCATAGATTCATCGAAGTAGGATCGGAAGGGACCCAAGTAGATCAAGTCCAACCCCCTGACCTGGGCAGGAGAGAAAACGGGGCTCAAATGACCCCAGCCAGGTAGACATCTAGCCTCCTCTTAAAGACCCCCAAGGTAGGAGCCAGCACCACTTCCTTTGGAAGTTGGTTCCAGATCCTAGCCACACTGATTATGAAATAGTGTCTTCTAATGTCCAGCCTGAACAACTAATGTCTCAGGCAACTTCTGGCCATTATTCCTTGTTAGTCTGGGAGGTGCACGGGTGAACTGGGTCTCTCCCGTTCCCCGCTGGTCCCCCCGGTAAGTTCGTAGACAGCCACCAAGTGCTCTCTCAGCCTTCTTTTGTGAAGGCTGAACAGGTTCAGGTCCTGTAGCCTCTCTTTTAGGGTCTGGCACACAAATTTGCTTAGGTGCGTGAAGAATTGAGCCCTAGAAGGCACAGTCTCCTCTGCAAAGGTATAGTCCTTTCAGTGGAAAAGGAAACACACAGGTTAAGAGTGAAATTTGAATGGGGAATTAATCTGACCTTCCAGGAATCTCATGAGGCATATGATGAGGCTTTGCTTTCTGCATCTGTAGAATAAGATTGAAAATAACTTTCTCCTGTACGGGTTAGCTTTGTCCTTCCAGTTTTAGCAGTGCTGCTATAACAGACTATTCATGTGTGTTTGAAGATAAAAGTTTTTGTTTTAAATCTTTTGCTTATCATAGTTAATCTAAGAAAGGCAATACTAAAGGTATATTTTTTTCCAAAAATGATATTTTTTACTGCACTGATAAATATTGTGACATCTCTGATCTTAATTCTTTAGCTGTGAGGGGAAGTATGTGCAGATTCACTCAAACCTTGTAAATACTTGTGTGTGGGTCTGACAGCCAGGGACTTTTTTTTCTTGCTTAAAAGTTTCCTTGTTGAGACAGATAGCAATGGAGCAACAACGCTGAGAGCAAAGGGAAAGCTCATCCCATTTCTAGAACGTAGCCAAGGAGTTTCTGAAGTGCTGGCACAGAGTTGATGACAATGCAGGTGTATGTTGATTTTTTTTTTCCAGCAAATTGATTGGAAGGGAGTAAGGAAGTTAAAGAAAAAACTTTGGTCTGGAATTCTGATCAGAAATGTTATTCATCTGTTATATGGCACCTCTTAGTTTTTTTTGTTTACTTGTTTGTTTGTATTTCTATATCAAATGGTTCTAGGTTTGTTTGTCTGTGTTCTAGGTTACTCTATGTGTGTTCTAGGCCTGTCTATGTTCTAGAGCTCATTGACTCCATTGGAAGCAAACCCACCTGATCAGAATTCTGGATTCTGTTTGGTGTTCAAGTTATCCTGGAATTATGGTGGAATACCTTCGGTTTTTTTAAAGAAGGATTTAGATACACTTATATTACACAAACTGTGACCTAATGGCAATAATTACCTCAAATGTGGGCATTCATCCTGGTTTTAGCCTTTTTTGAAAACATGTAGCCAGCTTGAACTTGTGATTCAAAGACTATAAACTCTGTATGGGCGGAATAATGATAAATGCCCACCCTGGTCATTGTTGCTTGAGTGAAGTCTGAAGACAGTGATTCTGTTAAAAAAAAAAATTAAACCAAGGAATAGATTACTCTTTTATGTATTTTAATCAATTGTGATGTTAAAATGCACATGTAAGTATATATGTTTATAGCTACTGTAAAATGCTCTGGCCTTCTAGAAGTTATTTAAAGAGTCACATTTTAAACTAATATGAACTGAATAATAGACTATGGCTACTTAAACAATTTTCTGGCTACATTTTATAGTTATTACAGTGTTTTATAGTTTACATTTAAACTGGTACTTTTTAAGGGAATTTTGTTTGTAAATGACACCTTCAAAACTCAATACAGCTGCCTCTTTTTAATTTTGCCCTTTTAAGAGAAGAAAAGTACAAGTGTGTCTTTAATATGTATATTCTGTTTTGAGATATAACATAGTATTGGAAAGTCAGTACTGCTCAAAGAATCAAGCTTATTCCAAAATATGTTTAAGAAACCACTCCACATGTTTTGAAGATTTAGCAAATATAGTCCAACAGATAAGCTATTCATTTTTTTGATAGCATGTTTTATAGAAACTCCTCGTGTTAAAACAGGGAGTGCTGTACTTCTAAATTAACTATTCTATGAAGGACCTTAAACTGGATGAAGATACCTGTATAATGAGAATGAAGGATATACAAAGGAAGGGATGTGTTGTATTGTTGATAATGTATTCACTAGACTATTGATTCCTGAGTTAGTGAAAGCCTGTTTTGTTTTGATATTTTGTGACAGCCACTCAGAGGCAACGCTGTAATTTGGCTTTCATTCCATTCATCAGCAAGTGATGCTGGCCACCCTAGGAACATATTGAACCAGTGAACTAAATATAGAATACACTGACCATCTCTTTCTAACCTTATTGACCAATGGCAGCGTCTATTGGTGCTGTTTCCTTGTTTTGGGTTGCATTTTGCATTTTGATGCAACCCTTTTTTCAGTCTCACTTAGCCATGAGTACCTGTCTAGTTCGGTTCTTGCTTTCTTTCAGTTGGGTACCCAGTGAACAGGGTGTATATGTCTGCTGGGCAATGTGGTACTTTTAGCTAATAAAAGTACAGGAACTGATATTTTAAAATATTTGTATCTGAAGAGCTGAGCTTCTGTTGTGGAACTCTGGAAAGCTCTGCATTTTTCAGTGATGCCTGACACTGCTACATTTGGTGATCTTGGCAACTGATTGAGTTGCTGGTAAACAGCAATGATGTGTTATGTTCCAGTATCTGAATTAAAATCAATGGCACAGCTCCTCATTGACTTCAGTGATTGATTTCTAGCTCCTCCATTAACTCCATTCAAAGCCATTGTTCCCATACTGTAACTCCTGCTACCAAAGTGATAGCTTATCACATGATTGCTGTTTTGCCATCATCCAAGCTCAATGCAGCCCTTAGGCTAACTGGAAAATGTTTGGCCCCTCTTAGCACACAGTTGCACAATCAACAAACACTAACATTTTGTCACCCTCAGCAACTGCCTATTCTGCTTTTTGTGATAGGAATCAGCCCTGGAAATAGGCTCACTCAGTTGAAGGAGCTACTGAGTTTTTGGAATAATTTGGTTTGGAACTTGTGAAGCAAGAAGGGGTTTCTAAAACTGGCAATGCACATCCCTTAGAATCTGAATGGTTACATATAGCACCTCTGTCCTCAGAAAGAAAATACAATCTGCTACAATGCTTCCACATTAGGTGGTTACATACAACACTTCTGTCTTCTTTGCTTTTCCCCGTATTTGTTTTTTTTGGTTTTTTGTTTTGTATTCTTCTTGAAAGGATACTTCCAAGGATATTCCAGGGCACAACCACTTCAGGTGTAAAAAGTATCTCCTCATCCCATGCGTTTCACCAACAAAGTAAACAAGGCATTTTGGGTACCAGATTTTACTTGGGCAGGATCAGAATGTAGCCCGTATATTGTATACCAAACCAAAATTGTGAAAGGAGAGGAAGTGTCATTAATAGCTTTATTAAAAGGAGAGAGAAAGAGAGAGAGAGAGAGAGAAAGAGAGAGAGAGAGAAAGAGGAAGAGAATGAAAGAGGGGCATCTTGGAAGTCGAAGAATCTAGAGTTAGGGTAGTTAAATCAATGGGTGAAACATTTTTCTGAACAGCAAGACCCTTTTGCATACTAAAAGGAGGGAATCGGAGGGAATGTTTCATACCTTTTGACTGCCCACAACCCTAGTGTACTCTGGATGGAAAGTGGAAGTTAACATACACTGCGCCAAAATTGTGAAGGGGAAGGTGCGGGGAGAGGGGAAGCTGTGAAATACTATCACAAATGAAAGGGAAAAGATGCCCTGGGCCCCCTGCCCCAACCCTCTGTCCTTAGATGGTTCTTTCTCTAGAGCGTCATCTCAGCCCAGTAACCCCTTGAAAGCCCTGATTCTTTGTGTTCCTTCACTGTACGGTTTCTGTAATGAGTGTTAATCCATGTTAATCTTTGTGAAAATTATTGTGTGCAACAGTATTTTCTTGTGTAATGCTTCTTTCCTATGTGAATTGTCCCTCTTTTTTTCCCCTTTCTGTTTCTTTTTCTATGCTTTCTTTCTATTTTCTTTCTTTTTTTCTTTTGGTAAATATGTCCGTCTTTTTTTTTTTTTAAAGGAAAAAAAAACCTGATGTGTTGTAGACCTATATGTAACCTATTCCTTAGTCTCATATTATAGGTATGTTATAAGAATGGATATTTTACTTGGCTTTAGAATGTTTTACAAGAAATCTAATTCTTAACCAATCAAGTTCTTGCTACTAAAAGAAAATGCTTGTGTTTTTCATCATGACGTTGTGTGCTTCTAATTAATAATCATTTTCGTTGTAGAAAAATGGAGTGAATTTATATTAGTCTTGGAAACTAATAATAGCATTGTAAATTTATGAGATGATTTTAACAGAAAATACATTATAGAAGAATATAGTTATTTTAATTGTAATATTACTAACTGTAGGGTGAGAAAGGAGGTCCCGTTGTGGTGAACTATGTTATAGCTTGTTATTCACGGTTTCTTTTTGATCATTTTTTCGGTCTCTGAGGTGAAACGAGTTATTAATCAAAATTTGTAAACTCACATATGCATATTGTATATGTGTAGAAATGTAATCACACTTTGTCTTGGAATTACATTAAACTGTTTTAAGTCACTGCAAAGTCTTGTGCGTCTTGTCTGTCTTCTCACCAACTAAGATTTGCTTTGAATATTATAGGGTATAATTTTACAATGCCCCTGGAGGTCTTTGCAAAAGACTGACTTCAGAGGGAAAGGTTTTTTTAAAAAGTGGCATTTGTCAGATTGGTGAGCCTTATTTCACCTCTAGCTTCAGTTTGGAGCAGCCAGGAGGGCAAACCTGCTCAGTAAAGGGTTCTCTATTGTAAAAAACTCTTGGCATAGATCAGAGGTCCCCTTTACCTGTTTCTAGGATGTGTTTCTATATGAGGGGGTTGGCTGTTTTAGTTGGTGCTATTTCTTTGATGCAATTCCTTCAATAAGATTTATTTTAGAAGCTGTTATGTTCCTTTGCCTTTACAATTCCTCATGTTTTGTCAAGTTATATATTCTAGCTAGAGCCCTCCTTAAGTGTTTTTAACATTTTATTATCTGGTCTCTGCAGTGTGATGCTTAATATACTTTGCACTGCGTGCCTGATAAATAGGGAAAGCAAATAAATGAACAATGTCCCTGGAACTGTACAACACAACAAGACAATGGTCTCAAGTTAATAAATAAATCCTGAGGCACAACAATAGATATTTATGAACAATAAATGTTTTGGGGTGAAGCCAAGATTCACTTGCAAGGCGTTCCAGGGACCAATGTTCTGTTCTTGTGATTTTGTGTCTACATTATCAAATGAGTGTTGTGAGTGTTGTTGATATTATTTTATCAGTGGCTGTGTAACAGGAGCTCTTGGTAGCTTTCTAGTAACTGCTTTCAGCTGGTTTAGGTCCTGATTCAGCAAAATACTTGAAGGCGTGTGATTAAGTCCATCCCTAGTCAGCAAAAGAGGTAAAATTAAAAAAATAAATTAAATGTGAGTTATACACATGTTTACAGTTAAATATATGTCCAGTGCTTTGCTGAATAGGGAAAATTTACTGGATCTGGACTTTAGGGAAGTGACTTTAGTGAAAAGTGCATTTTCTGATCTCAGGTACATGGGTATAAATCCACAGTAACTGGATTAACTAACATAGCGTTGTTTTGCCTTCACGTTCATGTAATTTCATTACGTGATACTCTGACTCTGAATTTAAGTCTAGGGCTGTGATTTTTGATAATTTATTGTCAGAGGGAACATCGTTTCCCAGGCTGAGCAGGAGTGCATCTATAAACTCTTTCCTAACTCATGAGGGAAACTAATGTTTTTTTAACTTGTAGACAAGGGGTGAAACTATTCTTAAAGAACTGGAGATGAAGAAAGGTTCAGATTTTGTCTCCAGACTTTCCAACCCCAGGAAAGCAAGCACCTGTGATGTCATTTTCCATCTAAACTTACATCTGATTGGTTATTCTATAAATCACCAAGAAAAAGTATGATCCTATTGACGGCTCTGGGGCTATCGTAAACATTTCAGACCTGGTTTAGTGCTTTCCAGGCTGGGAGGCTTCCTCTGCTCCCACTTAAGTCACTGTACAAAGCCTTGTGGCAAAGGAGAGAGAGAGAAGGATATGCACTCACACTTGCCTCTGTACACACACACACACACACACACACACACACACACACGAGAGAAATTGATAGAAACAGTCATATAATATGATTAGAGTGATGTAACTGTGATCATCCAGGAAATATGGGAGAGGCAAGGATTATTATGGGTGATATCTTTTATTAGGCCAACTACATGTTTGGAATAGACTTAGGCAAGCTTTTGAATGCAGTGCATTTCTCTTTAGGTCACCTGAAGAAAGCCTGATTTTCAAAAACGATGAGCACTTGCAAGTTCCCATTCATGTAAGTTTAATTAGGGATGCTCAGTCACTTTGGGAAATCAGGCTACTTCCCTTTAGAAGGCTGTAGGCTGAAAAACCTCATTTTAAAGTTTTAAAACTTTGACCTGAACGTTTTACCTCCTTTTCTTTGTTTCCCTATTTTGCAGCTGGACCCATCTTATTATTCTAGTCAGCCCAGGGGAAGCCTGCCTATGTCAGCATTTTCCTGTAATGTAATTTTGTTTTATGTTTTCTGCTATGGGATTGTTGTGTAAATAATGAGCAATAAATACTATAATTTAAGAGCTCCTGGCCTGCACTGTACATCAGGTTCTGTGCTCTCGGTGCTTTCCAACTGCAACAGCCAGGAAGTGAGTTTGAAACAGCAACGCACATCCATAGTGAAACCCCTCTTTCAATCCCCTTCCAGCTCGGCAGACAGCATCAAGGCAGTACCAATGCATTTCCTATAGAAGTCAAGATGAGTCATAAGGCTGCAGACAGTGGCCTCTCTGCTGTAGGCTGCATATCAGGTATTAGCTTTAAAACAAGGCCCAGCAATAACACACACCATATGTTTTAAACATGCTGCACTTCAGTTTATTTTAAAACAGACTTGCTGAATATACTCAAACATATCCGCCCTTTATGAAATCCAGTGCAGGCAGACAACCAAGCAGGGATTTAGAATACTTTTTTGTTCTACTAACACTGACATATATATATTTGCTCCACTTTTTTGAGTGGGTAAGTGTCAGCTGGCAGTTCTCTTCCTCTTTAATCTACAACTTCATAACAATTACACATTGTAATAGCATAGAAATTGAGAGGGAGAAAACGAAGAGAGAGAAAGCCTTTGAAAATGAGGCGAAGTTAAACTTGTTAAAAAATGTATGCCCTCCATACAGAGCACAATTGAAAAAGTGGGGAAAAAATCCCTATAAAAATAAAATTAAATGACGACAGAGTTCAGGCTGAATGCAGCCCTATAGATAACAAAACAGCATAATTTTTCCTTAGGTCATTGTTATGGGCTCCCTTCTCAGCCCTGCTCTTGACCTGCTCTATTGTCTTAGAGAAGTCATTTCAACTTCCTAAGCCTCTGAATTCCCTTGCACTCTGTCTTATCCAGGTAGATAATAAGTTCAGGACAAGGCCTATTGTGGCTGTATGTATGTGCACAGCACCTGCTACAATGGTGGTGAGCAAATCAGCGCTCTCATAAGACAAGTAAGAAATAATGTACAAAGTCTTGAACTTTTAAATAGAAACATCAAAGTTAGAGCATCTAGAAATGAACAACTGTGGGATGCGGAGAATCTATTTGCAAGGGCCATATAACTCATCCATCACTCTCTGTGGCCTCACCTTAGCAACACCTCTCACCCAGCTTTAGGGCTGCCTGAAATATGAAAAACACGTATGTAGAAGTCAAAATGAGAGAGAGAAAACAAAGGGCCCAAGAACAGTGGAGGTGTGGGGAGAAACAGGACGCCAGGGCATTATTGAAAGGGTAATAAAAGGAGGGAGCCTATTTAAGACAGACAAAGTCAAAGAAAAGTGAAGTGAAGTGGATGGAAAATAGGTTGCGAGTCACTGACAAGTAGACACAGAAGAAAACAGTTTGATGGACGAAAAGAATAATAGAAACAAAGAGACTGATTTTCCAGGGTGCTCTGTTTCCTTGATGCCAACTGAAATCAATAGAAGCAGCATGGACTCAGCATATTAAGAAAAACCCAGGCCCTTTGTGGGCCATATTTTTTAAACTAGCTTCAAGATTTTATTCTGTAGGAATGGCTGGTGGGGTGGCAGGGAGAGGAGGAGCAGATAAGGATTTTGCTTGTCTTTGAATACGTTACACCAGCTCTAAGATTTGTTTGAACCGGGAACTCTGTTGCCATGTTCCTTGGGCATGAGCTCCTAACCATTATTATTATTTATTGAGGCTAATAGCTTAATAAGGCTCCAAAGGAGGCAAAGACACTTATTTGAATAAGAATAGTATCTGTTGCTGCACCAGCTAGGATTAAATTATAAAGACTACCAATCTGCTTGATTCAGAGTACAAGATAATCACCAGCTGGGCATAAGGAAGAAATGACTTGCACACATGACCCTTTTATTTTCATTACACAATTGGCCAGGTGCAATCAGTGTGTGCAGATTTTTTTTTTTAATCTCCCTCCATAGTATTTGTAAAGGTCATGGGCTCATGCAGGATGCTGACTTGCTGCAGTTGTGCCCGTGTGGCCTGTTTCAATCTATTTTCTTCTGTTGCACAGTAAGGAAAAAAAGAGAAAGAAAAAAACCTTTGCTGGAGCATTCTGATTTCACACAGAGTAAAACTCAGGCTTGTATGCTATGCTTATTTCCTCTAAGACTGGACAAAAGCTTTTTTTTTTCATCTCTGGAGCAGACTTCAAGGTATTATACAGAATAAAGGCCTGAAGAATTACATAATTCAGTGTATTGAAGTATGAAGGCAGTGTCTTCACACAACTGCTGTGTTGTTCTAATTATACGGGTATGACTGAAGCTTAACAACCTCCCTAGTTAAGGCTTTCTATCTTGAAGCGTATAGTAGTCTCAGCACCACAGTGTCACTGATGTGGCAGTGAAATGTTTTTAAACCCGGTCTACACCTAGATTTTGTACTGGTATAACTATGTTAGTTAGGAACGTGACTTTTAGCAAAGTAGTGATGCTAGGATGATGTTATATAAGTAGAAAGCTGCTTATACTGCTTATGTGTAAAACTCCTCCTGGTGCATTTGCCTCCCTTTTTGTTCTATAAGGATGACTAGACCTGTAAACCTTCTTTTTAACCAAACTCTCTACAACTGTAGAAAACCCAATTAAGATTTATTGCTGGACTAAAACCCTGAAGTCTCTTGGTAAGATGAAGTCTCTAAGGTAAGATGCAGCTTCATTTCTTTCTGTGCACTCCCCTCCAGTTTCCAGCAGAGGGCTCCCGGCTTCTACATTTTAATGAATGATGATATACTGAGGTTTGGTTTTCCCCCCCCGCATTCAAACATTCTCTTTCTCACGTCATTCCTTTATTCATACTAAAAATGTTATGCATCACTCACCTTCCTCCTGTATTCCCCTCAAAACACTTTGGGGAGCTGTATAAAGACTATTATAACAGAAACATAACAAAATCCCAGGTTCTTAGAAATATGTGCTCATGGAACACATGGCCTCTGATTTGTGTTGGCTTAAAAATGGTATTTAAAGGTCTGTTTTTTGGGAATTGGCTTATAGGTATAGATATATGCATTACAAGGGGTCCAGATGGGTAGCAGGCATTAACTGGATTTCTAAGAATCTAGGTTTCACACGCACAGCTCCACATAGCCCTGGAAGCAGATGAGCTGTCTAGCACAACAAGGCCAACGGATGGACACAGCCTGAAAGCTGAGGGGGGCATGCATTACACAAGATCACAGCCTTCAAGGCAGACAGGATGTCTAAGACAACAAGGGCACACAGTCTGGAAACCAAAGAAGTATGCACCATCCTGTCCCATAACATAAGGTAAGTGAAACCAGCTACAAGGCCCAAGAATAGCAGTTGGAGGGGGGAGGGGGGGGATGGTGAGCCCCGGTTTTGGGGAAAGAGACCAAATTAGGAAAAAGGCCCGGAAGGCTACATGGATGTGTGACTACAGAGAGACAACCAGCCAGAGATTGCCATGGATGAAGGGTTATCAGGATTCATCAAGGAGGAAGGAGAATAAAAAAGCAGAGACTTGAGATTAACAGAGTCGCTCCCATCCCTCCCTGCCCTTCCTTGCTTTCCCCCACCTGGTTTCCTCCTTCTTCTCTTCCCGAAGAGGGGTCCCCATCCCTGATCCCTGGGAAGGGTCTCCGAGGCTGCCATAGACAGAGGGCACACGCCAGTAGCCCGTCTCATGCACCCCACTGGAGGGGGCCCGTGGGCCTCGGCATCCCACCTCCAGACTGCTGACACCTAAGAGAGAGAGGCTCAGAGTGGAGCCTGCATCCTGGCCAGATGCACTTCGACTCTGATAACAGCCCTATGATTGGTAGATATAGAATTGCTCGATAGTTTGTATTGTTGCTTTTTTTGTTATCACTCTGTATCAATAAACTCGCCTATCAACAACTGGCAGGTGTTGTGGTCGGTCTGAGGGTTGTGCTCGCCCAGAAAGGTTTAAGGGCTGGGTCCAAATCCAGTGCCAACAATTTGTTTCTTTTTGTTTGTTGTTTGTTTGCTTTTAAGGATTTAAACTTAAAGGGATGGTAGTTAATACGGCCTTTATTATTAGCATTTCTGATTTGGACGGGTGGGACTGGAGCTCTCTGGAGAGTAAAGGGATAGATTTCAAGAGTGAATAAATGACAGGGTAATGAGTCAGCTTACTATCTTCCTTTTTCTTTTCAATTACAATGAAAGTATATATTTTATTAAATTAGTGTATCTTAAGGATTTATATCCCAGTTATCTCTAAGGACCCCAATCTGATTTGGATGGGGCAGGGGAGGACAGGGTCAGCAGTGTTGACACCGGATACAAAGCAGTCACTGCTTTGCCTACTTTCTAAACAGATGAGCTTTGCTATCAAATAAATACATTAATGGAGATTTGTTTTCATCTTTTACATTACATGGATCATGAAGGGAAATAGCAGAAAAAATGCCACTCATTTTGGTTGCCACGTACAATGTGGGGTTTTAAATTATTTAAATTTTGTATTTCATTTTAAATTCACCCCCTGCATTGTGAATAGTTTTACTCTGTGGATTTTGATAGTTGTCACTTATGCAACAATTCATGGTCCTGCCATCATGAGCCAATCCGC
The DNA here is from genome assembly GCF_052110815.1 of Crocodylus siamensis. Classification (NCBI taxonomy): domain Eukaryota; kingdom Metazoa; phylum Chordata; order Crocodylia; family Crocodylidae; genus Crocodylus; species Crocodylus siamensis. The sequence continues at coordinate 105,282,630 of NC_143398.1, forward strand.
TGTACATAATATCGTAGCTGAGGAACAGAGCCAATGACATAGATGGAGTGCAGTGAAGGCAGTTGTAGCTGTACGAGCATGGGGAGCAGACAGGAAGCAAGTTCGGAGGCATTTCTTGGAGTGGTTCTATGAAGAAGCAACTCAAGCATCTGCATCTGGAACAGTGTATAGCAAATAAAGGGTGTAGTGGTGAAATTTTTGCATGTTCTGGATAAAAAGCAAAAGAAGAGTGGAAACTTCCTGCGAACATCTGGTACTGTTTATCACTGTTATAGGAGGACAGCTAGAATAGAAAGTCCCTAGGTCTACTCTTCAGGGACCCAAAGTGATATGACAGCATAATGAAGACAGATTTTAATCAAGTACTTGTAGTTGAACAAAGGTCAGCCATCACCATGCATTACCAACAAATTGTCCAAGTTTGGTAGAAGACCTACTGAAAGCTAGGAAGTGAGTATGAAAGGTTGGAATCCATGGCTGTGAGTCACTCAAATTTAGCAAGTTAAAGAATTAATTCACAGAAGCTGTAATAAAAGAGCATCAGCTTTCAGGAAAATAAAATATTGAGGAATTGCAAAATCTATTATAATCTTTAGAAGTATTACTGCAGTAATATCTAGGAGTTCTGCTCATGGACCAAGACCTTGTTAGCACTTGTACTAAGAGCTATAAAAAGATGGAAGAATAAAAAAAAGATGGTCCATGCACCAAATAGATTACTATTTAAGTAAGTGCTGACTGCAGGAAACGTATTAAAACTCATCATTTTGAAAGAAGGCTGGGAAATCTTGTGAGACACCATAATTAAGGCACTTCAGACTAATTGCTCTACAGCAGCAGAAGTATTCGGGGAATATAGAGATGGCCAATTAAAAAGGAGCATTCAAAGTTCTGAAAAAAAAAATACCGAGTACTAGAAATTAAAAAAGCGAAACAGAAACCTAAGCAGACTTTTCATTCAACATTCAGTCATGACTACCATCAAAGAGAAGAATTAATTAATTCCAGCCAAAATGTTGAAGGGAAATAATAATTGTGCAAATATTCCCAAAGAAAAAAAACCTAATTAAGTCTGACAGGATGTTTAATTACCTCTTTGCAACTATCCATCCAAAAATGCCTTAACAAAACACTCATTTTAAAAAGCTAATTATAAGATGGGGCAATTGTATGCATGGGGCAACAGAAAATGAAAGAGAAGTCTCCAAAAGTGGAAAGGCTTTGCAAATTTGCTAATTTATATCTAATAAAATCAAATAAGCTTATACCATTTAACTGTATTCATGCCCTTTTAGGAGGATGGTCTCAAGTAGGGCAGGTTTAGGATTTTGAAAAAGGGGTGCAGATGCTGTGGCATGTCATTGCATATAACACAACACATTGCTTTCTCCAGTTAAAGAGAAATTAGATGCTTTTCTGATTTGCTAAGGGCTTAGCACTACACTATTCAGTTTAAGTTCAAAGAAAAAACAAATATAGCTTTCTTAGAATGTATCTTAAATTTAAAAAACACGAACCAGGCAAAAAATAGTCAAAAAGAAATGGTGTCATCAGTCATTATGCCATAGTTATTATAGTTACATGTACAAAATAGTCTGCATGGCTTTGAACAACAAGGTGGCAGAAGAAAGGAAATTTTGAATGGTGGAACATCAAGACCATTCAAAAGGAGCTAGGGTTGTTAATACCTGTGAAGTAAGGAGAGATTAGCAGGAATCAAGTAGATGATCACCAAGTAGATGATAATGAACTGTGAAGTTAGTTGAATCCCTTGGCCCTGCCTGAATAGAAAGATCACTACTCTTCCTAGGCAGTTAATTTTAAAGTTTGGGTGGAGCAGGTTTCAAAGCTGAGTGCACCACTTCAGCTCACCTGGATCTACCCTTGCTTTCAAGCACACACCAGTCACCTGCTCCTTCTCGGATGCAACCAATGTGCAGATGTGCTGGTCAAACTGCCCCAGAGATGTCCTTCATGGCATCTCTCAGGCATGATAGGAATAGAGGTTTTTGAGGGCAGTGGTTGGGGGCAATGTTCCTCACCTCACTGCATTTCTTGGTCTGAGGCGTACCAATAGGAGAAAAGGCTCAGGGTGTATCCAAGATTCAAAAAGTCAGTCCTGAATCAGAGGAGATTCAGGCTGCTACTTGGCCACATTAGAAAGATTGTAGTAAGACACTGAAGGAGCCAGACCACCAATCCAACCAGATAGTCGCACAAAGTTGCATCTGTTTGCACTCTGCTTCACTCCATCAACTAATCACCAGAGTAGATGGGCTTCATGTGTACATCAAAGTCACAGAGTTGAGGTCTGAATCCACTCATGTGTTCCTCCTCCTAAATATAAGGTATCTTTAAGAAAAAGCAAGCCAGAAGATGAAGAAAACAGAATTTGGAAGCTCAAGCTGGTTATGTTTCTTGAAAGAATCAAAGGTTCTGATTTTCTGGTACTTTTTCTACCTTGGACCCCTAAATGCTCAGCCTTGGACTCAAGAAATGGAAAATCAAAATAGAAAAGGCTCATAAGACCTTTGGACATGGCACTAGTAATGGCAGCCAGCCAAACCCAGTAATCACCCAGATCCATAAATCCATCTGTGTTTAGAGTATCTTGTCTGCATCAATAAAGATGAAAATCATCACCCATCAGGGAAGGGAGGAACTGTTTTTCTTTCAAGAATTTTCACTTTAGTTGCAAAGGCAGCACTCAGAGAACACAGTAAGGAGAAGAACCTCCAAGGAAAAAGACCTCCATCTTGATGCTCAACACTGAGTCTTAAAGTTTTCAAATGAATCATGCATGGTCTTCATCATTAAAGACTCAGAAAGTCTGAAATATACACAAAATCTTGAGACTGGAAGCTTTCATGAAAAAAGTGCAGTGCACAGGTAGAGTAACTGATAATAAAATGTATGCCTTCCCTTCATGGTTTACTGAAAAGTAGATTATTGCAGCCCTTTTCAAACATTTTATTTCTTCTTGCTTTAATGGAAGATGAATGGTTTTTTTCCTGTTATCATCAGGGCTCCAGGTTTTCCACTTGCCATGGGAAAACATGGTAAAACCCAGATTTTCTCTTTTAAAGGAGAAAAACAGAGGAAACAGTGGGTTCCTCCTTGCAGGCTGGCAGAGTTGCAGCCTGCAAGGGCCTGCAGGGAGCAGGAGAAGGGCGGTCAGACAGGGGGCACTATGTATATGTTGGTGCATACACATGCACGTGGCTGCCAGGCAACCTAGAGAGCAGCTTTTCGTAGTTAAGTCTGGTGGCGGAGGGGGATTGAGGCCCCCATAGTCAGGGAAGGAGGGAGTTGGGCAGAGCTGGGGCTGCTGCCCAGCTGGGTTAGTGCATGGGCCTTGGGGCCCAGGGCCAGACTGTGCAGCTGCAGGGCCCAGATGGAGAGCGAGACAGCAGGGGCCTCATCTGGCAGATGGGGAGGGGGGAAGCTGGCTCCTTGCTGCTGTGAACACTCCTAGGGGCAGCATGGGGGGTACATGCCCCCAGATTTTTGTGCAGGGTGGGGGTAGACTGCCCGCTGTGTGCTCAAGGCTCCCCGCTCCACTGCTTCCCCCCCCCCCGGGGCCCCCGCAGCCCAGCGGGTGGGACCCAGTGCAGCAGGGCACAGTGAGGCGGGGAAGCTCAACGTCACTGCCGCAGGCCCCACACAGTCATGATGAGGCAACCCCTGCCCACCTCCCAGCAGCAGGGGTAGTGGTGTGGAGTTGTGCTCCTTGCTGCTGCCAGGTGGGCAGGGCGTGCCTCACCATGGTGGTGTGGAGCTCCCAGCAGTGGCACTGAGCTTTCTGACCCAGTCCTGCTCTGCCCTGCCATACCAGGTCCCACCTGCTGGGCTGTGGAGGCCCCAGAGAGGAACAGCAGGGTGGGGAGCCTTGAGCCCACAGCGGGCAGCCCACACTCCCCCTGCCCCCGATGGGCTCCACTCCAGGTACTGCCCGTGGGGGAGGGGGAGCTGGGCTCCGTGCTCCACTCTACCACCGCAGCCACTGCCTCCCATGGGTGGCAGCTGGGGCTCAGGTGTTGTTGTTGGGGGCAAGGAGCTGTGGACCTGGGTCCCTGAGTCCCCCCCCCCCCCCCCCAGAAGACCTGATGGGAGCCCCGGGGGATGTGGCTGGGGAGAGAGGGGCACCAGCAGAGCCCAGGGGGTGGGGAGTGAGGGGACCATCAGGGCTGGGAGGGGGTCAAGAGGGATGTGGGTCAGGAGTGAGGGGCACCAGCAGGGCTGGGGGGCTGTGGCTTGGCAGTGGGGGGCAATTGCATGGGCAGGTCACCAGCATATTGGGGCTGCTAAGCACCACAAAGCAGTGGGGAGGAGAAGTGCAGCTGGACCCACATCCTAGTGTGTGAGGGGGGCAGGGTTAGTTCTGATTTCCCATGATAAAAAACCCAAAATCAAATGTTGAAATGTATAGGTATTTAGAATTTATTCTATTATAGTGATTGAGGCACCGGTAGGCTTCCAAACTGCTTTAAGGTGGTAAATATATGAATAAAACATTGTGTTCAACTGATACCTATATAGATATATATATAGATATAGATATATATATAGATATAGATATAGAGTGGTGCTTCATTTTAACCATGAAAAACATAGATTTGGGGGATTTTAATCAGAGATTTTGCAATTTTTATCAGAGAATCTGCAATTTTTAAACAGAGAAAACCAGGATCCCTGGTTATCATCTGTCTTTTCTGACTCATAAAGGTAACCCCTGGATTGGTTACAGTTAAAGTGTCTTTAAAATAAAACAACAGATTTTTATCAGGAATGTCCTTTTTGCATCATAAGAAGCCAGACCCAGTCACATGGCAACATACAAATTTGCTCTGCAGCTCTGCTTTTCATAATTTCCCTCTCTTCCCAACTTCTCCCCTTTTCTTTTTCATTCTTTCTTTTTTTCCAGCATCATGGTTTTCCTCCTTGCATCTGAGCATGGACAACAATGAGCCTAATTAATCAGTACAGATCTCATTGTCATTTAAACTATACAATTTTGTTTGCCTAGGGCACTATATTTACTCTCTGGACTGTGAAGCATTTGTTCCCTTGTCTTTCATGTACCACAATCTCTGTCTCCGTTTATTAATAGGGCTTCCCAGCAATGAGTACTTAAAGCACATTGTTAAATACAATAGGGACCATTCAAACCAGCTCTGCTGTATCTACCTTCTGTACAGTGCAACATGTGTTTCTCTTCGCTTTCGCTGGCATGGCATGTGCACATGGCATAGGCTTAAGCACTAGATTACCATCTGTGGCAGGTGCCTTGGCACTAAAGTATCATGATCTTCATTTGCATGGTTTCCTGGTGAGTTAACACCCATTTCTTTCATGACCTGAATGATAATCGTTTTTAATGCACTCAACCGGCTGGATGCGATGCTAGCCATATTTCTCCCTTGTGTGCCATTGGCCGCAGAAAGTAGTGTACTTAACCATGCTAACCCAATGGGCCATTAAGCTCAGACAGACTTTTGACTTTGACACACAATATACTGAATATTGTTCAAAAAATCCTACAGAGTGACCCTGACTGATCCCTTAACAAAACAGTTAAGGGACTGCACATTTTTCCCCACCCTTGCCTTTACTTTTGAAAAGCCAGAGCTGATGAGATTTCAAACACTGAAAAATAATTATTTTATTTAAGCAGGCAAAAAGCTCATGCAGTTAAAATTCAAGTACAAGCACATTAACCATTAACTCTAGGGCTGTTTCATCCTCTGTAGCTGGACTTCCTGATGCCACAATTTCACTAGCTGTGAAAAGCAGTCTCTCTCTATCACCTTCTAGTGTTCCAGTTGTCCCTGGATGAATACAAATTAATTATCCTAGAAAGAAAATGGCTTTATCAAGCCTGCCCCCCAAAAGCTGAAGTTCAAGTGTGAAGTGCAGGTGAATGCTAATTATCTGAAGGACTTGGAAGGACTTTTGGCTGAATGGAGTTTGGTTTGACCCTTGGGTCATAAACAAATTCACATACTTGCAATTTATTCATAGCGTACTTGCAATAGGGTCTCAAAAGGAGGACTACAGGGTATGTAAGTACCAAAACTTAATATCAACAGAGGAATCAAGAGCATTCTTCCTTCTTTAACTGTGGGTAGTTAGGGGCCATTTTTAGCATGGTGTATGAAGGGGGCTTTGTAGGGTTACCAGCTCTGACTGAAGCTGTTCCAGGAGATTTTTTTTCCCCAACATGACGTAATGTAATTAAATATACTGTTCAACCTGTTCACAATACCAGTCTCCCAGATTGCTTTCAATAGTCACTGGGAGATCAGTGCCAATCTGGTAGACTCGACTCCTGGTCTGACACCCCCGACAGACAGTTCAATAAGGTGACTGGGAGTTGTGCAGTTACAGCCCCGCAGAAAGCATTGATTCGGTTTTCGAGGTTATTGGCTGGATTCATACAGCTGTGCAAGCTGTAAGGAAAAATGACATCATTGCTACCCAGTAAGTGGAATCACTCTGCCACTGCACTCCAGCATACGGTTCCTTGCACGCATGGGCAGCCGCAGTGTAACAGTTGCCAGGCAACTGCTCTGAGCAACTGTATGAATGGAGAAATATACAGGTCAAATGACAATATCGCGTTCAGGTTTACCTGTTCTTTTCTGTTGGGTCTTTTTTTCCCACTTCTCTGGGAAATAATAAGCACTCACATTCTTGTAGCATCTGTAATGCAGGGAATCACTGATACTGATGATGCAGAACACCGGTTAGGTCATATCACTGCTCATAGCTCTGCCAAAGCAGGGTATTTCCATGACAAATGAGAGACTGTTCAAAATTTCAACAGATCTCATTTCTATGAATTCTTCCTCAACATCCAAGCTAAATATTCTTTATTTAGTGTCACGGATACCAGGTAAGCTGTGCTGTAGTCCTTCTTGAGCACACCTTTCTGGTGACAGGTTTTGCTGCCTTCACCAATTTTGCTGGGTAGACCTGTCCTGTGTTAGTACTCTTAGAGGGGTCCCGAGCTGCAGCCTGTCCTATTTACCAACTGGGTTAACTCAACAGGCATAACTATGGTTGGCAGCTGTAAGCTTTTTTTTCCTTTGGGAGGCTGTGACTGGCAGCTAATTAACACAATTAAAAACGGTGTTGTCAAAATAAAAGTATGACTTATTCACCTGCTGCTATGAACTGATCAGAGAAAAAGGACAAACAGCAAAAGGTCTTTTTATCTGGGCCATACATAAACTCTTCTTTTCCCCTTGGGAGTTGCAGGTAAGTTCCATTCAAAACAGTCACCCTTATAGCGGGACTGAAAGAAACAGAGAGAGTCCTTGCAGTACTGTCTCAAGGTTTCTATGTCAAAGTATCTTCATTAACAACTGCCTCCTGCTTAATCCCCTTCCTCTTGGGGCCAGGGTATTTAGTGTCAGAAGTTACACATAAACTGGTTTACGTGATCAGAAACTGGTTTAAAACTCTAACAGAATAGAAGTTCAGTACACATAAACCAGTTTCAAAATGGCTGAAAGTGGTCTAAGACAAACCGGGTTGAATGTAGTATCAGACTTAACTGATTTAGGTCAAACCAGTTTATGAAACTTCTGTCCCAGACCCCTTCCTGGTTCAAGTTAAATCACATTCTCTCAGCATTTTGCAGCCCTGGGTTGGGCTGTGCTGTCTGCTCCAGAGAGCAGGGCTGGTTCTGTCTCTCTGCTCCCTAGTTGGAGCAGGAAGGGCTGGCTCACTGGGATCACTGGCTGGTGCACTGCCACTCCCCGGCAAACCCCTGCTGGAGTCTGGGGTGGGGGGAGGTTAAACTTCTCTTCCCCCAGGGAGTTGCCTTGCCCTGCTTACTTAGTGCTTGCTGCAATTGTGGACTACAAATCTCAGAGGCACCTGGAAGCAGGAAGAAGAAGTGATGAGCAACCCTGAAGAGTCCTGCTGCTACGAGTCTGGACTGCAAATCCCAGAGACCTTGGGGGCAGAAGGAAGAGGAAGTGAACACACAGTCCATGGTGGCTATGTGCCAGAGAACCGTGCCCTGGCGTCCCCTGGCTTCTGGCTGGTGCCACTGCAGACATGTAACTGCATTTCCTGAATCAAAAGTGACTATCTGTTCATTTGCTTATTGGTTCAACTTTTACCACTTAGACTAACCTTCAAAGACTGAATCAATTCAGCCTGGGCTTTTTGACTATGTGTACTTAGTTTTAGTGTCCCCTTGGATCATAGAATGGGAAAAATGTAGGTGCTTACCTAGGTGGAGTCAGGCAGATAGGTATTCCCTAATTTAAAGCTCCCTGATTTTTCTTTAAGAATGCTTGGTATTCTTTTTTTTAATCATCTCTCATCATGTTGCTTCTTGCTTGTCCCCCACAACTACCTCTTTTAATTTAATTCCATGTAAGCGGGTAAAATAATAGCAAATAGGTAAACTGACGTGCAAGTGATATTCATAAAGATAATACAGACAGCTGCCTTATTGTCCATGTGTAGTGTCATCCTGTCTTTTCCAGTAATATTCACGTGGATCTTCAGTGGGTGAATTCAGGCAGAGTAGTAGGAAATTTGAGGAGCCATAAAACCTGCAGGGCCACATCTGGATGCAACACAATAGATAAAGAGACTGACAGATAACACAAGGACTAACCTGCTAAAAGCTTAAAACGATGTGTGTCATACACGTAACCAAAAAAAAGCTAGAGATCTCTCAAATGAGCCTGGGGATGTCATTCACTAGTCATATGAAAAAAGGAGCTGGATATGAAGCAGCATTTCCTTGCTGGTAAATGAGATTTGCCCATTAATCAACCTCCATCATATTCCTCTCCCCATGGCAGCTGTCCCTAGAGCAATGATTCAATTGCATGCATCAATCCCAAAGATTTCCCGTTTAATGTTATTCCTGATTGTAACATCACAATACCCTGTTACTGAGGGAACAGATTCCTTCTGGGGTGGGGAAGTGGGGGTCACCGGCAGGGCAGAGCCCAAAACCGAAACTTAGCTCAAGTGCAGCTGTCCGCAGCTGGCCCTGATGAAAGGGACGAGCCCAGGAGATAAGAGTGGAAGATGCCAAGTAGCAAGCCCCCGGCAGGGGTCTGGGGTGAAGACGGCAAGAGGAAGCCTCTGAGCAGAGGTAAAATGATGAATTGAGTTCTGGAGGGATATCGGTCTCCAAACTCGCGGAATTTAGGTAATTCAAAGAAAAAAGAGGATACTCACCTGATTGAGGACTGACAGTTGGCATGTAAACAGTTGGTGTGTTTACACATGTATTTACACATGCCTAAACTTAATGCACCTTTGCTTATGGCGCATTAAGGTAATTTAGGCATGTGTCTACACGTGGCCATACTAATGCACATTAAGGCGTATTAAATCTAGGTGCGAATAGCTAAGTCTCATTAACACACTGTGCATTAACACAGGGTGCACCCTTTGATGGACACTACATCAATGTACATTAGTGCATCTACACATGCGCTAATGCAACTTAGCTATTCGCACCTAAATTTGATACCTGCTTTATGCAGGCTAGGCTCACCTAGCCTTAAATCACCATTTTGAAGGCACATTAAGGGCATGGATGTGTAGAGACATGCCCTTAATGAACTTAAAAAAATGGAGATTTTTGGCTAAACCTATCTAAAAGAGGCATGTGAAAATGTGCCCAGTGATAGCAAATAAGATTCAAGCAAAATGACTATAAATTCTGTCACAGAGCACCGAGGTGCTCTGCTTCTATACAGAGGAGAGGTGTGTTGCAGAGCACACAGGTGTCCTGCTCCTTAGAGTGGGAACAGCTAGGGAGAGAGCTCTAGCCGTGAGTGGGGAGCTCAGTCGCTGGTTACCAGGGCAGCCAGAGAAATAATGAAGAAGCACAGGTGCAGCTTGCTAGGGCAACTGCTGTGAGTCAGCTGACCAGAAGAGGCAGGGCCTGGCTCCCATTTAAACCCAGGCTGAGGCTAGACAGGCAGTTCCCTGCTGACGGGGTGGGAGCTCTGCCTGAGTGATGAAAAGGATGGGGCCTGAATGACTGAACAGGTGATACCGGTGAGATAGAGAAACCCTGGAGTGGTGAATGTTGTTATAGCCAGATGGCTTAGATTTATGCTATAGCCTAGGGGCTTGAGTCTTCTGTTTGCAGTTCATGAACTGGTGGTTTAGGTGAGGCTATTAGGGGTTGGAGGAAGCCTCAAAGGGGCTGCACGGTAGTGTGGGGACCCCAGTGCCAGAGAGGGCACAGGGTTTTGGGGGTGCAGACCCCAGCCCCAGGGTAAAGGGGCTAGGCACAGCTATGGCCACCTGAGCCCACCTGCAGGGGGTTTGAGACCCTGAGGAGGAGAGCTGGGGCCACCTAAGTGTGAGAAGCCCCAGAGCAAAGGGGGCGGCGATTGGCGAGCGCCAGAGGGCACGGGTGAGAGGCAAGGGCTGAGGGAAGCCAGAGCGCCTGTGGGGCGTGGGTGAGAGACGGACCAAACAACGTCCGGTACATCAGCGGTGTGGTAAAGGGGTGGTTGGCGCCATGCATTGCCCATAAAGCCGGGGTGCATGGGAACCTCATTATAAGAACAAACGAGTGACAGCAGGGGAAACCCGTGTCCAAGAGGATGAAAGGCAGCCTCCCTTTATATATAAGATCAAGATGTGGCAGGTGAGATTTGAGGGTGCTTGAAGTGAACTTGGCACAGTAGGGGGCACTAGGGGAGATCATGGCTGCCCCTAGGACCCCACTCTGTGACAGAGTCCTACTTACTTACCAGTTCTAGGGTTTCACAATGAGATGATATATCCAGCAGTTATGCAAAAGCCACCTTGTGGTTCTTGCTTTAATCTTTTGGTGAGCATGTCAGCAACCTGACAGGTTGGGGGCTGGGGCCCTGCTGTCAGCTGGGGCTGCTCTGACCTAGCTCAACATGCTGTGCTCCTGAGTGTACCTGTAAACATGGCACCCAGGAAGCAATAAGCTTCCAGAGTTTATTGCTTTACATTACTTGTACATGTAGATGTGCCCTCTGTGTGTTTGTTTTTTCCTTCTTTCCATCCTTCTACCTTTGCCTCCTCTTCTTCAGTTTTACTTGTGCTCTTTCTCTGCATAGTCTTGCAAACTCTTGCAATGTACCTCTCTATATAAATTGCATTTAAATTTAAAGTTCAGGATAAAAGGAAATGCTTCCCTTGACTTATTTTCCTAAAATGTAAGCTCATGCATCCCAGGGGCAGAGGATAATTTAACAGCTAATGTGCCTGGCTTTAGACATGGAGTGCATTTCTTGAACAGAACTTTTTAAAGCAGTCAGCAGGTAAACCTGCAGCAGGCAATAATATCTAACTGATAGGCCCTCGTCCGTAGGTTCTCATCAGGGGATTGTGGCCAGGCCAGGATATTAAGACCCTGCCTTTGTGTATGGCTGAAAGGTTAGGATGTCCTACAGTTACGGGCTAGGGATTATGACACGCAGGGACACATTGTGGAAGAAGGCAGAGGTGGCAAAGGTTGAAAACCCCTGCTCTGACTTACAAGTCCAGTACTGGGCTCAGTGCAGGAATCCCTGAGTGATATTGTATGGTCTGTGTTATGTAGCAGGTCAGACTAGATGATCAGAGTGGTTCCCCCTGGCCGTGAAATCAATGGCTCTAAGTCTACATAGTACAATTCAGTGTTTTGGAGAGATGCCTGAGCTGGCTTTGAATGAGCTACCCATTCTTCTGTCTGCACACTGCGGATCCTATCACCACAAACAGGCCCCGACCCTGCACTGCAATCTGCTAGCACAACCCACTGGGCTTGTGTTAAATGGTGTTGAAGTCCAAGGTTTTCTCCAACACTACCCTAGTGGATCAGAATTATGTATATCAATATAAATGAAATAGAAATCAGTATTTCTTCATGCTGTTGGTAGATATTCAATCTTGGAAAGAAAACTATATATTTTAAGTGCACATACTAAAATATACTCCACAACTTATGATTTTAAAGGCACTGAAAAACTGGGGGGTTTTGCTACTTAATTAATTAATTATTACTTGGTATCCTGCAAGCATGGAACTGAAATTCAGTATTTTTCCCTTTCTCCATACCATATATATACACACACACTGTTATTTGTTCCTGCAGATCAAATACAGTTGTTTGCTCTTGTAAAGATGCTCAAGTGAGATGGATTGCTGGTATTGATTTCTGTTTGAAAAACGGCATCAAACATTCATAAATATTACAAAAAAAATTTTTTTACAAGAAGATCTCAAGGGTAGGAAGGAGAGGAAAAAAAATGGGACTGGTAGCTTCCATTTAAGCTTTCATGAAACTTTGTGTGGAAATAAATAGCACGTGGTTAGAATACACTGCTGCTTGTTGCATGGCATGTTAGTCAGGTGGCTGGTGAAAAAGATCCCAAAATTTGCATTCCTAAAAATACCCTGGAAACTAGAGATTCGGTGTAACAAAATTCCCGAACTGTAACGTGAGACAGCATGTGGCAGCATCAGGACAGCCAGTCTGTTTATTTCTGTCTGGTCTTGCTGGTAAATAATTGCTGAGGCTTCTGTCACAATCAGTCACATTCTCAGAGTAATTTTGTGACAATGAGTATTGCAAGTGATCCCCTGGAATGATTAAAAGGGTATTTAGACAAGCTAGCATCTGGTGCTTGGAAAGAGAAATTGTGGCCAGGATGTGAGGTGCGGATGATGCAGGATGACACAAAGAGAGGGAAAAATGGAGGCAGGAAAGGATCCCTCTGGATTCACCCCAGACTTTGAAGACCTACTAAAAACACTTCTATCAAGTGTATATTTTAACCTTTTCTTTTCACTTTTCAATGCTCTAATCCTCTGACATGTCTGTGACTGGGTACTGTAGGTTTCTCCTAGTCATGAGAAAGTCACTAAAGAAGCATGTTGAGCATATGGTGCAAAAAGAGATGCACTGCCCTGCCAATTAGTATCTGTGTTAAAGAGAGCAAATAGCAGTATAAGCATGATCTCCAGTGAGATAAAAATGAAACGTGATAGAACATATTTGACACAACTGAATAGAAGAATTGTACCTTGTTGCCTAATTTTATAACTTGAAACACCAGTTGGTGTTGAAATGGAGTACACATGTATGTATCTGAAGATGAAATGAACAACAAAAACAAAAATAGTGAGTTTGCCTATACTGCTCCTTTATGCAGTCTAAAGATTTGACTTTCTTATTATTTCTTTCAGGTATTTTTTTTTTAAATTTAATTTTATAAATACCTAAAATGCTAGCTCCTCAGATCCTCAAACCTTGACAAGATAGTGGGAAGACCTGAGTTATAATGTTTCTGACAAGGTGCAGCTATCTGTTCCAGGAAATAGCAAAGGAAAACTACAGGTCAGCACAGGTAAACATTTGCAAAAGTGGCCTGATTTTTTTTAGGTATCTTTGCTCCTGGGTAACCAAGCTGAGACAAGTTGAGGGGCTGATATTCAGAGATGCATCCATTTCAGTTGGATTTCTGAATACAGAGCATCTCAGGTTCTTTGATTCAACTGAAGAATACCAGTGCTTTCCAGAGTGGAGACAGGACAACTTCCCTACCTTTATTTTAAGGATGCCACATGATAGGGCACCACCATATCAAGATGGAAGGGTTGGGAATTAACTCTCTTCCTGAAAGGTTGGCTCCATTGGTCTCTCTGGGGTTACCTATTTGGTTTGGTGAAACTTGCTCCTTATGGTAGAATCAAAGTAGGAGAATCCAGATAACTTCCTGACTTTGTATTAAAAAATCACTACATGAAGAAAAAAAGCTTTGTTTTGGACCCCAGGACAGTCTCCACATTGCTCTAATCCTTTGATGAATAACCTTACCAATAGCCAAACCACTGTTAGTCCATTAATTTACATATGTGTGAGAATGTATATTTTGGTATTTAGGTACCACAGTGATCAATACCTCAGACAGACAGATGAAACATGTAGATTTTTGGAACTTGGGACTAATTGTTATTTTTGTGACAAGGTACTCCTACATTTTTGCCTCTGCCCAAGAGAGAAGTAGGATGATGAGGAAGTGGAATTGTTTTGTATTATTTAAAATTTGATAACTGCAACAGGCTAAATAAATCTCTCTCTCTGCACACTTGGATATTAGGAAGAAATTTTTTAATATGTATTAGAACAGATTGTCTAGAGAGGTTGTGGAATCACTCTTGGAAGTGTTTAAGAGCAGGTTAGGCAAATGGTCATCTACAATGGTTTAGACAGGGATGATCCTGCTTTGAGGAGGAGGCTAGACTAAATGATCTCCTGAGGTCCCTTCTTGCCCTGGTTTGCTATGCTTCTAGGAAATATCTGATATTTTAGAGCTATCCCATAGACAAAAACCAGGAATATTTTCAACTCACACTTTCTTAAAGATGTCAGAATAAAAGTTGTTTTTTCAAAAGGACTTACATGACTTACGAAGCTGTGACCCACTGACTTTCAGTGAATCCAAGCCCATAAGTGCATCTAAATAAGTCACCTGATTTCAAAGAATCTGTGGGAACTACTAGGTGCTTAGCTATCTTGAAAGGCACATCATTTGTACAGGTGGGCTATGAAACCTAAGTTTAAGCTACAATCTGTGGAAAATCTTAGCTTCTGCTAAAGGGAGATGAGAAGGACAAAATTGTTTTTCAGTAGAAATTTGGGTTTTCAGGTAAATGATTTTTTTTTTAAAGTGTTTAGTTGCAAAGGAGATGGTCACAGTTTTTTGTTTTTTGTTTTTATTTAAAAAAATCCAGAAAAACAAAACAATTTTCAGCTGTGTCTTCAGCTGCAATTTATAGGCTGACATGGTACTGTCTGGGGTCTCCTGTGTGTTTGCTAAAGCAGGCAGCAATGATGGATAAGCCAGTTTTTATCAAATTTCATCTTCAAAGTATTTAGACTTTTGGCCATCACCATTCCAATCAAAAGACTTTTCCAGAACCTCTCTTCTTTGGCTAGAAATTTTCTAATTTCCAGTCTGAATTTATTTATGGTCAGGTTATATCCATTTGTTTGTGTGTTGACAGTCCTTTAGTTTAAACAACTCTTTTTCCCTCCCTTGTGTTTATTTCCTACTCATGATGTTTTAATAGTCACATCCCAATTTTTTTTTCCCCCCAAGCTAGTCTTTTTTCATAAACTAGGTTTTCCATTTGTTAAACTTTGCAGGGGCGATGCTTAGGGGGGACACATGTAGCCCCTGCAAAAAGGCACTGCTGACACTGTTGGTGGCGCCTGCGGGTAGTTGCCACTTGCCACCCTGCCCCCAACACCGCCGGCAGCATCTGCAGGTGGTCCCTGGTTCCAGGCAGTGCTGAGGGAGGCAACTGACTTCATGGCTCATCACAATGGTGACACTGGAAGAGGAGGAAGGTAAGCAGCTTGCTGTTACCCCCAGGAGGAGGTGCAAGGTGGTGGTGGTAGAGGACTCCCTCCTGCAGGGCACTGAGGGACCCATCTGCCATCCAGACCCCTTAGCCCCTGAGGTCTGCTGCCTCCCAGGGGCTCACATCCAAGATGTAGCAGAGAGGATCCCCAGGCTCATCCAGCCCTCCGACTACTACCCCATGCTCCTCATCCATGTGGGAACTAATGACACAGTCAGAAGTAATTCAGACGGGGTCATGAGTGACTACAGGGCTCTGGGGGCTGGGCTCAAGGGGTTAGGGAACCAGGTAGTCTTTTCTTCTGTGCTCCCTGTTTCAGGCCACGGTCCCAGAAGGAAGTGAATCGGTGACTCTGATGCTGGTCTCACTGAGAAGGCTTCAAATTCAAACACGTCCAGGGACCAAAATACAAGTAAGCACTGTAGATAGGGACACCGGGAGAACCACTGTTGCAGGAGCTGAAGGAATAGTTCTCCATCAGCGGGACAGGAAGATGAGGGCCTTAGTAGGAGGACTCGGGTGCCTGTATATTAATGGCAGGAGCATGGGGAACAAGCAGGAGAAGCTAGCCCTCCTACTCTCCAGTGTGCATTATGATCTAGTAGAGGTTATAGAGACCTGGTGGGACTCCTCACATGACTGGAGCATAGCTATAGAGGGCTACACCCTGAATAGAAGGGACCGGGTGGGAAAAAGGTGGAGGCATTGCTCTCTATGTGAAAGAGCAGTACACCTCCTTGGAGGCCAACGTTGACTCCACAAATGGACAGCTTAAAGCCCTCTGGGTCAAGTTGCCGGAGTGGGGGGAAGGGGAGAGACCTAACTGTAGGTGTATACTACAGACCACCAAACCAGGGGGAGGAACTCAATCTGGAGTTCACCTGCGAATTGACTGAGGCCACACATGCATGTGACATGGTCATCATGGGCAATTTTAATTATCCAGACCTCTCCTGGGAGGAACACTCGGCCAAGTTGGATTGGTCACAATCCTTCCTGACCTGTGTCGAGGAGCTCTTCCTGACTCAGGAGGCGCATGGACCAACTGGAGATGATGTTCTGCTAGACTTGGTCCTGGCCAAAGGAGGCAACCTGGTGACTGACTTAAATGTAGAGGGAAGTCTAGGTGACAGCAACCATGAAACCATCATATTCACTGTCTGATGTAAGGCAGACAAATCAGATAACGGGACTGAAGTTTTGGACTTCAAAAATGCAATTTTCAACAAGCTTAGGTCACTAGTAGGGCAAGTGCTGTGTGACCAGGGACCGAAGGTGAAAGTTGTCCACAAAGAGTGGTTGTTTCTTAAGGACACAATCCCTGAAGCACAAAGGAAGTCTGTAACCTACCGCGCCTCGAGTGTCGCACGTCTGGGTTTCTTTCAAACCTCGCCATCGCCTCCTGGGCTGCATGGCCAGGTTGTTGGGAACGGCTTTGCATCAGCTCCCCAGGGGTCTTTCCTGCCACGTCTTTGGTAATTTGTTTTTTAGTGGGAGGATGGTGTCTGATCCCATCTTCCCTGGTACTCTCCCTTGGTCATCTTCTGGGCTCTTGTTTCTCAGGGCTCCACCTCCCCTATATCCCACCCAACATCAACCGTGATGTTGTCCATTGGGGCCAGTGTTCTGGCCCTCACTGATGCTTGGTTTCTTAGGGGCTGTGGCTGTGGGCTACAGGTAGTACTTGCACTGAGCATCCACTGCCGCCCTTCTCTGCTTCCTGGCTCATGCAGTGCCTGACTCTGCCTGGGCCTTGGACCCCCTTGTTGCATTGTTCCCTCCCCGGGTTTGGTGTCTGGCATCTGTGTCCAGGTTTCAGGTCCGTCATGTTCACTGGTGTCCCAGTCGCTGCTGTTGTTGGCCTCCACCCATGCAGACCTTGTAAGCAACTTCTTGGGCCGTCTCAGGCCCGACTTGCCCTCCGTGTTCTCCCCTCTGGGGCACCACCACGTTCCCTTCTTGCTGGGCCTCTTATTCTGGTGCTGGGTGGCCACCCTGCCAATCGCCCCGGTACGCTTTTACAAAGCATGCCCAAACAGAAGCAGGAGCCGTTCCCGGCTCCTTCCGGCTCCACCACAGGTTTTCCTCTTGATCTTCATCCACAGGAGCTCCCGCCACTGCAGTTCACTTTAACTGCTACCAGCTGGCAGTGCAGCATCCTGCTGCCTCTCTCCCACCTCTGGTAAGTTTCCTCCACAAAGTCCATTCCCATGCAGAGAAAAGGTAACAGAAGGGATGGGAAGCCCTCTTGGCTAAAGAGGGAAATTATGGTCCTCTTAATAAAGAAGAAAGAGACTTATAAACAATGGAACCTTGGTGTGGGCCCCAAGGAGGACTATTCCATGATGGTCTGCATTTTCAGGGAACAGATAAGACAGGCTAAAGTGGTGACTGAACTTAGATTAGCAACAGGAATCAAGGACAACAAGAAGTCCTTCTTTAGGTACGTAGAGAACAGGAGGAAAACAAATGGGATTGTGGGGCCATTGCTCAACAACTCAGGACAACTGGTAACTGGTACCCAGGAGAAAGTTGAACTCCTGAATGACTACTTCACCTTGGTCTTTCACCGGACCAAGGGGAAAACCATGCCAGGTAGAGTAGGGGATGAGCACGGTAGGAATAATCGCCTTCCTACTATTGCCGTAGAATTGGTGTATGACTAATTAAAAAGTTAGACATACAAGTCAGCAGGATGAGATGAACTTCATCCGATGGTGCTGAAGGAGCTGGCCGAAGTCATTGTGGAACCCCTGGTGAAAATATTCCACAACTCATGGTGCTCTGGAGAAATCCCTGAGGACTGAAAGAGGGCCAATATTGTGCCCATCCACAAGGAGGGAGGACCTGGGTAACTATAGGCTAATGAGCTTAACTTCCATCCTAGGGAAAATCCTAGAAAAGTTCATCAAGGAGTCTATCTGAGATAAGCTTGCAGAAGGTAAGATTATGACAGACAGCATGGCTTTGTCACAGGCAGGTCTTGCCTTACCAACCTCATTTCCTTCTATGACCAGGTAACTTGCCACCTGGACACGAGAAAGCAGGTTGACATTGTAGACCTTGACTTCCAAAAGGCCGTTGATCTAGTATCCCATGATGTCCTTGTAATGACCGTCCCCTTCAAAGTCTTAGATCCACCCATGTGAGAAGGGGAGATTTTTAGTGCATTTAAAACAAACAAAGAAAATTTCCTGACCCTTTCAAAGGATGTAATATGTGTTTCCCTTACACTTGGACTGGGAAGGCTAGTAGTGTGTTATAAACATTGAAGAGCCTTGTGGCATTTGTTTTTTTCCCCCCACCTTAAAGTCCCAGATCTTGGAGCCATGTGATTGAGGCAATCTCAACTTTCAAGTAAAAATAAATTAAAAACAAAACAAAAAAAACCCCATCTGTGTCTAACGTTATTGGTCCTGGAGAGTAAATTGAAGATGTGCATTCAAAAGGAACAAAAGCCAGAAGGCAAATAAAACTACAAATGCATTAATAATGTGCTAATCTTATGAGTTCTAAGTATGTAGGGCTGGCAGTGCTACTGACAATATCATAACCTCATGTACTCCAGAACCACAGTAAATGGGAGGAAATTCCCAGTTTAGCCTTCAGTCACGTTCCCTCTCCTTTTGTACCTGTGTAACTGAAAAGGCCTGTAGAGAAACAATTGGGGTAAGAGAATTTTAGTTGTTCTCATAATGATGCAGCAGCAAATCCTATCTAAAATGTTCACACAAATTAGATTTCTTTAATATGCCTTTGGCTGCAGACAGTAAAAACCTCTTACATGGTAGAAGACCCCTGAAAAAAGTACTCCATTTTACATTAACAGTGTTTTCTCTGACGTGAAGACCTCAGATTGTAATTTGAGTGTGACAACCAAGGAAACAGTAGGATTGTGCCGTGGGAATTCAATTTAATGTTTTGCATTATGCTTGGCATTAGTATAATTGCATAAAATTGGGCTATTAGTGTCATTTTTTGCAGATTATAATAACATAAAACAAAGTAAAATATTTCCAGTGTATATATTCAATTAATTGGTTAAAAAAGGAGGCAGGATTGGTTTGAATCTTGAGACAATTAAAGGCTAACTGCACTGAGCATGTTTCTTAAATACATAAGCATGTCCTGACAGTATTTTGAGTCTCACAGGTGACTTAAATGGAAGTTCAAAGGGAAACATTTTCAAAGATCAAAACCCATGTAGAATTTAGCACCTAACAATAACTTTTACTGCCAGAAATATTAGTTAACATTGCGTAAAATATTGTCAGAAAGAATTTGAGGGGAAAAGGCTTTTCCTTCAGAGCATGGACGACTGGTGCCTCCTGGGGAGGGCACTGGGGAGGGCACCAGCTGCCAATCACTGATCAGGGGAAAGGGGCCCCCAGGAGCCAATCGCCACTGGGGCAAACCGGAAGTGCTGGTGGCAAAGCAGAAATGCCACCAGCGCTTCTTGGGGGGCACCAGCCGGCACTCCCCACTCCCCAGCTGGCGAGGGCTAATTTTAGGGGGATGGGGCATGTGCTTGACCATGGCCCCCTATGCATCACCTATGCTTCAGACTATTGCTGCTCATTTCAGTAAGCCTTCTCACTGTGACTGCATATTAGCAGAAGTTGCACCTGGTGCCTCCTAACTACTCATTCATGTGAGCAGTATTGCTCTGTTCTGTTACTCTCCTATATTAAAGCATAAAAAATGTAATTCACTGGCCTTAGTTTCTCAGTTTTAACATCTGTTACCCTGCAGTTGCCATTAGGACTCTGACAGACAACTCAGAGATAGCACTTCTAAACACAGATCCCTCTTGGAAGAAACTC
This sequence comes from Crocodylus siamensis, assembly GCF_052110815.1. Lineage (NCBI taxonomy): Eukaryota > Metazoa > Chordata > Crocodylia > Crocodylidae > Crocodylus > Crocodylus siamensis. The sequence goes on from NC_143398.1 coordinate 105,302,837, forward strand.
CTTAGAGATACCATCTGTAGGGGTAATTTTTGCCTTTCAAGTTCTCAAGACAAATAGGTTTCAGATACTTTTGTCCATTGTTGATTCACTTAAATTAACTGTCAGTGTGTGTAGTTCCTCATCCCTGTAAATGCATCCTTTAGCTACCTCAGAGAAGGGTTGAGAATGGATGCACTTCCCTTGCATTTATGCTTTCATCATCAAATGCTTAGGAAAACATGCCAGACAAATGCTAAGAAGGATCACTCAGGAGAAGGTATGGGTTAGAAGTGTCTTAACAGTTAAATCAATCCCTGATTTGCTTGTCTCTACCCTTCCATTAAAAACATAAATCTTTCCATTAGTTCTGTTTCTTTTTGGTATGAAGAATGTCTTGCATTCAAAAGTTTGTCTAACTCTCTTTGAACTCTGCAGTTGGTCCAATAAATATATCACCCTAAGAAATCCTTGTCTCTTGCATATTTTCTGGACCATCATAGCTACAACATCACTCTAACACTACCTTTCTGTTTATGTGTACCTAGAGAATACCCTAATGCCTGAACACACATTTTCTATATCTGTGGTGAGTAGTTAAATTCATATCCTAATGCCATCAACATAAAATCAGTATGAGAGTAAGGAAGAAATTATAATGTTAAGTCAGGTATTTCAGATTTATGTACCATTTGCAATCAAATTTTGGGTAAGAAATAACAATAACATTGTAGGTTTTGAGTCATTAGACTGAAAAGAGCCTTTTGTGCCATCTAATCATATTCCTAACAATACATTTTTCTAGTGTTCTGTCCAGTTGAGTCCCAAGATATGAGGTAGTTATCACTTTCCTTAAGGAGGCTATTACACAGCTGAATACATCTCACCAAACGAAAGTTTGGCATAGTCCAGGAAATGTCACCAAGAGCCAGGAAAAGCATCACAATACAAATCAAGTTTCTGGTTAAGCCAACAGAGACCAGGGATAAAACAGTCCCTCCATCAAAAAGGCTGAGGAAGCAACCCAGAAAAAGGCTGTGAGAGAAGTCCTATATGAAAACATAGTGATAAGCAGTCTGGCAGGACCCTGTGAAGAGGGAGATGAGTAAAAGTAGGGATTGTGGGCAAAGGGAGCATAAATAGCTTGGGGTGGGATGCTACCATCTTGTCCTGGGTCTTATGGCTGGAGATGTTAAAGACGGTTGGAGACAGTCCTTTCACATCAACAGGGGAGATGGAGGGAGGGAGGAAGTCCTACTCAGTTGTTTCACTAGGGAAGGCCAAATCACTAGTGCAGAGCATTCCTTTATTGACAAGGTAGTGTACTAAAGGTGAGTATTATAGGCCAAATTTCCAGGACTGCTCTAATGCCCAACAACTCCCATTGAAAATGTGTCTATAAGCTTACTAGGCAGATGTGGGATTCAGTGGGTGCATCTACATATTCAATTAACATGCCTGAATTTTATGAGCAGAAAATTCATGGGGCACAGGGTCAGACCTGGGTTCTGGAGGCAGCTTCCTCCCAGCCACATGGAGATCAGCCCTGTGTGGAGATTGGGGCTGGCAGCTGGGAGGGAGCTGGGATAACTTCCTCCACCCCCTGGGGCTTGGGGCTTAGCCAAGTAGCAGTTGTGGCTCCCTGCTGCTTGGGATCACTGGGAGCAATTTGCTCCTGGTCAGCATCTATATGTGTGCTTTGGTGCATTAATCTAAAGTGCCATTTTCTAGTACATGTATCTGTAGGTACTGGCAAATGGCACTTTTAAATTAATCTAATGCACAGTAATTGCTGCATACATGGAGATGGTGACACTTTACTGTATATTAGATTAGTTTAATTCACAGTAAAGTGTCTCATATGGACAGGCCCAGTGTTTCTTATTTTAGAACCTGACCGAGAAGTCAGTCAATCCCAGAACCTCCAAAACCTGTTGCATTCACCTGTGAATTCCTCATCTTAATGTACCATTTGATTAATCTTTGGTACATACTTTATGAGCAGGGAGACATTTTTGTCTTTTTGTTTGAAACCAAAGTGGCTTCAGGAATAGAAGATGTACATTGGATTAGGATGGTCATATTGAAAATGGATGTGAGTAAGAACTTTGCAAGGTCTGGATATTTTCTGATACTACTTAACTTAGGAAAGGCAAATATCATGATACGATGGAAGGACTTGTTAACAAAATTGTGTGGGGAAAGGGATTAAATGTGGATGACCAGTAACTTTTAATGAAATGGATTAAATGTATAAATGGCTGCGGGACTTTTTCAGTGACCTGTCTATTTAGGTTATGATTGAGGAGGAAATGTTATAGTAAATCTGTACCTAAAACTCATTCCTTTTAAGATTCAATTCATCATAAATTAGGTCTGACTTTGTCATCTTTTCTGGTACCACCGTGCACGAGATTAAATTAATTCTTATTCCAATCAACTCTATGGTAGTTTGAACCTATTCTTTTCAATATAATTGTTGATGACTTATACATGGTGACATTTATACAGGCTTAATAACACAAGTTAGAGCCACATGCAGAGAGTTTGAGAAGTTGGGGCCCAACAAAATTTGGGAACCAAAGGTCAGCACTAAATCCATTTGTTTGTGTTAATAGTGGATACGCTCACCAAAGACATCTGTAAGGATTCTTCTTGCTGCGTGATGTTCATGGACTATGTTGTCTTGAGTGCAGAAAGCAGAGGACATGTAGAGAGTGATTTGTAGAGGGAGGAATATTCTGAATAGTCCTAGTTTTCGTATCAGCATAAAAAACATAAGAGTACATGTGATGCATATTTTCAAAGACTAACACATCTGTGGCACTGGATAAGCAGCAACTACCAACTGTGTAAAACTTTGAGTACCCCTGGTCCACTTTGTAGGAAGTGAAAATGGAGAGAGAGAGAAGGAAATTAGGAACAGAATAAATAAGGCATGGATAAAATGGAAGGAGGTTAATGGAATTGTTTGTAACAGGAAAATGTCAATTAATTTGAATAGAAAAAATCTGAAAAACAGTGATAAGACCAGGGCTATTGTATAGATAGATCAGAATGTTGGGCAATAGGTAAATAACAGTAGTCCATGAGGAGGGTGAAGATGATGAGGATTTTGAGGCAGATTTGTCATAAAACAAACTAAGAGGTGCAGCAAGGTGATACTGAAAAAAGCTGAGCAAAGGCAAACAGAGTATTTGACTTTAGCAAGGCTTTTGAGATGGTCTCCACGGCAGTGCACCTTTAAGAGCTGGAGGCAGGTGACCAGTGTCTGATTAAGATGGCCATGTTAGGACCCAGTTCTTATGGAGTAAGGCAGCAATTTTCGGCTATCTGGAGAGAGAGAAACATCAGCTGGCTGAGCTCAGGAACATCTTTGGAGGTAAGGGCAGGAGCTATGGGGATTATTTGGAGTCTCCTGGTCCTAGGAATGACCTAAAACTGCACCCTGCTGGGTAAGGGGGGTTGACGGGGCTGCCTGTGATGGGACAGCCCCCAAGAAATACCAGACTGGTTACTTCCCCCAGTGAAAGGTGGGTAAGGCTGCCTTAACCCCAGCCCCCACCATCTGGTGGGTAGTTGTGAGAACTGTGGGAGCAGTGGAGCCAGGCACACCTGTTAATAGGACCTGAGCCCAGCAGGGACAAAGGGTCCTGGAGAACTCAGAGGCGGGTAGTGGTGTTGTGAATAGTGACAGTGTGGGCCTGCATAGAATAGGATGCAGCAGGGTGCCTGAAGGACTGCGCAATTTGGGGTGCAGAGTAGGGCTGCAAAGGGCAGCTTGAAGGATTGCATGGCGGCATACCAAGTACGGCTGCTAGGGTAGCTTGAAGGGCGGGACACGGGCCAGCCCCAAGTGTGAGAACACAGGAGCTGTTGCCTGGTGATGGGCTAGGGGCAAAAGCAGCCCAGTGTTCAGCACAAGGAGAGGCAATGTAGAGTAGGGGAGCTCAAGTGAACCAAAGGTGCTGTGTGTCATGCCAGAATGGGAGTAGGTAAGCCCAATGGCCCAGAGGGGGTTGCTTAATGGAGCAGGACAGTAGAAAGTGGCCAGTGATGGGCGGAGTGTAAGAGGCCCCTGTGAGAGGGGCCTGAGTGAGTGTGTGCATGATAGAGGCCCAACAGTGGGCTGAATTTGACCTGGCCATGAACTGGGGTGAACAATAATAATGCACATGGCTAATAATAATCTGGATGCCATTTGCCAGGCATGGGACATGGTGTAGGGGAGGTATGGAGCCATGGACAGTGCCCCCTGGCATTGGGGTAATGTAAGGGTAGCCTCCCACTTAAATCATATTAACATTCAAGTCGTGGCAGGCAAGTTAAGGCAGACTGCCCTAGACTGTTGGGCAGCCCAACTTGATCTGGCCTTGAGTTTGTCCCCTGTCAGTCTCCCACAACTTTTTCATAGGCAAGCTAAAGAAGTACAGGTTGGAAGAATGGACTGTAAGGTGGATAGAAAACTGGCTGGATCATCGGGCTTGGAGGGTAGTAGTCAATGCCTCAATGTCTAGAGTTGGGAGCTGGTATCAAGTGGCGTGCTCCAGGGGTCAGTCTTAAAGCTGGTTTTGTTCAATATTTTCATCAGTGACCTGGATGATATACCACAGAGTGCACTCGCAGTAAATTTTCTGATGACACCAAGCTGGGAGGAGTAGTTGATACTCTGGAGTGTAGGGTTAGGATTCAAAGAGACCTAGAGAAGTCTGAGGATTGGACAAAAAGAAATCTCATGAGGTTCAATAAGGGCAAGTACAAAGTCCTGCACTTAGGATGGAATAATCTCATGCACCAGTACAGGCTGGAGGCAGACTGACTGGGCAGCAGCTCTTCAGAAAAGGACCTGGGGGCTACAATGGACAATAAGCTGAATATGAACCAGCAGTGTGCCCTTGTTGTCAAGAAGACTAATGACATACTGGGCTGTATTGATAGGAGTGTTGCCAGAAGATCAAGGGAAGTGATTATTTCCCTCTATCTGGAACTGGCGAGGCCACATCTGGAGCACTGTGTCCAGTTTTGCCCCACCCCCGACTACAGAAAGGATGTGGACAAATTGGAGACAGTCTAGTGGAGTGAAATGAAAATGGTTAGGGGGCTGGAGGACAGGACTTATGAGAAGAGACTGAGGGAGGGAACTGGGTTTATTTAATCTGGAAAAGAAGAGTGAGGAAGGGTTTAACAGCAGCCTTCAACTACCTGAAGGGTGGTTCCAAAGAGGATGGACTAGATTGTTCTCAGTGGTGGCAGATAACAAAACAAGGAGCAATGGTTTCAAGTTGCAGCAAGGGAAGTTTAGGTGAGATATTAAGAAAACCTTTCTAACTAGTGGGGTGGTGAAGCACTGGAACAGGTTACCCAGGAAGGTGGTGGAATCTCCATCCTTGGAGGTTTTTAGGACTCAGCTAGACAAATCCTTGCTGGGATGATCTAATTTGGGATGGTCCCACCATGAGCAGGGGGTTGGACTAGATGACCTCCTGAGGTCCTTTCCACCCCTAAATTTCTATGATTCTCCTAGCATGAAGCTAGACCTGAAAAATACATGGGGGAAAATGCACAATGAATGGTAATCCTGGCCAGGAGAAAAAAGCCCCTTCTGCCTGAGGCTGCTTTGACTGGGCTCCACCTAGTGCATATGAATAAACTCCAAAGCAATATGTTGTGAAATTCTGCTCCTGGGTGCACTTTCAAACAGCATGCCTGGGAGCAAAAAACTGCTCTGGAATTTACTTGTGCACATTAATCACACATATGGATGCACTTTGTGTGAAGAATAGGGATGATGTATAAGATTATGAATATTAGATGCTAGTCACATGTAAAAGAGGAATTTTATGGATACAAGAGACTAGGTCAAGCAGGGGTTGGTTGCTGCACACAGGAAAGAAGAGAGTAGCATATATCTGCCAATACCAGTTTTATTTGCTTTGATGTTCCATTGCTGACCCCCTATCATATTCATTAGACACACTTATAAGAAGAGGAGAAGCAAAGATAAGAACCTAAGACAAAACAAAAAAGATTCTTGAAGGGAAGTGTAGTTTTGAGGTCTGCAAAAGAGACCTGCCTCAGGTTTCTGCAAAGGGAAGGCAAGCCTTTGGGTATGGCAGACGTGTATGGCTCTGAAAAGCTTGAGGTCTAGTGGTAGACTATGAGTGTAAGGGTAGTTTTATTAGTTTGAGGACTATTTCAACTCTTTGAGTGCATCTACACATGCATTAACATGCTTTAGTTAATGTGCATTAAATCTAGTATGTAGAGGCATTTATACAAGTGCTCTGGGAGTGGGGGGCACTTTAATTAGTGTGGCTCCAGGAGCTGCTGATACAGGAGTCATGGAGGCTGGCTGGAGTGTGGTATTTACCATGATCCAACAGACTCGATTAATTGAGTTTGCTCCGACACACTGTGATTACAGCACGTTGGAGCAGCCTCCTGTCTAGTATACAGGCACTCTCCATTGTGAGATACTAGGAAAATGCGTATTAGCCTGTCTTAATGTGGATTAACTAAAGAGCATGGGGTGTTTATACATGTGCTCTGGGGTGGAGGGGACACTTTAATTAGAGCAGCATTCAGAGCTTCTCTAAGTAAAGTGCCCAGTGTCACATGTATTAAGTGTCCCCACATTTCAAAATGGCAGCGGGGGCGCTTTAACTAAAGCTCATTTGATACATGTGATGCAGAGGCTGCTGGAGTGCACTAACTAGCACTTTCCAGCAGACTTGCAGCAGACTCGTTTGCTCCAATGTGCACTAATTGGCACACATCAGAGGAGAGCTCCATCATGTGTATAGACACCCATTGTTTTTAAGTGACACTTTAACGCACATTAGTCTATTTGAATGTGCATTAACTAAATAACACATTTTTTCAGTGACACTTTAATGTGCATGAATGTTCATTAGCCTATTTTAAAGTGCACATGTAGACGTGCCCTTTCTGTAAGGAGTTAAGACACCTTGGCTAATTCTCCTGACTTATCTACATAGTATATTTTTTCATCTTGGTAACCTGCAATGAAGTCATTAAATATAGGGGTTTACTGCCAAACCAAATCTTACTCCTTCTAGAACATGTACAATTGTATTGATAAGGTATAAATACTTTTATTTTGATGAGAGTTGTTTTTCTTCTCAGACTTTCACCAAAGAGAATAAGAAATTTCTGGCTATTGGCTTAGAAATGGCCCTTTCTCACAAACTTAGTTCCCTGTTTGTCCAGAGAAAAGTTGACATTGTTCTAGCTACCTGGTCTCTTGAACAGAGCCTTTTTTTGGGAAAACAGCAGATGTTAGCACAGCACTTGTACAGGTTGGAAGGAGTAGAATAGGCAAGTAGCTCAGACAGCACCCAAAGCTGCTTCTGAAGTCAACAAACCAGGGTGTTATTGAAACAGAAAATAAGTACTCAAATGATAGGGTGATTCTTGGCTCCTGTTCCCATCATACATCTTTAAGCATGCATCAAAGCCTACAGCATATAATTGCATGGGGTTATTGGAGAACCTATGGCTTATAAGATTGTCTCCTCACATAAAATCCCTTCCCCCAAACAAATGTTAACTGGGGGAACTGGAAGGCTGAAAGAACCCTAGCTTGAGGCCCAGACCAATAGTAATGAAAGTTGTTAGAATCAGACAGAGATTCATTAGTTTATCTGATGTGATTTTGGTGGTCACCTGACTCTCTGAGACATTGCCGCTGAACTAGGTCCCTGACATTAAAAATTTGAGAAACAGAAGAGTATTTGGTTCTTGTATAGTATTTGATACACTTCCGTAGCAGGATCTGCCCTTAAATGTCCTCTTCCATTAAACTACTTGCCACAGTTATAGGTGAAGATAGGTCAGCTGTTTGCCTCAAGCCCCCTGAAGACAATACTATTTCTCTGATGTGGGCACAATACACTTACTATTTAGTAAATTGGCTTTGTAGAAATAATGGAGCAGACTCGCAATATACATTCTTATTGTGCTGTTAGTCATCTCAGTCCACAGTAAAGTCACCCCTAAGAGGAGTAACTATACTTGTGTGTAAGTTACACCAATGTACTAGTTGTGTCTCTGCTTCCCTTGACAGTGCTATCCTATGGTAGATTTTGGTCAATGTAAACTGGGTCTCCCTGCTAGGTGCTGTGATAGTGCCAGTTGTGGGCAGCCTGCCAATTATGGGCAAACTAGTCACATATCTTATCTGTCCTATGGAGTAAATTTTGCTAAGGAATAAAATCCCGGGTTAATTTCTCTTTAACAACTGTGTTATACCCTTTGTTATTCTGTTCTCTATTTAGCAGTTCAAACAGAAGAATTGCTAGATTAGATATGTTAAAAAGGCTAAGGAATAGGGATCCAGAACAGATGCACTTAATTGGCCTTAAATAGAAGCAGAGATTGGGAACATACACTTGTCTACAAATTAGGATAACTGATTTTGAAAACTGGACCTGGATTTTTGGTTAGCAAAGGGAGAGGATGTGCTAATAATCAGCTTGGACTTCAGTATGATGGATAGGCATGTAATAAATACCAGGAAAGAAGTCTCATAAACTTACTGCAAGTTTCTTTTAAAAATGCTGCCCTAATGAAGCAAATTAATTGTAAGGATTTTGAAGTAAATAAATTGTCTTCCTTGCAGAGGCTGAAACCATTTATCAGCTAAATGGTGTGCTAGTTTCCAGCGAAGGAAAAAGGGATAGCATTTCAAACCTGCTTTGAGACCTGGAGTCTTATGGGATTCTTAGCTGCTAAATCTGTTTTGGAAGCTAAAGTAGGAATGGATCCCTGCCTTTTATACTGAATGTTTCTGACAAGAAGCAAATAAAAGAAAAGGGGAACGGGGCCTGCAAAATGTGGGCCAGTGAATCTTGGACAAGCTAGTACAGAAGAAAGCCATATATGGGGAAGAAGGAAAAAGAACTTTCAAAATTTCCATTGGTCTTGTTCCTGTACAGCACTCCATGCTTAATTGAGGAATAGTGGAATTATGTTAGACTTTATTGTTGAGGATCTGGAGTTGGTTTTTTGATGCACCAAAGAATGAGTTATACTGCGCTAGGCCAGCCTAAGATTGAGACTGCCCCTTTAACAGCCACGCCATTGTTTATTAATGGAAAAGATGCATTGCAGGCCATCAAGGAAATGAATTACAAAGGCAAAATTGAGTCTTTAACTAGTTCTTAGGTCTCACCAAGAGCTGTGATTAAAGATAAAGCTTGCAGTACCAGATTCTGTGTGAATTTTTTTTTTTTTTTAAAAGGCAAGTGAGGTCATTTCAATGGATTTTTACAAATTACCATAGATTATATCCTGGATGCTACATCAGATTCAACCTCCTTTTCCATACTGGATCTTCTGTGGAATATTGGCAAGTGAAAGTGGATTTGAAGGCCAAGGAAGAGAATATTTTCACAGCAGGACAAGACCCATGCTAATTTAAAGTGACAGCTTTTATTTGTGAAGTGTATCAGCCATCATTGAAAAGCTAGCAGAGAAGTTGCTGCAGTGTGCCTCTTCTAGGTTTTTGTTATACCTAGATGATGTTGTGGTGCATGCTAAACAAAAATGGATATGTTTGCAAATGGCCTGAGACAAGCTGAAGGGGACCAAACTGAAATTGAATATAAAGACGTGATTTGTTTCAAGAAGGGGTAATTTACCTTTGGCATGCAATCAGTGAGAGGGAAATTTCCACTGACAACAAGAAAATTGAGGCTGTCAAGAACTGGCTAACTCTCTAGATACTCACAGATGTATAGAGTTTTGTAAGGCTGTAGTTGGTGGCTCTTGTTTTCTCAGTTTACCAATACAGCGAAATTGCAGCATACATTGGGTAAGAAGGGGAAACTATTTCAGTGAGAGAGGTGGATTTAACCTTTTCAAGATTGAAGAAAATGCTTCTGACTACTCTTGGCCAACCCATGTTTCAAAACCCCTTTTCATACTGGATACAGATACTAGGGCAGGGGTTGGCAACACTTTCGGAAAGAGCGTCTAAAATACCCCCAAGCTCTACATGGAAGATGGTGGCATGCCAGGGGTGAATGGCAGGGCAGGCGCAAGGGGCTTCCTGGCTACTTGCCACAGCCAGCCCAGGCTCTGGGCCTCCCGCCATGGATCTGGGTACTCATGGCAGGCAGTGAGTGGGGAGGTTGCAACCAGCTACACTGAGGTCTGTGGAGCTCCAGCCCATCTTGTTCCCAGCAGTGGGCAGTTGTTCCGGGCAGATGGTGGGGGAGCTGTGAGGAGCCTGATCCGTGTTGTGGTAGCACAGCCCTGGCCTATTTCCCACTTTCCACTGAGGCACGCATGTCAAGCAAAATGCCTTCACGTACGATATTCTGGCACACGTCAGGGGGTTGCTGAACCCTGTGCTAGTACTTATTAGGGCTGTGCAAAATGTTAACGGGTGTTTCATTTTGAAGCTGTTTCGACGTGCTTCGAGCTTGAAACAGTGAAATTGAAACAAAACAAAAGCCTTCAAAACAGCTTCAAAATGAAATGAGGGCACCCAAAACATTTTGAAAGTTTCAAAACATTTTGAGTTTCAAAGCAGCCCGGTGGTGGTATGCAGGGGAGAGCCAGGGCTGCACTCTGAGTGACTCTGCCAGCCCCACAGACCTCAGCTCAGTAGCGGGAAAGCCAGTGGTGGAGACGGTCCAAGCACAGCCCTGGGTCTGAGTGCAACCCAGTGGCGGGAGGCTCTGCAGCCCCACGGAGCTAAGCCTGGCAGCAGGAGGCGGCAGAGAGCCAGTGGTGGATCCGCTCTGAATGCAGGCTTGGCTAGTGGCTCTCCACTGCCTCCTGCTGCCAGGCTTAGCTCCGTGGGGCTGTGGAGCCTCCTGATACCAGGCTGTGCTCATCAGGGCTGTGCTTGGAGTGGCTCCGTCACTGGCCCTCCTGCCACCGGGTTGAGCTCCATGGTGCTGGCAGAGCCACTTGGAGTGCAGACCTGGCTCTGAGGCAGTCCTGGCCACTGGCTCTCTCCTGGATGTCCTGTCATCTGGTGCACAGATCTGGGGGCCCACACCCCTGGGAGGAGTGTGGCACAGCCCATCGGCTCCCAGATCTGCACGCGGGATGACAGAAGGCTGCTGCTGCTGGCAAGTGATATGAATTTTGCTTTCAACTGTTTGAGGTGCAGTTTCGTGAAAACCCCTGCTTCTGTCTCCTTGAAACTTGGCAGGCTTCCTTCCCACAGAAGGGGCTACCATCCCTGCAATTTTCATCCTTATCAGGCAAGAAATGACAAAGCTATAGGCATTTTCATGATTCCCCATTATAGCCTCTGGGTAAAACGTTGAAACAGCAAAACAGTTTCGACGAAACGAAACGGAACAGTGCTTCGAAATGAAACAAAACAACAAAATGAAACACCGTCCCTTTGAAATGGCAAAACAGGTCAAAATGAAACAGCACTGTTTCGCACAGCCCTAGTACTTATAGTTTGGGGCAATACTGACGCCAAAATACAGAAGACTTGAGAGGTTTATTATAGCAAAAGTCTAAGAAATAATTTTACCTCATAAAAGAAACTCCTGATGGTAGTTACATTTATAAAACATTGTCACCACTACTAGCATGGTGGGAAGCTTGTTAAGGACAGAACAAGCATCCTTGCAATGGTTTTTCAGATGTCAGGCTGTTGAAGAAACAGAAGTGCGGTGCTTACAGAGTCAAATACAGGATCAAGTATAAGTGGGGAAAGGTTAGTACCTTGTTCAAATATCTAATTGTAAATGCTGCTCTCCCAGCAGGAGAGCAAGGACTTGGTTGCTCAAGGGAATGAATGAGCTTGGGAAGAGATAGCAGTCTCTTTTGCAGCAGTGCAGTGTTTCTGATTCATTCAGTGCAAAAGTGGGTGCACGGTTGTGGGAATGTCCTCCAGGACAACTAAAGCTTCCTGATAAGGTAGTCCTGACAGTAAAATAGTGTTTGATTCTGGAATATAGTATCCTCTCATAATACCAAAGTAAAAATTTTTTGGTCACGAAGGAGAAGCCTGGGGTTTAACAGTGGAATATTGTAGGAGAAAGGAAACAGCCAGCCATTAGAGTGATCACCTTTGATATCATGCTGGCAACAGGGAGTCTAGGCATGTTTCCCTCCTTGAAATATTTAAACTTAGTAATGTTTCATTTTTCCACCCTCCATGTGTTATTTCCCTATTGGGCCAAGTCTTCTGCTGGTATAAAAAAGCTTGATTAATTTCAACTGTGCTTGTTTATATGGCCAAGGGTCCGGCCCTTAGCATTTTTCTCCATGAGTTATGGGAAGTCTGTAAAGTCGGTTCTGTCTTTTCTAAAACCATAGATAGCACTTTGTTCTGAATGTCAGCAAACACAGTGCGGTTTTTTACAAGGTTTCTAGCACTTGATTCTTTAGGGAGGGTACAATATTTGCCTCTTGTGATCAGTGGTTACTATTGGAAGCCAAATTAGGAGATCTCTCATGTATAGTTAGCCTGTTTAATTGTGACTCTGCAGCTGGAAACAAGGTGAGGCAGCTCAGCATCCCAATGGGAATCTCTTTCAACCAGCTGCAATTGCTCAGTAGTTATGAGACTTGTTGCACAGTTGTATAAACAGGAGTTCTAATTAGGTGTTGTGGAAAAATGGCCTCTTCAGGTTTTTTTATGGCTTTTGTTGCCAAAGCAGAGTGGGAGGTGGGTGACTCTTCTGTCATATAAGTGTAACCGTAACTTTGATTTTTTTTGTCTTGTCAGCAGCCACAACCCTTTGATTTGAAGATGATCTCTGCCACAGCTCATTGATAGATCTTGAGGTGACTTCAGAGTCCAATCTTTGAGCCACACACCTGTCTACAGAAGTTGTGAGTCTTTCTGCAGGGGAAAGGAGGCTGACTAAAGGCTGCAATTTCCTTCCCCCTGGCCCCTTGTTCTTCCTCCACTCCCTCTTCTCTGCTTCAAGGGCAAGATGGTTTACTTTGAAACAGGCTGCTGGTTCCTCCCAACTCTTGAGGTATGCATCCCTTTTCTTGAGAGAGCCCCCCCCACGTGACACATTTCACCTCTCAAAGTTCTGCATGTGGCATGTTTGGAGGGGGAAATGTGGGGTATCCATCACTTAGTATTCTCTGGTGGTGTTTGATCCTTGCCTTAGAGGACCTATGTGCTCCCTCTTAGGAGGAGCTCCGTGACCACCAGGCTTTCTCAGGGGCTTGTGCTGAACTTCTCTTGACAGCTTTGAGACTTAAAACAGAAAGATTATATCACGTTATCCAAGGGTTTTCTAATGCTAATTATCATAAATGAAACATGTGAGTCAACACCGGCCTTCACGTGTTGGTGTTATAGGCGAGTAGTTCTCAACCTTTTTTTGTACCAGGACCCACTTGTAAACAGTGCCATAGCAAGCAGGGTGGGTGGGGGGAGAGGGTTGAGCAGGGTGACAGCCCTGGGTGCTGAAGTGAAGGGGCACCAACAGCCGGGGCGGAGCCCCGAGCAGCTTGCTTTGGAGGAGCCCCTGACCGGTGGAAGGGCAGCTCCCGCTGCTGCTTGCATTCCCAGCCAGCGTCGGGGTATGTGCCCCCCGAATCTGTGAGTGGAGTAAGGGCTGGCTGTTGCTGCCAGCTTTGCCCCGGCCGCCAACCTTCATTGCTACGGTACTGCTTGCAAGCATCGATGGCCAGTCCTGACCCAGTGCCCCTCACTCCCTACCTGTCACCTCCCACCCCTTAGTGCAGGGGCAGGCAATTTTTTTGGGCACAGGGCCGCTTACTGAGTTTTGGCAAGCCATCGAGTGCTGCAGGACAGGCAGCCAAGGGCAGATAAATATTAATTTTCTAAGTTTTTAGGGGCCCCGTGGGCCAGATAGAATGGCCTGGCGGGCCCCATTTTGCCCACCCCTGCGTTAGCTGAAACTCTGCCAGCCTGCAGGGGAAAAGCCAAGGGCTCCCCACACTTTTCTGCTTTCAAGGAAACTCCATTTTTACAGTTTGTTCCCACCCTTTCCTATAGTCTTGGGTTGAGAAACGCGGCTACCAACCCCGGGGGGCCGGGGGGTACTCATGGCAGACAGGAGCCAACGCTTGCTTTATTTCCCCTTTCTTTCCCTCCTCCAGAAGTAAACCCCACCCTGCAGGAGGACAAGACTCCCGACCCCTAGCAGCAGCAGCAGCAGCAGGAGGAGAGGACGGTCGGCCCTGCTCGGGGAAGGCGCAACGGACATGCCCCCCACACGCACGACGCCCTGCCGGGGCAGGCTCCCGCCCTCACGCTGGAGTGTGGGGGGGTTGGAAAGCTCTTCCACTGGGGGGGAGGAGGCGGGGCCTAGTGACGTCACCCGCCGGCCCATCCCTCAGCCCCCAGCTGAATGGCCGGGGCTCGCCCCTCCCCCCTCCCGTGCGTGCGGAGCTGGGCCGCGGGGCGCGCGCGCAGGTGCTGGGCTGCTCCGCTCCGTCCCCGGGGCTGCTGCTCGCCGGCGGCGGCTGGGGGCCGGCATGAAGCGCCCGGGAGAGCCGTGAGCCGCCGCCTCTCCCCGTCCGCTTTGCAGCCCCGGCTCGGCGGCGGGGGGTAGGTGGGGGAGGATGGACGCGCGGGGGCGGCGATGACTTGATGCGGGGCTGGGCCATGGCTGCCGGGCTGCGGGGCTCGGCCCGGCTCGGCGCCGCGCTGCTGCTGCCCCTGCTGCTGTCCGTGCCGGCCACCCGCTCCGCGCCAGGTAAGGGAACAAAGGCAGCGGGATGCCGGCTCGGGGGGCGGCGGCCGGGGACAGGGCTCTGCTTTGGGAGGAGGGGAAGAGAGTCGTTTCCGATGTGCCCGGTTTCTGAGGGAGGGGATGGGGCCTGCAGAGACCCTGCGGGAAAGCCGGCTGCTTGGCCCGGCGGCTGGCTCGGGCCATCAGGTGTTTGGCACCCACTATGGGCCTTCGCAGCCTCGGGGTCTAGCGCCCTCCTGGTGCCCCGCGGCGCTGTCTTGGGGTTCCTCTGATGGGCTCTGGTGGCCCCAGGCGTTCCTGCCCAGCTGGACTGGTGCTTCGTGTGTGCTGGGTGTCATGGTTTCACAAAGTCTTGGGCACCATGGCCGCTGTGATGCTCTCCCAGATGGACCCCCCCCTCCCCCCTCCCCCCAGTCTCCAGAGCAACAGCATTTATTTTTTGTCTGAAGGCAGTTCCTAGCATCCACAAAACGGAGGAATCTCTAGAGGTTGTGTAGGCCCTGTGGGTTGTTGCCCGAGGGCGCTTGTTGAAATGAAGAACCCACCCTCACCCCAGCAGCTTTTAAGTGGCTTTGGCATCCCCGCATGTTTGGGCTCAGGCTGAAATAATGTTTCTGGGATTGCTGGAGCACGTGGTTTTTCCGTGGGGTGTCACAAAGTCTTGGGTTTGGGGACGGTGGCCACTGCAAAGCTCTCTCAGATGAACAAGCCCTCAAATATGCCAAAGCAGCACAACCTCTTTTGCCTGAAGGCAGTTCCTGGAATGGGAAAACAGGGCTGTGAGGAACCTCGACAGGTCATTTTGTCCACACGGTTGCACGGCGATTTAAACAGAGTCTCTGTTTAAACCCGCCCCAGACAAAAGGTTGTCTAACCAGTGCTTAAAAACTTGTACTGATAGAGAAAGGTTATCTGGTCCAGTGCTTAACCACCTTTGTAATTGGAGAGTTTTTCCTGGTGTAAGTTAATAGTTATACTTCATGTATTAACTTAGAGTGGTTGCTCTTTTCAGCTACCAGTGAGTATATGCTCTTTTGCTTTAGATACATTAAAGTAAACTATAAAGTATTTAAAAATATGCTTCTCAAAGAAATGCCATTGAGTTTTGGACTCGTATATGCACATTCCTTATTCCATATTTGCTCACAGATGAGTGTGCCTGCTTAAACGCAACAGATGACATTTCATACAGCAGGCCGTGTGGTGATGTAAGCTTTTGTTTTTGTGGTAATGTGCATTTTTGTGATGTCCCACTTTAATATTCTTTAAATGATGATATAGGTGAGGTATGAAAGCTGTTTTTTTTTTTTTTATACAGGTTAGTTAAAATATTTTTAGCTACTTGCTTTTGACCATAAATGAGAATTGTTTAGCTACTCTTGCATTACTTAGCAGCTTTTAAGTACAGTGGCTGTGGACTTGTCATTTCTATTAATATTGAAGATGTTGGCATTCTGTATTTTCCTTTTGATGCTGTTTTATAAGTAAACCAGTTTCCTAGCTGTTGGTGGGTAACAGGATGTCTAATTCAATATTAGGACTTCTAAGGTAAAGGGGTTGGAGTTGCCACTTGCTCTTGCACTTGCTCTCACATCCTGCACAGAAGATCAACACAGTAAATGATTTTCTATCTTACCTTCCTTCCTTCATCTTTATTATATCTTGTGGAGCTTTTGGGTTTACCCAGCACTTAATGAAAACAAGAGATGGTGTTATTAGACCTTATTAGACTTGGAGTCTGTTCTTTAGCTTACCTGGCATGAATGACTCCTTCAGCATCTACTGCCTGTCACTCTGAGATACAGAATACTGGACTAGATGGACCCATGGTTTGACCTAGTGTGGCATTTCATGTGATCTTTTAATGCTAAGCACTCTGAACAGCTGGGTCCTATGTATATGAAACTAGGTGCCCAAAAATTAGTGAATAGTTGTGTCCTTAATTTCTCTGCATCTCTTACTCCATTTGTAAACTGGGTATAACAGCTGATCTTTTACAGTTGAAAAAGCAAAACTGTTGAACGGGCTTATAACAAGCTGATGAAATAACTCTTCTTTACAGCAACTTGCTTCCATTTGAAATGATGAAGAGGACATTGCTTCTGCTTCATTTTCTTCAGTACAGGCTCAGCTCATCTTTTGCAACATGAGTCCAGCTGCAGTTGTAGTCAATAGAAACATTTCCAATTATTTTTTTTCCATGGAAATTGAAGCCAGATTCAGCCAGGTGCTTAAGCAAATGCTTAAATTTAAGCAAGTGAATAGACCCTTTATGGGTTTAGAAGGAGTTGTGTGTAGAACTGTGGTCTTGAGAGTACAGTGGTTGTAATTTATTGCTTTAACCTGGGTAACTCCAGTATTGACAAGGGTGGGGAGCTTATCTTGTATTGCCACAGTGTCATCAAGCTAGAGAGGAGAGTTATGTGCAGGATGACTATGGAAAGGCCTCTGAGGACCAGAGGTCAGGTTGAGTTGTGGGATGGGGTTTCAGATGGATATTATTTCTTTTTCATTGCCTTCTGTGATGGTTACAGTCATCTGTTTGGGATGGTATGTGTTTTTTTGTCTCAGGCAATTAAACTTGTCAAGCAGATTTTCATCTCTTTACAGAGTACTGAGGTGGCTACTAGTCTGCCTTTTAGCCACTGCTCTGCTTGCTAAATTTGCCATTTGTCAGATGTCAGCTCTTTGCTACAGGTTGCTGATGTATTGCAGAAACAAGCTGTTCCTTGTTAGTACTAAACATGGGGATAATATAGCATGTTTCTCAGTTGCATCTGTATTGTGAGTTATACTACTCTTTGCAGACCTAGATCTTGTCTCTTCTATGTAGACATGGTCTCTCTCACTCTCCACTGAAGAAATCAGTCCCTGACAACTTTGATCTGTCTTCTCTAATACTCTTCCGGTCTTTGACACTGTTTAAAAGGGCAGTGACTCAAAGATTTTCCTTGGTCCTGGAGAGGCTGGTGACTATTGTCAGGAGTCCTGCTGACCTAAACAACCTGCTCTCAGTTAATGATTTGGAATGTGAGGTTTAATTTCTGGGGTTTTGGAGCCTCACTTATAATGCAGGTGTCTTTGATGCTTTTTGCTCTGTATTTTAAAATCTGTTATCCACAGCCTTTCTCAGTGTTATGTAATACAAGTAATATAAATTACTTAAGAGCTAACTATGCCCTGTTAGAACTTGTGTATAATGGGCAGTGGGGGTGGGAGAACCAACCCTGTGAGGGCAAGTTGAGATTTTTACAAATTTATTTAAAAATGTTCAACTAATGCTACTCCATGACCCCTAACTTTTTACAGAGTCAACTTTAAATTCTTTAACAGTGACTAGTTTTCTAGGCATGCCTGACAGAGAACAAATAGGCCTGACACCTCCCCCTTATACAGATTTATCAGCTGCCTCTTTGGTTTCAGCTTTTTCACTTTTAAAGATGAGTGCTGTTCTGCAGGCCAGAGGCCAGGAGCGCTGTTTTGCAGGCCAGGCATGAGGGCAGTGGATCAGGATACTAGAACACTTAACAACCTTGCTAATTGGGATTGACCCCTGTGCCCTTAGGAAAACAGGCAGTTGATGGGGAATTGTACAATGCGCTCTCACCTCTGTATTTCTGTACTGATACGAGTGTTGCAGAATGGTTGCAACTTCGTAAACCTGTTTCTTATAGGAGGATGCTGATGCATTCTTAGGAAAGCCAACCCTCTCCTCCTGTTTTTGAAGCCATTTAGAGTCAAATATTTCATTTTAAAGTACTCAGCATATATGGAGATTTAGAAAGGTGTCTTCTCGAAGTCTCAGAAGTAGCAAGTGAGTTCCTAATCACAAAGAGGTATTCTTCAAAGAGACTCCAAGAGAAGGAAAGAAACTGCAGGAACAACACGTGTGCTTGGTTGGAGTGTGGTTGTTTGGCACACTACTGTAATTTCCTCATGGTGGTACATGAGACAGGCGATGTAACAGACTGTCAACAGAACAGTGCAGCCAGTTATACCGAAAATGCTGTGAAATACACACAAGGAAAAACCTGTTGGAATATTATGCACAGGGCTAATAGTCTCACTTGTTAAAGTTGCCTGATACTTGTTCTTTATAAAACCTGGTTGCTTATAACTGCCAGCTTTAATGGTTTAGACTGAATTTTTTCATGCGTAGTCTTTGGGTTGAGATTTTTTATAAACAGCCTGAACAGTTCAGTTGGTGAACTTTCTTTTTGAACAGTTCTGATGATCTTTTCTTTGAACAGCTCCAATGAACTGATCATTTTGGGAAGAGACATTAAAATTTGGGAATGGGTAGCCTTTGTGTAGGGCTGTACTTCTTGTTATCTCTGTAGAAAATCTGCCCAAGTATGGCTACTCTTATAAGCTTCTAAAGAATAATAGTGGAGGCTTCAGACTTTTAGCAGCTGAAACTGAAGAATAATATGTCCTTGCTTATCAGGCTTCACACATGCCATCCTGTCAAAGTAACTTTCCTCTAAGCAGGGTGACAGGTGAATTTCAACTCTTCTTGTAATGGCTAATCCCAGGTGCTCTGAAGTGTGGGCTGAGCCTGACACTGAGACCTGCTGTCCTGTGTTTCTAATGATCCACCTGGAGGCAGCATAGAGGAGGAAGCTTCCTGACTCGAGTGCAAAAGGGATAATAGCTTGATTGAAGCAGGAAGTCTGAGCCTAGAATGTGTGTAGGGCAGAGAAACTTTGCCTGGAAAAGAAAACAGAACTGGAAGCTGGAGTGGAAGAGGGCACCAGAGAGGAGGATGATGGAGTCTGCAGTTGGCTGGGGGGACACTGAGATTGGACAGAGCGGTATGGGGAGAGGGGGCAGACTGGGATTGGAGGAACAAGATGACTAGGTATAGGAAATGATGGGAGATCAGGAAAAGATGGGGAGACTGAGCTAGCAAGGATTTGGAGTAGGGGATTAGGGCAGGGTAGGCAAAGAGATATGAGACAAGGAACTGGGGAGACTTGGAACTGATGAGTGGGGAGACTGTGACTGGAGCCAGTGGGATGGAGAGAAAGACATAAGAGCTGAGAGGTATGAGAAATTGGGACTGTGAGCAAGGAGACTAGGGACAATGAATTGTGGGGCGGGGGTCATCATTGATATTCAAATACTGAGAGTACAGGAGATCAGAACAGCCAAGCACATAGATTGGGACTGGCATGAGGAGCCTGTGTAGTAGAGATTGGGTAGGAAGGAGAAGAGCACTAGCACAAGTGGTAGTGTATGCTAGCGGTGCTCAACCCCTGGTGCTGTCATCTGACTTACAGGGCTCCATAGACATCTGTGGGGAGCACTGTGAGTCATGGTGCTGAATGTTAAATAGGAGATGCAGCCCAGCATAGAGCTTGATCATGGCTGGGTAGAGTTGGCATGGGGGCCTGTGGCCCGGTCCTGTTTGGGTGCCATTCTTCTGCCCCGTGGGGCCAAAACTATGCACACCATTCATATATATGTACAAGAAACACTCACTGCTCTTGCCTACTTCATCAGTTCAAATAAAAAGGCCTGCATGGTGTATCTAAAGGTTCTACCCTTATTCATGGGGGTGTGTGTGGAGGGAAACCTTAGAAAGTTCACCCATACACAACAACAAATGAAAGAAAATTAGGATTGCAAGGTCAAGTGCTGTGGGGTAGGAGGTATAGGTTGACCCTGCAATCTTGGTTTGCTGCTCTATATGTGTGATTTATAACGATCTTTGTCTACATGATAACATGTTTCCCCCACCCTCATGGAGGCCCTGGGATGCTGCCTGGAGAAGTAGCTTTTATCTCTCCTACATAATCTCTGTGTGATCTAGGCAAGTCACTTCAACCAATCTTTTCACAGGTATGTGTTCTTCACTGTCTGAACTTAAGATGCTTTGGTTGGATTTTAAGAAGTACCAGGCACTCATAGCTTCAGCAGAGGTTAATAGAAGCTGTGTTTTGAAGGGAAATAAAGCAGTATAGGGGATATTTAATGACATGATTAGGAAGCAGGTTCAAAATAAACAAATTAAGTTTTCTTGCAATAAATGTAATTAATTTAAGCCAGTGCTACAAGATTTTGTACAAAGCCTACAGTTTAACTGGGTTCAAAAAAAGGATGAGACATAGTCAAGCAGGAAAGATCCATCACTGCTTATTAAATATAGCACTTTTTGGCCTCTCAAAGCTGGAAATTGTAAGGGAAGAGGGAGGGAAGGGGATGGTCGGTCTGCATAGGCCCTGCATAAAGCTCTTCATTAACAACCACCCTCTATCATTGTGAGATGCAGAATACTGGACTGAATGGGTCTGTGGTCTGGTCCAGTATGGTATTTTTTATGTTCTTACGATGTTAAGTACTCTGAACTTGAATAGCTGAGCTGTGTACCCAAAATTATTGAATACTTGTCACTGGTGACTCTGCATCTTTGTTCCATTTTTTAAAATGGGTATAATATCGCTCCTCACTTCATAGGGGTATTGTGAAAATAGTCATTAGTATTTGTAAAAAACACATAGTGTGGTGATATAAAGCACATGAGGAAATTAACATCTGTCTTCAAAGCATGCTGTGTCTAGAGTGTACTAGCATAGGCCAGCCATTGAAAAAACTATAAAGCAAAGTACTCAGGAGTTACTCATTAAGAAAAAAAAGTCCATCTGTGACATTTAAGCATGACAGGATGCCTGTAGAAAAATAGCATATTATCATGTAATTAAAGACCATAGTATGGTTGCAGAGAAGTGCTAGATTAAGGACACATAGGTAACTTAATGTTGGTATTTCTTCACTTCTGAGCACTTGCCTTTGTAATCTTAATGTTTTTTAACATGGCATTTTGTATGTGTGGGGAGAAAAAAAAAATCTGTTTAATAAATTCTATAGACTTTTGGCAATAGCAGTGAGCCATGAGCTGTTAAGAGGTACAAAATTTCCAAATGGAAAAAAGGTGTGTTTTTATTTTTAGGTGAATGGCTCAATTCATTGTGCACTCTGTTTTATGATCTATAGTTTGTATAACAATTCATTAAATGAGAGAGAATACCAGAAAATATGATGAGGGAGTGAGCCCAAGCTAATGTTGATAAAGGGATGTTAAGTTCTCTATTTTTTGAGGTTTTTACTTTAAAGTTTTACTACTTGGCAGTAACAAAACATGTACGTTTAGTTTTCTATGTATAAAATGCCTAGAAAAATTCCTGAGGACACGCATCCATTTCTTATGTCACATGTGTTTCCAAAAAGTGTGTACTCTTCTTGTTAGTACTCATGTATTTGAATAAGTATGGGTTCAGGAGAGGTGCAGTTCCAAGCATTACAAAACTGTACTGGTGCTTTTATGACATTAGCTGGTGAAAGGACTGGGGACTGGCTACTGCTGATGCAAAGTTAGGGACTGACCAGCATTTGCATGGTGGGTGGGATATCCTAGCATGCAATGTGCTTTGAAGACAGATGTCCAAAGAAACAACAACATGGGATATATGAAATACAAGTGACTAAAAAATAAAAATGACGTAGGGGCTCTGCTACACTGGAAGTGCTAAGCATATGAAACTGGGTCTCTTGACAAACGTTCTAATGCTCATTACTTTTTAAAGAGTGAAATGAGGGGCCACAGGACTTGGGGTAAGTTGAAAGCTGTCTAATACCTAATAGTCTACATATGTGCAGATCCCTAGCAAGGCAGACCTTCTGGACTAGTGATGCTTTCTGTTGCTTGTGCTCAGTGCTGCAGTTTGTAAATGTTATTTCCAGGTTTTTAAAATCCAGCAAAGTTATGGATTGCATTCTTTACTGAGGACTACTTGCTTGCCAGATGGAAATCTAGCACTGTTCAAGGCTCAGGTGTGTGTGTTTGTACTGAGGAAGATTGGTCTTCCTCTCCTCTCAGCTCTTCAAATGGCCGAAGAGAGTCTCCCAAAATAAATAAATAAAAGTCTCTCCTTTTCTTTAACAGCTGATTTTTTTTTAACTCTTGCTTTCTTGTCTCAGGACTAAGCATTTGTCATTGCTTCCTGTTTAGAAGCTCTGCTTCCTGTAGTCCTTTTTCAGCATCTGCTTATGGAAATGTTTGCATCTCTGACTTAAGTGTATAATAGAGTGGAAACAAACATCATCTTTGTACTGTCATACACATTTTTATGGGGACACAAAGTCAAAGTAAACAGATGTCTATATCTTGTGTTGCACCACATGTTCCAATTTGTACCTGCAGCAGAAGGTAGTAATAAATTGGGCTGCTTTATTGCAGCCCACGTGTTTGCTTATGGTGGAAGAGCTTGGGTAGTATGAAGCTGCCAGGGCTCTCCTGCCTCCGTGGACCAGAGGGTCTTCAGGATTGAGCCCAGTCTTGCACACTTGAGGGGACCAATCCTGCCTGGGAATTCCTAAAGTCTTGGAAGTGCCTGCCTTGCTTTCCCTGATCACCCAGATCTATCTCTCCAGGGGAAGTCGGGGCTTTATGGTGAGTGTCTGGAAGCAGGGGACCCCAGGCAGCACATGGGAATCCCAGTGCATGTTCCCTGGTGCAGCAGGAGCCTGGGCTGTGAATGTGGATGAAGGACCTACCCCATGGGGGAACCAGGAAATCCCTGCAGAGGGATCTCTCCTGCTAGCACACAGGGGGTAAGTTGAGGGAGGGCACCTTTTCAAATCTCCTCTTGCACTTGCAGATGCATGTGGGGAAATCCCTTGCAGAATGACTTTGCTGTGTAAGTGGAGATGGGTAGATACACCTCCCAGGAGATCCCCTACAGGGGATTCAGCTGCTCAACACCTACATTGTGACACAGCTGATCACATTCCACTGAAGATGCTTGTTTCTGCCCTAAGTTGCAGATCTACCAGCAGCTTCTACCCTAAGCTGCAGATGCCATCTGCCACTTATAAGGAGAGTTGTGTGGCATCAGGTATGTTTATACCATGGCCCTGTCACTTTTGGGTAGATGTGTCCCACCCACCTGCATCAGCTCTCGGTGCCAAACCCCAAAATGTACTTGTAAGCCACTCTGGGGGTGTCCCAACTACCCCTCTCAGGAGAGTGGCCATGGAGAGTGCTCTTGGAGCAGCTTTACTGCATCCTGTCTGCATTTGGGGTGTGCAAACAGAACTGGATGGCTGTGGTGTGCTTGAGAGCATCTGTCATGAGTTACAGGGTTACAGTGTAGACATATCTCTAGTGGCTGATAAACTCTTACCTAGCTGTTGTTCAGGCTCTGATTGTAAATGGAATTAGTTTAGAGTTTTATGTGTTCAGACTCCAATGGCTGTACCTTTTAATCATAAAGCTATCACAAGTAATTGGCACAACCTGACAGTATCAGCAGACAAAGTACAAAGCATTGTGGGGGAGGTGCCTTTAAGCTTATATTCAGGCTTTTGGTCAGGCAGAATGGGGGAAACTTATAGCTTAATTGCTCTTGTTTCCAGTTACTTCATTTCCCAAACACATACATTCACTCAAAGCTGGAATTGATGTTGACTCAGTACTAGTTTATGCATTATAGTTGGGTAAGAAATTGCACAGTGCAAGAAAACAAAAATCCTGATCCAGATCAGAAGTCTGGTTTGAAGATGGTTTCAATTAGAAGTTGATAGTGACCTTACTTCCTGTCCTTACACTGAAAGATGAAACAGATCTGGGCTTCTAGCCATCAACTTCCAATTCCGCAAAGACGTAATACGTTCCACTCTTAAAGAACAAAAAAATTGGTTTCCTTTGTCTTTCCAGAGTGCATGGGCTTTTTATAGTAACATGGTAAAAACTTATTTAAAGGCATATTAACTGCATTGTACTTCAGTCAGAAGAGGTTTTGTTTAAGGTTCTTATAACTGGAAAAGGTTAAAGAAAAGAGTCTTGTATTGACTAAACTTCTTTGAGCACCGGATAGCGCTTTTGTGAATAGTTACTTTGGATGTCTCATTATAGTCTGTTTATAACTATAAAAAAAAGTCAGTGCATGTCTAGAGAAGACAAAACACATTTTAAACTCATTTTGTCTTTTAAAATTTTACTAGAATTCCAGTAGACACTGTTCTAAAAAACAAGCAGCTCCTTCCCTTTCTCCTGCCCCTCCCCGTTCAGTCCCTTCAGAATTTTCTAAGGGTGATTTTAAACATAATAACAAAGCAGAACATAGATCTTTCTGTTTTATACTGATGTATTAATTCTGGTATCATTTCAGTATTTACCACTGCTGTTTACTGTATATAAAGATTGTCAAGTTAGAGTTTGTACTCAATGAACTCAAGAAATCTTGCGGTTCAGTTGACAATATCAAGTTTACTAAGCTTAAAATGATTTAGTATTTTTTTTATGTTTACAGTTTATGTACATTTTTAATTAAAAATGCTTGAGCATGAGATCTTGTTGGACTTTTCAGAGGGCTGTGTTATCTTGCCTCTTGGCAATAAATGCACTAAAGGTGCCTATACATGTGCTCCAACACATTCTAATTTGGAACACGTTGGAGCAGACTCAATTAACCAAGTCTGCTGGAGTGTTCTAACTGGAACACTCCAGGATGTTGCAAGGTCACATGTATTCAGTGTCCTACATTCAGAATAGCCATGGGGGCACTTCTTAACTAAAACTCATCAAACAGGCTTTAATTAAAGTGCCCCCGTGGCCATTTTGAAATGTGGGACGCTGAACATATGCGATGCCGCAGCATTTTAATTAGAGTTGCTGTCTGGGAGCCACTCTAATTAAAATGCCCTCCTCCTACCCCAGAACACATGAACAGACTCCCTAAGTTTCTTGCATCATATGATCTATATAGACCACATCATTTAAAGAAGATGCTTTAGAAATGTTGTAGACCTCTTTAAATATACATATATTGCGGTATTTCTTTTTTTTTTCTCTCCTCCTGAAAGTGGATCCTCTTTAAATTACCACAAGTTCAATTGTATTAACTTTCTGAGGAAGAGAACTTTAGTATTACCTAAGATAGCTTATCTAGACACACACAAAATCATAGTCTTATATTTGATGCCTTCCAAGGAAGGTAGCCAGAATTTGAGATTCCCTGAAAAAGTGCTTTGCAAGTGTTATGTTTCATTTCAGTCGTTGGTCTGACAGTCTATCTTGAATGAGTTGGAGAGGTTGGAGAACCTTGTATACAAAAAGAGAAAACCTAAAGGAATTTACTTTAAAAAATGGCAGCATTACTAAGAAGTGCCTTTTCTCTGGAGAATTTTGGTTATTCCCTCACACTTCTCAGTTCTGATGGACCTGAAATAGCCCCTGTGACCTGGGGTTGTCCTAGGGCAGCAGGCTTGCAAAAGCTACCTCCATTAGTCCTGAAAACTTAGTATAACTATCTTCTGTTTGTAATGTTGGCTGTGAAATACATGGTGCCCCTTTTATTGACTTGGAGGGGGTGAGTGTTTTCACCCTGAGCGTGCAGCCGCGAAGAGTATCAAAATGTCTTTTGCTATTCTCGGTTTTATCCTCAAAACATTTGAAAATGTATTAACCCTGAAATGGAAGCATCACTTTGAGTTCTTAGTGCTTGTTGATATGGTTGTTTCTTTCAAACTACAGTAAAAGCTGTGCTATCCGGTACTTTACCATATGGAATGCTCTATTAACCGGCATGCCAATCCACGGGGCAAAAACGAAACCGGAAGTTTCACCATGGCACTTCTGGTTTTGTGGAGTCCCACTTTGCCAACTTTGGACCACAGCCCGAGGCAAAGCAGACCGTGTGGGGGCCCCGCTCTGTGTCCCCCAGCACACTGATGCCAGGGAGGGAAAGCCATGACTCGCCAGACGTAGCGGGAGGTGCGGCAGCCCAAACAGGCAAATAACCAGCACTCTCAGATAACCAGCATATTTGATTAACTGGAACTCCCCATTTCCCACGGATGCTGGGTAACACAGCTTTTAGTGTGTGTGTGTATGTGTGTGTAAGTGTATGTAGTTTGACAGAAACAGCCATCATCATATCCAGTATTAAGAGATCAAAACAGGGACCTGTACTTCAGATCATTTGTCTGTGTGTGTGGTACCTGAGCAAGAGCGTTCTCAAATTTTGTTTTGTGGGAGAAATGTTGTACAGAGTTGTGGGGTTTTGTTTTTGTTGTTTTTCCTTGCAGCAGTAGGTGCAAGCAAAGTTGAAACACAGTAGTTAGGATTTTTTTGTAAACCATTGTCAGTAATTGTTCAGTAGTAATTTTACCATAATTACTCCAATTTAAAAGATGTGTCCTCCACCCTCATTTAACATGGCCTCCCAACTGAGCCTCTCCTCTCCTGCCCCCCCTCCCCCACTGCATTTTCCCCTTACCTTTGCTCCATGTCACGAGCTGTGTCCGTGCTTCAGCCTGGAGCACTGAGTAGGCTGCTACAGGTCAGGACTGGAGCTAGTGTTGGCTCCTTGCCACTGCTGTGGGGTGCACTGGGGCCATGCTCAGTGCCTCCAGGCTGCAACATGGATGGAGCCCACTGGCACTGGAGCAAAGGTAAAGGGGAGGTGGAGGGACAGGTGGGGCAAGATACTTTGGGGGCTGGAGGGGACCTGAGGCTGCAGGGGGCAGAAGCGGAGTAGAGGGAGGAAGCTGGGGTGGGGGGGAAGGAAGGGGGTTGGGGAATGGGGAGTGGCACAAGGTGGGTAAGTGGAGTGGGGACAGGTGGCAGGGGGTTGTGCCCCACTACCTCTACACTATCTGCCCCCTACCACCTGCCTCCCCCTCACTGCCTGCCCTATCACATGCCCCCTTACTGCCTCAACTGCTGCCTATCCCTCCACTGCCTGCGTCATTACTGCCCCCTCATAAGCTCTCCTCCCCACCCCACCTGCAGTAGTTGGGGGGGGAGGGGGTGAATTTAAGATGGTCCTCCAATGATTAGATGTCATACATAGAAGATTATAATGTCATATAAATAGTCTGATTTCTAGCTGTAATAGGCACCATTTATTTAAAAACTTGCAGCCCACCCATAGCATTCCCTAATGGTGTATGTTCCAAGTGGCATATTTTGAATGAAGTCTTGGGATAGATGACTTCAGTAAACAAGCAGGTAAACAACACTCTTATGTTTTTTCCTGTGGGTGTTTTTGACTCCAGAAATGCTTGGTCTTGGAGTCAAAGTTGCTCATTCAGACTCAGCACCCTCTGAAATTAGTACCTCTGTCTGTTTGTATGGAATATGTGGGAATGATTAAACATCACGTGGGTGCAGATCTAACCAATTCCGTCTCCACAAACACGCTCAAATGAAGTTTTTCTTCAGCTGCCAGACTGCAACCTAAAATGTCAATGCATGTTTCTATTCCTTGTTTTTACTCTCCTTCTATCTTCTTGCCTCCAGTTCTTTTTATAGGACTTTATATGGTTTCTGTACCACTTCCATTGTCTGTTTCCTTTATGTCTCTTCTTTTTCTTGTATCTTGTCTACTGCACTTTTGTGATTTAGCTGCTCTGCAAGAGTGACCCTCAAGGAGCCCCACCAGTTTTTATCATGTGTTTGACTAGATCCCAGAAGTGTTGGATACACAAAGGAATAGGATTCTACTCATTTTGGTTCTGTGCTCTTTGTGGGTCTTCTCAACTCTATAGGATGAGAGTAAAACTAGCTCAGGTCTTGGAATATTATGCTTTTTCAGGGAGGGGGAGAAGAAAAAAATGCAGGCTACCTATAGCCCATGGTCATAATTGAATCCCTGTCCCTTTTTGAAGGGAGAACTCCTTTAGAAGTTAGTTTGTCAAGGGGAAATGGGTACTTATGAATTTGTCTCTTCCCAAGATAATCTTTACTATTGATAAATATTATGTAAGGAATAACCTTCTCCTTCTTCCCTACTAGAACTTGCTTAATTGCTAGTGATATTTTTTCTGTATGGGCAGGGCTTGAGCTCTATTTTTATTGCTAACAATTTTACAGATTTAAAGGTGAGAAGAACTATTAATTGCTTGCATCCAATTGTCACCTTTCCTGTTCAGTATGTACAGTATATGACACTGCTGGACCAGTTTATGCTTAGATTTGGGGTGAGGTGCCATCAATATGCTGATGATGTTCTACTCTCTCTTTCTCACCTGACCTGCCCCACCCCAGTCTAAATCATTTCCTAGTGCCTGGCTGCAATTGAAGTTTGGCTGTGGCTAAACCTATATTGAAGCTGAACCTAGACAAGGTCGAAGTGATGGTACTGGACAGACTCCTTGATCTGAGGGCTGCACTGGGACTTGGGACACTTGTCACCTGAGGTTCATCCTCCCATTGTTACTCAGGTTAGCAGCTTTTGGGTGTCCCTGGTACCTTTGCAGATCTTCAGATAGCAGCAGTGGCTAGGAGTGCCTTGCACCAATTCCATCTAGTTTTAATTTCAGATTATCATCATCAACTGCATCCACACCTTTTTTACTGTAAACCACGCTGGGCTGCTATGGAGAAAGGTATCATACCAGTCAAACAAATGAATAATGAAATGCATCAGTTTGAGAACCTGAAGCTGTTAAGTTCCACTAGGGCAAAAACATACGAGTGAGTTGTAGTTATTTAACTTAAATTTACTTTTATTGTTGCAATATTTTTGTGTTGACTCTTGATCAAGGATGGGCAATTATTTGGGTTGGAGGGCCACTTGGGGATGCTGTGGGCTGGGTCACTACCCCCCACTTCTCCATGGTACTTCAGTCAGGGTCACCACCTTCCTCCAGCTCACTAAAACTCCCTAAGTGGCTCTGTCCTGGGCTTTGGCCCTGTACTGTCACCACCCAGTGATCCTGGCCTTGGGGTCACCATGGAGACTGGCTTGGGACTCCTATGGGCAGGGTGTGCTCAGCTGTGCAGATGGGATGGAGTTGTGGGGAGGGGGCCTGGGAGCAGGGTGGCTAGGGCCAGGGCTGGGGTTGCAGGACAGTGACAGCACAGGGCTGGGGCCTGGGGCACAGCCATGATCTTCTCCTGGGACCCCCACTGCCTACAGAACTCGTGCCTGTTGCAGGGATGTGCAGGCAGTGGAAGATGCCTCTGTCCTGGGCCCTGGCCTTATGCTGTGATGATCTACAGTCCTGGCCCCTGTCTTCCCATCCTGCTCCTGGATGCTGCTCCCTGCTTGTCTGTGGCCCCATCCCATCTACCTGGACAAGTGCACCCTGCTTGTATGGGTCCTCGGCCAGTCTCCATGGAGACCCTGCCTGGCTGTTCCCTCCAGTGCCCCTGGTGGTAGGTTTGGGGCAGATGGGCTGGGTGTCTGGGCAGTGGGGCCAGGTCCAATGTGGGCAGCAACAGCTGGAAGGAGCTGCTACTTTTGGGAAGCGGGGTCCAGCAACCGAGCCACCCCAGCCCTGCTGTGTGCTCAGGGGCGGTGGGATCAGCCGCATGCACCAATGGCCCAGGTTGCCTCCTGTGCCCGGCCCAGGTGTGGCTGAGGGACCTGCTGGAGGCCAGATAAAATCCCTTGGCAGGTGAGATCTGGCCCGGGACCATCTTTTGCCCACCCCTGCTCTTGAATCTGCACACAGATAAGTACATAGTTGCATTTTGAGTTGTATCCAGTCTGAAATTGTTCCCCTGAGTAAGTATGTATCTTCAGAGCTCTCAGAGGGATGGTGGTCATCATGACTTGTTGGGTTAAACGAGCATTGAAAGCCTGACTAAAATCTGGGAGAGTGTTAATGTTCACAGTATGTGGCACATTGTGAAATGGAGTGCTTTGCTTGCTGATTGATTGACTGAATTGGGTTACAAGGTTACTGTGACATTTAGCCTGTAGGAGGAAGACTGTGAAAATTCTTTAGCAGTGTTTCATGTTATCCAAAATGTACTGTGATAGCCCAAACTGTGGGCTAAACCTACAGACCATAGTAGCAAATAGAAATTGGAAGCTAACGCCTTGCATGATCATGCCCAGGGTTTGAAAATTCAGTTGTCAGCACTGAGGATGAAATTTTCTTTAATAAGTGTAGGGTTTAAAGCAGGGCAGGCAATTATTTCAGGTGGGGGGCTGCTAACTGAGTTTTGGCAAGCCATTGAAGGCCACATTACAGGCAGCCAGGGGCATTATATGTATTAATTTTCGAAATTTTTAGGGGCCCCATGGGCTAGACAGAATGGCCTGGTGGGCCACATCCAGCCCATGGGTTGTGTTTTGCCCACCCCTGGTTTAAAGCCATTAAGCTCTTCAGAATTTAGACTTTCAGTTTAGGGAGCATTGGGGAGGGGGGTGGGCTAGAACAAGAGAAGCTTGAAGAAAAAACAAAAACTGAAACCAGAAAGAAAACCAGACTTTTATATATCTGCTGAATGCTACCTTGGTCTCTGCTGCTGCTTCTTGCAATTTTCTTACTGCTGGAAGAATGAAATGAAGAGCACTTTGGGTTTTTTGTATATTGTTTCTATTCAGAGTCCACTGGGCAGCAGTGAAACTGCCAAGGACCATGGCATGTCAGTCTCGCTTACTGTTGCTTAGGAAAGCTGAACAGAAAAGTATTCATCAGGGAGAAAATGCAGGGTGTTGAGGGAGCGAGCAGGGGTTATTGCAGGGCCCTTGGCACGGCTTTACGAGCACTTGTGGTGCTCGGGCCAGGTGCTAGATAATTGAAAGATAGTCAATGTGGTCCCCATCTTTAAAAAAGAGAGGAGGGAGGACCCGGGTAACTATAGGCCCGTCAGTCCTACCTCAGCCCTAGGGAAACTCTTTGAGAAGATCATCGTGGAGCACATCTGTGATGGGCCGGCTTCAGGGATGATGCTCAAGGGCAGCCAGCATGGTTTCATTAGGGGCAGGTCATGTCAGACCAACCTGATTGCCTTTTACGATCAGGTCACAAAAGCATTGGATGCAGGTGTTGCTGTGGACGTAGTCTTTCTGGACTTCAGCAAGGTCTTTGACACAGTCTTCCACCCCATCCTCATTAAAAAACTAGGCGACTGTGGCATTGATGCCTACACAGTCAGATGGATTGCAGATTGGCTGAAGGGTCGTACTCAGAGGGTGGTGGTGGATAGGTCGTATTCAACCTGGGGGGAAGTGGGCAGCGGAGTCCCCCAAGGCTCGATCCTTGGGCCCGTGCTGTTCAATTTCTTTGTCAGCAATTTGGATGACGGGGTGAAAAATAACCTGTTTAAATTTGCTGATGATACCAAAATTTGGGGTGAGGTGAGCGTGTTGGTAGGGAGGGAAAGACTGCAGCAAGACCTGGATAGGTTGCAGGGGTGGACTAACAAAAACAGGATGCGTTTCAATACTGACAAGTGCAGGGTGCTATACTTGGGCAGTAGTAACCAGCAGCACACTTAGAAGATGGGAAACACCCTTCTTGAGAGCATGGAGGCAGAAAGGGATCTTGGAGTCATTATTGACTCCAGGATGAACATGGGCCGACAATGGAAGGTCACGGTTGGTAGGGCTAACCGG
Source organism: Crocodylus siamensis (assembly GCF_052110815.1). NCBI lineage: Eukaryota > Metazoa > Chordata > Crocodylia > Crocodylidae > Crocodylus > Crocodylus siamensis. Next base: position 105,334,854 of record NC_143398.1, read on the forward strand.
ACCTTGTCGTGCATCCACAGGTGCAACTCAAGTAGGGCCAAGGAGGTGATCCTCCCCCTCTACACAATACTGGTCAGGCTGCAGCTGGAGTACTGTGTCCAGTTCTATGTGCCCCGCTTCAGGAGGGATGTGGACAACATTGAGAGGGTCCAGAGGAGGGCCACCCGCATGATCTGGGGACTACAGGGCAGACCCTACAGTGAGAGACTGCGGGACCTGAACTTGTTCAGCCTTCACAAGAGAAGGCTGAGGGGGGACCTGGTGACCATCTATAAACTCACTAGGGGGGACCAGAAGGGTTTGGGAGAGACCTTGTTTCCCCTAGTGCCCCCTGGCATAACAAGGAATAACGACCGCAAGTTGTTGGAGAATAGGTTTAGATTAGACATCCGTAAGAACTACTTCACAGTTGGGGCAGCTAGGATCTGGAACCAACTTGCAAGGGAAGTGGTGCTGGCACTTACCCTGGGGGTCTTTAAGAAGAGGCTTGATGCCTACCTGGCTTGAGTCATTTAAGCCCAGTTTTTCTCCTGCCCAGGCAGGGGGTCAGACTTGAAGATCTACAAGGTCCCTTCTGACTCAACTTCTATGATTCTATGAATGTTCTTTTGCAGGGCCATGTTGCTTTAGTAAGAATGTTAGCTGTGAGGAATGTGTAGGGTTTTAGTGGTGGAGGTAACTAGTTGTGTTTCTGTATATACAGGGAACAGAGCTGCTCAGTATATAGGTGCCATTTTACATGGTCACTATTAGAGCAGAATGGCACCTAATTGCCATCACATTGAGATATGGATAAAATAGGGAGAGGAAGCTTCATTAAAAAAGGAGAACCTCGTGAAAGCAAAACTGTTTGCTGGCTCTTAGTTTTGAGAGCTTTTGAGCAGCTCCATTGGTAAACTGGCACATGGACTAGTGTTCTGCACTTTAGTACAACAGGTAAGATTTGCTATTTCCTTTCTGTCCCTAATGTTAATTGCACTGGCTGCTTGTTCTGAGAAACAAGCCAGTCTCTGGGCTTAGGCCAAAATCTTTGTTTTAAAACAATGTCTGCCAAGCAGTGATAAAGTTTATGAGATCATTGTGTTGCAGGACAATGTCAGACCAAAATCATTCTTCGGTCATCTACTTAATTCCAACTGAAGCCGTTTTTGCACTTTTTTGCGATGGTCTTGTCCCTTCCTCTCGCCTCCTTCCCAGCTGCTGATTGGCTGTGGGGCCCCAGCAGTCCTGGCCCTCTTCACTAATTGGCCAAGGAGTCAAAATCATGGCATAATTACAGAGAAAGCCCTTGGAAACAATGCATTAATCTAAGCAATCCATTTAATCTACGTTGTAATGTCTTAAGAAAATAAATCTATGCACAGTAGGAATTGAAACTAATATCTTAACTTTATTTATTGGAGTTCTACAAATTTAGGAAGCAATTTTCATAGATTTCATAGACATTTGGGCTGGAAGGGACCTTGGAAGATCGAGTCCAGCCCCCCACCCAAAGGGCAGGAAGTCAGCTGGGGTCATAGGATCCCAGCAAGAGAAGCATCCAGTTTTCTCTTGAAGGTGTTCAATGTAGGTGCTTGAACCACCTCCAATGGCAGGCTCTTCCAGACCTTGGGGGCTCGGACAGTGAAGAAATTCTTCCTTATGTCCAGCCTGAAACGGGCTCGCGGTAGTTTACGACCATTCGACCTTGTCACCCTTGGGGCACTCTGGTGAACAAACGTTCCCCCAGATCCTGGTGGTCACCCTTGATAAACTTATAGGTGGCCATCAAATCACCCCTGAGCCTGCGCTTTTCCAAGTTAAAGAGCACCATGGCTCTCAGCCTGTTGTCATAAGGTCTGTTTTCTTGACCTCTGATCATGTGCGTGGCTCTTCTCTGAACTCCCTCAAGCTTCTCCACTTCCTTTTTGAATTGTGGAGCCCAAAACTGGACACAGTACTCCAGCTGTGGCCTCACCAAGGCCGAGTACAAGGGGAGAATGACGTCCCGGGATTTGCTTGAGAAGCACCTATGGTTGCAAGCCAGTGTTTTAGTCCCTTTAGTAGCTGCAGCATCGCATTTCAGGCTCATGTTCATCTTGTGGTCAGTGATGACCCCCAAGTCTCTTTCTTCCATAGTGCTAGCCAGCATAGCACTGCTGTGCATAGTGCTGCAGGTTTTTCTTCCCAAGGTGGAGAACCTTGCATTTTTCGGTGTTAAACATCATCAGGTTCTCATCTGCCCATTTGCTGAGCCTGTCCAAGTCAGCCTGGATCACCCGCCTGTCTTCTGGCATGGATGCTTTGACCCAAAGTTTTGTGTTGTTGGCGGACTTGGCCAATCTGCTCCTGACTCCAATATCTACATCATTAATGAAGATGTTGAACAATATGGGTCAAAGGACAGAACCTTGAGGGACCCCACTGGTCACAGGACACCATGATGAGTGACTGCCATCAATTACTACCCTCTGGGTCTGACCACGGAGCCAGTTTTCCAGCCAGCGGATCATGGTGGACCCAAGGCCACAATTAGCCAGTTTTGCCAAGAGGTGATCATGGGATATCAGATCGAAGGCTTTTTTGAAGTCAAGATATATGACCTCAATCACTTCTCCCTTGTCCAGGTGATAGGTCTTCTGGTCATAGAAGGAAATGAGATTGGTCAAGCAAGACCTACCCGCAACAAATCCGTGCTGGCCTATATTTTTAGGAAATATATGTTTAATCACAAGCGATGTTGGGAGTAGCTGAATGTTTGAAAATTATTAAATACATTTGTGAGTGTGGGTGGGGAAAAAAATAGAGCTAGAAGGTGCTAGGCACACTGAATGTTAAGAAGATCTCACAATGAAGCGATTAACACTTTTATGAATAAAATTAATCATGCATTAACTCTGCAGCTCAGTATATCTGAATCCCAAATGTTGCACAGCAGTCCTTTTCCCCAAACCCAAGGATTTTGGATGCAGTGTTGACCCAGCATCTTGCCAGGGTCTTGTAGAGATGTGGAAACCGGCCACAAGCTCCCAAAACAGTTGGTCACAAACATCTGGCAGTCTTTGACACAGTTCACATAAGCAGAACATTTGCTGTCATGCTTTTTCTCTCATCCAGGGATTGATTTCACTAGCTGAGGGTCACAACTCAGAATGGGCACCTGTTTGGGGTCTAAAATGTGAACAGCACTAAAAACCAACCCTGTGGTTGTTTAAACTGTGGTGGTAGTGCTGGATCATACTTGTAGTATTGATTCAACTTCACAGCTGTTGCCTGGAACAGTTCTTGTCTCTGCTGGTTTTTGCATTGACAGTTTGAAAGCTGTTGTGATGCCATGTCTTTAACCCAAACCAGCCTATCAAATCCATCATCTTGTGTGCATGGTGGATCACAGTCTGCCAGCCTTCAAACCATGTTAGAAGCTCCATGAACCAGACTGCATTTTTATCCACTAACATTGCATGATCCTCAACGTCACCACATCGTAAAAGATTTCATAGTTTAAGCATGTGCTATGTGTCTCAGGTGTGATTTCCAGCTCCTTGCTCACAAATTGCTGATGGTACCTCATATTCTTGGTGTGGTAATGAACTGCGTTAAACCACAAATTCCATCTTAGAAGCACTGGCTCTGGTGGCGGTGGCACAGTTGCTTATAAATCTCTACTTTGACTGGTGACAAACTCCCTTTACCTGCACTGGAGCTTATGGCCTAGACAGTGTTTGAAGGTTTTTTGTTTTGTTTTTTTTTAGAGGAGAAACGAATGCCATCTACATCAGGAAGCCATGTGCTCTGGATGTCACTTAATAAAGACAGAAGGTGTGCATTGCAGGTGACATGAATTGTTTGGCAGCATTCCTTGGAACACATCAGAGAAAGCTTTACACATTATGTGGCATTATCAGACAAATGCTGAGATCTGGTTAAAGCCATGGTTTACAACAGCTTTCGCTGCAGCTTGTGCCATGGTAGAAAAATTGACAGGCATGAGGTGAACTAGCTCTGCTTGAGAAACAGGCAGGCTGCAGTATGTCCAGCTCCCAGGCACAAATAAAATGTGCAGGGGAGTTATCTTGGGCATCTGTGGCTTCATCTGCTACACTTGAGAGAAATTCATATTTTGCCAATGCAACTTTTGTAGACTATACATGTGAAGCTATCAGAGCCAGTAGATAGTTTTGGTGAAACTTGTTCACACATGGAAAATATCCATCATTTGGCACTTCTGTCTTAGCTCTTTTAATTTAGTGTTGTCAGTTTTCTGCAGAGGGATGTTTGTGGCCATGAATGCCTTGACTAGTGCAAGGATAGCCTCTTTTCTTGTCGCACTGCTTTCAGTGACCCTTATAAACATCAAGGACATAGTCATTTGTTTCTTGCTCTATCCTTTAGCCCCTGCAGCAGCCTTTTGCTTCGTATTCAATTTGGACTCTAAATGGTGATCAGTGATGTTTTTTTTTCCTTGCCATATCCAGGGTTAAATTGCACACTAAACAGAACAGCGTACCACCATCTACATGCAAGATTCCTGAAGGGTGCTGCCTTAGATCATCCATAGCTGAAATGTTCATAGTTTTATGGGAGTTCCTTTCACTTGTCATCTTCAGACAGCATAGCCTGCACTGCCTCTGGCTGTTTGAAAGATAGTGCCAAAACCCTTTTGCTTCCCTGACTGGTGCCTTTACTGAGCCTGTGTCACTGGCTCAGCTTCTCACTAGCACGCTCTATGAAGCCATGTGCTCTTGACTGCAGGGATTGGCACGCTTTCATTTGTGCTTTGGTAAGTGCATTTTTGTTTTGTTTTGTTTAATTTTTCCTGGCAATTCCATGCCAAAATCGTGAGGATCACCATTTTCATGGGATTCACGGAAACCACTTTTTTCATGGTTTCCGGAAAAAAGCGCAAAACTGCAAATAGGATAAATCTCTAATCATGACTCTTGTTTGCTTTGAGACTTACAAAGTAAACTGTATGCATGGAAATTGCAATAATAGATCCGAGTGATGCTTGATCTGGAACAGTCTTTGATTGCCCTGATTATGATTTTAGGTATTACGTGACATTTAAGACATGAATAAGGAAAATTTCCAAGTCTAAAGTTACTCTGGGATGGAATTAAAAAAAAAAAAAAAAAAAAAGTCTCCTTTTTTTTTTTTCCAGAAGAAGAAGAGTCCTTCTCAAAATAGGTTTTCCCTGAGATGTATGGTTCTTACATGTCTCCTTACTATAGTTCACTATTAGCCTAGCTACTCTTTTGTTTTGTCATTAACTTTGATCTGTACTGTCATTTGTTTCATCTACACATTTCCCCAGAATCTAAATCTCCAGCAAGTATGCATTTCAGTACATAACCATAATCACAAGTCCTTTTAGTTCAGGTTTTCATTTACATGGATATGTGGAATTAAGAGATTCTGTCTTGATAAAACATTGAAAATTATGTTTGTTATACTTATTGTTCCAGTGCTATTTAGTCATGAGGAACTGTTAATGTCGTGGTCTCGTGGAGGTTCTGTGAGAGTGATCATGCAGAGATCTTGTCATTCTCAGTGTCTGACAAATGACGTAAGCACTTGTAGAGCTGGCCAGTTGCTTTTTCATGGTTTAATCTTTGGCGCTTCAAATACAAACCCTTCTGTTTAACCCTTTCCCTGTCCTCCCCCCCACCCTTCTCCTGCAAAAACTTAGCTCAAGATCTCTGTTTAAATAGGGTACCATTATACATCTGAGTCTGCTGATGTAAGGTAAACTTGTAAGCGTGGAAACGCATGAGTTTAGTATGTCTTTTATCAGATGCATATTTTAGGTGATTTTACTAGTACCACTACAGGAAAAAGTAACTTGTTGCCTCTTATGGGTGGGTGGAGGCAGGACATTGAGTCAGGGCTGTGCTGGGGAGCTGGTGGCAGTGGCACTAGGAGCAAAGGCAAAATTTGGAGTGGATGCAGCATCCTCCCAGTGCCACTGGCACCCGTTCCATGCTCAGCCCCACCGAAAAGAGTCCTGCACAGCCCTGGCTGCAGCTGGTGCACCCCGTACTGCCCCATGCAAGTCTGGGTGCCCCCCCCCGCGCCCTCCTGGGGTGCAAGCAGCAGTGGGAACCACCTTCTCCCACTCCCCATAAGCCATGACCTCGCCCCCCATGTCTGGATAGCGCCTGTCCTTGCCTTTGCTCCCTCCCTCACCATGGGGGGCATTGATCTGCCCCCCACCCCCGCAAGCAGCAGCGGGAACCGTCTTTTCCCACTCCCCATAAGCCATGACTTTGCCCCCTATGTCTGGATAGCGCCTGTCCCTGCCTTTGCCCCCTCCCTCACCATGGGGGGCATTGATCTGCCCCCCACCCCCCTCCTTCTTTCCCTCCTCCCCTTCCACCACACCAGGCTTATCAGCTGGAGGCAGCTGGTATCAGAAATCAGATCGGTATCGGTCGATATGCCTCCTTAAATATCGGCTGTTGGTATCGGCCCCAGAAATCTGTCGGTGCAACCCTACTTCTCTCCCACGTCCAGCGTGTGCCAGGCATGTTTTTTATCCAGATACTGATCTTTTCACTAGAGTGAGTTACAGGATGTTTGCTGTTTCTGCTTACGAAGCCTAGTATAAATGCTGACATACACAGTAGTGGAATTTTTGAAGTTGAAATACCTTATGAGTTCATCCCAGAGGTATAATGTACCAAGGACATAAAGTGATCTCTGAATGCATGGATCAAACTGTTCACCTCGCTTGATGTAGATTTCAGTTGAAGATTTCACTAATATTCCACATACCATCTGAGTGTTTAAAATCATAGAGCTTGTCTATATCTTATTTTGAAGGTGCGCTACAATTTTCAGTCTGAGAAGCTGCCTCGTGTCTTCAAATGAAATACATTTTAAAGAAATTTTTTTTGAAGGCTTACATTTTTTTGTCCCCTTTCATAGAAGTAAAACTTTTAATTTGATTTTTGGAGGAAAAAAAGTAAAAAGCAACTGAAATTCTGTCTTTTAGACCTGAAACAGAAATGAATACTTTTTTGGGAAAAGAATGACAAATCTTTAGGCTCCCTTTAATGGACAAGAAGTTATTGAACCAGAATAAATGAGAAAAGAAATGCAGTCATGCTTAGTGGTGTTTGTTGGGATTTTAGGTCTGTAATACTTAGAGGAAGCAGTTGTATTTTTTTACTGCTTCTTGTGAGAGGAAAATAAATAACAAGGATTGATCCAATGAAACCTCTGATCTTTTTTTCACTAAAATATAAGACTTACTGCAGCTTTAAGAATATTAATCTGTTACATCTGTCAGTTTTACTATAAAACTGTAATGAAATGGAAGCAAGTTGTTTTTGCTTGTAGACTGAAAATTCTGAATCGGTTTTTTTAAAGTTGTTGTTTTTGAAAAATGAACCATCTGAAAAAATCTCAAGCAGCTTTAGATATCATCAAAACTATTGTCTCATGAAAGACTTACATGAATTGTATAAAGTTCTTAAACCCATTATATAAACTTTCATTTGCCAAAAAATGAGCGTTTGGTTTAACCCTTTCCCATCCCCAAAGAACACTGACTCTATCTCGAGTTTATTAACCCCCCCCCCCCCCCAACAATTATAAGATATTTTGACAGTTTTTTGAAAGTTGGTATTTAGGACTCTAGATATAAATACAATATCAGTTGATTAATTATTTACAAGAGTATTTTAAGGGACTTAGATATCAGTGCAGTGAAATAAATTAGATTTTTGATAATTTAACAGGAATATATATGTACTTAAGTTGACAATGAAGTAATCTTTAGACAGTTTCTTACAACATACTCTGTGCAGCCAAATGCCATTTGGATGATACAATTACCATTCTGTAACGGCAGTGTTAGTGATGTTGTAGTCATTGTGGGCCAGGAATTATGAGAGAGGCAAGGCTTTCTTTGGGTGTTATCTTGGACCGACTACACAGCTGGGATAGGGTTAGACAAGCTTTCAAATTCAAGATGTTTTGTAATGGGAAGTTGGAAATTATTATATAATATACTGCAAAGTAAAGGAATTCTAAGAATTTGAGAGGCATGTTCTTGGGCTTTACCTAATGTACTAATGGTATCATAATGTTTCTTGCAATGCCAGACACAGTAAAATTTGAACTGACTTTCTTAGTTGCAGAGACATTATTGGGAATGGGTTATAATGTGTCTAATAAGATCCAAGTCATTGAAAGAAAGCTCCAAAAAATACACACACTAATTAACTTTTTCACAGATAACTTACTACGTTCAGTTAAGAAACCTTACCTTAATGTGGCCATGTATAATGCACTATTCTTTATATTCACTAATATGCATAAACAGAGAAGCCAAACTTGAGGTTACATAATTTTGGGGTGGTATCAGCTAAAACTGCTAAAGAAAGCAGCAATTAAAAACCTAGCAGGCATTTTGGTTTTTAGAGTTACTTCTCAATTTTTGTTTCAAGAACATATAGCCATCTTCCAGACTTTTAAAATAGAATTATTAATATAATTTAAAAAATGCTTTTCCAGTAGTGTGTAGAGCTAAGTGGTACATCTAAGAACAAATAATGTGGGTTGTGCTTACAGTTGGAGGACTCTGTCCTGTGGGAAGGAGGGCATCAAAGTCATGATGGACATGAGTTCTTAATGTGAGGCCATAGTCAAAAGGGCTAGCATATAATCTTAGGATGTATAATCAGAAATAAGGGGTTTGCATTACCTGTGTATTTGTCGTTAATGTGACTGCAACTAGAATATTCAAGCCAGCTCTGGAACCAACAATTTTTAAGGATATTGAAAAATTGGAGACGGTTGACAGAAGCGCAAAGAAAATAACTACTGGTATGGCAAATGTGCCCTTATAATGAAAGGCCCCATGAAGACTGTTTACTTTGTTACAGAATCAGCTAAGGCATGACATTTTTATAAACTGAAGGATCTGGATGGGGAGCAGAACTTTGGTTCTGCCATCTAGGAAAGGGATAAGTAACTTCCAATGGCTGTAAGTTGAAGCTAAACAAATTCAGAATAAAAACAAGGTGCATCTTTTGTTTAACAGTGAGTATATTTAATATTTTTATATTCTGCCCTTCCTAAAACAGGCTGTGTCTGATCTAGGAGAGTGTTTTCTTTTATGGCAGTAGTGATTGTTGGTTGGGAGAAGGAAACAATTTAAACTTTGTAACTACTTGCAAAGGATTGTGGTGGTGGTTCTATCAGTGAGACTTCTTTAAACTGAGAATGGATGCCTTGTTAGAGAATAACTTTTAATTTGAATGGGAGTCAGTTTATGGAAGTCTTATGGATTGGTGTCAAACCAAGTGAGATCAGGTAATCAGTAGAAAAATTATGATTTATATGGGTAGTTAAAGAACAGTGGTCCTCTTAGGCTCCATTTTCCTTTAGTTGAGGTTATGCCATTTGCTTTAGTGGATTTGGCAGTCTGTCTCCGTTGACTTTGGAAGCAAGTTTAGGTGTGAAGTACAAGTGATGGAGAGGGCTCTGATGCGGGGGGTGGGTGGGAGGGAGGGTGGAGGCAAGATCGTAGCCTTTTCAGGGAAAGGAAAAAGTCTATTTAGAATACAGTAGGAGAATATAATATCCAGTCTAATAAAGTAAGGGTTTGGTTGCTATCTTAGATTTGTGTAATGTAGTTCTACAAGCTGTTGTCAGAAGAGAGGCATAATCCTTTGGATACAGGTATCCTGTTAGAAACAGTCAGTGGGGATGGCAGTTAAGTATGGGTTGAACAGGGAGTTCTGCAGTGGTGAAACTTCTTAATTATCTTTTAATAAACTAATATATCAAAGTTGATCCGGAACCTTTACTCCTTGTTAGGATTCGCATACATTTCCTTGCCATGTTGCCCTGGTACCCACTATAGATGATTTTGTTTGCTTCAGTTTTTAGACTGAGATGTAGTGACACTGGTATGATCTGGGTTTTGTTGCTCTAGTTTCACACAGACATGAGAGGATCCCAGCATTCTGGAAATCTACAACAGATTTGAATTGTGACATAGTGATTATGGCAGACAAACATTAGGTTAATGAGAGTAAGATCACATGGTTGTATAGCTAGCTATTGGATGTCTTGGTTATAAATAAATCAAGCTGTGAATGACCTGTGGTTAAACCAGTTTTAGCTGGCTGGTTTCTTGTAGGCATCCTAGCGGGGCGGGGGCTCATGAGAAGTGTTTTGTGGAACTATACGGATTCATTCATGGACAGTGTTGTGTACTTCAGGGCAGAAAGTTTAGGGACAACTGTGAAAAATTGAAGATAAGTGACATTAAGAGTGGTTTGAGGAGGTCATAGATATATGAAGTGGGTTTAGTAGTGACGGGTAGAGCTATGAAGGGCTTTGAAAATGAAAACAAATTTCAGTCTGATGCAGTGAATGAGTGGAATGATTCAGAGATGAGTGATGATAGCGCTGAGTTATTTTTGAGGTCTTTGAATAATCAAAACTCCACACGCATTTTGAGTGGGGTTTTGTGTTAAATGGATCCCAGGACAAAGTCATTAGGGCAGTTTTATACTACCCACTTCCAACACTCCAGTGGAGATGGTAGGGAATACTTCGGAAGGTAGTTAGATAAAAACACAATTCTAAATGTACTTACTGACTGGTATACTGAATTAAGAAAAGATCTAGAAGTATGTTTCTAAAGAGCTTGTAACAGAAAGGATGCCTTTCTTGAGCTAGTCATGTGAATCTTACTCACTGCTCATATGTATGACCAATGAGCTGGATGTGTTAACTTTTGCTTCTTACGGGAAATGGAGATTTTCCACTAAGCTTCATTATAAAAGCTATGAGGAAGTTGCCGATTTGGAAATGTCATCCCACAAAACCATCAGCAAATTGATGATGGAAGAAATGAATGCCTACAACAGCTTGAGTGAGGCCAGTATATTTCTGTTAATGTTCATGACTCTTCCTGTTAAGTAGTGTTTTGAATAGGTAATTATTTTCCATCAACATCTGTGCACTAACAAGGTTTATTTGTGTGAGCAAGGTTCCTGACTCAAAATTTTAATAGAGTTTCAGGAATCTATTTTTCTATCCACTTTAAAGAAGAGGAGAACCCCCCATTCTGCATTCCTATATGTATGTTAGAAAAATAAATCCTGAGAAGGTGACACTATTCATAGTATGCCATCAATTCATAATGATCGTATTTTGTCTCTTTACCGATCGGTATTTGTAGCATTTGACTTCTAGGCCTAGGGACAGACCTTACACACAAACTGGTTTACATGATCAGAAACTGGTTTAAACCTGTAACAGAGCAAAAGTTCAGTGCACATAAACCAGTTTCAAAATGGCTGAAACTGGTTTAAGATAAACCTGGTTGAATGTAATATCAGACTCAAATTTAGGTCAAACTGGTTTATGAAACTTTTGTCTCAGATCCCATCCTGGTTCAAGTAGAATCAGCATGTTTTGCAGCCCTGGGCTAGGCTGGGCTGTGTTGCCTGCTCCAGGACAGAAGGGTTGGGGAGGAGGGGAGGCAGGGACTGCTTAGTATGCATATGTACCCCACCCTACCCAGGCAAATCCTGGCTGGCATCTGGGGCCCCCTTGCCCTAAGTACAGAGCTTCCCTGCTGTGCTAAACTTAGTCCTGGCTATGATTGTGAACTGCAAATCCCAGAGGCACCTGGAAGCAGGAAGAAGAAATAATGAGCAACCCTGCAGAGTCCTGGTACTGTGATTGTGGACTGCAAATCCCAGAGACCTCGGGGGCAGCAGAAAGAGGGAGTGAACACACCAGACCATGCTGGTTATGTGCCAGAGAGCCATGCTCTAAATCTCCCTGGCTTCTGGCTTGAGCTGCTGCAGGCATGTGGCTGCATTCCCTGAATCAACAGTGAATGTCTATTCACCTTTTAGTCAGTTTAACCTCTGCATTTTAAACTAATCTGCAAAGACTGAATCGATTTTAGGCTCAGGCTTTTTGACTGTCTTTTTACTTAGCCTTGAAGGTTTTCTCCCTCTTTTTCTAAAGAGAAGACTGTAACTTTTTTCCCCAGTTACAAACCATCACAGGTGGAAAAGCCATGAAATAGTGCAAGTCCATAAGGTATGTAACAGCCCAAGTTAAAAGCTGACCTTGTTATGGTATAAAAAGTTGTTTCTTAAGCAAGTAACTACAAAAACCACTGCAAATGTGCCCCAATCCTGCATGATGACATGAAGAGAATAGTAACTTTCATTAATCACCAGCAAGTTCTTAGAGCTGTACAGGATTTTAACCCTCCAGAGATTTGCTATCCTGGTATCTATGGGCGTGTCCAGATGAGCGCAGTCATGTGGTATGTGGCGGCACAAACACATTTGGTGTTCTCCACTCTGCAAGGGTGCACTGCCCATGCGTGTAGTGTGCCGGGTGTGTTTTCCAGTCGTCTTTTGAATATCCAGGGGTAAAAAAAAAAAAAAACCTACTGCAAAAAAACTCCCAAAAAAACCACAGAAGAAAAGAAAAGCTGGCGCAGTGAACGCTCTGTTGAAAAGTGGGCTGCCCAGAGCCACACTGTGGCTGCCAACCAGGCTCTGCGCAGCAGATATGCTGCGCCTGCAGCCCTGGGAGGCCCTGAGGACCCTAGGTAAGGATGCCAGTATGGTGCTGGCCCAAGCCTCCCCTACCCCACCTGGGGCAACTTGGTGCATGCCAAAGTGTGTGTAATACAGGCATTCCCCAGGGACAAGTAGCTGTGGTGCAAGGTACACTGCAGCTATATGTATCAAACATCCACACACACCTGAACATGCCCTATGGGATTAAATTGGTTCCAGCATACTAGTCTGAGAGGGAAAATCTTTGTGCCAGCACAGATTAGACTTCACCTCAATGGATATTAAACTAATTTAGGTTTAGCAGACGGAATAAAAATAACATCTACTTTTGGCAAGCTAACAGAGATTGCATTCCAGGTTTGGCAAATGCTGCAGTTATTGATTTGAGTGCCAGTCTACAGTGCAAATGTTGTGAAATCTTTCATGTGCCTTTGCTTTGCTAGATAAGGAGTGGAGAGGATGCAACTGGAAAACTTGCAGGAAAGAATGTACTCAGTGACTTCTCTGTAACTGAAAAGATGTTATCCAAACTGTTGTTTTAATCAGTTGCACCCAAACTATTGGTAGATCCCTTGATCTTTTCAAAGGAGGGCAAATATTTTAAAAGTATATCTATCATTTTTCATGTATATGTTGTACAATTGTAGCACCTTTTAAGAGCATTATTTAACTCATGGTCCCTGCTGCAGTTTGCTGGATTTATATTGAGTGTTGGTTAGCAGGACCTTGCATGGAGATTAATTGGGTAATATTACAAGAGTCATTTACTTTACTCCTGAATCTAAGGGAAAAGGAAGTGGCTCTTTGGGCAGAAAGGAGTCAGGATAGAAGTCCCTGCAGGGGAACCTTAAGAATGGCTTGGGGAAAGACTGACGTTTGAATTGTTGTAGGTCACAAAAGGTTCCAGTTCTTCCATACAATCCCTTCTATTGGGATGAGTTTTTGTGTATGTTGTTTCTAGAACAGTGTTTTGAAATATGTGATAATGTTGCTCCATGAGACTTAGCATGTTAGTTCTTGAAAATATAAGGCAGGGGAATGCAGCCTTTGTCAATATTTCTGCTTTCTATCAACCATGTGTGAGTGTTGCTGTGAAATTTGAACAAATAATTATTTGTGAGCTATCTGGAATCATTTGCTTCAATATGATGGAATGTTTTGCCCCAGTATGGTATCTGGCTGAGCGATACTTTTTTTTTCTTCCTTGTGCTGCATGGGGAAAAGTCAAGAAAGTATCCTATTCTAGATTTTGGCTCTGTCAAGTGAGTAGCATGTTAATGGGTCTGCAAAATAGTTAAAACTTAAGTTGTGTGTTTAATATAACACAAAATGTAGACACATTCTTTCTGTATTTGTCAATGCAATATAGGTAGTAATATCTTTTTTTCATGTAGCTTTGTTGTCAAATAAATTTATGTACCACACAGTGAATTGCATAGCAAGAAACTGAAGCATGGTACATTTTTCTCATTCTGTTTTTAAGATGAATATCTCAATTTTTGGAGATGAAAATAGTTTACATAATGGCTTTTAAAGTGTGAAAGTCATGGCCAGTATATGGAATTACTTAATCCCCTCAAGGAACAGGGAAGTTTGTTTTAATTAAGAAATTGAATAGACCTGTTGACCTGAGCAAAGCTATAGAATGTACTTAGTGGTCACTTTAATCTATTATTAGCAGAAAGGCATAAGCAATGTAACCTGTAACTATCCCATCTCTTGTATTCCCCAGAAAAATCGATCATATCATAATGAAATTATATATGTGTAACACCCTACTGAAGTCTACCAGAATTACAGATGGTAATCCAGCAGTAGGGTGATAAGCCACATAGCTGGCTCACAACAGGCTTGTTTTAAGTCAGGGCTTTCAAATTGTCTGGCCATGTGGTTTGTGGATTGATATTACACAGTGAGCTTACAATGGGGAAACTCGTGTTTTCTTTGGAGGTAATTTTCAAACCATAGAGCTTTTATTTTTTTTTTAAACGTCATATTTACTTATTGGCTGTCTGACTTGCATGTCAAATAGTGATTTATCCCCACGCCAACCATATCTACTCTGCTTGTAATTCCTTCATAATGTACAGAAGTGATGCTTTAATGAACTCATTAACTCCTGCTTTAGAGTTTAGGACTGTAATTGCCTCTCAGAATGAGGATAAGTTTGTGTTCAGGTGGAAATGACTACTTTTTAAATAGCTAAATACCTACCAAAGAGAACATTGAAATATTGGGAATTACATGAATTTTCTTTTTAATATCTTTCCTGTAAATGCCAGGTTGCTGAACATCTGCCTTCTGAAAGATGGATCCATTTAAGTTGTCCCAAGTTGAGCACACATTCACTAGGGACTTTTGAAAATTTTAGGCTTATGTTTGTTATTGTGATAGGATTCACAAATACTGTCACTTCTATCATCTACTGCTAATGTACACACCTCTGAAGATTTTGAACAGACTTATTTTGTGTCACTACAGTACACCTTTGTGCATGTAACAAATGGAAAGTATTGGCTTGAAATCAGTAGCTCTGTTGAGTTAGAGGAGCCGCTTATGATCACAGCTGACTGTGTTGGGAATGATTAGTTTGATTTGCATGTTGGACAGGGTCTTTCTAGATTTGTGTATTGTCAGAAGTAGCACCAACTGTGGGGTGTTTTTTGGGTGTTTGTTTTTAAAACAAGATCAAGGATTTAGGTAAGCTGTATATTATAATGGATGGTGTTTAAATTTAATTGTGTGGGAAAACTTTTCTCACTGATGTATCTTACCCTCAAGTGCACATGCAGGCTCCAATTAAAGTAATGACTCGGTATCTTTTACCTTATGTACTGTGTCTCTAGAATGAGATTTCCCATTTTAAGTGGTTGGACTGTGTGCCAGTGTGGCTTCACTGGCTTTTGGCCACATCTAGCATATGGACCATAATCCATGTAGGCAGATTTGTGGCAAGTGGCTCTGGGATAATTTAAATACAGTCCCTGAAGGAAAATAATTTAATGCCTATTTTTATTTGAGCTGGGATTCTCTGTGCAGATTACTGACTTTGGAGCTCATTTCAAAAGTTTTATGTCTTGCAGCTGTTGGTCATATTGAGATTTTGTTTTTGTCTAAGAGTGAGGAAGCTTGGCCATGAAGAGTATTCCCCAAGGGAATACAAGTTGCACGCTTGTTTGTGCAGTAGACCTATCTGCAAAGTTTTATTTGCTACTGGCACTGCTAAGAGAGTAGCATGCATCTTCAAAGCACTGAAAGCTCCTGATTTTTGGATTAACAACTTGAGAAATCCCAAGAAAAGAGCAGTTTTCAGTACATTTCTGTTATATAAAGAAACTCCTTTATTTCAACCAAAAAATCAGTTGTACAGAAAACTGCATGAGCAATTTTCTCAGTCGTGTATGTAGTGCAAAGAAGACATTATGGGAAACTACTTGGTTTTTTTTTTCTTACTCTGTTATAGAAATACCTGTTGAAGATGAGGATTTCATTAAAATGGAACATTTGGTGAATATTTACAAGATGGGCCTAGGAGAGTTGTTTTCAGTTGCTCTCACTGTAGAGCTCATTTAAGACTTCTCTGAATATCTCTGTCAATAAATTAATTGTTAAAAAATAATTTTCACCTTGAACATATTTCTTTGCATTAAATTTGGTTGACTTTTGTGAAACTTGGTATTTGTGTCCAGTTAATTGGATATCTTATTCATAAAGGCTCAAGCCTTTGCTTCTGGTAGGTCTTGTCAGGCACTGAACAAGTCAAATGCTGCAAAATCAAGGAGTCATCAACATATCTATTATTCTATCCTGAAGACCTCATTAATGTAAGGATGCGAATTGTGTACAAAATAATACATTTACTAGAGGAAAGATGAATTCAGCTGTACAGCCTGTCATCAGTTTTGTTCAGTTTGCACATATGTCAAACATTGCCTTCAATTTCTGGTGTGTGAAGAGGTTGTGCCTAGAGCTGGTTTTTCATTTTTGTTCTTACTTGCTTCTTGGTATTAAAGAGGTACATTGAAACATAGTACATACACCATTGATCTATTTTGGAGGCCCCCTTCCCCCCTGCCCCAGGCAATCCAAATTGTAATGGGTGATGAAAGGAAGACACTGAAGGGTGGAAATTGTTGCAGCCTGTGGAATAATTTGGTACCAGACAAGAGTAAAGATTTCCTTGAGAGTCTGGTGGTTTGGTCAAAGATCTCAACCACATTAGTGGGCAAGTCAGCATTGATAGCATAAGACAGAGTTCCAGTGTTATGTGCTGGCGGTATGAAAAGGATTTATCTCCCTTGCATTACCCCCCTAACCTCTACCCCCCAAAAAACTGTAGTCACACTTACTTTGGGTGTAAGGAATAAAGATGGCAATGCTGGCCTAGCATGTTGAGGAGAAACTAAATCTTATAGCCAGCTGCATCAAGAAACTGCAGTTGACTTGTAGGAGAATACAAATGTGTACACACTAAAATATATGTATTGAACTGTTTGATTGTATTTCTTTTCAGTATCTTTTTGACTTCAAGCAACTGAAGACTTCCTCCCCACTCCACCCCCATGCCCTCAGCCTGGACTTAACGTCGTATATTAGATGTGAAGAATAAGTTTGTCAGATACAGAGAACTTGGATGGGAGGGACCCTTCCTATTCCCTCATAGTGTAGTTGTAAGGACATTCTCACTGGATCAAGCTAAATTAATTTTAATAGGATCATAATAGGCTTATAGGTTTTTCTTGATTGAAAAGAGACTTACCAAGCCAGGGCCACTTTTATCCTGACAAGGATAGAGTGCACCTTGTTGCATGGAAATCAAAAGAGCAAGGTTAACTATTCACAAGTCTTCATAACCTTTTTCTTCATTTGAGCTCCAGGTGATTTCTCTAGCTCAGTATCCTTACATCAGTGGTTCTCTACCTTTTAAACTCAAGGCACCCCTCCATAACTTTTTGAATTTGGGGTCAGCCTGTTTGAGAACTACTGTAAACTCTCAGCTTATTTACTTTATCTTCAAGCTGCTGCTGCTGCCACTGCCAGGTAGAACAATCTCACACATCTCTGTCTTCAGGATGGGAAGTGGCTGTGGCAGGAGCAAGTGCTTCTGTTTGCATTAGGTTTTGCTCTGCTGCTCTCCTTCTCTCCCTCCCCCATTGGCTGGCAGCATGTAAATACAAAATGAAAGTTTTGTAGAACCTGAATGTGGCCATTCCCTGTACCCAAAGAGCTCCCCTGTGGGTTTCTGTCTGCCTGTCTTATGTACAGACTAGGTGAGGAACAAAGTCCTAATGCAGGCAGGAACATGTGCTCCTGCTGCAGCTGCTTTCTCATCCAACCCTTCATTCCTTTCCTGCCCCATAGGTGTTTGTCTCCAGTTCCACCTGGTAGCAGCAGTGGCACTGGTCCTGCAGCATCCTCAAGAGGGTCTTGTGTAACTCCAGTTTAGAATCACTGCACTATGTTGTCAGGTTTATTATTGCTAAAAGTACTGCTTCTTGCAAAGTTACAAAATGGAATTTAAATGTATTATGGAGAATGTTGGCTAAACAGTAGCTTTCATTTCCAACCTCTAGCCAATATCCTTACACTCTTTCAACAATGCATTCTTAATCAGAGTGACATCAGTGAGAATTAGTACTTTGCATAATTGTGTGTGTATTCTGGGTCTCTCTGAATTAGTCCTTCAAACCAATTTTTATTTTCACTTGTATTTTTTAGTTTCATTGTCAGTTATTTGCCACAACCTTGCCATCCTCAGGAAAATTAAACTTCATTTTTCTCTGTGTTGAAGTGACAGTTACATTTGAGATGAGTCTAATCACATACAGCATAGACGGCTTTTTTGAATACATAGCAAACAAAATGGAACTAAAAAGATTTTTTTAAAGGGCCAAATGTCCATTCATTTCAAAATGAAAATTCGAGGTTGTGCTAGAGTTATGAGGTCTGTATCTCTATACTCAGAACGCACACTCTATAATTTACAGCACACTATATAATTTACAGTTTGAGAACTTTTATGTATTCCTGTTTTTCCTTAGAAGAGTTAGTTGGTAAAGGAGGAGCTGTCAACAGAAGTATCGCCTGAGTCAGAATTGCAAAATTAGGGACCAAGCGGTTATGCCTTTTAAAGATGAACTGATTTGACCATGGACTTAATTTTGTTTGTTTCCTTATTTCCTCCTCCTCTTCCCCTCCCCTTCATTTAAGATCTTATTAGTTTCCTGCATTCATTGAAGAAGCTTCTGGATTGGTGAGAAACTAAGTGAATAGCTATTTTTTCTTTGACACATTACTTGTTTATACCACTATAGCTTATCCTGTATTTATACTTCAGATCTGCTCCATCCAGTAGTTTAGTTATACGTCTCCTTATTCCCCACTTTTATAAATAGGAGTTGTGTGTGTGTATATAATTAGAATGACTGTAGCAATCTCCTGCTTGTGGAAGGCCACTGGGGTTTGCAGCTGAACTGTCCACAGAAGTGCACTAATATCTATCCATATCAGATTGGTGGAAGGTACAAGCCATGAGTAAGCTGGTGGTAAGAGCACATGCAGTGCCACCAAGAACATCCAGAGTTGCAATAGGTGATGCTAACCTGCAAGAAGGAATGTAAGCATTTGTTCCATACATTGAAGTACAGTTTCTTGCTACAGGAAGCTCAGTAGCTTGCTCTCTGGGCAGGTTATCCTATAACTGTCTACTGCAAACATTTTTGGAATTTGAGGAGTGGGTTTCTGGTTACTTTGAGAGATGGATAGCTGGAACACTGACTTGATCTAGAATGACAGTCTTTCAAAACATGCTGATTGGAACATTAGAATAAAGGAACAGGAAAAATGTAGATGGTGGGTAATGTGTGCTGTCTGGCTGCAGGCACATACCTGTTCATTCTCAATATACGTATGCTTAACGTGCCTAAGCAAATGCTGAAAGATCAAATGTAGGTATGATGTTCAGTGAGAATTTTGGGAACCATTGCCTGCCAGTGCTTTTGGGTGCTGCCAGATTTGGTTTAGGTGCTGTTTCAGCAAATCAGGTGCTTAGTTTATGAGCTATTAACTTACAGTTTAATTGCTGTGAGACTAGTTTGTGTATACTGCTGTTTTCTAATAGGACTCCATTCCGTTCTGAAAATGTTGCAGTTCATGTGTTGTAACTAACATCCAAGAGGAGGGTAGAAAGACCTGGCCAGGTGTATCCCCACAAATGTGCCAGATTCAGATTCACCTCTCCTTCCACCCTTAATGCTGTGGGATGACAGGGACCAAATCATGGAAATTAAAGCAGTATTTGCTGCTGAAACTCACCAGTGTCAAAACTCCTGCTGCTCCTTGCCTCACCATAAGCAGTGAATTCCTGTGATTTAGGAAAGGCTTGAGCTGTAGCACTCTGGGTTTTTTTGCTGCTCCAGTGATATCAAGGAGACTTAGCAGAGATGATAGATCTGGCCCAAGAAGCATTTTTTTTCCTCTGTTTGATTTTGGCTTTGTGAACTTGGCAGTGCTCTTGTGCACAATCAGTGATTTGTCACACTTCCTCTTGTTTGCACTGGTACAATGATATGTACTTCACTGGCCTCAGGATGTTTTTCCATGTGTGTTTTTATTCTTTACAGAATGCTCCTGGCCATCCCTCATAGGATGTAATATTCAAGAACATTCTAATTAAGTATCTGCATTCATTTTTGACTACTTTGGAGTGCTTGTTAGGTTTATAGGCACCAGATGAAGACATGAAGATATAATATTCCTTTTTTGGAGAATGGCGGGGAAAGTTTTGTACTGCTTGGTCTCTTGTTCTGTGGCTTTAATTTGGTGTCAAGAAACTTCTGAAGTTAGTTATCTTTTAAGGCAAGCTGGAAACCTTGCAGCAGCTTCAACATCAGCTGTTTACAGATGTGTGAAATATAGATCAGTGACCCTGGCTCACAAATAGATGACTTGTCCAAGGTGCTATGTTAGCTGAATTTGAAGTCATATGAGGCCCACTTAAAATTTGGAGTCAGGCCTAGAAAACCACTGTTTGCCATGCTGTGGGAGGGGGATATAAGATATGAGTGTGGGTCACGGAGAACTCATGTGCAAAGAGCATGAAATAAAACTGCAAATAATATAAAAGATGAGACAAGACCCAAGGCTATGTAAATGCATTCCACTTGCAATTGGAAAAGAACTGTTGGAGTCCATTCTTTTGCTAGTGGTAGTGGGAGATTTTGGAGGGTATGAATATTTGGTATTTTAAGATAAAGTTTTAAATAAGTCTGCTTTCCTCCCACTATAAATTCTTGAAATGTTATTTTTCCCTTCTCTGATATTAAGTGGCTAAAACGTGAAGTTAGATGAGCTTTGCAGCTCCCTGGGGAGGTAATTAAATATTGCTTTTCTTGATATGTGGGGAAACTAGGGCAGAAAGGGATTATATAAACCAAGCACAGGACCCCAGAATCTTTGCTTTCAGTCCCCTGCACTGGAAAGGATGGCATTGTACCTATTGCCTAGAAAAAGAATTGGTTTTTAATTTTATAGTTCACTTCATCCTGTATTGCACTTAAACACTTGTATGTGCATGGGGGGAGGGGGCATGGCTTCTGGGGGAGGAGCGAATCTTTTACATTTTTTTTTATTTTATTTGTTTCCAGATAATATCTGAAAAGAGTTACTTTGGGTCTTGACAGTTCTTTTAGTAAAAATAAGCAGCAGTTGAGTGAGGAAAGAACAGGACTGTTGTACATATTTTAAGGACTTCAGTGCCTGCCCTCAAGGCTAATTAAACATTCTGAAAAGATTAATTTTAAAAAGTAAAAATGCAACTTGGACTTGATAACCTGTCCCTTTAAATGAGTCATCTGCTGAAATGTAACTTGTTATTTTAGTCTATACAGTGTATTGATACTACAGGAGCTTTCATTTTAGCATTTCATGTATTTTTTTTCATACAAAGCAGCAATTCAAAACTGACTGCTGGCTGTCTGCTTTCATGGAATGCATCAGTTAAGTCAATTTCCTGTTGTGTGGAGAGAAATCTCAAGTAGATTTACTGAATGTGATGGGAGACATACGAAAAAAGCAAATTATTTAGTAGTTTGTAAGAAGACATTATACTCCTTGGAAAAGTTCAAATAAATGACATGTTACATAATGGATAAATCTTTAGAGATTTAACATGTCAGTTATAGGCAAATTATGCAGACAAAACAGTTCCAGTGTGGCTTTTTTTTCAAAATACGTCATTTAACTGCACACATTAGAGAAGATTCTGACACTTTGTTTCTTCCCTACTTCTCCTTTTTAAACTAAACTGTTGTGGATCAGGCATATCAAAATAATGCAACCTGAAGACTGGCATCCCTGTGGGCATACTTTGAAATCCAGTTCTTTAATAATGTGGCTACAGTAGCAATACTTTTGTGAAGGTGGCAGGTACGTGCCCGCTGCAGCGTGAACATCTGTTAGCTCAAAAGGACATTGAGCCATGAGCTCACTTTTGAGCTCAGTTTTGCCTTTGAAAGTGTGTTTTGTGCATTCACTTGTGTTGCATCCTTTAACATAATGACCTGTTCTTGCTAGAATCAAAGAGGTATTTCATGAAATTAACATTGTAATGCAAAAGTAGTCAGGACTATATTTTGGAAAAGATTAAACAAGTTAAATGTGTATAACTTGGCTTGTTGGTTGCTAAGGGTAAGAGATTAATATTCTGCAAAAATTGGACAAGTTTTAAATGTCAAGAATGGAAAGGGATTCCACAACATTTTGCTAGCATGTTTATAACCAAGAGTAATTTGTTTAAATAAAGGCAGGGGTATAAGATTAGGATGGAAAGCAAGAAAAGCATCTTGACACAGAGAGCTGTTCAGCTGTGAGGTAGCCTTAGCGGAATTGTTCAGAGTAGCATTGCCTGGTTTTCTTTAAATTAGAATGAAAAAGTTGGTACAAATTCCACAGGAATATTGGCAATACTGCTAGCCTTTGAGAGGATGCAGTATGTGTCCCAACTGCAGTGCATTGGGCTGTAATATGCCTTTTATGCCCTCATTTAATTGAAAAGTTAGTGTGTGGAAAAAAACAAAAAACAAAAACAAAAAAAGGCAGAAAAGAGAATTTTCTTTCTTTCGCTTCTTTTTTTTTTAAGAATATGAGAACAAGTATATGCAACAAACAGCATGAAAGTTTTATCTTTTTCACATAGCTTGACAACTGTTATAATGGATGCTCAAGCACTACCTTTAAAAAAAAAAATTGTTTTTAATACTTCAATAATGCGGTACAGATTTAGCAGCATAGTTAAAAAGACTTGGGTAACGTTTACTTAACTAACCTAGAGTCTAGGTCACACAAAATGGCAGATCCAGATGGCCGATGGACTCCATTTCACAGCAGCCCCAGCCTGCGTGGCTCCTGGCTGGTCTTCATGGAGACACTGAGATCACGGGCTGTGACAGCATAGGGCTGGGGCAGAGCTGTGATGCGCTCCCCTCAAGCCCCTACCCTCAAAATGGGGCTGTACCCTGGCCCCAGCCCTCCATTGTCCTGGCCCTGCAATCCTGGGGTTTCCACGGAGATGAGCCAGGAGCTGCATGGGCAGGGCATGCAGCTGGGCAGGGAGCTGCTCAGGGGCCGGGGCTGGGGTCAGGGCTGGGGCTGGGCCATAACCTTTCCTCACACCCCTGCCTGTGGAGCTGGTGCTCATCATGGGGGCATGCGGGCAGTGGATCTTGGCTCTGCCTTGGCCTTGTGCTGTCACCGCCCCAAAATCCCAGGGTCTCCCTAGCCCTGTCTCACTTCTGGCTGTGGCCCCATCCCGGCTGCCCAGCCATGCACCCTGCCTGTGTGGGTCCTGTCCCTGGTGATGGGTGCAGGGCAGGTGGGCTGGGGTGCCTGGGCAATGTGGCTAGGTCCAGTGCTGGCAGCCAGAAGGAGCTGCTGCTGCAGTGACTGCTGTGAAATAGTTGGATTTTGCCCTCCCTTGGCCTAGGTCAGGGGTAGGCAATGTTTTTTGGCTGAAGTGCCAAAAAACACCACAATGCCTACTTTGGAAGGTGACGGAGTGCTGGCATGCCAGAAAAACAAAATGAGGGCACAAGGGGTACACGACAGGATGCCCTGCTTGTGCCTCTGCCCCCCAGCCTGGGTTCTGGGTGACTGTCAGCAGCTACCCTGGCTCTGAATAGCTGCTGGAGCCTGGGCTGCTCCCAGCAGGGCTTGCAGCATCCCAGCTGCCTGCTGGGAGCAGCTTGGGCTCCTGGCTGGCAGCAGCTCCCCAGAGCTAGGGTCAGCTGCAGGTGGGAAGCTCCAAACAGCTGTTCCGGGCTCTGGTATCAGCTCTGTACTGGCGCGTGCACCCACGCCTCAGAGTGGGTAGTATGGGAGGGGTCCGAGGCAGCGCAGCTCTGGAACCTTGCTATTGCCTCGGTGCTGGGAGCGGGGGAGAGACCGGGGCTGCGCTGCCTCAGGCCCCTCCCCCGCTGCCCACTCGGATGCATGTGCCAGTATGGAGCTGATGCAGGAGCCTGGCACAGCTGTTTGGAGCCTCCGGGCTGCAGCCTGCCCTGGCTCAGGGGAGCTGCCGCCAGCTGGGAGCCCGGGCTGCTCCCAGCAGGCAGCTGGGATGCTGCAAGCCCTGCTGGGAGCAGCAACCCAAAGCCGGGGCTGGCTATGGCGTGCTGAGCAAAATGGCCTTGCGTGTCATGCTCGACACGTGTGCTGGAGGTTGCTGACCCCTGGTCTAGGTTGGAGACGGATACTTGAGGCCCTGAGTTATAAGTTCTGGTCACCTTCTAGCGTTCGCAGTTTGAAACAAGCTCTGTCAGAAATAAATGGAGCCCAGTGACCAGCTGTCAAGGTTAGTGGCAGGGCATGCTGCAAAGCTTTTGCCTTCCCTTTGGGAATTGTTGAATGTTTTGGCTGTGTAAACCTGCCCCTAAGGTGGTGCCTCCAGCTCTGTATTACTTGCTTCCCTATACAACTTTACTTTATTTATTTATTTATGCTGCCTTTCTCAAAGTGGAACTCCTCAACCCAATTTAGCCATGTGGGAAGGGGAAGGCTGGGATTGTAACCCTTAACACCTGTTCAAAACCCCTGTAAAGGTCTGTTTTCAGGCAGAGCAGCCACACTTCACACTTGACTGGTGCCCTTGAAATGTGCCCAAGTCTGTATAAAATTGCGTAACTTGAAGCCTTCAGTTATTCCCATTATTTTTTCATGGCCGTACTTTCACGGTAGCAGAGCCAACTTCACTTAAATCTTTTAAGGACGGAGGAGGTAAACTACTTTCCAACTTCATGTGGGAAACCAGAATGGTGGAGTTGTAATTTGCTGCCATTCTGATGGTTCTTAAAATACTTTATTTCTAAATAAATGATTTTCTGGACCAAAAAAACCAAAACAAAAAAACTACAGTTACATAAATGGAGGAGGAGGATTTTTATTAGCCTGTTTCTGATGCTGAGTTACAATTCCATTACTTCATTTAGCATTTTTGTGGCTATTCCAGTTTATTTTGGGTTTCAACTTCATCAGTCCAAAAAATCAGTTTCGTTTTCTTTATAAATCTGTAGTGTGGTTATTATAGTGCTGGTAAAGTAAACAGAACCAGGTTTTTTTTAATGTGCTCTCCCTGTCTTTTAATGGAGTTAATGCATGTTTCCCTCCTTTCATAAATCATCGGTGTGTGATGAAATTACGGTTACTTAAATAGCAGGGAAGAAAAAAGCAGTTATTGAATGACATCACTGCAGAAGACTGAAAAGCTGTTCATAAAATTGATGAATTGAAACCAATTCTATTTTTTTAAACATTCAAAATAAAAGATTTGCCCTTGTGAATTTATTAAAATAACTTTTTAATGTTGGTCATTGAATTTTTGTGTGCATCTGTTTATAGGCATTCCTGCTGCTTGGATCCCTGCTCGTCTTTCCTTAGTTATATGACTGGTAACTTTAGCTCCTTTCTTGGCAAACTGTCTCAAATGTCTGTGCTGAGAACTACTGCTGGCTTTGCCCTAAATCCCCTGTCTAGGCTTAGGATTCTTCTGTGAAACAAGCGGTGGGCAGAGAAATGCAACCACCTCTGAGCAACTCCACTCTTTTTAACGCTGAATCAATTATTCTTATCATAACATGAATAAATAGTCTTGGTACCAATATCCACATGTTCTCCGTGCTTTAAGAGCACTCTTCTAAGTACTTATTCTCATGGTCTGGTTTCCCATTTTTTTTTCTCCTTCTGTAGTGGTGTAATAGACTCCTCTTCCCTCCCCCTCCCCCCCTTTTTTGTTGTTGTTTCTGTGTTTTGGTCACCTTCTCAATACATTGCTTCTTTCTCATAGTACCTATTTTTCTGTGATTTATTCTTGCAGATGGAATTTGTGTGTGGCTCCCTCCTACCTCCCCCCAATTAATTTATGGATGTTTTCTTGGTCAGGGGGTTGGGGTGTGGGTATCTGTTTTAGCATAGTGGGGTCCTTACCTTGATTGATCCTTTGGCTTGCTACAATAATTACAAATCACGATCACTTTATTACCATATATTTAATATAATAAAAATAATTTTGTGGTGTTGATTTCTCTAACCTAAATATACTGGAGGTATTCTAATCCTTTGCATCATAGTAATGGAAAGCATTTTGTCCCCAGTGTAAGGCTGACCTGGACTTGAACTTCCCTGTGGATAACAGTAGGTAGTACAAATCTATGTCCAGTGTTTCCTTGGCTTCACAGTTTAGGCTGCCAACTAGGAGTGATAATTGAGGTGATTAAGTCACATGTTTTGCCTAGTGAACATCAGTTCTCCAAGAACTGGGCTGAAGCTACCAGTGAATTCCAGATAAACTGGTAAGTAGTAGTCGGATTATAATGACTTTCAGTTGCTAATATCCTGTTTCAGTGTTGCAGGAGTAGCCCACATCTGTGAGAGGCTCCAGAGGCCATGCAGTTAGGATGCTTTGAGCAAGGCTGCATTTTATACAGCTTAGCAAAGTAGTAAAAAGAACTGAGAAATTTATGATACTGTCACAAATACAGTATAGGTTTGTTTCTAATTGCAGATGGCCCTTCAACATAGTTGGCAGCTTTCATATTTAAAGCTGCTGTATTTATAAAACAGTGGTTACAGTTCAGAAGGAAATTACAACTATCCCTTGTACTTTCATCTCCCTAGGTTGCTCTTCTGAGATCTTGGGCAATGACTTCATATGCAAGGTAGAAAGTTGCAAACAGTCTGATTTATCACAAGATGAAGAGGTTAAAGGTTTTTATTTGGAGATGGAATAACGGTTCCTTTATTCATTGCTGCATTGGAAATGTCACCTAATGTCAAATCAAGTTCATAAATTCAGTTAGAAGTGCTTGGTGCCTGAAGCCTTAAGAGTGCAATGCAGAATCATGCTATCATCAAGATGAAACCTAAAGTAGGCTGGAGAAGCCCTTTACCTTTTCCTGATGTCCTCTGAGTGAAGGCTGTTGACTCTCTGTGCTACATCTACAATGCTTTCAGGAACCTGTTTTGATGCCCTTTTTCTCCCACAGAAGCTTTTGTACTGTATGCTTAAGATGTGTTTTGGCAGAATTAGGCCATCTACATTTTCTAGGCTTAAGGGCTCTTCAGGCAGTGCAGCTCCATGCTAGTTCATGATATCTCTGTTTTTTCTTACATTACGAGGACTGTCTAATTACATTTAAGATAAAGAAAGTACAAGATTTGATTTTCCTATTTGCTCTATGGTGATGACTGAATGATAGAAATGGGGGTCTGCTTCAATCAGGTGGTTCTTATAGCTTAGGCAGAGTCAGTAAGGTCACGTCTGCAAAATCTAAGGTTAATCTACATCTTGTATGGTCTGAAATATAATAAGGTACCAGGAAATGCATGCTCTCTTTACCCTTCTCTCAGTCTGGGTGCAAAATATGTTAATTGGTATATGTTGCACAGATGAGGCAGCATTTGCTGATGAATCTGTAATTTAGGGCTGTCCAGCCTCTAAGCCTTAAAGGCTAGGGACCAAAGTTACAGATAAACTGGTTTAAGTGATCAGAAGCTTGTTTAAACCTGTAATAGGTCAGAACAGAACAGAAGTTCAGTGCATGTAAACCCGTTTCAAAATGGCCGAAACTGGTTTAAGATAAACCTGGTTGAATGTAGTATCAGACTTAACTGATTTGTGTGAAACCAGTTTATGGAACTTCTGTCTCAGACCCCTTCCTGGTTTAAGTTAAATCAGAGGCTCCCAGCATGCTTTTCAGCTCTGGGTTGGGCTGTCTGCTGTAGAGAACATGGCTGGCCCCACCCCTCTCCTCTCTAGCTGGAGCTGTGGCTCACTGAGAAGGAGGTGGAGACCTTGGCACAGCAGTGTCTGCCTGGCTTGCTCTTGCCTCATCCCCACCTTGCTGCTTGCTGCTCAAGAAGGGATCCCCCCTTTTCTCCTTCCCCTCTCCCACAGCATGGACCCCAGCCGACATCTGGTCATGGTCATACCATCCTCATACTAGCTAATGGTGAAAGTGTCTGTGTGTGTGTCTGATAAGCTTCCTGCTGGCTTCTGGCTTGCTGTCAGTGTTCAAGACAGGACAGAGAGGTGTGAGAAATGACCTGGTTTGCAATGAATGAAGTGCTTGTCAGTTTGCTTCAGACAGTATGAAGAAGCAGGGAAAGGGAGATTGAAAAGTCCAATATAATAAACAGATGCTTGCAGTCCACACATACAGTTCTCTCTCCTCCCCCTCCCTCCCTTTGCCTCAAAGTGCTAGCCAGGAACTGGGGTATGGCAACACTCCCCACCCCTTGAGCAGTGAGTGGGGATGGGGGTTGGAAGCCTGGCAAGGGCTGTTTCTCCCTCCCCCTCCAGACACACCCCAACTGGGGACTGTGCAGGCCAGGGTGGGGATTTAAACCCCTCCCTAATCATAGCATCCTGCTGGGGCCTGGCCATACCCTCATCAGCTCAACATCATGGAAGGGAAGGGGCAGCTTATTCTAGTGCCCCCCCTGGCTTCTAGCTTGAGCCACTGCAGGCATGTGCTTTCATTTCCTGAATCAAAAGTGAGTATCTATACACTTGCAAAATGGTTCAATCTCTGCAGGTTAGATTAACCTGTGAAGATTGAATTAATTCAGACTCGGGCTATATATGTC
Source organism: Crocodylus siamensis (assembly GCF_052110815.1). NCBI lineage: Eukaryota > Metazoa > Chordata > Crocodylia > Crocodylidae > Crocodylus > Crocodylus siamensis. The sequence goes on from NC_143398.1 coordinate 105,363,542, forward strand.
CTCATGGGTGCTCCCTCACCAGTTGTCATAGTGGGTGCTCTCCCCACACACAGTGTGCTGCCCTATCCAGCCCTGCTTCCCCTTTTGCCAGCCCACTGCCTGGTTCATCCCTGGCTCCCCACGTTGTACCACACTGCCTTTCCTCCTGGGGTGAGGGGAGGCAGCAGCAGCTGGAGAAGGGAGTGGAGCCTGGAGACTCCAGCTGCTGTTGTACCCAGCTTACAGGAGGAGTAGTGACTATGTGAGAATTCAAGGGCTTCAGTTTAACCCTTGGCAGGATTCACATGGCCCACAGGCTGCCATTTGGACTGTAGGTAGCTACAGCCATGATTTTTTTTTTTTTTTTTGCTTCAGACCATTCTTATGCTTACAGCCTTCCCAGGAAAAAAGAAGCTTCTCTTGTGAGACTTTAGCTAAACTGGACAGCTGCTTTGCCTTGTATCTAATAAAGGTTAACATTTCCTTAGAGCAGTGATTCCTGAAGGGTGGTAAGGGTGTACCATGAAAAATGGGCTGTATTGGGGGGCCTCAGCTGCTCCAGACCATTGTAAAGGGATCTGGCCTGCAAACCAGATCTAGTCCTTGGACCAGCAAGCAAAGCATGTCACCAGTGTTCTAGAAATAGTGTTTTCCAGTTACCAGCTGTTTGGGGAACACTGCCTTAAAGATCAAGAGCCCTCCAGGATTGCACTCTTGAATTCAAAGTACTCCATGATGGAAGGGAGGTTAAATTAGTGCCAAGACAGTCCTGTACACTCTTATTGGCAAGTCCCAAAGGGTAGATTTATCCTAACAAGCTAAATACCAAAGCAAGGTACTTCATTTAGTAATGAACACCATGAGGCTAAAAGGGAAAGGAGTAAAATTGGGCTACTTAGCTAATGCTTATCCAGGAACAACAGGGGTCAAAGAGGCCACCTCATTTCTCATTGGTGAAGGAACATTGCCAGGCATTAAAAATAACCGTTTTCTTAATAAAGAGATTTTCTTTCCTCTTGGGAACTAGGAATAAAAGATTTTAATGTTACTGAGCATATTTAATGATATTATAACTACAGGAGTCCATTTGGTTTTTAGAAAGTTTTATCTTGTTATTTCAAGAGCTGAAATGTATCACCATATTTTCTCACATACAGCATTCACCTTTTTGGAAGACTGACTGATTTTTCTGGGTGGGGAATTATGGTGTATGTAATAAGCAGGGAAGCTGATTTTCTGACCAAGATAGAACTACCCTGCCTTGATCCCTGTTCTGCAGTGGTGCAGCTGGGGCATTATTATTCAGAAAGCTAAGGGAGTCGGTAGACCTACTGGCCCATCATTCTTCACTCCACAGGGATTAATGATCATCTCCTTTTTAATTGCCTTGGTATCCCACTAATCAATCTAAACTTTTTTTATCACAAGGTTGTTGTTGGTTAGCTACTCCTGGTCTCTCGTCTTCTGTTTCACAGCCTTGCAGGCACTTTAGCTCTTTTCAAAATCACAGATCTATCCATTGAGCTGAGTCTTCAGTGACAGCTAGAGTTTCAGCTTTAGTATAAGCTGGAAAGTAGAGGCTGAGTCAGTTGAAAATGAGGCTCTGTCCATGCTCATTGCATCCATAACACTCTCTCTGTCATATATATAGATGTATTTTGTAAATATAAAATAAAAATCTTTTTTCCTCTCTTCATTCTGCCTTTCAAAAACAAGGTGTGTATTAAATCCCAGGATGTGTTGTATGCAGAAAATATGGAATATGACCGTTTCAACTATGTAACCCTTCTGCCAGGCCCTGGTGACAGTACAAGGGCCAGGTTCAGATTTTGGGAGTTTTGGCTCAAGCCCCTATTCAAACCTAGGAAAAATACAACTTACTGGAAGTCCTAAAAGAATATTCCCTCAGTTGCAAGCAATCTGGATACCAAAATAAATAATGAGTTTAATAAATGGAAAAAGAAAATAACTAAACCTTATCAAATTGAAATAGCCCAACCATTAAACAACAAACAAGACCCCAAACACTGAAATTAAGAAATATTGACATGTTAATATTTTCTGTGTGAGAACATGTGCTAAAATGTTTTGGACACTCTGGGAGTCCCAGGTTCATGGTAGCCTCTTAAGCAAGCTGCAAAGGTGTTTGGGAACTATAGGAGTTGTATCTGATGTTCCAGGTTTTTCAGTAGTTTAGCTAGATCATCAGCCCCACAATTTGCCAATAAATAGGGAGGAGGTCCCGTGAGAAAATGGGTGCCCTTCCATTTAAAAAAAAAAAAAAAATCATTTAAATATTCCTGTGGGAGAAATTGGTAGTTTCTGATGGAAAAACATTCTTTCAGAAAATTTCTGGTCAATTCTAAGTGGGAGTCTTAGTGGAATATGTTTCCTTTTTCCACAACAGTATTTGGTGCTTGGAAATCTTGTCTTTTGCCAAGAAGGTAAGTTTGTACTTTAGTCATTAATCTATATTGTAATGGCAAATATTGATAACATCTCAACTTGTTGACAAAATATTCTATCAGTAATAAGCAAAGCCCCTGGGGCCAACGCATTGCTTAAGAAATCCCTCTGGTGCTTTTCAGAATAGTTGCATTTAAAACATTCTTGGAACTAACATGACTGGCAGTGTAATACAACACTTTAACTGTTTTTGGCAATGTTATGGGAAAAGTTGGGTAGGACAGTAATTCATAAAAGTCTAGGTATCCTCTGTCTTGAAAAACCTGAAGATCAGTGGCTCTTGCAGTTTCGCATGTACTTCATCTTCACTGTGCTTCACTGTCACTCATCCCAGACAGAGAATCGGTGGGACCATTGGATGACCGAAGTGTAAAAGGTGCACTCAGGAATGATAGGGCCATCGCAGGAAAGCTAAGTGAATTCTTAGTATTGGTCTTCACTGTGGAGGATATTGGGGAAGATTCCCACGCTGAATCAGTTCTTTCTTCCTAGCAGACCTGAAGAGCTGGATCACAATGAAGTGACAATGAGGAGGATTTAAAAACAATCAATAAATTAAACATTAGTAGATCACCAGGACCAGATGATATTCTCCTGAGTTCTGAAGGAATTCAAATGTGAAATTGCAGCACTGCTGGCAATAATATATAACCTATAGTTACAGTCTTGGTGCTAGAGGACTGGCAGGTTGCCAGCCTAACAAATCTTAAGGCGGCTTCAGAGCTGTAGTAAGTCTTACTTCTATCCATGGCAAATTGATATAAGCCATAATAAATAATAAAATCAGCAGTCACATGGATAAGTCTGGTATTGCTGGGAAGGGTAAGCATGGTTTTTGTAAAGGGAAATCCTGCCTTGCCAATCTTCTGGAGTTTTTTGAGGTGTTAACAAGCACCTAGGCAATGGGGATGCAGTTGATATAATGTATTTGGATTAGCACAAAGATTTTTTCAAAGTCCCTTATAAAAGACTCTTAAGAAAAAAACAAAAAAACCGCCAAACAAAACTGAGTTGCCATGGGATTGTAAGGGAAGTACTTTTGTGGATTAAAAGCTAGTTATAAGATAAGAAGCAAAAAGTAGGGTTGAATGGTCACCTTTCAGAGTGGACAAATATCAATAATGGAGTGTCCCAGGAACCTGTTGGGCCCAGTTTTATATACGCGTTGTTGTAAATAATTTGGAAAAGGGAATGTACAGTGAAATAGCAATAGTTCACAGCTGATATTAAATTATTCTGGGTAGTCAAATACCGAGGTGATGGTGAGGAGGTGCAGAAAGATCTCACAAATCTAAGTGAGTGGACAAAAAAAAATCAACAATCACCATCCCTCCATCCGAGTTTCTCTAGACATACTCCAGCACCAGTATCTCCTTTTTAGACACAATGATCAGTATCCAGAATGATGAAATACAGACCACGTTATACAAGAAACCCACAGACCAACTTACATATCTGTACAGAACCAGCAATTGCCCTAAACACACCAAAAAAGCTGTGATATACAGCCAAGCCCTCAGATACCACTGAATTTGCACTGAAGAGAATACCCGGGATTACCACCTCACCAATCTTAAATAGGCTTTCACCCAACAAGGACACTGCTCCAGAGAGACTGCACATTAGAAAGAGCCATCTGGATACCATGTGAAGAACTGCTGCAGTACAGAAGAAAACCCCCCACAAATCGCACATTGCTGGTTATGACATATCACCCCTCCCTCGAACCTGTACGGAAAATCCTCAAATAATTGCAGCCCATACTAGAAAGAGACACTACTCTTAAAAAGATCTTCCCAGAGCCACCCATCCTAGCCATCAAACAAGCACCAAACCTCGCTTAGCTCATCACCAGAAACAAACTTCCTCAAGCCCAGAACACAACAAATGGATCCAGACCATGCCATGACAAGAAATGCAAAACCTGTCAACACATCTCCACCACCCCCACAATTGCTACACCCCACAATAGAGCCATCAGCATTCCCGGATCTTACAGCTGCACCTCCAGAAATGTAAAATATCTCATCCCATGCACCAAATGCCCTGATGGAAAATATGTAGGAGAGACCAAACAACAACTGCACACCAGAATGAATGCACACTGGAAATCTATCAAAGACCGGAATATCCAATTACCTGTGAGGGCACATTTCTCACAAGAAAACCACTCTCTCTCCAATCTCTCAGTCCTGATCCTCAAAGGAAACTTACAAAACACTTCCCAGACACGAGCCTACGAACTCCACTTCATCAGCCTCTTGGCCACTAAAAATCATGGACTAAATATAGACCTTGGATTTATGACACATCATAACCTGCCTGACATCTGACTCCCTAGGTATCTCTCCACTATTCATCCCCTGTCTCTCTCTTCCCCACCCCACATCTGTCTTTCACCCATTGACTCCTCAGTATATATTTTCACTGACTACCTGCCTTGTATGCATACCAGCCAAGCCTCTGGCTTCTTTACTTTTCATTCCATCCAGAAAGGGCACACACCAACTGCTGAAACTTCCTTAGCCTGACGAAGGGTTTTTGAACCCGAAAGCTTGCTTAATAATTGTTTTCCAAGTATTTAAGTTGGTCTAATAAAAGATATCAGATTCACGCAAAGAACCTTGTCTAGACAAAAAAAATGGCAGATGAACTTCAGTGCTGACAAGAGCAAAATAACGAACGTAGGGAAAATAACTTCAATTATATATATGCAATGTTGGGCTCTTAAATTGTTTTTATGCCTCGGGAAGGAGGGGACCTTGGAGTCCTTGTAGGTGGTTCTTAAAAAACAAAAAAAAAACCCCCAAACAATCTGTTCAATGTGTAGCAGTCAAAAAAAAGTGTAAAATGTTGGGCATCATTAAGAGAATTGAAAACAACATAGAAAACATCATTATGATGCTGTACAAAACAGGGGTGCACCCACATCTTAAGTACTGTGTGCTGTTCTGGTTGCAACATCTTTAAAAAGACGTGGTGATATTATTAAAGGAACAGAAAAGGACAACAAAAATGATTGGGGTATCCTGCAGCTGTTGTGCCAGGAACAGCTAAAAGGGTTAGAACCCTTAGAAGGCAGGGAGGAGGGTATGATAGGAGCATTATAATATCATGATGGCTGTGAAGAGTGGCTAGAGAACTGTTGTTTGATAATTCCTATAATACAGAAAATAGGGGGCACCCACTGAAAGTAATAGGAGGCAGCTTAAAGCCACTAAGAAATACTTTATGCAGCATATAGTCACCTTGCGGGACTCTGCTGCAGGAAATTGCCAAGCAGAGGCAGATAGTATAAGCAGGTTCAAAAGGATTAGATGCATTCATAGGCTGTGTATAGATGTTTAGGTGGCCTGTTGAGAGAGGCTTTCTAAGTGTGGTACTTTACACAAAACTCCATGAGTTACAGTGTTAACGAACCCAACAGGCAATTGCCTGCTGTGGGGGCAGGGGCTTGAAGCCTGCTTGCAGTGGCCCAGGCTAGGAGGTGGCCCACTCCAGCAGCCTCCCATGAGGCTGCCATATGGCCCCACTCTTCCTGGTGTGTGTGTGTATGTGTGTGTGTGGCGGGGGGGGCGTTGTGCCAAGGCTGGGCTGGGTCATGGGGCAGTCGGAGCTTGGCGGCTCAGCCAGAGACATTGGTGGGCAGCTCCTGCCACTGCATGTGCTGTGGGGGAGCCGGGGGGGGGGGGGGGGTCACAATCCCCCCACTTTGCTCCCCTGTGCTGTGCCCCGGGCAAGCTGCTGGGATCTGATTGCTCCATGACCCAGCCTGGCCAGGGCCCCATTCACAGTGAATGGGGACCTGGATGGGCCAGGTCATGAGACAGTTGGAGCCCAGCGGCTTGTACAGAGGCAAGTGCCAGGGAGTCAAGGGGGAGGCATGTGGCCCCCTGAACTTTGCATGGGGCAAGGACAGGCTGCAGCTGAGCTGTGTTTTGCTCCCTGGTTCTGTGCCTCGTTGCAGCTGCTTTGAAAGTGGCGTGGTACCATGTGCCTTGCTGCTCAGTCCACCCAGTGGCGGGACCCAGGGCAGGCCAGGTCATGGGACAATGCCCACAGCAAAGCAGGGGAATGATTCACCCCTGTCTCCACCCCATTTCCTCCTGTGGGGGTCTCTATCTGCCCCCCCCTCCCCTGCCCAAAGCCCAGGCAGTGATCCTGGATGTGCAGGGTATTTGAGGGTATGCATCCCTCCCCCTCCGCAGCAGCAGCCTGTGGCTGGGCTGCTCTTCGGCCATACCTGCTGCCCTGTGTTTGGGTGGACTGAGCCCCGTTAGCGCTACCACATGTGCAAGTATCTTGACAGCAGCAGTTGTGGCTTCTGTGCCCAGAGATGGGGTGGGGGGAAATGGAGCCCCCACCATCCCTCAGATCATGTGCCTGGCTACCCCTGCTGGGGTCTTAAGGGACACAGGGAGGCTATGTTCCCCCTGCCCTTACCAGTTCCAGGCATGGCGGCCATGGCTGCTGCTGTAAAGATGCTTGCATGGTGGCCTGGGGAGAAGGCAAGGGAGAACTGTCTTCTCCCTCCTCCTCCTTCCTTCCCCCTCCCCCCTGGCTGTGCAGAGAGGAGATAGAGGTTTTCTGTCTCCTCCCTGGGACAGCCCTGGGGGCAGGGGCCTGGGCCAGTGCTCGCACCAGGTGAACCCTATAAAGCCTCATGAGATGTGGTTAGAATTGTGCAAAATTAACCCTCACAAGGAACCTATACACAGGTTCCCTAAGGCTCTCTGCCCTAGAGCACCCCTATTTGATGCTATGTCAGATGGGGGGGGGGGAAGGGGTAGGCTAAATTTTTGCATGATCAACCTTTTTTTTTAAAGTGCTCTGCAGCTGTAAATGTTTGTTGTATTACAGCTACAGAGTGCTTTTGGGGACCACCTCATGCAAAAAATGTAACTTCTGTACAGACCCATAGAGAACAACTTGATCGAGAGCTATTAATTAGAACAGTTGGGGATGTGTGTTCTGATATCCCTAACCCAGTGACTGCTGATGACACATAGGCTTTGAGAGGGTGTAGTTTTATCCTACACATTCCATGTATGTATACTTTCTCTCTCCAAAGCGTTAGCTACTTGCCATGGTTGGTGACAGGCCACAGGGCTTCATGGCCCATTAGTCTCACCCAGTATGGTACTTATGGTCTTATGCCCTCTTAATGGGACTTGACAAACAGGGTCTTTGCAGAATACCAGGAGCCAGTCATGCTACAGACATGCTTTTTGCTTTGTGTGTAAGATTAATTTTGTTTGGATGTAGCTGTTGGCATCTGTGATGCAAGGGATCTTCAGGAGAGAAAAGCAATGTTGTCAGGCAAAATATATGCTTGTTTCAGGTCAGTCTCCCACCATTTGTAGTTAACTTTATCTTCAATTAACACAAGCAGATTTGGTGAGACAACTTTAAAGGTTTGATATCTTACTGAACAATTGGCACCAACTTAGACTGTTTTACCTGCATATAAGCTAGCAATCTCATTGAAACACTTCTTTGCAAAATTATTTGGCATATTTGTATTTTACAGTAAATCTGGCAAGTTGATAGTGTTGACATATAGAAACTAGTAAGGAAGTATTGTAGACTAGAAGATTTGTTATCTGGAAAAGGTTAGTATTTTTACCAAAGTAACATCACCACATAGTGAACCAAACTTTGATGTTGACTAGGTTACTGCAGTATGCTGGCAGAGAGAAGGAAGCAAACATAGGAGATCTATGATCATCTGATCTCCATGTCTCTCTTGTCTAGCATTATTTCCAGTGTGAAATTGCATCACTTTTTTGCCCTACATCAGTGGTGTTCAACTGTTTTGTCCAGTGGACCAGGTAAGCAATGCTCAGTCTGGTCCTTGGACTCAATCTGGCACCCAGGGCAGGTGCAGTGGGAGGGCAGGGGTGGAGCCCAGATATGCAGCAGGGGTGGGATGGTAAAGAGGACATGGCTCAGCCCCAACCCAGCTGTGGAGGGGGAGTGGTCATGCTCCAGGCCCAACCCAGCTTCGCAGAGGGAAAAGGGCATGGCCTACCCTGCTCAGGCTGTGTGGGGGACGTGTGTGGCCCAGTTCCAACCCACCATGCAGGATTTGGGATTTTGGCAGCAGGGAGAGGTAGTAGCATTAAGTGCCACTGCTTCCCCAGTGCCAAATTTCCCAACCCCTGGGGAACCCCATGGGCTGGATTCCAAGGCTGTGCAGGCTTCATGTGGCCCATGGGCCACAGATTGAGTACATCTGCCCTAGATGTTATTGTTGCTGTGCATAGGAAATTAATGTTTTTAAATTTCTGGTAGCAGAAATACTCTTATCTTTCTATCATCCTCAGACTATCAAAGTAGTGTGGGGAATAAAGGTCCTTGTACATGTTCAAATTAAAGCTGGATAGAAACCAATTATGGAGTTGTTACACATTTTCAAGCACTAACTTTACAGCTGGCTGGTGGTTTTTGTAGCTGGATACTCATTTTTATTGTGAGAATTATTTTGTACATGTGGCTGGTCAAAACTTGCTACATCGTTAACCAGTTAATAGTGTGATAATTATTCTGCATATGTGGCCTGTCTAAATGTGTTGTTGATTAACCAGTCAATTATGTAATGCATGTAACATTTAACTGGTACTTAAAAACCAATGGAATATCAGTAATCCTGCTGTCTCGCTGGTTTCCTATACTTATAAGAACTGAAACACAGTCCGGTTGATCTGTTTGATGCCCTTCATCCTAAAAAACAGAACTGCAATTAGGACCTCCTCTGAGAAACTTGACAAATGCTTTATATACAGTAAATCCTGACACTACTTTCTCCACTCAGTAGAACTGCAGACTTTACGAAGACCCTTTATTCTGCATTTATAATAATGTGATAGTTTTATCATATTAGGTAATTTATTCACACTAAGACAGGACTAGTAAAAGTGAATAATGAGAAATGATGCAGCTTGTATGCGTTACAAAATTCCCCCATTAAATAAGTTTATAGGTTGTTATGAGATTTATGTGATAATTTAAGTATTGATGCAACAAAAAAGCAGAATGCATGGAGTTCTTTAGATTGAAACCTAGGCCAAGGGTGATTCTTTTTGCCTCTCTAGGGTATTATTCAATTTACAGCCTGCTGCTGCTGTAATTGTTTCAATGAAGGAGTGATTTAATGAGGTGTTAATTCTTCCTGAATTCTTGAATTCAGCCCATCTGTGTAGCAAAGGTAGAACAGATATTAAGTACTGGTAATTGCAGGGCTCCTTCAAAACATTTGTGTTGTGAATGAGGGGCTAGAGGAGGCAGGAGGGCATCTGGTGGTAACTGCTTTCTTAACTGACTGCATCTTATGTCAGCTGACTTTTTTTTATTGGGAATTGAGAACATATTTTACTTATGAAGCCAAAAGTCATAAATGCAAAATGCCTTTTTATATACAGTACTGGAAAAACAGTACTATCTTTTATTTAATGCATTAACTCTTATGGCCCAACTCCCCTCTTCCTTTCCCTTCTTTGTTCCTGTTGACTTGGATTAGGTCATTCTGAATGGGCAAAGAGGGAAAAGGTTGCAAACTGCTTTGGAAAACAGAATTCTGGAAGGTCTTAAGGAGCAGTAGTTACCAGTGCCTCTGTTTTTAAAATACAGTTGAAAGAAAATGGGGAATGAGATTTTTCCTGTTGCCAAAAAAAAAAAAAAAAGCATGTAATTGCACTGAATGTGCATGGCCATTTTCCCTGTCCTTTCCCCCTTCCCCACCCCACTCCCCAAAAAATAAAAGAAACAAAAAAAGCCATAGGCAGCACAAGTTCATATTGCTGCAGTAGTCTTGCTGACATGAAATGTTTTAATGCTTTGGATTCATTCGTATGGAAGAGTAAATTAGGTGGCTGTGCTGAAAGTTATTAATTGTATACCACCAGCAATCTCATTAACAACCTTGTTTTTAGTTTATGTAGCTGGCCATTTATCTTTTTAAGGAATATTGAAGCAATGCACCATACCATCTGAGGATTTTTTCCTCATCTTTTAAAGTCTTGCATTTGCTTTTTGATTTGAAGGACGGGGAACATTTATTGGAGCTACATTGCTTTTCATAGTGATTAATTGTTTTAAATCATTATTCTGCCATGAGCTTGTAGCCAAATCGATTGTAGTGCAAAGTAGTATATTCTGTATATTCATATACAGTAGGCCCGTGTGAAGAGGCTAGTATTCGCTTTGGATGCGGGGGACTGATTCGATTCGGTGATTGAAATCACTGTCCCGAATCAATTTGGAGATTCAGCCACTGGCAAATCGGCTGAATCAAACAGGCCCCATTCCCCGCCCACTCTCAGCCCTGTCAATGGCTGCCCTACCCAGCCCCAGTGTCCCTGCTCTCTTTTTTTTTTAAAGTCCCGCACTCACCAGTTGCTGCCAGGTAGGGGGGCGGCCCCCCCTGCCTCCCACTGCCCTGTGCTGGGTGGGGGGGCTCTGCCGTGAGCCCTCAGAAGTCCCGACAGCTGCTGTAGCAGCCAGTGAGTATGGGTCCTTTTGGGTTTTTTTTGTTTTTGTGGGTTTTTTTTAAAGAACCAGGAGCTGGGGCTCGGCAGGGGGTGGGGGCTCATGCAGAGCCCCCCACACAGCACAGGGCAGTGGGGATCACCTCCCCGCCTGGCAGCAGCCAGTGAGTGTGGGGCTTTTTTTTTTTTTTTTTTTTTTAAAGAGCTGGGATGCTGGAATCCAGTTATGTCACAGTAGTTACCTACTAACAGGTGGTAACCAAACAACATTATAACCGAACATTGCACGACTTTAAATGAGTATGTTGTCTAATACATCAGTGATGTAATAACAAAACAGCATTAACCAGGATGATGTTAAGTGAGGCATACCTGTACCATTTTATTCTACCTATAGCTGTTTTGTATAGCAGTAAAGAAATGCAGATATGCCCCAGTTAAAACAGTTTTAAACATTGAGAAATTATTTTGCCTGTCATGTAAGCTAAAGATCTCGTAGCATGGGCTTGATCTCAGTTTAGTAAGAAGAACATGCTAATTAACTTTTTAAACAAATATTTTTCTCTCAGGAGGAAAAAAAGAAAGAAGATTGTGGTGAATTAAATGCATAACAATGACCTGATCTCTCATGTGGTACTTCTGTGTAGTTATAGAGAGATGCTAAAAAAAGAAAAAAAAAATGAGAAGCCTTACAGACCTCTTAGTCATTCATGAAAGAATTCTGTTTTTTCCAGGACTTGAGTAATTCCCATGCTGTCCAGTGTACCAACAATGCTGACCTTTGTAAGTGGGATGTGTGCAGGGTGAAATACCACGTAGGCACTAGATTTGAAAACAGTATCTTTTCTCTGTTTTAGTACCACCTGTGGTTGCAAGGCAGGGAGAAGTTCTTTGCTATGTTTACTACATTGTCATATTTCTGGCTGCCATGAGGACAAGGGGTTATTGAGGTATGAGGGAGAAAGAGGTTTCCACTACTCTGCCCTTCTCTGTGATCTGTCATCACAGTCTTACTCTCCTGTGAATAATTATAGTGTCTTCCTTAAGCTGTTGAGAGAATTTATGTTGTACTTGAAAGATCAGTATAAATCTTGTGACCTTCACTGTTTGTGAAATGTAATCATACAAACAGAGGAAGATTTCAGTTCAGGCTTGCAAGCAGTAGTCAGGGAACATCAGCAAAGACTTGGGAGCTGCTGTAAGCTCAGGAAGATGACACTTTATCTTACATTCCTTTCTTGTTTTGATGGCTGTCTTTTGTAACCATAAGGGATATAGAAACTTGAGTTATTTTTGTGAAAAGGAAACAATTCTCCAAAATCTCATGGCTTAGTTCCCAGTACTGATGAGAGAAATGTCTACTCTGCGTCAGTGAAACACAGCAGAACTTATTGGCACTGGATTCACAACCCAGCCCTGATGCCTTGCTCTGGGCGGGCACAGCCTTCAGACGGACCACAACTCCTCCAGTTGTTAATAGGCACATTTTATTGATACATAGTGATGGGAAATAAGAGCAATGAAGACAAAGCAAGCAAGATGACATACATTACCCAAATTCCCCAGTTCATCTTTGGTCTCCCTGTGGTTGTCATACTGTCTATACTCTGTTTTGTCAGCCAAAATCCTATTTTCATAAACCTATCACATGCACACACCTTGATTTAATCATGTCATTTGAAACCACAAATCCAAAGGGTTTTTCCAAGTGGGCACTGTAGCCCTGGAGCCAGGCTTCTCCCTGTCATGAAAATAAAGTTTGGATATTTTTAGTTTCCCAGGATGTGCATGTCCATTGGCTGTAGACATGGGTGTCTGGTGCCTTGAGTCAGGGCTGCACATGTCCCCCCTGACACCAGTCAGCCAGTGACGGGGGGTGGGGACATGACCGATCTCACTCGCCATGAAAGCAGCTGCACCACTTCTGGAAGTCCTGTGGCGGTGTGGCCACTTTTGCTGGTGGCCTCGCTCCCTGGCCAGCACTCGGGGGGTGCGCGCGTGCGCTATAGTGCTTCCACTTGCCTGCCAGCTACACAGGGAACGCAGCCCAGCAGGGGGTGCACTGGTACTCTTAGTGGGTGCACTTGCACACCCTACACATTGCCTGGCTGTAGATACCCTATCTGCCTTGAAGGCTGTAAAACTGTTTGACATTCAGGCTTTTAGAAATCAGTTAACCCTTGCCAGGCTCCTAAACCACTGTTCTAATTAATATAATATCTATTTACCTATGAGCTAATTCCCAAAAGCAAACCTCTACATATCACTTTCTAGCCATCAGAACTCTTCCCTCAAGTCCCAGTGAATGATTTTAAAATCACTTTTCTTGTGACCTATACTAGAACTTGAATGCAGGTTTTCAGAGTTTACACACTTTTTTTTTTTTTTAATGATGGCATTCTTATTCTCAGCTCTTATTAACAAGAGTTCAAAAGCCAGTCTTGCCTAGTTGAACTTCAGAACTGTGTCCTATTTATTCTGTTTTTCAGTTGCTGGCAGACACGCACAGTAGGAAGTGGATCATGTCATCAGTACCTCAGCAGCATGCCATAGATAGATTTAGGTGAGAAATTATGAAAATAAAAGTAAAACTGAAACTGTTGCAAGAAGGCATGGTGCATTGACTTAACACCTACAGATTCATCATCTAATACGTACAATTGTTTAGGGTACTCTTTGTATGACTGTGGCAGTTCTAAGTGAAAAATGACCCCAAAATTGATTCACTCTAGGAGAAACTTATTGCTGTAGGGCTTTGAGAAACAGCCCCATTTTGTTTAGTCTTCTGTTTCGCCATTTCAAAGGGACAGTGTTTCTTTTCATCGTTTTGTTCTGTTTCGAAGCACTGTTCTGTTTTTGTTTCATCAAAGCTGTTTCAACATTTTGCCTACAGGCTATAATGGGGTATCAATAAAATGCCTATAACCTTGTCACTTCCTGCCTGATTTGGATGAAAATTGCAGGGATGGTAGTCCCTTCTGAGGGCATAAAGCCTGCCAAGTTTCAAGGAGATAGATGCAGGGTTTTGTTTTTGTTTTTTGTGAAAAATCATCTCAAACAGTTGAAAGCAAAACTCATATCACTTGCTGGCAGTGGCAGCCTGCTGCCATACCATGTGCAGATCTGGGGACCTGCACCCCCAGGAGGGCTGTGAGGATGTGCCAGACTCCTGCCAGGGGTGTGGGCCCCTGGGTCTGCATGTGGGATGACGGGAGGCTGCTGCTGCTGCCTGGGACCGGCGCTGAGTGTAGTCCACACTCAGCTCTGGAAAGACTGCTGCTGCTGGCCCCAAGCAGCAGTGACAACCTCCTGTCATCCTGCACGCAGATATGGGGGCCTGCACCCTTGGGAGGCCCACAACCAGTGGCAACACTGGGAGGGCAGGTGAGGGGGGCTACAGTGAATTTTGGGGTGGCAGCAGCCCCCCTTCCATTGCTGCAGCCTCCTGCAAGTGTCAGGGAGAGCCTGGTGCTGCCTCTGCTGCTCTGTGCTAGGGGGTTTGTGGTACAATGGAGCCCAGTGGCTGCAGGCAGGTGGCATCTGCTGCTCCCGGGGCTGCTGCAGGGGTGGCACTGGGCTCTTCCTGGCACTTGGTGGCAGCGCTGGGAGGACAGGTTGAGCAAACACAGCCCAGCAGCTAGAGGCTCCACAGCCCCATGGAGCTCAGCCCAGTGGCAGAAGGCAGCGGGAGAGACGGTGGCGGGAGCCGCTCAGAGCACAGCCCGGTGTCAGGAGGCTCCACAAGCCCATGGAGCTGAGCCTGGCAGTGGGAAGCGGCAGAGGGCCACTGCTCAGGGCTGTGCTTGAAGCGGCTCCACCACTGGCTCTCCTGCTACCGGGTTAAGTTCCATGGGGCTGGCAGAGCCACTCAGAGTGCAACCCTGGCTCTCCCCCATCTCCTGCCACCAGGCTGCACCCTGAGTGGCTCCTCCAGCCCTACAGAGTTGAGCCTGGTGGCAGGAGGCAGCAGAGAGCCACTGGCCAGGGCTGCGTTCCAAGCAGCTCTGCCACTGGCTCTCCTGCCACTGGGCTGAGCTCTGTAGGGAAGACCCTGGCACAGCCCCCACAGCCCTACTGTTGCAGCTGGCACTGGTGGCTCCCTGGGAAGAGCTTGGGGAAGCTATAAGAGAACTTGGGGAAAGACTGGGGAGCTGGAGAATCCAACTGCAAACTGAACATCCCCCCCAGCTCTCTGATCGCTTCTTCCCAGCTCTTCCTGGGGGGTGTGGGCTTCTGGATTTGCATGCTGGGTTTCAGCAGGCTGCCACTGCAGTTTCAGTGGCAGCCTGCTGAAACCCCACACACAGACTGGGGGCCTGCGCCCCTCACCGGGAATACCTGGGGAAATGATCAGAGAGCTGGGGAATCAAACAGGGAGCTAGATGTCAATATCCTCCCTCCCTCTCCTTAGTTTCTGTTAGATGCAGTAAGCCTGGCTTCTAAACTCAAAATGTTTTGAAACTTTTGAAGTGTTTTGAGTGCCCTCATTTCGTTTCAGAGCCTTTTGTTTCATTTTGATTTTGCTGTTTTGAGCTCAAAATGTGTTGAAAAAGCTTCGAAATGAAACACCTGTCAAAATTTCGGACTGCCCTACTGTCTGGTGACTTGATACCAAAAACAGCATGGCATGACTAGCATGAACACAAAAAATCTTTAAAGGATTTTGAGTCAGAAATGATCATCTTTCTTTGTTACACTTATCTTCCTCATCCCATTAAGAATCTTTAAGCATAAGTGTACACCCTTCCTCTAACAAACAGTTACATAGAAAGCTTGATATAAAAACCAATTTTTGCATTGCAGTTATAATTCAAATGATGAAGCTCATTTTGGAAGCAGTAGAAATAAATGGACTCTTGAAACAGGTTTGACATTTGTCCTTGGAATTGAGATGCAGCAAATGTGAACTAAGTGTGGCAGGCCAGTAGGGGGAGCTCCTGCACTGAGCCACCCACCTCCCTGTGCCTGACCACCTTGCAGGCTCCAGTGCCTCCTTGGGGGCGCCTCACATCTGGCTGACCCTCTTCCTGGGGCACACCCACTAGCCTGGGGGTAAAGCTGCCACCACCCAGGGATGGGCTTGATTCTGGCACGATGTCCCCTGGGAAACAGGCCTAGTAGCCCTTGAGGGTACTTAAGTCACTTCAAGAACTTGGGGTGCTTCCCTCAGTTGGAAGCACCTAGTCAGGTGAACCAAGGGGACCCCAAGGCATAAACTAGATCTACTCCCGATAAGTCTCCCGCAGTAGGTACAAAGGAGAACTTTATTAATTACAAGGGGTAGGGTTGGAATAGGGTACAGAGTTGAGTAGTATCACAGAAATCCCAGCGAACAGGGTGGCTGGGGTAGCCTTTGATCACGCATCTGAGTTACTGCAAGCTATATATCTAGTTAGAGCTCAGGTAGCTTACTCACAAGTATCATCCAGAGGCAGGTGGAGATTCCCTCTGGAGGCAATCAGTTCATTGATCATGAATTTTGAGACAGAGACAAAGTTTCAGATGCTCCAGTTCCTCTCTCTTTGAGTTTTCTTCATGGGTGCTGCTCCCCTCCTCCTGGGCAGTCCTTAACTTATATAGCCCTTCTGACCTCATTTACCTGGTCCAATGGAGGCCAGCACCTGTTGCCTGTCGGCCAGCCAATTTGAAATGCATCCCTGGTTGCTGGGTAGACTGGCAGTCTCTAGCCCACCGGGGTCCCCAAGCCCCTCACCCAGGTATGTGATGCCAGTCACGTTGGCAGAGGGAGCAGGTTTCCCCCCTCCCTCAGGAATGTATCCAGCTTAGGTTACCTAAAGAGATAGGGTAAGGTGTGTATCCTCTGCTGGGCCCATCCTAACCAAAATTGTCACAGAGCAGAGTTTTTGGGAAGAAACAGAGGTGGCCTTCTGCCACACTAAGAACAAATTTTTACAGTCTTGTTGTGTGAGGTGTGAAAGTTGAATATGAACTGTGGGAATTGGTCATTTAGAGCTTGGTTTTTGCAAATTTAATTCACTGACTATTCTTCAGACTGTGCTAAGGAACTGCCTTTTGATTACTCTTGAAATTTGATGTGGGATTTTCTTCTACCATCTGTTTAATTACTGATTCCAAGTATGTAGTCCTGATAAGTAACTAGCAGGTTAAACCTCCAAAGAAATGCAGGTACCTTCAGGCAGCAGTGCCATTAATACAAATTTGCAAGGTGATGAATATCTCCTGTCATGTGCCAAATACCTCTTCCCAGAATGGGTATTCAGGTCATTTGGCACCGTGTAAAAATGAACTGGGAGAAAGGCAGAGTGCAGAAATATGGCCTGGCTGATAGCGGCTGCACACAGAGGCTTTTCAAACAATGTTGTGTTTATACTTGATGATGGATACTTGAAGTGTATTGCTTAAGTACAGACGGCCAAAAAGCCCGAGGCTGAATCGATTTCAGTCTTCTCAGATTAGTCTAAGTTGCTTAGATTGAACCAATAAGCAAGTGAACAGACCTTCACTTTTGATTTCAGAAATGTAGCCATGTGTCTGTCTGCAGTGGTCCAGGCCAGAAGCCAGGTGGTGCTAGAAAACATCTCCCTGCTCAGCTGGAGCAGCCAGCTTGGGCTAAGGCTAGCCCACTCACCCTGAGAGGTTGGGTTTGCAGGGGTGTTGCAAAGCACCCTGGGATGCTGGGGGACTGTGAGTTGACTTGCATGTGAAGGGGATCTGGACAGAAGTTCAGTAAACCAGTTTAACTTAAATCAGTTAAGTCTGATGCATCCATCCAAGCTTATCTTAAACTGGTTTAGGCCATTTTGAAAGTGGTTTATGTTCACTGAACTGTTGTGTTATAGACTTGAACCAGTTTCTGATCACTTACACTGGTTTATGTGTAATTTCGGTCCCTAACCATTATGGGAGACCTGCAGTAAGTAGTGAGGACTTTGCAATTCTCTTGTACTGATGAGAGAGAGTACTTTTTAATAGAATATGTAGTTAATATGTGGAACTTGCTGGTAGCAGTCAGGTAATGTGGTTCAAAAAGAGATCAGACAAATTCATGGAGAGCAAGTCCATTGAGAGCTATTAAAACAGGCAGGGATGTGTTTTCAGTGATTTATTTATTTTTATTAATTGTTTGGATGCTGGTATAGAAAGCTTCTTGAGCAAGTTTGCAGATGCGACAAAACTAGGAACAACTGTAAACACACAGGAGGGTTGGAGCACAATTCAGAAGGATCTTGGCTGATCGGGAAGCTGGCCTGAAACTAACAGGATGAAGTTCAATACTGACAAATGCAACATGCTACACCTCGGGAAGAATAACCAAGAACACAAAGACAAAATGAGTGATACCTGGCTGGATGGCAGTACTATACAGAAGGATCTGGGAATCTTGGTAGATCATAGATTCAATACGAATCTTGGTAGATCATAGATTCAATATGAATCTGCAGTGTTGTGTGAATGTGGTTTTGGGGTGCATCGATAGAAGCACTGGGTGCAAGTTGTGGGAGATGGCTCTCTATTCAGCTCTGGTTAGGCCTTATCTTGGGTATTGTGTGCAGTTTTGGGTTCCACACTTTAAAAAGGATGTGGAGAAGATAGAGAGGGTCCAGAGACAGGTGTCAAAGATGATAAAGGGCTTTGAAAAGCAAGTTGTACGAGAAGAGGTTGAAGAAGCTAGGCCTGTTCAGCTTGAAAAAAAGGCGCTTAAGAGGGGACATGATAGCAGTCTTCAGATACTTGAAGGGCTACTGTGAGGAGGAACATCACCTTCTGTTGTTGCAGAGTATAGGATGAAGACCGGTGGCTTGAAGTTGCAGAAAGTAAGCTTAGATTGGGTGTCAGGAAAACTTTCTTCATAGTGAGACAGTGGAAGAAACAGCCTGGGGAAGTTGTGGACTCTATCACCAGAGATGTTCAATCAAGTTTGGACAGTTGCTGGTTGGGGCTGATTTAGGCATATGTATGCCTGTTTTACCGTGTGTATTTCCCATGCTTTTGGGCTATGGTTACTCCCTGCTCCCCTTTCTGCTTCCTGTCACGGTGTTTTTAAACCTCCCCCAGAGGAGTTGGGTGTTGGCTGCTGTCAAGACTGGGGATTTTGACTGGGGTGTGCCAGTGCTTCTGCTGGGACTTACAGCTGTAGTTTCCTGGCTAAAAGGTCTCACCCCTCTGCATTGCTGGGATCAGGAAATGATGTTGCCCGGGGTCAGACTGGTATAAACTGTGGGGCATTTTGCCTTCCTCTGTAGCAGTGGCGTGTGGCCCTCTACGTGGGATCTCTTGAACTTATATTAACAGCCTTTTACAGAAGCAGTGCATTAGCTGCCATGGTTTCCTTGCTTTACCTGTGGCAGGTTATGGTGTTATATTTTGTGTTGTGTTGGGGTTGATGGTAGTTTTACAAACAGTTTAGATTATGGATTTGTATTGTATAGTTTGGATAGGGATGATCCTATCTCGGGCAAGGGGGTTGAACTAGATGACATTTGGAGGTCCTTTGTAGCCCTACTTCTCTATGATTCTGTGATGACAGTTGATGCCCAGGAGGGTATGACACGAGATAGATTGTACTGGGCATGCCCTGTACATATTTTCTCCTTCCAAAGCATCTACTACTTGCTACGGTTAGTGATAGGGCTAGACAAACCATTTGTCTCACCTTCTATGGCACTGTTTAAGTTCTTGGTGATTTATGTATTAGCTTTTTAAATGGGCGTAAGTGTGCAATCATTAATATGGATATGCCTTATTTAAGCTTAAAGAACTGTGTTCTATTGGTGCATTTCAGTGCATCATTCTTGCACGCTGTGTAGGTTCCCATCACACTGGAAGCTGTATTTCTGAGGGATTCAAAGTTATTCCTATGTATACCTTAGTATTATTTTTACTCATTATATAAGGTGACAAAAATAGAAATAGAAATGGTTAGAAATTTGGATGGAATATTTTTTCTATCATAAAATATTGATGAAACCGAAACACTCCATGCATGTGTGTCACTTAAAAAAAAATATATATATGGGAAGCAGGTACTGTTGAACCTTTTACTTCTGGATGTAACTGTCAACCGAGTAGAAATGAAATGCAGATATGTATATTGCGCTCTTGTAAAAATGGTTGCTATATTTGTGTATCAAATTTGTTTGAAACCATGTAAACACAATCTAGTATTTTTTCCACATTTCTCTTAGCTGTGTTTCATTTTTGATGGAAGGCGATCATTTGTTAGTACCCCTTTTCACTAACACAGATCAGTGCTGATTTTCTTTTTTTTTGGCTTGCCTCAAGACGTGAAAGCCTGGAATTTGGCATACTAGGTCTTCAAACTTGAGCAGAAGTATTGTATTTCTTTTAAAGGGAATGCTTGCTTAGAATGTATTGTTTCACATAGCCAGTGGAGTTGTCTGGGCTTGTCATGCAGGAATAGAAGCAAATTTAAAGAAGTAATGTTAAGTGGTTTGGAGCACTCCATAACTAGGATGTGTGGATTCTGTGGCCTGAATAAATATAAATTTGAGTTTTTTACATTAAATAAAAATAAACATAATTCCTGTACTAATATGACATTTTTAATTTGATGTCAAGTTTCTTGGTTTATGCTCAGTTTATGTCTGGAATGTCCTTGTGAACAGTAGTTATGATTTCCTTTCTTTTTGGGGCTCAACTAATGAGGCAAGGATAGATTCTGTAGAACATTTTGCAGCTGCAGAAAGCCCAGGAATTTAAATTGCATATGAAGGGCTACAGTTTTGTTCCTCTTACCCTTGGATGAGCTTCTTTGAAATGTTCCTTGTAGTCTTATGGACTTGAGAAACAGCTTCTGTTAGTTCTGCTGCCATGGCTAGAATGTTTTGGCTTGAAATGAGCTAGCTCTGGTCTTTCTATACTACGCGAGTGCATGCAGTATAAACATAGACTTCTTTTTCAATGTCTTTTTCTTCCTTGCCTCATTGTAGTGACTGTCACTTTTAATGAATAATATTTTGGTGACAATAACTATCACACACAGGAAATGCTGATTGCCTCTTATATTTCCTGAACAGAGCATGCTGTTGGGGTTTTTTTTTTTTTTTTTGCAGTTCTATGTTTTAATTGAATTTTTCAGAATTCTGAGACGATTTCAATATTAGATTTTATTGTGGTAAGCTGTATTTAATACTTAATAATTAGCATGCAGGTATACAGACAATTTGCTTTCAGTGATAGTGAGCTCAATCTCTGTCAATTTTTTTGGCTGAATTGCAGACTCGGCAATAAAATATTAATGACTTAAAGCACATTCTAAATGAAATGTTTTAAAGCAAATGACTATTTTTCTGTTGTTCATGCAAATGTTGTAGGACCAAAACCCAGGATGTCTTTAGTTTTTATTTCAAATTAATAAAGGCCCTGCAAATCTGATTTCACTGCTTGATATTTACTTTTTTTTTTTTTTTTAAAGGAAACTTTTATATATTTTTATTGCATTATTTCTCTAATGATCTCAAATAATCTGACTGAGGAAAATTAAAATAAGTTCTTCAAGCACAAGAATCACTAACTTCTGTGAAAAGCAACCTAACCACATTATTTCATTTAGAAAACTGAAATAGTTCTGCCATAGAATTAAGTCCACTTTTTATTGAAAAAAAATTATATTGTACATTTGAGTCATGTCAATCAGTTCTCTTTTTCAAGTCTGTTGTTTTCAGATGGTAATTACTTGAGTATTGAAAGCTTTTTGTTTGAGAAATCTTACATACTGGATTTGAAGAAAAGATGGAAATCTTCATTTAACAAAATTAAACTTTCCCTTTTCTTTCATGGAGGTAAAGATGGAGGGATAAATATGTTCATATTAAACTGTTCCTCTTGGATGCAGCCATTTTCTGCTAATAAATAAAAAGGGGTCTCAAGCTGTTTTTATGTAGGTAAGGTATAGGATGAGCATAAGAAATGGCTGTTCCTTCCTTCCTTCCTTCCTGTGGTGCACCGACAGAGATTTTGGGGGCTGATACAGAGAGCCTATATTTAACAAGGCGTATTGGCTGATACCAGTCTGATATCCGATACAGCTGCCTCCAGCTGGTCAGCCTGTTGTGGTGTAAGGGGCTTGTGGGGGGCAGATCAAAGCCCCCATGGTGGGGGGGGCAGGGGCAGGGGCAGGTGCTGCCCAGCTGGGAGGGGGACAAAGCCATGGCTCATGGGGGGCGGAGGCAGCTTCTGCCACTGCTTGCACCCTAGGAGGGCACTGGGGTGGCACGTGCTCCTGGATCTGTGGTTGGTGGGTGGGCTGCAGCTTCTAGGTTGAGCCAGTGCTGCAGGGGGCTCTTCTCAGTGGGGGCGGGGCTCAGAGCAGGAGCTGGCAGTGCTGGGAGGGGGCTGCAGCCACCCCAGATTTCACCGCAGCTCTGCTCCCAGTGTCGCAGCCACCAGCTGCCTGGTGCAGGCCTAGCTCTTCCCAGTGCATGGGTGGCAGTGGGGCATTGAGCCAAGGCTGCGCTAGGCAGGTGGCGACTGTGTGGCACTGGGAGCAGAACGGAGCTACAGCAGAATTTGGGGTGGCTGTAGCCCCCTCACAGTGCCACCGGTGCCGCCTCCGAGCCCTGCTCCCATTGAGAAGAGCGCTGTACGGCGCCAGCTCAAGCCGGCACCTGCAGCCTGTCCCACGCAGATCTGGGGGCACATGCTGCCTGTGCCCTTATGGGGTGCAAGCAATGGTGGGAGCCCCCCCCCCATGCTGAACCGTGGCTTTGCCCTGCACTCCCCCCCCCCCCTCTCTCTCTCTCCCAGCTGCGCAGCGCTTACTCCTGCCCCTTCCTTCCCTCGATGTGGGGGTGTTGATCTGCCCCCCACAAGCCTTCCCTCCCTCCTCCCCTTCTGACTGACCAGCTGGAGGCAGCTTCTCTCTTCGCTACCTGTGGGCTGTACTGCAACTGTTTGCCATGCAGGCATTTATTGATTGGGCCGATAGCTATGTTTGAAGTAGCAAAATTTCTTTGCATATTTAATATCCCACATGAGGTTTAACCTTAACTTTTGTAGAGTTGTTCTTGAATATATAGAGTTGGTGTCTGTTATTATTTCCCTACACATAGAGAATAAGCTGGTTTGAAATAAGGTGTAGATAATATCCCTAATGCTGTCATATGTGATTGAACATTGAGAAGAATGGTGGTGGAGGGGTCATTTTTGACCTGGGGGGATGTGGGCAGGGGGGTTCTGCAGGGCTCGGTCCTCGGGCCCGCACTGTTCAACATCTTCATCAGTGACTTGGACGAGGGGGTAAAAAGCACCCTGCTCAGATTTGCTGATGACACTAAGATGTGGGTGGCTGTGGACACGCTAGAAGGGAGGAATAGGCTGCAATCGGACCTGGATGGGTGGACGAGAACAGGATGGGATTCAACACTGACAAGTGCAAGGTGATGCACCTGGGGAGGAAGAACCAGCAGCAGACCTACAGGCTTCTCATCAGTGCAGAGGTAGAAAAGGATCTTGGAGTCACTATTGCTGCCAAGATGAACATGGGCCAGCAGTGTGGTGATGCAGTCAGGAAGGCCAGCCATATCTTGTCATGCATCCACAGATGCATCTCAAGCAGCTCCAAGGAGGTGATCCTCCCCCTCTGTGGCACTGGTCAGGCCGGAGCTGAAGTACTGCGTCCAGTTCTGAGCGCCGCACTTCAAGAGGGGTGTGGAACATGGAGAGGGTCCAAAGGAGGGCCACTCACATGATTGGGGACAGCAGGGCAGGCCCTACGAGGAGAGGCTACAGGACCTGAACCTGTTCAGCCTCCACAAGAGAAGGCTGGGGGGGGGGAATCTAGTGACCTGTTACAAACTAGTCAGAGGGGACCAGCAGGCACTGGGGGAGTCCCTGTTCCCTTGAGCGCTACCAGGATTGATTAGAAATATGACTAGAAATAATGGTCACAAGCTGGCAGAGGCTAAATTCAGATTAGACATCAGGAGACGCTACTTCACTGTCAGGGCAGGTAGGATCTGGAACCAACTTCCAAGAGAAGTGGTGCTGGGTCCTACCCTGGGCGTCTTTAAGAGGAGGCTAGATGTACACCCTGCTGGGGTCATTTGACCCCAGTACTCTTTCCTGCCAAGGCAGGGGGTCAGAGTTGATGATCTGCTCAGGTCCCTTCTGACCCTACCAATTATGAAACTATAAGAAGATGGGGCAATTTTTCTTTATTTTAAGTTATACCAAGTTCTGAAGTTATTGAATGATAAATCTGTTTCCAGTAAAGGAAGTGTCCATTTTGTTTCTAGTAGGAGTACTTAATACCTTGCAAGATGCAAAATTATTTCAGTGCTAGTAGGCAACTGTTGATCTTCTAGATCATGTTGTATGTATAAGGGGTCTAGTCAGGTGCCTAATGAATCCACTTGTATGGAGTCCTGTGACCATCGCACCAAGACCTTCAACCCATATGCCTAGGCAAGAGTATGCAGGTGTGGAGGCTACTTAAGTCCTACCATTCTGCCTTTAGACCACTGAGACAGACTGAGTCCAGACATTCACTGCCTCAATGGTTGTAGCTTCAGCCAGAGAGCAACAGGCAAGAGTAGTTGCTGATTGCCTAATACCACAGGGCAGTAGGGGCTAGGGTTTTGAGATGCCCTGTACTTGCCTTACTCGGGAGGTTGCAATGTTGTGGTATTTTCTAGGAGCTACCCCACTGCAAGTAGGCCTGACACATTGCTACCTGGCCTTCCAGTTGGATGCAGTTTATGGTCACACCCAGGACCAAATTGAATGAAAAGGAGGAGAACTATAGGTCTCCAGTATAGAGGGAAATGTTTGGAGGCAAAGTTTGACATACAGCATAATAAGGTTCATCTGAGGAAGATGTGCACGTGTTTTTTGTTTTGTTTTGTTTGCGCTGGAAAAAATACCCTGGTATCAAGTTACTAACCCACCCACTTGATTTCCTTCATGACCTCTGCTTAGGTTTCTGTAGCTATGCGTATTTATTGTTGCAAATCCATATGGAGCTGTTGTAAATGCCAGTGTGCAAGAACATCTGGTTATTTAAAGTCTTTGAGGAAGGGGGAAGGGATGGAAATAAATTACCATGGTGAAAACTGCTTTTAAAGTGCACATGCACAACCTTTTTTTTTTTTTTCAGAAGTAGTATTTTGTTGTTTTTTCAGTTGAAAACTGTTTTTGAAAACGTTTTGTTGACCATATCTGAATAGCACATTATTTTGGGGTTCTTGAGCATTTTGTCTGTCTTCAGAGAATTTTACTACTATTTTTCTCTCTTCTCTTCCTCCCTTAACTCTCTAGCTTTTTAACTCTCAATTCCTTCCTGTATACACAGGAACATGTAGCATCCTAGGCTGGGGAGCCTGTGAACAGGCAATGAGACAGACTATAAATCAAACCATCTGGGGAAGACACGCTTTTGCCACTGTATTAATATCCATGTACTGTTGTGGAATCATTGAACTGATTGTGTGGGTAAGGAAAGGCAGACAGTTTTCATTTTAACTCCTCAGGAAATGATGTCATGCTCTGGGCAGTCAATTGCAAGTCTCCCAAAAAGCAAATCCTTTTGTGTCGTTCCTCAGTCTGAGCTGAGAAATTGGCTCTTAATTAATAATTGGCTTGTGACAAGTTTTTAGTAGTGACAGCTTCTTCTGTGTAGTAATGCACAAGGGGGTGTGCGCCTGTGCATATGTACCTGTGTCTAAAGAAAAGACCATCGAGAAAGCTTTAATTAAACTGAAGCGGCATTGTCAAATAGATATTAAAATTGTAGAATCATAGAAAATGAGGGCTGGAAGAGACCTCAGGAGGTCATCTAATGCAGCCCCCTGCTCAAAGCAGGACCATACCCAACTGTATCATTCCAGTCAAGGCTTTGTCTAGCCAGGCCTTAACCTCCAAGAATGGGGATTTCACAACCTCACAATAGGTAGCCTGTTCCAGTGCTTCACTACCCTCCTAGTGAGAGTTTTTCTTAATATCTAACCTAAACTTCCCTTGCTGCAACTTGAGACCATTGCTCCTTGTTCTGCCATCTGCTACCACTAAGAACAGTCTAGCTCCATCCTCTTTAGAACCACCCTTCAGATAGTTGAAGGCCGCTATTAAATCTCTTCTCAGTCTTTTCTTCTCCAGACTAAATAAAACCCAGTTCCTTCAGCCTCTCCACATAAGTTATGTTACCCAACCTTTTAACCATTTTCATTGCCCTTCGCTGGATTTTCTACAATTTGTCCATGTCCTTTCTATAGTGGGGGGCTCAAAACTGGACACAGTATTCCAGATGTGGCTTCACCAGTGCTGAAGAGAGGGGAATAATCTCCTGTGGCAGGATCACACTGGGGGTGGGGGACAGGATGTTGGGATATGGCCCCAGGGCTCTGCCAAACCTTCCTGGATTTTATCTCATCTCTGCACCTCCTCCACCAATGCATGGTTGAAACATTGCTAAAATGACCCATTGTTCTTGTTCTCCATTGTGATTATGCCCCCCCCCCAAAAAAAAAAAAATCCCCTGTTCATTGCTCTTCTGAGCTTAACTTGGGGCTAGAAGAGGTGATGCACTGCCAGGGTTCTGGCAGGGGAAGTGCAGAGCTGCTTTTGCCTTGCTAGCATGGGGCTGCTGCTGCTGAAGGCCCCATGTAAGAGCCCAGACCCTGAGCATCATGGTTTAGGTTGTTTAATGGCCCCCCTGGGCTGCATGCCAGCAGCTTCCATAAAGTTCAGAGAGTTGGTGGAATCTCTAGCCTTAGAGGCCTTTAAGACCCAGGTAGACAAAGCACTGACTGGGATGATATAATTGGGGCTGGTCCTGCTTTGAGCAGGGGGTTGGACTAGATGACCTCTTGAGTCCCTTCCAACCCTAACTTTCTGTAATTGTTTGATTCTGTGAATTCTGTTCTCAGTGCTGAGAGTGTCCTAATGGTGTGTTTTTTTTTAAAAGATGTCTTCTAACAAGAAAGAAGAACTTCAGTGAAAAAACATAAAGGTACTTTAAAAGGTGCTCAAAGTTCAGAATTTCCTTTGTTAAAGCCAGTTGGCACAGAATATGTTACTTGTGTGCATTGTTTTTCTACTTTTTCTGTTGCTCATTGACGCTGTAGTGATATCACAGATAATCTCCAAACAAAGAAACATAAATCTGTAATGGATGCAGCGCCTGCGAGTACAAAACTCACTTCATTTTTCAAACAAAGTACTGCTGGTGACACTGAGCTTAAATGTGCAGCTGCAGAAGGTACATTTGCATAACAATATGTCCAACATGATCATTCTTTCCATTCTAGTGACTATTCATCAAAATTTATTTCAAAGATATTTGAGGCAAAATTTTCTTGTGTACATACAAAAAGTGAAGCTATTGCATTAAATATACTAGCCAACAGGCAAAAGATAAACTGTCTACAGAATAGGCTGAAGCAAGTTTTATTACTGTATTGGCTGATGCCTCAAATAGGCAGTAAAGCTAATCCCAATAATGATTTTTATCCTTTAAGTGGCATGAAAGTTAAGTTGTGATAACACTAATGTGAAGTTTGGTGGACTCCAGCATCACAGGAAAAACAATGTTATTACAAAATTGAAAGAAAGGTGGAACAGATTTACTTGGAATTTGGTTGTGGGGTCCACACGGTACACAACTGCATCCTGAGAAGCTGCGACACTTCCACTGGAACTAGGAGTGCTTGTAGTGAAGCTATATAAATATTTTCACATTTACACAGTTCATGTAACGTGGTGGCAAGAATTGTGGAAGCTGATGTTGACTACAAAATTTTGCTTCAGCATGGTAATGCACATTTTCTGTCATTACTTCCATTAATACTACATCTTATCCTGAAATGTACAAGCTTTTGAAAGTGAACTTCATTAATCAGCCTAAATGTCCAACTCTGATTCTTAATTACTTTCAAAATGAATGTGGAAAACTGATTGCTGTTTGCGCATAGTCAGAGAATTTTATCCAGCTGTCCAATGAATGGAATGACATCTACATCAGCTTTTGAAGCATCAAGAGAGTTGCAATCCCTGAAGACAAAACTGGTCAACAGAAAAAAACTGAAATTTGTGCTAGTTAAAGCAGGAAAAGAAATAAGTCACTTAAGGGAAACAAACAAAGGTTACTTGTTCAGATGCATCCTTTAGTTTTACAACTGTGCCATAGATTATCTGACACTGGGAAGGTTCTTTTGATGGTACTTCTGCATTTTAATTGAATGAACCTTCACTTCTGTCCTGAGTAACTTTGAAATATGATTTTTGTACACAGAAGATTTGACATTAAATCCTTAAGTAGGCTGATTAAACGCTGATTATCTTTTTGATGAATTTTATGCTGTGAAAATATGTGGAAGGTGAACTGAAAGAATGGAGGGAGGAGGATACCCCTTGCAGAAACCTCTTGGTTGAGAGATTTGATCGTTTCAGTCATACTCTCATACCAACAAATACTTTTTGGCATTTGGTTGAATATACTCTTCATCTACCAGGGATATCTGCTCCAGTGAATAGAATGTTTTCACAAATGAAGAAACCAAGTTTACCAGAGAAAAGCCATCTCAGTGTATCTAATTGCTTCTTTGTTGAGTATCAAAGTGAATTTTAACAAGAACTACCTGGAATTTTACAAAAAGGTGCAAAACATCAGTTCGTTCTTGAAGAAATTGCATTTCTCCGAGAAGTACCAGTGGTTTGGATCCAGAGATTAGGAGGGCCAGTGAGAACAATGACTGAAAAGTGTAATAGCAATTTGGACTGGATCATGTTCTTGGGCTATTTTTTTCATAAAATGTCATATTACCTTGATTTGTTAAACCCTGATTTCTACTTTTTGGTGGATGTCAACTGTATTCTATTATTATTGGACCACTATAAATGAAATAAAAATAATTCAATTAGTTAGATTTTATTTTTTTACAATAATGCCCCACCTTCGCTTGAACAGTGTCCTAGGTGTCCTTAAAAATAGTCATCATACATCTCAGTTTTGCCATGACTTGTAGGGAGAGGGGGGCAGTGTCCTGGACTTCCTTAAAAATTTGGGCATCCTACCTCTAAGAGACTTGCCTCGTATCACACAGGATTTTTGTGATGGGGGATACAGGATTAAAATCCAATTCTCCGGGGCAGTAATTAACTTCTTTTAATCTTGAGACCAGCCGTTCTCTTCCCTGTAATTTCCTGTTTAATTTACTATATGTTTTCTCACTACTGCAAGAAATTAGAACAGGTTCTGCAGATAAGCTTCTTGGACTATCAAACTCTTATTCATCTCCAGAGCAGGCCCTTCCTGTTCACTGAATAAAGTAATAGCCCTGTGGGAAAGGTAGTATGGGATCATGTGATTTTAAAGATTGTAGCAAAGTTCATACACAATGGGGCAAAAATAAGGTTGTCCTCACAGCCTGAAATTTGGCACTACTTCCCTGTCTGAGGGTTTGACTTTGCAACCTTCGTGTTCTTTCAGCATTGTTCTTTGTGTAGTTTGCCGTGCTTTCACAAAAGCAAATTGCAAAAACAAATTCTGTGCTTTATAGCTTCATGCGGACAGCCATGTGATTTCATCCTGAAGGTTTGGAATCTTCTGCATAGCCTTTCCCATCTGAGCTAACAGAATAGCTGATAGATGATCACAAACTACCACTGCTGTGGTCCAGTACTAGGAGGTGACACACTGCCAGTGGGTTTCACAGATTTGCTGAGAACAAAGGAATGGAGAGATTCTTGTTTCCTTAGATTCCATGTTAAACACTGGAGGTGATGTGCTGTAGTGAGCAATGGCCCACTCCAAGCTTGACTTCAGCGTCATTCTTTACAACACATTACAGTCCTCTCTTTACTTTCTCACTGGCTTTACTTCCCAGTTCTGTTCTTTTCCCTTAGCTAGTGCCAGACTCTCCTTGCTCATCAGTCTCTTTGCTCTGTAAATTCTAGTCTCTGTAGAATCCTTAGGTCAGTACTCTTTGCCCATTTTACTTGCACTTCCCTTCCTAGTACCTTAATTTCTCTCACCCAGGTACCCCATTGGGTTCTGGTTCTGGACTCTACCATGGCTCTCCTCCGCAGTGCTCTAAACTCAGATCTTATTCTGTCTTCATTTGCATCAGATGGATTCTTTCATCAGGCTACCTGGGTGCCAGATTGAAGTCATTGAGAGTTTGGGAATGGCAGGATCTTTGCTCTTAGTTCCTGGTTCTACTCTATAGGCTAGAGCAGCCATTATAGGGTTAAGTCCTGCTTTACCTTTTCTGTCCCTGGATAAGGGGAGCAAAATCAGTCATCCTGGGAGCCTGGTGCACGTTTAATTCACTCTTCATATGCGGGAACTGTGAGAGTGGCAAAAAGTTGGGTCAGGATCAGTAGCTGTGAGATGCTCTGGAACATTGGATTGTGTGTAAATTAAGCCATAAATTAAGCTCTGTGTAAATTTAAACTGTAATGTGTGCCAGAGATTTGGAGATTTAATGTATCCTGTGTAAAATGAGCTGCTTTCTTGGATGGGCTTGTTTTTGTGTCTTGATGCTTGTTTGGCAACTTTATGGAACGTTGATCTCTGAAGAGCGTACAGGTTTGGTGTATAATATCTCGTTTCTACAAGATATAGTTTTTGTTCCTTTATTGGGTGTACACAATCACTGTAGATATAATGCTAACATAGGAACCAAAGTAGAATTAACACTTGTGTGTTGGTTGCAGTATGGCAACCCTACAATGGATGAGAGAAGGAAGGAGGGTGAGACAACCTCATCTGTTACTTTCTTATGTGAGAAGGTGCACACTGCGTTGGAGGATGAAATGTGTCAAATGAATGCTTCACTAGCACATAGAGTTACAGATGATCATTACCAGATGCTAATGCATATGTTGGTGAAGAATTTCTTTAAGTTTTTTAATTAAAATTAACTTTTTAGGAAAGATTTTAAGCTAATTTTCTTTTATGTAAGCTGGAAATGTTTTATGTAAACAAATCATTCAGTAGTGTGTAGTTTGTAGATTTATTTTTATTCTTGTGTTTACATTTAAATAGTAAGTTGAAGGACAAGAGGAAAAATGAAAAAACAGAGACAAAATCCTAAAGATTAAGAAAAAATTATTCTTTGAAAATATAGCAAAATACTCTTCTTCTGTTTAAATGGAAGAAATTCTATAAAATATAACTCAAATACTTTTGGTGAAAAATGGTAATGAATCAAAAGCTGCTGTAATGGTTGTGTTAATGCATCTTCAATACAAATGTTTGATTGTAATGTTAACACTTTGTGTGATGGTGATGTTAGCAGAGATGCACCAAGTACTAGATGAAATAATACTTAAATTATTGCTGGCTTACTACCATTGACCTAATCTGTTTTTATGCCCCACTGTAGAAAACAGTAATCTGTAATAAAACCTTTTCCATTGAGGGCTTCAGCAGTGAAATGTTCTTCCAGTTGATCAGAATAAATCAGAGTTAGAACATTTGCTTGACTTGTCCCATTTTGAGGGAGCTTTCACACTACTATTGGGAGGCTTATGAGAAGCCTGAAAAATTTCCGTAATCTTTTTTTACACAAATATTATGTGGGGCTTTATTTTCCTGCTTAATAGCACTCATTTCCTGAATACATGATTAAATAAAAGTGGGTTGTAAAAGGGCTGCTATAGAATGAAGTAGAAAAGTTAAAAACAATGATACAGATAATGTCTGCAGATACTTCACTTAATGGCTGGGCCACTAAAGGAAGGGAGAACCTCAGTTA
Source organism: Crocodylus siamensis (assembly GCF_052110815.1). Lineage (NCBI taxonomy): Eukaryota > Metazoa > Chordata > Crocodylia > Crocodylidae > Crocodylus > Crocodylus siamensis. Next base: position 105,395,172 of record NC_143398.1, read on the forward strand.
CATAGTGGGCTTCACTCAGACTAGGATGTTTTTACTCTGCAAAAATCTAAGCAAAAGATTAAAGGAAATTTAAGAGCTCAGGGCAGGTAGGAAAAAGGGGTGGGGCTTGAGCTTGACTAGTAGAAATGAATAAGCTGAGCATGCATGTATGAAATGGGGGACTGAAGAGACTGAGGAGACATGCAAACCATTTGTCTTTATACTTTGCTGCAAATCATGATTTCCAGGCTGTGGTCTTTGAGGTGGGGGTAATTTGTCTGTGCATCATACTGCTAGCTCCCACTTTTTCAGTTAAAAGCCTGATAAGATTAGAAAATGGTCCTTGAACTGTCGAACATTGGCCATGATCCCTTGGTTCGAAAAGTCTGGGACATGCTGGGGTAAATGCTTTGTAACCTTTGCAGAATAAATAAATCCTGCTGGGTTTTTTTAAGCTGTTTGAATTGCATTCTGTCATAGACTTCTAGAGGAAAAATCTTATAGTGTCTAATTAAAGGTAACATCTAAATTCTGGATAGCTAGACTCTAGATTTTAAAGCAGAGATGTCAAACACAAGGCCCAGAGGCTGAGTCTGGTCTGCAGAACTGGGTAATCCAGCCTGTGGATTTTTACTGAAGTGTCAGGGAATCCCACACTGGTAGCCCCAGTGGTACCACAGGCAGAAATCTTTTCACAGTTGCAAGAGCTGGGGAAAAATCTATGGGCCAGATGTCCCAGAGTTGCTGTTTGCCACCGTGGAAAGCCCTGTCACTGGCAAGAGCTGGGTGTTCAGCATCAGTGATGGGGCATCACCCTGTGGTGTCAGAAGGGCAGTCTCTGCTGGTCTATGCTGGGGCACTGGCTGCTGTGGTGAGACTTCTGCCTGTGGTATTGATAGGGCTACTATGGCTTGACATTCACTGTGGCACTGGCAACTGCTGCACAGAGCCCTGCCACAGTGACCGGAGTCAGGTCTCTGACCTTGGTGCTGTTGGGACTGCCTATGACCTGTTCCTGGGCTGTTGCCACAGTGGTGGGGATTTGCCTACTGTGCCACTGGGGCTGACAGTGTGAATGCTGGGGTACAGCCTGCAGGCAAGTGGAAAACAGGGGATGTAACCCTCCAGTCAATTTGACTTTGATACCCCTGTTCTAGAAGGTTATAAATCGGGTCCTTGTCTCCGAGATGAGTTGCCTGGGACAGGGAATGGTGTGACAGAGACTTGATACATGTGAGTTTGTCCTTGGTGATACCCTGACAAAGTTTGGTGGGATAGAAAGCTTATAAACTATGACAGTGGTAAAATACCTTAACTTTAACTTATTTTCATAAAATGTAGTTGTTACAGTTAAAAATTTGTCAAATAGACGACTTGGACCAGAACTTGTGTTTACTTGTGTCAGTTGGCTTCACACTCCTAACTGACCTGGCTATGGTTTCCAAGATTTGTAGTTTTGATCTGGCCTATGCCTATTGCGTCATTGCCAAGAGTTGATTGTATTGTTTTTAATTGCAGAACTAAGTGCTCAGAAATGAAAGGAAGTTACTTACTAACATTTTCCTAAAAGCTATAAAAACTTCTGGATTTAGGATCAAAGTTTGTTTTTCCTTTCCCTTGTCCTTGACAGACACTGTCATACTTAGTTTAAAAAAAAAAAAGAGAGAGAAAAAAAAAAGGATTACCTTAGTATGCATCTCTTTAAAAAACACCCCCCTCGCCCCCAAACAACTCTAGGGGAGATATTTGTAACCTTTGATGGGTCAGGTATTGGTGATGAATTTGAGATTTTGTTACGAAAAGTCACCAGTTTTCCACACTTTTCTTAAATCTCCTTATTTCCTCTGTTGTTGTAATACAGATTCAACTTTTTACAGCTGAAATCCGTTTCCCTAATTGCATGTTCCTTGCTCTGATGAATAGACACTATTCTATAGTAAATGAATAGTGAATAAATGCTATTACCAGGTTTTTTTTTTTAAGCACAAGCTTTACTGTAAAAAAGCCACACCCTGAAAACCACCCAGTTTTTTTGCTCTACTAACATAGAGGAGAAAGTGAAAAGCAGATCATGCTTAAGAACCAGTCTGTCTCAAAAGGATTCTTTCAGCACCAGCTCAATAATATTGGCATTAGGATTATAAATAATGTCACTTTCCATTTCTCCAGAGGTTGAATGTAAGCCAAATAGACTTTGATTGATTGTTTAATTAAATGATACTGCCTTCAGTTTAATTATTTAGGGGTTTTTTTTCTCCCTTTTACAACTGTGTTGGTACTCTTATGCATTTCTGCAGTTTGAATTGTTTTGCAAGGGTGATTGTATATTAGCCTATCTTACACTGTGACTGGTGTCCCAAAGATCTTTAGAGTACTAAAAATCAAAAGCAAAGACTGGTTGGCCTTTGTGCTTTGGAAGTTTACACCACTTAAACTGGATTCAATCCTTTGGATAGTTGCACACTAAATCAGAATTTATGGCAAATGATACTAATTTGTTTGTTTCCTAAGGTTTTATTTTTAAAAATAAGCAAGAACATTAGTAGGAGGTCACTGGTGAACTGCCTAACATGTATCTTTATATAATTCAGTGTCTACCTTGATTTGTTTTCCTTAATTTCTAACAAATAGAAAAGGGACAGTACAATAAATGCCTTGGGCAGAGATTCTCTTATATTGCTGAAGCACCAATCACACTTATTTTGCTATATAACTGAATTTGGCTAGGTTATGAGGCTGTTTTCCTGTTTAGTGTTCACCACATTGCTATATTCCCTCATGCTGTGCAGTTTCAAGACTCATTTATTACATTCCCAGTGTTTCAGTCTTGGTACTTGCCATTTTGGCATCCAAACAAATCTCCTGACAGTGTTCCCTCACCACCTCATTGCAGCTATTTGTTAAGCGTGCCTTAGCATGTAAATGATAAGTGGTCTGTAACCTCATGAATATATTGCTGTTGTGAATTATCTGATGCTTACTAGCCTTCTTGCCACCGTCTTAAACCCACATAATTAATTGACAATAGCACACCTCTGCAGCCCTGTTTTAGAGTCTTTTGCAGGTTCAGCATCTCATACTGCTTCCCTCAGTGTAAAACAGCAGATTGTCTATACTAGAGCTGTCCAACTTCTGAGTGGATGTGGGGCTCCATGCTGCCCCATTCTGGTGACCATGCATCCTGAACACTGCCATCCTGTGCCATGTGCTTGCCCCCTCCTCCCCCATGTTGCATGATTGCTGTACCATATTGGCATCTTCTCTTGAGCTGCGTAGCCCCAGGGGTGTTTGGCCTTGCTGTCCCTTCCCTTAGGAGCTGGGGCAGGAAGTATAAGACAGAGGATGGAGGAGGATGCTGCAGACTCTGGAGGTAGCAGTTCAAGTGATGTAGGGAGTGCACTTAGACTGGGGGCATTTATATACAATCTTTTTTGTTCCATGATGTGCCATGGATCTGCTGCTTCAGAGCAGACTAAATTAATCAGTTAATTGAGTCTGCTCCACACAGGAGCTGAGGTGAACTGCACTGTGCCGCATGCAGTTGTATAAGTGGCCAAATGTGCGTCAGTGCACAGAAAATGGTGGCGTGCACTTTTCAACCAAAGCATCTCTGATGTGTTTTAGTTCAAAAGTGAGCTGCCGCCATTTTTCAGCGCTGACGCACATTTTGCCACTTATGCAACTGCAAGCGTCTCAGCGCTGGGTGCTTTTGAAAGTGCCCAGCACTGTGGCACATATGTAAAAATGTCTGGAGAGCGCAGGGGTTGCAGGTTAATCCCTTGGAGGCTAGATGTGGCCTGTGAGTCACCAGTTGGAGAGCTTTGTTTTATACCGGTGGCTTCTCCTTAACCCTGTACTGTTTTTCCAGTCTAAAAGCTTTGCTCTTCCTATCTCCTGTGGCAACCCATTTTCATATCTTTTCAGTAATTTAAATTTAAACTAGGATTACATGGATAAATTCATATTGGCTTTCCATTTGTCTCCCCAGCCTCTTGCTACAAGAAAATCCCTTGCGTAGAATGGGAAGATGCACGTGCTAGAGGCAGAAATAAATGGCATCTGTTTTGTTGATTAGCCTTTATAATCTGCTCTGGGAATTTAAGTAAACTGAAGAGCAGGAGGGTCACTACACTAGCATATTTGAAGGGATGCTAATAATAAAAAATTTGTTCCCTGCTGGTACAAAATTAGTGGTTACTGGATCATTCATTGTGGAGACAGAGAAGTTCAGTATCCTGCTTAGTCATAGGAGTGGGAAGTGTCTCATCTGTATGAGTAATTGAATATACAACAGCCTATTTCAGGTTGTTTTGCATCACTTTTCCTGTTAGGAGCTTTGCTTTGTATTTAAAATCATTTTTAAAACAGATGGTTACCACAGGTTTGGTGTTTTGCTTTCTCAAGGGAAGATCTAGGAATTTGAAAAGGAGGTAGTGGGAGATGCCACCAGTGCTGCAGAGGTGGTTGCTGCCTCCCCCTTCACTACCCCCCACCACACTACCCCATGGTAGATAGACTATGCCACAGCAGCAGCTGCTGGGGATTTTCTGTGTTACTGAAACTATTAAGACTCCTTCCCCCTCCAGCTCATGGCACACTGTCATCCCATTTCCCCACCTCCAGCAGGATTTGCCTCTAGGTACAGGAAGGGAGGACCTGCCCACTTCTCTTGCTGTCCTTTGCTGACTCAAGGGCTGGGTGAGCCTCAGCTGCTCTTGCCCTGCTTCAGCTGTGGCTTTTAGCTTTATAGAGTTTGGGTTATAGCCAGGGACAGTAGTGGTAGGTGGGTCCCCCTTTTCAGCCACTCCTAGTCCCTGATGTGTATCCTACTAGCCAGGAGCAGGTGCTGGAAGGGGAAACTGCCTGCCACTGTTGCCAGGCTCCTGGCACCCCATAGAGCTGCTCTCCACAACTGGAACCCTCCCAGGAGAACAAGACAACTGTGGTGGAAGGAGTAGTAGCAAAGATTTGTCCATTACTGTGGAGCCCAGCACAGCCACTCTTCACAGCTCCCAGCTGGAGTGGGTCAGCTGGAGACAGCACTAGCAGAGGATCCTGGTGTTTGAAGCAACCACAGGGAATTGGACCCACTTGCACGGGACTGACACTGTGGAAGCAGGTGGAAGGGTGAATGCACCCATGCTACTGCCCTGTCTAGATCCACCCCACTCTCTCTCTCTCGCTTTAGAATGGTCCCTGCAGGGATTAGTCACATTTTCTTTCTTGGTGTTGATCGCCCAGCTTCTGACATGATGTGGGGTCAAAGGGATGATTCTTCTTTTGAAAAGAAAATCTCTCTACTAAATCATCTGCCCATGCAAGGAATTTTATTGAATGGATGCAGATTTCATTCATTCCCTCTTTCTCCAAAACCTTTACAAGATCTCTCACCAGCGTTCCTGTGCAACCTGACTTTATTCAGGTCTTAATTACTGGATTGGAACATATCATAGGAAGAATGATAAATATCAACCTTTAGGCCATATCTTGGCTTGACAGATGGGACTTGAGCTGTAGTATGAAATCAAAGCAAGTTTCTAGTCGTTAGAAACTGCAAAGGCAAACTTCTAAGTATGATCTAAACAATTCTGTAATAGGAACTCTAAGTCGAGGGCTGTTGAGCCCAGTAGTATTTTGTTAGAACAATATAATTTTAATATACTGGTGTACACCTGTCTTACAGATTTATTGCAGTTGTCTGCACAGATTGGCCAAATAGACAGACAACAAGCAGCAGTAATCATGGTCCTCAAAGTACCCTGTATCTCTTTGTCCCCCTGAGCAATGCTGAATGTCACAGTAAATTTAGGTTTTCACAAATGACACCAAGTTTATTTCCAGTCACTGCACAAAGCACCCTCTATTTGTCAGTGGCAGGTCTGTGAAGGATCAAACATAGAATTCAATAATAGCTCAGTAACCCCAACTTACAGCCAAGAATTGAAAAAGTAGAATTCAGTCTTCTCCATGTAGTCTGATTTTTTTTTTTTTTTTTTTTTTTTTTTTTTACAACCCTGTGTATAAAAATAATTGTATTCTCTAAAAAACAAACAAAAAACCAACAACTTAACTTGTCAGATATATTTCCCCCTTATTAATTGCTTCACTTGTATTTGACCTACTATATAGAAGGGGCAAAATACACCTCTGTTGCTGTTTAATGTCCCTAGCTAGTTACTGTTATCCTATGATGATTTCAATAAGTAGTAATTTGTGAAATTCTCAGACAGTGAGTGGGGGGAAGCCGTATTGAAAGGCCTTCAGACTGCAGCCAGAAGTAACCGGTGCTGTAATTAATTATGCAGTGATGGTGCAAATAGTAAAAACAGAGCAGTACAATGGAGTTGCTGGCTGGAAAGTTTATTCAATGTTCAGAGGCAGGGAAAATGTCTATGGAACCTATAAATGAATTCCTGCAATGAAAGAGAGGACTATCAAAAGAATCTTTCAGCATGGATGCTGGAATATAAGATCAGCAGGGAGGTGGGGGATAATGTATTGCTGCTAGTAATAAAAGTTCTTTGGTGTTCCTGCTGTTTAATTGTTCCAGCAGTGCTGCTGGGTTTGCACGTGTCCATTATGAACTGCAAGTCGGCTGTCCCATTTCTGTGCGAGTCTCCCCTTTCTGGGAAAGTAAAAGTAGATGTGCTTAAAACTAAATTATGTAGGTATACAGTCTCAGGGCTACTGTCATTCCTATATGAATTTCAGGGTGTTGTGTATTTTGAGGAGCAAATTAGTGAGAGTTTTCAGAGTGTGTGTTCGTTTGTTTTTGTTTTTTTAAATTGCCTTTCAAATTAAAATAGTTGGGGAAGCCTTTGAAGAAATCTCATATTGACCTTGAATTTAGTGAAAATTATTGTTGAAAATCTTTAATCTTATATATGTATATATGTTTCAGCTATTAATTCCAAACAATACTCTTTGTCACTGGGTGCATGTACAAACGTAGAGATCAGGAAAGAAAAAGCATTTTCTAAACAGATACGGTACCAGGCTATTTTTAGGGCAGTTGAGGGGAAACATGCTGTTCCTCTGTGGTGCTTTTTGGGGGTGTTGCAAAGAACAAAATGGGGAAAGTAGAGGCCTGTGTTTCTTTTAGAAGAATGAAATTGCATTTTAAAATTCTGTGTTCTCTTGAGTCGCTTATAGATGCAGCTGCTGGTGGATTTCAGTGATATAGTGATCAGCATTGTAACAGATCTTTCTATTGTTATGAGAATACTTGTTCTATTTTACCATTCTTCCACTTAAAATGTATGCTTGACCTAACTATTTATTTTAAATTAATAGTTTCTCAGATAGATATGCTTGCTTTTACATCCTTTACATAGCAAGACTTGCCACTAAATAAATTTCAGCCTTTTAAGCATCTTATTTGAAGATGCAATAAGCAAATTACTTCCTTTACAAATTGATTGTCACTTGACACTTCTGCTAATGGAGCAGAATGAAGAACCCTTCTAGAAGCAAAAATTCCAATATTCTCACATCTCTGAAAAGCTTACATAATAACTGGCTCAAGGTGTTCCAAATATTACTGAGTTTGTAATAGAGAAGGTTGTCTGAGTGTGTTTGGTTTTTAAATGAACACGTCCTTGGCTTGCCTACCTAGCCTAAAGTTGAAAAAAAGAGATCCTAGGTTGTGAGGTTTTAAAAAGAGAGTGAGAGATGTAGGGGCAGAGAAATAAGGAGGTAGGCATAAATTGCTGAAACCACACAATTATAAAATAAGTAATGCAAATTGAGATGTTATGACTTGAATCATGGTATATCTACCTTCCACTGCTATGTTTTCTGATGGGCAGAGTGCTTTGGGGCATAGGCCGTCACTAGCTATTATGTGTGTGTTGTGGCTAGCAGAGTGGTTCATGATCAGGGCCTACATGTGCTACTACAAGGCAGTGCCTAGTAATGATAAGTGTTGATCTACTGTTACTACAGAAGCATCACCAAGATCTATGCTTCAGATACTTTTTTTTTCTTGGCATGCATATACAGTACACCAGACATTGCCACATACTTTCCAGACTTGCAGGTTGTCTTTTTAAGAAGCTTGTCTATAGTTGTGGACTTAAGACAACAAATGCTGCCTGCCTTCTTGATTCTTTTTGTTGGCACTCTAAGAGCAACTTCTATTAAGTCTGAAGTCATATTAGTCCTAGTCACATTGCTGCCAGCACCAGGAGTTTGAACCTAAACCAGTGAAAGGCAGCTGTCCTTCCCACTCTCTTTTTAATGATGGCTATTGGCTATGATCCTTCTTCAGATAATATATGATTATGATTCATAATATGATTCTATGAATCATAATATAGTATAAGCCTGAGGAAGATTCCTCAGTCTGCCTTCCAATACATTCTTGCTGCTTTCTTTCAGGCAATTGTTGCCAGTGCTGATGGGATTTAAAGCATAAAACAGATGCAGGAACTGTGCTAGTTTGTGCCTAATTTCACTTTAAAGGACAGCAGTAGCAGATAAAAACATTGCACTTCTGGAAGCCCAGCTAGGCCATGAAGTAAAGAGAAGCATAACCTCAGCATTGCCTGCTGAGAAATTTTCCCCAAGGTTTTGGATGAGGAGGGGAGGCAGAGAAGAGATGGTATTAAAGAACCTTTAGTCAGAGCAACCGTTTTACCCTTGAGGTGGGTGATGGGGAAAGGGAAGAGAGTGCCTTGTAAATTAAAGGTATCCAGGATATAAATGAAATTTGCATATATTTGGGGGCGATTTGTGACATAACGGCTCAATTAGGTATGCTCAAGTGTAATGCTGTTTAAAAGTGGATGTAATGGGTTGGGGATAGCTTGTTCAAGCAGTTTTTGTTTTTTCCCTGTGGTAAACACACTCCCTGCCGGGATCAACAGAAACAGTAAGGGTTATCTCACCCTCTGTGGTATTTTCCCAGACCAGTGAGTACGCCTGGGCTCAGGTGTGATGTCACTGGCTCCACATTCTTCTGTCATTTTAACTTCAGCCACTCAGTCTGTCAGTAAACTCAGTCTCTCAGCATCTTTCAAGGTTTCTTCATAATCTCTGTCAAACTCTTGAGAAGCAGTCCTAGCGTGGTGCTTGGGGCTTGTCGGAGAGCTGACCCACCTGTTCTCTCCCTCTCTCTGAACCCTGGAAGCTTTTAACTCCCATGGGGCCAGGCATTTATCTTTCTCAGCTGGCCCAGTCCCCTGGAGCAGCCTCACAATTGCTTAGTTATTGCCTGCAGGTGCACAGCAACCCCAGAGGTGTGCAGCCTGCTACTGTAGGTTTTCCGTTGTGACTAAGAATTTGCTGGCTGAGCCCTTTCAAATTCTTATCCTCCCTCTAGCAAGGGGAGCAAGCAAGAAAACAAGGCAAACTGCTAGTTTGTTTGAACATTTTTCAACAATTGTCACTTAATTTTTGAATGACCATTCAAGAAATGTATATCATGTATTGCCTTTCCCATTTTATTTCTTGAGAAAGAAGAGGCATGAATGCTGGCATGGACAAGGACTTGACAGTTACAGCCTTGTATTGGAAAGACACCAGACCATTGCTTGTTTGTTCTCCTAGAGCTAATCTTGTTCGTTAAAGTGCCCCAAGGGATGATGAGGTCGAACAGTTATAAACTACTGCAAGACCATTTCAGGCTGGTCATAAGGAAGACTTTCTTTACTGTCCAAGCCCCCAAGGAATAGCCTGCCATTGGAAGTGGTTCAAGCGCCTACATTGAACACCTTCAAGAGAAAATTGGATGCTTGTCTTGCTGGGATCCTATGACCCCTGCTGACTTCCTGCCCTTTAGGCGGGGGGCTGGACTCTGATCTTCTGAGGTCCCTTCCAGCCCTAATGTCTATGAAATCTTGGATGCGTGAAAATCGACTGGAAATAAGTTATTGGCTTCAGGCAATGGACAAAAACTACCTGTTATGTATACACATGCTGGCTTAGAAGATGAATCCTTCATCTCTAAACGCACCAGCTTCCATCCTAAGAACTAAAGAGTTGCTGTAGCTGCCACTATTAATATGTAAATATAGAATATCCTGTGGCTTTCCCTTTTTTAATTCAGGTGGGTTATACACCACAGCTTTCAGGATACTGTTACGCTGCTCTTGAAGTGGTGTGGATTATTTAAATTTCAGGGGGCATGTAAGGGATGATGGTGTTAGGGAATTTTTTTGTAATTTATCATAAGATCTGTGCTCAGCAACTTGCTCTTGATGTTGGACTTGTCTATTCCACAGCAACTTCAGATTGCAGAGGCTGACTCTGTTCCCTCACGTTGTTCTAGTTGGATATGTCCCTGGTAGACTTTTTGTAGCAGCCCACTTGAACTGCAGTTCAGTACTCTTAAGACCAGGTTACATCTGCCAAGTTTCTCAAGAAAGATCTTGCACGAGTAAGAACTTCCTTAAACTGCTGGGAATACCAAATAAGTGGGTTTTCAGTAAATGAGATCTGTTTCTTTTAAACCAGTTTTACTCGATACATGAGAGATCCAGTCCAGCCTTTTTTACTACTAATTTCCTATGGCAATGCACTTAAGCCATGTAGAGCATAATACAGGTTTTCCTGTTTATAGATAGGGGCCTACCAAATTTGCAGTTTTGGGAAATAGGGCAATGTCTGTGAAATCTGTGGCATCCACAAAATCCATGGAGGTGGAAATAAAAGTTACCAAGCACTGCAGCAGCTTGTCAGGGCAGACAAGGGGGAGAGAGGGGCGCTGCTTAATCGAAGGGCTGCCAGCAAGATGACTGCTGCCATGCTCCTTGCCACGGATTGGCTGCCTGCCATGTGGCCCCAGCTTCTCCACAAATTGGCAGTGAAGGGTTGAGCTGCATGACAGTCCTCACAGGCTGTTGGTGGCACAGGGTGGACAGGCAGCCCCTGCAGCCAGTCAGTGGTGAGGGGTGGGGTGACCAGGCCCCATTGGCCAATCAGAGGCATGGGGGGTGGGGCTGCTGCACTCCTCCTGCAAAATAGCTGCCTGGGCCTGTGTTCTGCCTGCAAAATTGGGGTGTAGCCCCTGTGAATTAGGTAAGTCCCTAATTATAGATGATAAATACTCTCACTGGCTTCTGCTCTGGCACCTGCCAGAGTGGCCTAAGATAACCTTTAGAACAACTTGAGATCCTTCACACAGTAGCATGTTTTAAATGAAGCTGTGCCATAATGCTCAGTACCAGTGTTGTACTGAAATAGTGCTATTGTTTTAGTGTAAGGTCAAGAGTAGGCAAAAAGTGTGCCCCAAACATGCAGTTGGGTTTACTTGCTCTAAACCAGGGGTGAATGGTGCCTCCTGAGTCTGGGGGGGGCACAATTTGTGGGCAGGCTTGTGGGTAGGCCAAAAGCCCCATATCCACTCCTATACTTCTGTGTCATGGCTGGGTGCCCTCCACCCCTTCCCCCCAAACACACTGCTGGCCCGCGTGGCAAAAAAACCTGCCCTGTCCTGAGCGGTGCTGAGTCTTGGGAGGTAGGGGGGGCACGTGCCCCCTCCATGCCTCTCTTACCAGTTACCTGTCCTCTAAACTGAACTACCTGCAAAGGAAGCCTTGTAGACCTCATTGTTCACAGTTCTATCAATTTTTCTTCATTTCCTCAGTGTGTTTTAGATACTTACTGGGCCCAATTCTGTCTTGCACCTTGTGTTATCTGTTGTGCTTTTACAACGTGAATATGCAAGATAACCAGATCAGGGTAATAGTATTTTCCATTGGTGTGAACAAATATGCAAGGTGTAGAGCAGCAGAGGATCAGGCTCAATGACTCCAAAGAGTTCTCCATTTAGCCAGAATGCAGTGCTGTTCAGAGACTCAGAAGTTCGTTAACAACTTCCTCTTTGCAGTTTCTTCTATTGTGACAGATCAGATTTCTGATGGTTCTCTCAGTGAAGTTGAAGCACTTGATAAACACTGAAAAATGAAAAGTAAGAGACCTTAACCCCAGCTAATTGTTCAGAGAGACTTTCAAATCTATGAGATAACTAAACATCAAAGATGGCCTAAAACAGGAATGATCCTGTAACATGTATTTCATTTGTCAGGGGTTTGTCTCATTCATATTAACTTTACCTATCTGAATGATCAAATATTAGACATAGCCAAGATTGGAAACTTTAGTGGGATAAATTAGTTCACGTACTGTAGAAACTAGAAAATTTTTTCCTGTTTCCAAAGTTGAGCCTTAATTCCTTGACAGTATCCCTTTCCAAAAGATTATTTCCAGCAGACCAAGCAAATGCTCCCAAGCTCTCTGACCAGTATTAATCAGTTGATACTGGCATGTGCAGCTGGGTTGTATGTGCAGTTCTTGGATATCCACAGCACATGGAGACCCTGGGATCAGGGAGCCCCCCTCTCCATGATCCTGAGGTCCCTGTGTACTAGCAAAGTCTAAAAACTGCATTTGAAGTCCAGCAGGGCGATTCATGTAGTTTTCATAGGTCCTGGCCCAGAAGGGCCCAGGGGGTTGGGAGACTCTTGATCCCAGGTTTCCTGTGCATAGGTATATCTAAAAAGACATGGACTGCACACATGTTTTTGTAAAAGGTCCTGGCACACAGGGACAGACCCTAGGGTCAGGGAATCTCATTGTCCCATTAAGTGGATAGCTGCCAATCCCCTGAGTAGACAAGTTTAGGGAGCTGAGTCTCCTCATTCCTCTGATCCCTGTGAGTTGTGTGCAGGGTTTACTTTCACTTTTACTTTTACTCAGTAGCCTACAGAACCTGCTCTTACCATATTTCTTGCATAGAAAACAGCAGCTGTTTTGTTTTTTTTTAAGTGTATTGTATGTAAGCAAATATGGTAAGGGGCACTCATCCAGACTACTTGATTCCTCAACACAACATACAGGCACAACATAGATAATTAGTGGCCAACCGTCACAACAGCCAACAAATCCTGGCTCCCTGGTGTGTGCCTTCACTACCTTTCCTTGCAGATGTAACTTCCTTAAATCTTTGCTCATGCAGAGATGTATTTTGGAATGCCCTGAAGATAAATGGAAACAGGGTATTTCAAGTGGGATTTTGGGAGAGTTCCCAAGTTGAGGATCCCATACAAAGAACACTACTGACAGCCTGCCTTTTCATTCAGACTGCCAATTTGTAGTTGTGTTATGGCACCAAAAGATAAATGGTATTTCTGGTAGAAAAAGCTGAAGCCTTTTATAGCTGTCAAAACCAGTACTTTGTATTCAACCTGGAATCCACAAGATGGATAGTGAAGATTGTAGGGCACAGATGTCACGTGTTGTCACTAAGAAGTACTACTCATTAGGTCCACTGCAGTGGGCTGCTTTTAAGCTGCAGCCTACTTCATAGTAGTCATCTCTTTCTAAATATTGTCAATATGATCACCACTTAAGGAAAGCTCACATTTTCATTATACCCAGCCCAAGTTTTTCAGTTGCTTTTTTTCTACCTACCAGCATCAACTTAATCTCAAGATTCAAACCAGATGTTGGGGGGGGGGGATGATCCTTGCACCAGTTGGATAGCTGTACTGTGAATGTAAAGCTGGGTAATTTGCATGCTGAATATATTGCAGCCTCTACCTTCTTTGCAGTGCAGCTAAAGTTCACTAAGGACCTACTGAACAATAACAGAGATATCTGGTTTTCTGTGGAACTTCAAATGGTAATGCTCTTACAGAGAGGCGTGGTCACCCTTTGGGAGTCTCTAGCCAAGAACAAACTGCTGCAGTATCTACCTTTGCAGCAATCCACATCTGAATCAATGGTGATATCTCATGATCTGTGGTGCTGAGTGCAACTGAAACATCTAACAACATCACAATGGGCATCCTCTGCCAACCTAACTAGTCCAATTTCCTGTTCAGTTATCCTAGTCTGTGCCCAAATGGACAGGTTATGGATGTTAGGCATGGTAAGGTACTCAGAGCTGTCCTGGCACAGCCTTCCCTGTAATTAACTAAGTATGGAAAATGTGACAATGGTGGGTAGCCAGATTGTCATCCTTACATATCAGTTTCTTGAGAAAAATAAAATGTCTTTTAAGAGAAGATAAAAATCTGCCCTTTTTAATGTAGGCATTGACAGGTTCTTTCAGCAGAAGGTGCCATATTTTCCCATGAAAATACTTTCCCACGAAAATATTTTCAGCAGAAGGTGCCATATTTTCCCATAGCCAGGGATACAGAGCCAAAGAACAGCATGAGTGTTCCCAACAGGTGTAGAACAGTCCTGATCATCATTGACTTAACTTGAGTCAGGGAAGACCTAATGGTTTGCACTCATAAGATCCAGTCTCTCTCTCACCATGGATGCAGAGAGACAATTATTGCTAATGTATGCCCCTCTGACTTCCTATGTTTTCAAGTTATGCTTCAATCTCTAGATTTTCTGTGCTCAGAGCTAGAGTTTAATCTGTGCTGGACAGAAATTAATACATCTATCCCCTCTTTTTATTCAGTTAGACTTGTGCAGCCAAAGCTAAGAGGTCTCATACTCTTTCTACAGATGCATAGAGAATGATTTCCAGTATCACTTTACTCCCTGACAGGTAAATAATTAACATGGTACTGAAGGAAACCCTAAACGCAAGGTCGAGGGACATAGCATATGCTGTGTAGCGTAAAGGAGAGGCAGGAGCCCAGGAGGAATGTAACAGGATGATTTCTGGCTGCATCAGAGCGCAGCTATTGTCAAACACATGATATCTTTCTCTACCCTGTTTGCTCCTCATTACTCTGCAGGAAAAGGTACTTTGTTTCACACAATTAATAGCCATCTCTCATAGCAAAACATCTTCCTGTAGGCTAGCAAGGCAAAAGTGTGGCATTTTTTAGCTGCTGTTTCATTAGTATTCCTTTCTAGGAAACGTACGTAGATGGATCAGTTTCCCAATAAGGGATGCTCATATTCTGTGGTATATCAAGGTTTGTTGAGGCAGAGTTCTTCTTTCCTCCCTACTCATTTTTTTCAGTTCTAGAAACACCTGTTCATAAACTTCTGGAAAAGTCATTTCTTATAGTAGTCCTGAAATTCCACTTTTCAGACTTAAGGCAGTCAAGAATTCTGTGGTCAGATTATCTTCTAAAGTAGAATGCCTTATAATAGTGTTTGGTCTCCACCCTTTCTTTCCAGTTTTTTAACTTTATTGATTTCCTATCTCTCTCTTAATCAAATTAAAAACAGACTTCCCCCTCCCTCCATCCCCATTAGCTTATGAATCTACTCCGGTCTTGCCTTTCTGGCTTAACCACCACTTTCCAGTTTACTCATGCCACTAATGTTGCCTTCTTATCTGTCCTCCATTTTTTATGTCCATCGCTAAGCAGTGGATTGCAAGAGGTACTGTGAGCCGTACTGAGCTCTCAGTTAAAATCTTGGGGTAAAGTCATAGTTTCATAGTTTCTAGAGTCAGAAGGGACCTGAGTAGATCATCTAGTCTGACCCCCTGCCATGGCAGGAAAGATTACTGGGGTCAGATGACCCCAGCAAGGTGTACATCTAGATTCCTCTTAAAGACCCCTGGGGTAGGAACCAGAACCACTTCTCTTGGAAGTTGGTTCCAGATCCTAGCTGTCCTGACCATGAAGTAACACCTCCTGATATCTAGCCTAAATCTACACTCTGCCAGCTTGTGACGGTTATTCCTGGTCACTCCTGGCAGTGCTCGAGGGAACAGGGACTTCCTCAGTGCCTGCTGATCCCCCCCTGGCTAGTTTGTAACAGGCCACTAGATCCCCCCTCAGCCTTCTCTTCTGGAGGCTGAACAGGTTCAGGTCCCGTAGCTTCTCCTCATGGGGCCTGTTCTGCTGCCCCCCTCATCATGTGAGTGGCCCTCCTCTGGACCCTCTCCATGTTGTCCACATCCCTCTTGAAGTGCGGTGCCCAGAACGGGATGCAGTACTCCAGCTGTGGCCTGACCAGTGCTGCATAGAGGGGGAGTATCACCTCCTTGGACCTGCTCGAGAGGCATCTGTGGATGCGTGACAAGGTGCGGTTATCCTTCCTGGCTGCATCCCCACACTGCTGGCCCGTGTTCACCTTGGAGTCAATGATGACTCCAAGATCCTTTTCCACCTCTGTACTGACAAGAAGGGAGTTCCCCAACCTGTAGGTATGGTGCCAGTTGTTCCTCCTCAGGTGCATCAGTTTGCACTTGTCAGTGTTGAATCCCATCCTATTGTCATCCGCCCACCCCTGTAACCTGTCTAGGTCCGATTGTAGCCTATTGCTTCCTTCTAGTGTGCCCATATCCCCCCACATCTTAGCGTCATCAGCAAATTTGAGCAGGGTGCTTTTTACCCCTTCGTCCAAGTCACTGATGAAGATGTTTGAACAGCGCGGGCCTGAGGACCAAGCCCTGCAGAACCCCACTGCCCACATCCCTCCAGGTCGAAAATGACCCATCCACCACCACTGTCTGGATGTGACCCTCCAGCCAGTTGGCGACCCAATTGACTGTGTGGGTGTCGTCACCACAGTCCCCCAGTTTCTTAATGAGAACAGGGTTGAAGGCCTTCTGAAAGTCCAGGAAGGCTATGTCCACTGCTACCCCTACATGTAATGATTTGGTAATCTGATCATAGAAGGCTACCAGGTTGGTCTGACAGGACCTGCCTGTGATGAACCCGTGTTGGTTGCTCCTAATCATGAAATCCCCTGCTGGTCCCTCTTGGATGTGTGCCAGAATAATTTTCTCGAACAGCTTGCCTAGGATCGAGGTAAGACTAACTGGCCTGTAGTTTCCCAGGTCGTCCTCCTTACCCTTTTTGAAGATGGGAACCACGTTGGCCCTCTTCCAGTCCTCTGGCACCACACCAGAGCACCATGAGTGCTCGTAAAGCCATGCCAGGGGTCCTGCAATGACCTCAGCCAATTCCTTTAGTACTCTAGGGTGGAGATCGTCTGGACCGGCTGACTTGAATATGTCCAGTCCCTCCAGAAGCTCCCTAACTAGTTCCTCACTAACCCTTGGCCTAGGTGTGCCTCCCCTGGGGCATGAGGGGGGCCCAGTGGTGGGGGTGGCTGTTCTGGTCCCTTAGGAAGATGGATTCAAAGAAATCGTTAATTCGTTCCTGTCTACTCTTATTCCTACAAGGCAGGAAAGCACAGGCAGGAGGTGAGGATCTTCCTGCCTTGCAACTTGGGTATTACAGATAAATATTTACAATATGGTAAGCTAGGAACCACCTCCTGGGATTGCTTGTCCCAATGGGCAACCCACCTCAAGGATGGCCTTCTCAGCCTTGCACCATACAGAGACCTGCTGCAACTGGTGAGTCCTCAGGATGCCCGTGTGAGGAGGAAGAGCAGATACCCAGGTGTGTGAACCAAGTAAGTTAGGGTTAACAGGTAGTTTACAGGGAACCCATTGGAACCGTTGGCAGAGTACAACCAGGTAGAAAAAGAAGGGGAGGAGGGAGGTATGAGTAGACAGCAAACCAATGAGGAACCAGTTATACAAAACTAAACCAATCTCACATATTGTACAACATATTTTGTAAGACTGTTATCATAATTATGGATAAGGTGCAGCTTTACATGATATAAGGTGCGTCTACCCCTGGATTCCAGTTAGCAAGGGGTACCTCCCCTCCTACAGGTCCAGCTGGGAGGGAACCTTTCACCTGGGGCTTCCCTTTGTGGGGGGGCTTATTTCAGGAATGCCTCCCCACAGGACCCAATTCCACTAGCAACTTGCAGTCCTCTCCAAGGAACCATCGACCAGGTCTCAGGGTCCTCCACTCAGTCAAAGGCCCCCTGGTGCTGTATGCCTCACACTGAGACCTCCTCTCCTGGCCCTGTGCGCCGCTTTAGGCACCAAGGGTTCTTCCATTTCTCAGGGGTGGGAATCCAGCCACTGCTGGCTGGGTTTACCCAGCCTTACGCCTGGCCCTTCCCTTTCCTGGGTCCTGCTGTAGTCTCTGAGGCTCTCTTAGTTCCTTGGCTGGGCCACACTGTGGGGCTCTGGCTATCCAGCCTATGCTGGGGCTAACCTGAGCAGTCTCCGGGCCAGCTCCCCATGTGCCGGTCTGAATGTCACTGCATCCAGCCCCCTGGTGGGGATACAGGCTCAAGCTGCCGTGATGCGGCTCCCTGAGCCCCATGAGCTGATCTGTGCACTGCTGGGGCGAAGAAGGGATCCTGGTGGGGAGGCCCTCTTCAGGCTCTTCCCTCTCTAACATCCCTTGCTGCATCCCCCCTTGTGTGGCTCATGCCGTTCCTTTTATACCCTCAGGGGGTTCCATCCCCTGAAGTTCAGTGGACCTGCAGCTGGCAGGTCTGAACTCGGTCCAGGAGCTCCTCACCACTTCTCTTCAGGAAAGGGGTGGTGCTGGCTCCTCACCACTCTTCCCTGATTGGTGGATGGGCTCCACCAATCAGAATTGAGAATTCTTAAGCCCTGGATGCACCGGGGCTGGAGCAGGTAAGTCCGCCACACTGGAATAAGTCAGTGTGACCCCTCTGAAACTAATGGAATTGAACCTGCTTCGTTCAGCAGCGTATTTGGCCTTGAGTCAGAAAACTTAGATCAGAGTCAGTTAAGATAAGATGTTTCCATTGGAATAGTCTGAGACCAGTGAACATGCTTGTTGTAATACAGACAAGTTACAAGGGTGGGCAGATGAGAATAGGATGCGATTCAACACCGACAAGTGCAAAGTGATGCACCTGGGGAAGAACAACTGGTACCATACCTACAGGTTGGGGAACTCCCTTCTTGTCAGTACAGAGACGGAAAAGGATCTTGGAGTCATCATTGACTCCAAGATGAACATGGGCCGGCAGTGTGGACATGCAGTCAGGAAGGCCAACCGCACCTTGTCATGCATCCATGGATGCATCTCAAGTAGGTCGAAGGAGGTGATCCTCCCCCTCTATGCAGCACTGGTCAGGCCGCAGCTGGAGTACTGCGTCCCGTTCTGAGCGCCACACTTCAAGAGGGATGTGGACAACATGGAGAGGGTCCAGAGGAGGGCCACTCACATGATGAGGGGGCAGCAGGGCAGGCCCTACGGGGAGAGGCTACGGGGCCTGAACCTGTTCAGCCTCCACAAGAGAAGGCTGAGGGGGGATGTAGTGGCCTGTTACAAACTAGTCAGGGGGGACCAGCAGGCACTGGGGAAGTCCCTGTTCCCCCGAGCACTGCCAGGAGTGACCAGGAATAACCGTCACAAGCTAGCAGAGGGTAGATTTAGGCTAGATATCAGGAGGTGCTACTCCACGGTCAGGGTGGCTAGGATCTGGAACCAACTTCCAAGAGAAGTGGTTCTGGCTCCTACCCTGGGGGTCTTTAAGAGGAGGCTGGATGAACACCTCGCCGGGGTCGTTTGACCCCAGTACTCTTTCCTGCCATGGCAGGGAGTCGGACTAGATGATCTACTCGGGTCCCTTCCAACCCTAGAAACTATGAAACTATAATATGTTGGGGATACAACAGAAGTAAGAGAAGAAGACAATTTTAGGCTGGACATAAGGAAAAACTTCTTTACTGTCTTAACCCCAAGGCCTGGAATAATAGGCTCCCTCCAGAGGTGGTACAAGCACCTACTCTGGACTCCTTTAAGAAGTGTTTGAACACTTATCTTGTTGGAATCATTTGACCCTAGCTGACTTCTTGCCCGTGGGGCGGGGGGCTGGACTCGATCTCCCGAGGTCCCTTCCAGCCTTAATGTCTATGAAGAAAGCTCTATGCAAATGTCTTTGCTCTGAGAGGATAATAAATTGTTATCAAAAGAGTGAAAGAATGATGTCAGAACTGTTAATTTTTGTAGTAGGGCTGGGGTGCTGGTGGAGTGTTGATGGTCCAAGAAATGCTTGATGAAAGGCAAGTGTTTTTTGTACTGCCTTTTAGTGAGACCACCTGTACAGCTGGAAGAGCTGTTGGACAGGCTCTTACATATCAAGTACCATTCTCATGTCTCAAGGAAGTGCACTTGATGCCTGAAATCTTGTCCAGCAGTTCTCTCAGTTGTACATTTGGTCAGATGAAAGACATCATAAAAAATCCTTGCCTTTTGTTAAATGTTGTGCCGTGTATATGCGTAACCTAATACCTACCTGTCTGCAAAGCAAATACAGTTCTACTGCCCCTAGCCACGATAATGGTTATCCCTTCATACTGGGCAAAGCAATCATCCCATTGAAGAAAGGTCAGGAAAACATTTTGAACCAATAACCATGTCACTGTCTTTGCTAGGTGTTTTACCAGGGAAATGCATCTCTGGGCTTGCAAGATGTACTGTATTTACTTGAGTCCAAGACTACTTCAGATTTAAATGACTCTCCAGTATTAGCTGCTACATGTGGAAAATTATGAATTTTGTTATAATTCGGTTCATCTTAATTTCATCCTCCCCTATGCCTCTGTGGCAGGGAAAGCAGCAGCAGGGGAGGGAAGCAATGGCAGGGGCAAGCAGCCTGCCCCTTGCCCCCACCAGTGCCTGTGCACCCTGTCACCTGTCTCCCCTGCCACTTGCCCCCTCCCTTCTCCTGTTCCCCCTCACTGCTTACCCTGTCCCACTTTTCTCTGCTGCTGGCACAGGGAAAACCACCTGCCACTGTCACTTCTCCCAGCACTGGCATGAAGTCCGTGTCCAGGGCACGAAGCAAATGATGGCTCTGCCTCAGACCAGGCAGCAGTAGCTCTGGCTTTGGGTTAGGGCCAGAGCTACATCAGCTCTCCTGTCACTGCACAATCTTCCCCGTGCTTCCCTTCGTCCTGCACTGTGGTCATCCCCCCTGCTTTCCCCTACCGTGTGATATCTGTGGGGGTCAGAGCTGTGGACACAGTAGCTATCTGCCCCAAACTGTATTCAAATCCAACATAAGGTTTGGGGCAGGTAGCTACTGTGGCCACAACTTCATGTTCATGGGGGAGAGAGGCCCTCACCTTGGATTCAAGTACATATGGTAAATGAGTTCAGTTCTTTGCATATTTACTATATTTACTACCTGTGATACCAGGTAAAAGTCCTTGATGTCAGTGTCAGACTCATGTGAACACTTAACTTCAGTAACCCCCACAGATACTGCTGCTGTCACCACCACCCCCACCACCACCATACAGCAAAGTGATGTTCAGCTTGATTGTTTAGGTTTCATTCCTTTGGCAAAACTTTGGTGAATTGTGTTTCATCAGAATCAGTTTGTGCACTGCTGATTGCTAGATGTGTGCCAAGCAATCCTTTTCTTCGGAGGAGGACCTAGCTTTTTCAGTATTATCACAAATAGTGAGAGCACACACAGGAATGAAGTCACCCATCTGCAGAAGTGTTTCCCTGATCTAGCCCTGGAGTACTACATTTTGATCAGCACACTTGTTAGTTTATTAAAAAAAAAAAAAAAAAAATACAATAAGCAGACTCAAAAATACTCCTTTTACAGCTCCATCTCCTCAATTAAATCATGCATTCCCCAACATCTCTCTTCTAAATTCAGTTTAGAATTGAAAACAATTCAAAGCTCAATCAAGGCTATTTTTTTTTCTTTGTCAGCACTGTTAAGGATCTGTGTCAGTGAAAAGAGTCCCTGTGGATAAGTGGGTTACTAGGATACAGAATAAACTCGAGTCTAATTAGGCAGTTACATTTGTCTTTAGGCTGTCTGGTATGTAGCTGTAATTAGAAGACTTTACAACTATCGCATGTTTGTTTGTTTTTTAAAAAAGTAAATACTGTTTCTTTAAAGTTATTTTTTTTGGGAAAAAAGTAAATTCTTAACAAAGGGGTATAAAACCATTTTGTCTGGTCTAAATAATATCAATGAAAAGCAACCAGGTACCTCCGTTTTGAAGGAAGCTGAATTGTTGCATATAATTAAAAAAAAATGTATAAATTGTGTTTTGGTTGGATAAGAACTGCCACAAGGTCTTTAGATCTTCTTGCAATGAAGACTGTCTTTAACTTATTTGCTTGCTTGCTCACTCGCTCTCTCTGTTACTTAGTCGCATCTGCTCATCATGATGACTAGTTTTTCTTACAGTTAACATTTATAAGTCCAGTTGCTGTTTGTACTTTTTCCTCTATATATGGCTTCCCACATGGCAATATCGTATATAGCTTAATGCCCAGAAAAGCGCAAGTACTCCCAGGAAATGCTAGAATTTGATCTATGGTTTATAATTTTGTGTATGTGTGAGTGCATGTGCCTGGTCTCCTCGTTCAGCTGTAAGTGCTTCTCTTTTCCTAGTATTACAGGTTTTCTCTTTATTGTTAATGTGCTCTAGTCTTAGGTGCATATGTATTATTTCCTTAATTCAGAGTTGTCTCTCCTAACTTTTCTCCCCCAAGCGCTGCACAATACTCTGATTTTTTTTGAATGCGCATGGATTGTTTGTTTCCACATTTGGATTGTAGCAGGTTTGGTAAAAGGAGTAGTAGAATACAAGTATCAGTACCATGTAACTGTTGGCATAAATGTTTTGTGAACTGTACCAAGTATGGATTTCAGATAATCCCATCCATGGGTGCTTTGTCTCCATGGTCATAAAAAGCGCCTTGTAGATCATTTTCTCAGTAGGCTTTTTTAACAGGCAAAGTGTTCAAAGCCAATAATGTTGCACAGTAGGGTTCTACCTATGTACTATGTTTATAGGCTTCTTTTCTAATCCACACACTTTCTTTCCCTACTGCCTGACCCATTGTTCTGTAATTATTTTTGTCATCTTTAGAGGTTTAACTTATGCTGCAACTTTCCCCTACCCCTAGTTTTCCATAAAGCAGCATGCATAAGAACTGTGCTAAATAATTTAAAAACTGTGCTCTTCATCTGCCAGGGAGCCAGCACTAAGTCCTAGCTCCACTCCAGCAATGAATGTTATTGCAATGAATTCATGAATCAGAGTAAGGTCTGCAGTTCCCTGGTGAGAGTTAGTTATTTCATTAGTTACTTAATGGAAATACAGGACCCTGAAATAATAACGATCCAAAGCCCTCCATCCTTGAAGCTGTAGGGATTTTTTTTCTCAACTGCCAAGGGAAACCATATTTTCATATTTGACAGGAAAACAAACGACAAACTTAAGCATTTTGCAATGATAAGCAATCATCAGGGATCTAAGTTTTCCATTTCCCACAGAAAAATGGAGTAAACTGTGAATTTTAATTTTTACCGGAGGCAAACACAGATTTCTCATTTTACTGGAGAAAACTGTGGATTTTGCAGTTTTGGGATGAGCCCTCTTTGCAGGCTGGCAGAGTTCTAGGCTTCAAGGGGCTGGGAGGGAATGGGAGGAAGGTTGTCAGGCGGGGGCACCATGTGCATATATATGGACGTGGCTACCAGGCAGCCTGGAGAGCAGCTCCCGCAGGTAAGTGGGGGAGGAGGAATTGAAGCCCCCATAGGGAGGGAGGGAGTAGAATAGGGTTAGGGCTGGGGCTGGTGCTGCTGCCCAACCTGAGCAGTGCGTGGTGCTTGGTGCCCGGGGTTGCAATGCACAGCCGCAGGGCCCTGATTGAGAGTGGAATGGGGCCATGGGTGGCCCATCCAGGGTGGGAACGGGGCCAGCTCCCCACCAAAGCATGCATGCCGAAGGGGCAGGGGGGACCCATGCCCCCCAGATCTGTGCAAGGTAGGGATGGGACAGCCTGGAGGCTTGGGCAGTGTGGGGGCTGCTCCCCACTGCAGTGCACACTCCTTGGGGGGCAAGAGGAAAAACCATGCTCCCCAGATCAGTGTGCTGGGTGGGGGCTGCACACTGCCCACTTCAGGCTTGTGCTTCTGCCCTGCTCCCCTCCCCCAGTGCCTCCACAACCCAGTGTGTGTGACCTGGCACTGCAGGGAGCAGCTGAGCCATGCAGGAAGCTACCTGCTGCTGCAAGCTCTGTGTTGCCTGGTTGCATCCCCTGTGCGCTACCCTGCACTGTAGCCCCTGCTGCAGCCATGCAGGCAGGGGACAGCTTGCTAGGGCAGTGCAGAGCTTGCAGCGGCAAGCTGTTTCCAGTGTGGCTCTACTGCTCCCTGCAGCACTGGGTCACACATGCCAGGCTGTGGAAGTGCCAGGGGAGGGCAGCAGGGCAGGAGCCCACAGTGCACAGCCTCTGCCCTGTGCACAGAAGTGGTTGGCATGGATCCCCTTGCTCTCCTGGCAATGCACGCTGCAGCAGGGAGCAAGCCCTTGCCTGAGCCTGCAGTAGTCAGGCAGCAGGCAGGGTGGGGGGGAGGAAAGACAGGAGAGGAGTAGAGCTGGGTTCTGCTCTGCTGCAGCAGCCACCACCTCCCTGCTAGAGGCAGGGGGCTGTGGACCTGGGTTCCTGGCCCTCTAGCCCTGGCAGCTCGGAGCCCCCTATGGTAGGGTTGCGGGAGCAGGAGCTGTGGGTGGGGGGTGAGGGGCACCAGTAGGGCTGGTAGGGGTTGTGGGGGGAGCTGAGGGCCTAGGAGCAGGGTTCAGGGGGCTGTGGGAGGAGAAGAGTGAGTGGCACCAGCAGAGTTGGGGGCTGTTAAGGGTGGAGTGAGGGGCACTAGTGGGGGGACAGGTGACTGGTAGGGAAGGGCACAGGGAAGCCTACCAGTGCCTCAATTGTTATAATAAAATAGATTCTAAATACCTATGTATTTTGGTGTTTGATTTTTGTTTTTGTATCATGGAAAGTCAGAGCTCCCCCCTGCTCCCTTCACTGTTTTCCCCCCTGCTGCTTTGTGGTGTTGTGCAGCCCTGGTATGTTGGTGCCCTTCCCCTGGCCATGCTGTAGTCCCTCGCTTCCAACCCACAGTCCCCTGGCCCTTTCAGTGCCCCTCACTCCTCTCAGTCCTTTAGCCTTGCTGGTGCCCCAGCCCCCTAGTGTGTGGGCATAGATGAGGCTGTAGGCAATACACTGGGGGGTGCAGTGGGGGGCACATGGCCCCTCAGATTTCTGTGCCCACAGCAGGGCATGGGGCTGCAGCATGACTGGACTGACACCAGGCAGGAGCTACTTCTGGCTCAGCAGGCAGGACCCAGTGCGTAAGGAAGCACTGCATTGCCATGGTTGGTAAGTTGAGGCATCCCCTGCCTGCCTGGCAGCAGCCAGAGGTACAACTGTGCTGCTGCTGCTGCTGGGAGCCCTGTGCCAGCCAGGCTGTCATGGCAGCCAAGGTGTGCTCCTCTACTCTGCTCCCTGCTGCTGCCAGGCAGATAGGGAGCACCTCACTTTGGCCATGGTGGCACAGTGCTCGTGGTGGTGTTGGCAGTGGCAGCAGCAGGCCTTCCCTCCCTTCTCTGCCGTCCTGCATCAGGTCCCACCTGCTAGTTATCATTCTGTTCACATTTTATCTTTAAAGATGGATCGACCATATTGAACGGACATTGTGTTCTTAGCGATTGTATTTGAAGGGCTTCTGGTTTGTGTTCTAACATCCCTTCTCACTCTGAGGAGTGGCGATCCTGTTGCTGATTGCATAAAGCGGTTCGTTTCTCTGGAGGCCACAAAAATCACAGACACACACTCATTAGATGGCACAAAAGGTGTATTTGCAAATAAGGTCAGAGCAGAGTCAAAAACTCAGATTACTCTGAACCCTCGAAGGAATTTTGTGGGCTGTATTTATCTTTTCCCTCCTGGGCACGTGTGCAGAAACAGGAACTCTTACAGCTCACTTCTGTTTCATACAAGCATACGTGTGGTTACATCACTACATACATCGCATGTATAGTATAATTAACTACTTAAGTATGCAGGGCGGAGAGGTAAATATGCATCAGCTAATTAAGCATGCTCAGAGACTACTATAGGTCACCAAGAGTTCAACCCCCCCCCTTTCAAGGACACAGTCAGTTGAATTCCAGCTTCTGTATTCTGTATGAGAGAGGCTAGGGAGAAGCTGGGGGAGAGTCTGCGATTTAGCATAAGAAAAGCTGTGGCAAGGCTGGGAAAGGAAAAAAGTCCTTGGCAGTGTTTCTTTCTTATCGGGTGCAAGATGCAGGCTGTGCATTTCTAACAATATTCCATTTCTAACAATATTCCCCCCTCAAGATGCTTTCTGCTCCCCATTTTCATTTAGGCAGATCAAGATAATTACGAGGAATTTTTCTGAGTACCATGACTTTTGCTACAGTCTGCGCTTTGAGGGGGACTGCTGCAACTTGCATCCCTTCAACTGTGGTGGTTATCAATCTAGTGAGACAGTACTCTCCTAATGCCACTTAGGAAAGATCCCAGCTGCGGTTCTCATCCCATTCTTGACCAGTACTCTTAACATCCGCCTTATCACTTACCAACCATTTTGGGGCCAAAGGAAAAGCCCTCCAAGGCCACTGTTCTCCGGCCTCTTGGAGTCCCCCACAGGCCCAGCAATTGGTGAGATTGAAGGTACCTGCAATTCTTTCCATCATGTCAACATACAAATTTGTCCCTGGGGGAGCAATTGGGGGAAGCAGGGATATAGGCTGGCGGCTAGGGCTGCTCAATCCTGCTTCTCTTACTACATAGATAACAACAAAGCATATTAAGATTCCCACCATATTCTCCCTTTCTTGAGATCAAATACAGCCTAAACTTTTTCTTTTTACTTTCTTGTCTAATTTTCTGAACTTTGATTAAGCCGTCTCAGGTGCAGTTGGAGATCACCAGTAGGTTCACAGCTCCACTTGCTGGCTTCTTGTTCCGAGGACGACTCAGCTTCCGGAATGAGTTCGTCTTGGGAGTTGGTGTCCTCTGATGCTTGTGGATGTCGTTTCACATGGGTACGGTGTATCCAACGGTCATGGCCAGCAATCTTTACAGCGGTGTGGGTTGTTAGAAGTACCTGGAAAGGGCCACTCCACCTCTCAGTCAAAGGTTCCTTTTTCCACCGCTGCACCAAGACCCAGTCTCCCAGGCAGAAGTCATGTACCGGTACGTCTAAAGGCAGACGCTGAAAGGAGGCTGCATACCTGTGAAGAGAAGACAAGACAGACTGCAAAGCAATAACGTACATATGAAGCTCGCTATTGCCTAATTCAAAAGTTACATTTTCTCGCATCCCAGGGGGAAAGACTCGAGGGGGTTTGCCAAACATAATTTCATATGGGGTTAATTTAATGCCCCGTTGGGGAGTGTTTCGAATGCAAGTAAGAGCTAGCGGCAATGCTTGAGGCCACTTAAGGCGTGCTTCAATACAGATTTTGGTGAGTAGAGTCTTTAAGGTCCTATTCATGCGTTCCACTTGTCCTGAACTCTGTGGTCTCCATGGTGTGTATAGTTTCCAAGTGATCTTGAGAGCTTGTGCGACTTCTTGAACTACCTTTCCCACAAAGTGTTGTCCTTGATCCGACTCGATGGATTCAGGCAGAGAATACCGGGGAATGATCTCCTGCAACAAATACTTCACTACTGTAGCTGCAGTGGCAGTCCTGGTGGGCCATGCCTCGACCCAACCAGAGAGCTGGTCTACCACGACAAGTAAAAACCCATGATGTCCGGACCGTGGGAGCTCGGCAAAATCAATCTGCCATGCTTGTCCAGGGTACGCTGCCCAGGGTCTACCTCCCATTGACACAGGGGGTTTCCTTCCAGGGTTTACTTTCTGGCATGTGATGCACCTGGTAGCAATACGCTGAGCTTCTACATATAGCCCTGGGGCTACTGCTTGGCGGATCACTAGATCACCCATAGCCAAGCCTCCCATATGGGTTCTTGCATGAAGCTGATGCAGCACTTCCCGAAGCAATGGCCTGGGTATCATGACCTTTCCTCCCGGTACTATCCACCACCCCTGGGAGTTCTTTTTTGCACAAGCCTTCTGTGCAAATTTATTTTCTTCAGGGGAATACTGCGGGACTAAATCCCGGACGTATGGCCATATGGCATGGGACAAGGCCTGCCTAGATACTTCCTCCACTTCTCCACCAATAAATGCGGCTTCCTTTGCTGCCGCATCAGCCTTCGCGTTTCCAAGCTTATGCTTTTCCTCAGCAGCCTTCCCATGGGCCCGCACATGAATGACTGCTACCTCTTTAGGCTGGTGGAGTGTCTCTAATAGCTTGATAATCTGAGGGCCGTTAGCAATTTTATTCCCAGAAGCCGTAATGAAACCCCTTTCTTTCCACAATAGTCCATGCGCATGGACCGTAGAAAAAGCATAGCGAGAATCAGTGTATATATTAACCTGCTGGTCTGTCCCCAGCTGTAATGCTTGGGTGAGCGCAGTGAGTTCCGCGGCTTGTGCCGACCATGAGCTCGGCAATGACTCCCTCCATACTACCTTATCCAAGGTTACCACTGCACATCCTGTTTGTCTTTTTCCATCGATGACAGAGCTGGAGCCGTCTACGAAGTATTCAGCATCTGGGTCTTCAATTGGGTCCTCAGCAAGATCAGGCCGCACCTGTGTGGTTTGATTCAGGACCTCAAGGCAGTCACGCGTTGGTTTCCCTGGCTCCGGCAGCAAGGTTGCAGGGTTCAAGGCTGTAGTATGTTTGAAAGTAAGTCCTGGATTAGAGAGCAAAAATATCTCATACCGTGATTGTCTGGAGGGGTTGAGAAACTTTCCTCCCTCAGTCCCTAGAATCTGGGGAACTCCATGTGGGGTGTGTATTTCCATATCCGCACCCATGACTATCTTCTGGGCTTCTTCAACAACCACTGCTGTGGCTGCCACAGCCCGAAGACAGGTTGGCCACCCGAGTGCAACTGGATCTAGAACGTTTGAGTAATATCCCACGGGTCTCCAGGTTGGGCCTGATGGCTGTGTCAGCACCCCTGATGCGACCCCTCGATTCTCATGAACATACAGTCGATATGGCTTTTTACTATTTGGGATGGCCAGGGCAGGGGGCTGGGTTAATGCTGCCTTAAGCAGATCAAAGGCATGCTGCATTTCTTTATTCCATTTCCATTCAGTGAGACTCTCCTTAGTCAGGGAGTCATACAGTGGTCTAGCCTTTCCACCATAATCTGGTATCCATAGTCGACAGAACCCAGTTAGCCCTAGGAATGCCCACAGCTCCTTGGGTGACTTAGGTGAGGTTAGACCTTGGATTGCCTGTATGCGATCTGCACTCAGGGCTCTGACTCCTTTTGAGAGCTTATATCCCAAAAATGTAACTTGAGGCTGACATATTTGGGCTTTCTCTCTAGAGACTTTATATCCTTTTTCCCCTAGAGTGTTTAGCAGTGACCTGGTAGCTTCCTCGCAGAGTTGCAAGTTTTGGCTTGTAACTAGCAGGTCATCCACATACTGGAGGAGAGTCACTGCAGGGTGTGATCCCTTCCACTCCTCCAAGTCCTTCTGAAGGGCAAGTCCGAAAATATGGGGGGCTGCTATGAATCCTTGTGGAAGAACTGTCCACATGAGTTGGGCTTTATGGAAAGTATCTGGATCCTCCCATTCAAAAGCAAACAATTTTTGACTCTCTCGGTGAAGGGGAATGGAGAAGAAAGCATCTTTCAAATATAGCACTGAAAATATTTCAGCTTCCCCCGGTACTTGTGTCAAAATCGTGTGTGCATTCGGGACTACAGGATGGTCTGAAAGGACCTTCTTATTTACTGCTTGCAGGTCTTGGACCAGTCTGTATGAGACCCCATCTGCCTTCGGCACTCCAAGAATGGGGTATTATATGGTGAGGACCCTTCCACTAGCCATCCGCACCTCTTGTATTTCTCTATTAACGGCTTGAGTCCAGCTCTGGCCACTCGGCTGAGTGGGTACTGCTTTACCCGAACGGGCCCCTCCCCATCCTTGAGTATGATCCTTACTGGGGAGACCAACTTAGCTCATGCAGGGGTTCCATCAGCCCATACCGAAGGGTCTACTCCAGTCATGTGATCTTCAGAACTTACTACAGGGCGTCGGTCCTCCAGGAGAGCCATCTGATAGTTCGAGCTCTGCTTGACAGGTAGCTGGACCACCATCTGGTCGTCTCTGAAAAAGATCTCAGCTTGCAATTTTGTGAGTAGGTCCCGCCCAAGTAGTGCAACTGGGCAACTTGGAGAATATACAAAGGAGTGCTCAAGCAAATAGTCCCCCACTTTGGTGAGAAGTGGCTTACAAACAAGGAGTCGGGGTTGCGTTCCCTCAGTCCCTTCCACAAGTATATGCTGTTCACTAGTTCCTGCACAGGGGGGTTTTTCTGGAATCATTGAAAATGTAGCCCCAGTATCCACCAAGGCTTCAAAGTTTTTGCCACCAACCCTAATGGTTACCATGGGATCTTCTCGGGCTCCAACCCGAAGGGTAGTGGTCTTAGATCCCCGTCCCCTTCATTCTGTGTCCTCACCCTTTTCCTCTGCCCACATGAGGCACCCGCCCTTTTCCTCTCCCCCTCTCTCTTCTCCTTTAACTTTGGGCATTCCCTCTTCCAGTGTCCTTTCTCCCTGCAGTAAGCACAAACGTCTGCTCCCGCTCTTTCTCCTTTCCCTTTCTGCATCCCAGCCTTTCCAGGGTTACCTCCAGTTATAGCAGCTGCCAGCGCTGCCATCTGTCGCTGAGCCTTTTATCCTCCTTGCGCTCCTGCATATGCTCACGATTCCCATATACCTTATATGCAATTTCCACCAGCTCTGAAATCGGTTTCCCAGCACCTCCCTCAGTTTTCTGTAACTTCTTACGAATATCAGCAGCGGATTGACCAATAAACATAAAATTTACCATGCGTTGATTATCTGGGGCTTCTGGATCTAGGTCCGAAAACCTGCAGAACGCCTCATACAGCCTCCCGAGGAAAGCTGAGGGATCCTTTTCTCTTCCCTGTCTCACTTCATACAATTTAGACAGATTAGTAACCCGAGGCACTGCCTTCCCCATTGCTTCCACTATAATCCCCAGATACCGTGCACTCAGCTCTCTTCCTTCTGCAGTATGATTATCCCATCTCGGTTGCTCAACAGGGCAGGTATCATGCAAGGTACGACCAGCAGCTCCCTCAGCTTCTACCCTGGCTGCTGCAATGCGCTCTGCCATCCCCAACACTAATCTCCTCTCCTCCGGGGTCAGGAGGGTTTGGAGCATTATCTGGACATCAGCCCAAGTGGGTCGATGGGTTTGCCCAATAGATCGAAACAGGTCCCTCATCTTTTCAGGGTCTTCATGAAAAGAGGGGCTCTGATTCTTCCAGTTAAATAAATCTGAAGTACTAAATGGGGTGTAGACAAAAGTTGCGTTGCCCCCCTCTCTGATAACCTCTCGCATCGGGCAATTCAGCACCGGCTGTGATTCTACAGTCTTGCGCAAATAATAGCCCTTATTCCCTGATTCAGATGGGGCACTTGGCTGAGGCTCACGCTCTGAATCATTAGGTATGCTTTGATACGCTGGTGGTGGTTTCCCTGAGGGAGGGAGCGGTGGTGCAGAGAGACTGGATCCCGAGGAGGTGTCTGATTCATCCTCGCTACCTGACAGGGTGACCGAGAGCGGGTCCGATACTCAGTCAATTCAGAATTCCCCCCCTCATTAGACTCAGGGAGTACAGGCGGTCCTCCTCGAGTCTTTCCTTTAACAACCATCACATGAGACTTTACTAAGCATTTCTTAATCCAAGGTGGCTGATTTTGAACCATCCACAACCAACAATCGATATAAGGAAATTGATTCCAGTATCCGTTCTGCATAACTATTTCATGGATAGCTATGACTTCTTTTACTACAAAGGATCCTTTCGGGGTCTAGTGGACCCCAAATGTTGGCCATTCGAGTTGACAAAACTTAATTAAATCACCCTTTTTCATCTTCACTCCATAATCTGTCTGCTTTGCAAATTTACTGAAGTTTTGTAATATATAACTTAAAGGCGTATCCGAGTTTTCTACACGGGAGCGACCCGCACCCATATGCCCACAAAAATGCGCCCAACACGCACCAAATACCAAAAGATCCTAGTTACAGACGGTTCGCATATACCAGGCCGAAAATTTTCCGGTATTAAACCAAATTGAACGCGTCTTTGTTCCCGGATCCAGACCAAATTGGGCAAGGGAGTTCATATACTCACTCAGATACCCCAGAGATCTCGATCAGAATGCCAGAATGTGTGTCTGGCATCCTCAGAAACCAAAAATTTTGCACAGGAGCCTTTAATCTCTCGGGTACCCCGACTCACGTCTCAAACCCCCTGGGCAAGCCCAAAAAGGCGGCTCGGTGCGCACTCCCCGTGGTGGTAGAGACGATTTTGTCACTGAGCGTATTTGCTAATAGGGTCAGAGCAGAGTCAAAACTCAGATTACTCTGAACCCTCGAAGGAATTTTGCAGGCTGTATTTATCTTTTCCCTCCTGGGCACGTGTGCAGAAACAGGAACTCTTACAGCTCACTTCTGTTTCATACAAGCATACATGTGGTTACATCACTACGTACATCGCATGTATAGTATAATTAACTACTTAAGTATGCAGGGCAGAGAGGTAAATATGCGTCAGCTAATTAAGCATGCTCAGAGACTACTATATCAAACCCCCCCGCCTTTCAAGGACACAGTCAGTTGAATTCCAGCTTCTGTATTCTGTATGAGAGAGGCTAGGGAGAAGCTGGGGGAGAGTCTGCGATTTAGCATAAGAAAAGCTGTGGCAAGGCTGGGAAAGGAAAAAAGTCCTTGGCAGTGTTTCTTTCTTATCGGGTGCAAGATGCAGGCTGTGCATTTCTAACGATATTCCATTTCTAACATTATCAGAGGTCATCGTATCAGCTAAATTGATAGTTCCAGCTGAAATGTATGAAATTTATCCTACAAGCTGATTTCCATGACCCCATGTAGTCAGAACAACGAATGTCCTCCTACTTTTTTCAGCCACAGCTAGGGATCACAATTCTGTTTCCTGAGCCATCTGTGTGATTTGTCATAATGTTATTAGCTTTGGGTCTTTTGCTTTCTTGGCTTGTTGCCCTGTTATCGTTGTCTAGTTTAATAACGGCACTGGATGGTGAAACTTTGCAGGCTCAGCTGTTACTGCTAAATACAATCCAGTATCAATATTCATCAGTAGCTTTGGGTGATTTTTAAATATTGAAATGTACCAGAGCGTACGTAGTCTTATCGGTTTCTTTCTCCAATGAAATAATCCAGTGATTGCCCTGCAGTAATGAGAGTATGCGTGTCCTACAGCTTGCTTTACCTGAGGCTTATCTCCTGAACTTTGCTTGACTTGCTCTTGTGCCCTTTCTACCTGGCTGCTTTCTGGAGCCTGTGCTGCAAGTCCTGTCTGTTTTTGATGAGCTGTGCACTCAGTTCCGACAGTAGCTTTCTAATAATGTGGTGTTTTCCTGCAGATGAGGGGAAATTAATCGTATGGTGCTGTTGACATTGCATCGACTAATTCTGACTTAAGAGCACAGCAAAACGCACAATGTAGCTCTCCAACCTGGCAGATCAGCTTGTTTGAAAATAATGAGCATATGATGTCCATATGCCTTTTTTTTTTTTTTTTTTTTTTAAACCTGATTTCACTGACATGTTCACCTTTTCGGGCATGGACATGTGATACATTTACCATAGAGTACACTGACTTGGCATTTTTAGTAGAAGTGAGAAAATGGAGCAGACACATGAATTGCAACCACCAGAGTAAATTATCCCTTGGAGAAAACTATAGTAATTTTGCCCTGAGGTTACTTACTGTGGCATAAGTGTTGTTCCCTTAGTCCATTTTATCACAATGTACATGCTTGGTCATTGCAAACCAGCTCCCCCACCACCTAATGGTCTGGTACTATAATAGCACCTACTATTGGTGCTTTCCAATGTGGAAGATGTTTGTTCCTGATTACAGAATCAAATTTGAGATAAATTACTCTGTAATAGTGGCACGTATCCATACCAGCACCTATTCTTTAAGATATTTTCATTTCAAGGCCAGCATTTTTGGAGCTTCTGTATTTTCATGATATAATAGGATGTAAGAGTATGGTGAAGGTCTTATTTACAGTCCTTTGCGTAGTTTGAAGGATAGCTAGCGGAAATCTCTCAAGAACAGTCTTATGGAAAAGTTGCATTGTAGATTCAAAGCTATAGTAGCTGCCACCTTATATTTCTGTATGTAACATTTGTTGCAAATCTGTACACATTGAAGGTCTTGCAGTGCTGCATCTGTCTTAATATGAGTCATTCCCAGTAGAATTTGCTTTGTATTGATCCATCTATTACTATCATAATGCCAAAGATTAACCGAGTGCTTGGTTCCAATCACTTGAAAATGCACAGAACAGTTTAAGTACCAATTAAATGTATTTTCTTGTTTCTGGCATAGATCTAGACCTGAAAAGAGATCTGCTCATAAATGCATGCTCTAAGTAAAATGTATTCATGTTTGAAATCATGCTAGATAATAATGTAGCAATTTTATAGCTGCCCTGGTTATTCTGCTAAAGAAGTCATGCCTTCCTCTCATTGTGTAGGGAAATGTAATGCACCAGTGCAAATTGCTGCCTCGTGGTGTTTATATGCTCAAGATAAATCTGGCCTTGTAAGCAAATGTGCCGTGAGCACAGTTTGGCAATGATGACGTTGTTAAACAAAGTCTAAAGTTGTATATTAGGCATGGGCATGCATGGGTACACATGTCCTGTGAACCATATGTAGAAGTTAAATTATTGACTGAATATTGTAAATACATTTTCTGCAGTCATTCTCTGCATACTTAAGATGTGAATGAGGCGAAAACCCAAGTCCAACCAAAGGTTGAATCCTTGTTAGGAGGCTTCTTATGATGAAGATGCATCTCAGAATGTGTTTCTTTCACCTGGGCATTTGCTAACCTGAACTATGTCCCACACCTGCAGAAGCTTCATACAGCAGACAGGTGTGGCTGTCACACTGGATGGTGCTTTTTCATAATACCACTAATTATTATGCCTGTCAACCAGGGGTGTCCAAAGATACAGGCCTGAGTGAGCCACAAGCAGCATGCAGAGTGTGCTGAATAGCGCTGTGTTGTATGTGGTGTGCACTCCAACTTGTGTCCCGGAGCAGTGGAGTGGCTGCTGCATGATGCACAATAGGGCTGTGCAAAGCTTCGGTCCCTGATTTAGTTCGGCAGTGATTCCGCCTGATTTTGGTGGCCAAATTTCTGAATTGAATCAGAGGACCCTTTAATCTCTCTGAATTGAATTGGAATCCTCCTAATAGATTCGGAAAGGTTTGGTGATTCGGACATATACACAGCTTTAAATTTTTTGTCTACATACCTCTAGGAACCAGGTGGCTTGTGAATGCTGCGATGCTGGGGCACATGGAGCGTCCCACAGAAGCATGGGGGGCTCCCACTTCTGGTCCACTTCCGAGTCCGTGGTGAGCATGCTGGGGGGCTGCCCATGCCCCCCCAACTTGGTGACTGGTGCTTCCTGGGTTGGGGGGGGCACTCGGGGTCACCCTGTGGCCAATCACTGAGCTGAGGAGTTTGGGGAGGGGCCCCCAGCATGCTCCCCGGCAGACCCTGAAGTGGACCGGAAGTAGTTCCGGTCCGTTTCTAGGTTTGCTGCCAAGCATGTAGAGGGGTCCCCTGCACTACTGTGGGATGCTCCATGCGCCCCAGCATTGCAGCGATCATGAGCCATGCCTGGTACCTCAAGGTATGTAAAAACAAAAAACCCCAGAAACTTTTAAAGCTGTGTCTATGGCCGAATCGCCAATTCTGTGAATCGGCACTGAATCTTCAGATTTGGATTTGGCCAAATCAAATTGGGGACAGTGATCCAAATCAACAAATGGAATCGGGACAGTGATTTGGGCCAAATCCAAATCGACTAGGACCTGCTTCGCACACCCCTAACGTACAACCCTGGTGCAGCCATGTGCCCTTCCAGGGCTGTGTTGCCCAGCCCTGGAGTGGCTACAGCAGAACCTGGCTCAAAGCAGACCCACTCCAGGATGTGCACTGGAACCAGAATATGGGACCGGCCTGTGGGTCTGGTGTGATCTGTGGACCAGCCTTGTTTTACGCATCTGGCCAACTCATCCAGTTCATGGGGCTGGATGAATTTAACACCTCTTCTATAGGCACTTATTTTTTTGTGTAAGAGCATTTGTTTCACATTGATTCTTTTTTCCAACAGAAAGTACAGTAAAAAAATAAAATTTTACCTTTAAAGTATTGAAACGCAAATTGTGTTCTGTTTTTTGTTGGTACCCACGGCCACGCAGCTGCCTCTGCCGGTGTTGTGGCTTGAGGCATAAATTAGATTGAATCAGTCGTGCATATGGTGGAAGAGGCTACAAGATAAAACTTGAATGCAGCACATATTTTTTTGTTGGTGGCATTCTGCATGCTAACACTGAGTTTTGATTGCGTTTTCCAGATTACCAGAAATGAAACCCATCACATTAGTGTGCTGCCACTTGAAAAATTACATTGGAACATTTGCCAAACAGACCAAGCAGCAGCTGATCACAACAATATATCATTTTTGAAAGGAGGTGCTGGCAGTGCAACAGTGTATAACATATATGAACTACCTTCACAAAGAACTGCATGGGTTATTGGGTTAACAGGGTGTTCCAGAAGGTTGTAAATACAGCTGCAGTTGAGCAACTTGCTGTATCACCATGGAGCACTTTGTGTTTGATTTCAGTGGTGTATGCTGGATTATATATTATTATATCAATTCATTTAAAACTATTCCTTTTATTTAACTAGGCCTGTACATAATATTTTGCTTTTAAATGCACCATTGATAATGGGCTGCCAGTAGCCTCAGTAAAACATTACCATGACAGTTTCAGAGGTAGACTGTCAGGATGTTCAGATGGTAGAGGCAGTTTTAGGTTGAAGACTTTTACCTGTTCCCCAGTAAAATGTTCTGAAGAAGCTTTGTTTTCCATTAATATTTATTTGCCTTCAGTCATCATTAATTGGATTTTGAATCTAACATGGAATATTCAAGTCATAATCCAATTTCCTTTTTTTTTTTTTTTTTTTTTTTACCCGTGTCTGGAATACTTCACGTAGGGATCTGTCTGTTAATATGGCAGGTGCACTAGCATGAGAGGGGGTGCTGGCATGCTCTAAGAAAACAAGAAATGTTCAGCTCAGGGTTTGTACATCTCCCAACAGTACGCCTTGGGTTGAATCTTGGCTTTTTTCATAAGTGCTCAAATCCAGCCATCCCTTTATTATAAACAGCATGTGACTTAGTAATTACTCTAATAGTGGCTGGTGAATACAGATAGTAGCAATTGAATGCAATATGGTAGTGGTACACTGTTCAGAGGCTAGTAGAAGACCAAGTAACAATACAAGTGCAGACTTAAGAGTGGTCTCACCCACGTGCCCCCACTCCTACCAACAGTCTCCCCTATGTTCCCCCCCACCAACCCTGTGCCCCTTCCCTTGTTACATGGTTCATCCTGGCCCTGGGCTGAAGCTCGAGCTGAATCACTGCTTGCCTTGGGCCTCTACTTGAATAAAAAACAAGGCTTCTTCCCCACAATGTTGATTTTGGGGGGAAAAAACTTGTCTTGGATTCAAGTAAGTATGGTAACACAGATGTACGGTAGTGAATAAAAACAGTATTTTACTAAGTGTATATATAGCAGCACTTACTGGTTGTCAGTGTTGTATTGCAGAAGGGTGTAATGCAGGGAGGGATGTCAAGCTCATCTCGCCCCAGAGGCTGGTACGCAGGCTAGATTGGACCCATTGACCCCCACCCCCCCGCCCTTCCCCAGCATACCTGATCTGGTGGCTGCCTGACGCTTGTGCTGTTTGTGGGTATTGGAGCAGCCAGAATGGGTGCTATGGCAGTCTGGCCTGAGCAGCAGCTGTGCTACATGTGGTGGCTGCCCTAGCTGCACTTTGTAGCATGTGGTGCCTGCCCCTGGCAGCTCCAGGACTTTACCGCACACGGTGTCTGCTCCATCTGGTCTGGGAGCCACATTGAATGTTGTCCATGTGAGCAGTGTGTGCTCTGCATGTGCCAGAACAGCTGGAGCAACTGCTGTGTGTGGCACATCTCCCAGAGCAGGTGCTGCGGGGAAGTCTGACTATGGTAACCACCATGTGTAGCACAGCTGCTGCTCTGTTCAGTCTGTGCCCCACATGGTGCCTGTTCTGGCTGCTCCAGGATCTGTGCTGTATGCAGCATGAATCCCAGGTGGGCTGGAAAAGCTGCCAGATCAGGTATGCTTGAGAGGAGGGGAGCGGGGTGGGGGAAGTGGTCCATGGGCTGAATTTGGCCCAGTCACCAGCCCTGTACCATGCCCCATGTGGGTCTGATCACATTCAGGGGCAGGACTGGGGGTCCATATGGCTGGATGTTTGATACCCTTGGTGGAGCAGATCTGTCATTCTGTATTACAAGACTTATAGGTAGAACTATTGTTTTAAAGATCTTATGACAAATGTAGGTATTCTGCAGGCTTTTTGCAAATAAATGGGGATTGTTTGAATGATACAGTTTTTACAAGATAGCTCCAGCAGCCTCAGTATGAAGAAGACAAGATAAGCAAACCTAGCTGTTTTTTGCCATGCATAATTGCTCTTAGGACCAAGTGAAGTATGCCAATGTAGAACAGCAAATAAGTTTCTGGGGGTTGACTAGCAAGCAGAGTGAATGTGACCATTGCTTGCTGTGCATGGGCTTCAATATGGGAGAAACAGCAAGAAAGACTTGCAACAAACAGACTGGAGGATGCCACAAGGTGATAAGTGCAATTTTTTTATACGTGTCAGTTTGTAAGTTGACAAATAGAACAGTTTGCCTAATGCATTTTTATACATATTCCCATATTTCAACACACAAACAACACTGTGCTTGTAAAGTCAGTACCATTCTTGGATGTCTAACCAACATGCATGCATGAATGTCAGTAGAAAAATTTTAGAGGCTGTTTTACCCCTCCCCCCCAGTCTTGGCCCATTCTTACGGTCATAGAAAATTAGAGTTGGAAAAGACCTCAGGAGGTCACTCCCCTGCTCAAACCAGAACTTTCCCCAACTAGATCAGTCCAACCAGGGCTTTGTGAAGCAGGTCCTTAAAAACCTCCAGAGATGGAGATTACACTACCTGTCTAGTGCTTTACTATACTCCTAGTGTGATAATTTTTCCTAATATCCAACCTAAACCTCCCTTGATGCAACTTGAAGCTATTGCTCCTTGTTCTGTCATCACTGAGAGCAGTCCAGCTCCATCCTCTTTGGAACCCCCTTCGGATAGTTGAAGGCTGCTATCAAATCCCCTCTGTCTTTTCTTCTCCAAACTAAATAAGCCCAGTTCCCTCGGCCTCTCCTCTGAAGTCATGTGTCCCAACCCCGAACCATTTTCGTTGCTCTCTGCTGGACTCTCTCCAACTTGTCCACATCCTTTCTATAGTGGGGGGCTCAAAACTGGACACAGTACTCCAGATTTGACCTCACCAGTACTGAATAGAGTATGTCTTTAGTCTTGTTGGCAACAAGAGCACACTGCTGACTCATATCCAACTTATTGTCCACTGTAACCCCCAGGTCCTTTTCTGCAGAGCTGCTGTTTAGCCGGTTAGTCCCCAACCTGTATCAGTTCATGGGACACTTCCATCTTAAGTGCAGGGCTTTGCACTTGTCCTTGTTGAACCTAATGAGATTTCTTTTGGCCCAATCCTCCAATTTATTGAGGTTACTCTGAATCCTAGTCCTACTACAGTGTATCTACCCTACTACACCCCCCAGATTGGTGCCACCTGCAAACTTGATGAAGGTGCAGTCCATCCCATCTTCCAGATAGCAGCCCTATATTTGCCCTTTTCCAATAGTCTGGGAATTTCCACAATCAACATGAGTTTTCAGAGATAACGGCCAGCAGCTCTGTGGTCACATCAGCCAACTCCCTCAGCACCCTTGGATGCATTGCATCTGGCCCCATGGACTTGGACACATTCAGCCTTTCTAAATAGTCCTCAACCTGTTCTTTCACCACTGAGGGCTGTTTGCCTCCTCCCCAAACTGCTGCCAGGTGCAGTAGTCTGGGAGCTGACCTTGCCTGTAAAGACTGAGGTAAAAAAGACATCAAGTACTTCAGCCTTTTCCTCCTCATCTGTCCCTAGGTTGCCTCCCCACATTCAGTAAGGGACCCACACTTTCCCATATCTTCTTCTTGTTGCTAACATACTTGTAGAAACCCTTCTTGTTATGCTTCATGTCCCTTGCTAGCTGCAACTCCAGTTGCACTTTGGCCTTCCTGACTTCATCCGTGCATGCCTGAGCAATGATCTTGTACTCCTCCCAAGTTGTTTGTCCAAGCTTCTACTTCTTGTACGCTTAAATTTATTGTGTTTTAAATTCACCAAAGAGTTCTCTTTGCTAAGCCAACCTGGTTGCTTACCACATTTGCTGTTCTTCCTGCATATCAGGCTGGTTTGTTCCTGTGCCCTCAGTGAGGTTTCTTTAAAATACAACCAGCTCTCCTGGACTCCTTTCCCCCCCAGACTGCCCTCCCAGGCAATCCTGCCTACCAGTTCCCTGAGGGAGTGAAAGTCTGCTTTTCTGAAGTTCATGGTCCTTACTCTGCTGCTCTCCATCCTTCCTTTTGTCAGGATCCTGAACTCAGTCATCTCATGGTCACTGTCGCCCAAGTTGCCATCCACTGCTACATCCCCCAACAATTCTTCCCTGTTGTTGAGCAGTAGGGCAAAAAGAGCATGGCCCCTATTCAGTCTCTCCAATATTTGCATCAGGAAGTAGTCTCCAGAGCTCTCCAAAAACTTCCTGGATTGCTTGTGCACTGCTGTATTGCCCTCCCAGCACATGTCAGGATGTTTAAAGTCCCCCATGAGAACCAGGGCCTGTGCTTGGGAAACTTCCACTAGTTGTCTAAAGAAAGCCTCATTTACCTCATCCTCCTGGTCTGGTGGTCTACAGCAGTGGTCTCCAAACTTTTTTGATCATGCTCCCCTATCAGTAAAAAAATGTTGAGCATGCATCCCAATATATGTATATTTATTTATTTATAAATTATATAATGCTACAAAAAATCTTTTTGGGTCTCACTAAAAAAAAATTATTGTTTTCTTCCCGCACCCCGCTGGATCGTTTTGCACACCCCCTACTTTGGAGACCACTGGTCTACAGCACGTACCCACCACAACATCACCCTTGTTGCTCTCCCCTCTAACCTTAACCCAGAGACTTTCAACAGGCCTGTCTCCAGTTTCATACTGGAGCTCTGAGCAATCGTACAGCTCTTTTACATGCTGCACAATTTCTTCTCTTCTCTTCTGCCTGTCCTTCTTGAACAGTTTGTACCCATCCATGACAGTGCTCCAGTCATGCGAGCTCTGTTATTCCAATCGTATCATAGTTCTGTGACTGTGCAAGGGCTTCCAGTTCTTTCTGGTTGCTTCCCAGGCTCTGTGCATTCATGTGCAGACACCTGAGGTGACTAGCTGAATGCCCTACTTTCTCAGGAGGAATGAGGCCTCTCCTGTTGCCCCTTCCTGCTTCTTATTCTTCCAGGTCCCACACTATCCCGCTTACCTCATGGCTAACCTCAGTTAACTCTGCATTCACTGTGCTGATGAGTGCATTAAAAGGAGTGGTAAAACTCAAGGAAATAAATTAGTAGGAATTAAAGAAAAAATTAAATCCACAGAAAGTCCATATTTTTGCTTTACATTATAACGTATTGTACCTCTTTATGTTCTTGAAATGTTAACTGATATGTGTTTGAAAACAGAGCAGCTGGCTTTAACATCATCATCCAGAATTTAGAAGAGTGTTTTGTTTTTTTTGTTGGCTGTGGGTTGGGAATAGTTTAGCAGAGTGATGGTCTGCTCTGAAGGAATGTAATACTGTTGTGAAACTTGTCACTTGGGTTGTCAGACTTTATTAGCGTCGGTCATCATGACGTCTGAGGATTTCAAATATTTACCTAAAAGAACCCAATATTTGTAGGTTTTTCTGATTATAGTCTTGGTGCTAGTGTATTGTAACTGTATGGCTAATCCATTTTTTCCTTTCCTTTCCTTTCCTTTTTAGATGATCTTTCCTTGGAGCGGCAAAACCTTTCCATGTTCTCAGTGGGTCCTAAGCAACAGCAAAGCACAGTGGGCAGCATGACACACATGGCCTTAAAAAACATTTCAGAACCCCAAGACAATTTCCTCCACGTGGTTCTGCCATCAATCACTTCTCCCCTGGTCATGACATTATCTGATCAAGAAAGAACAGTCAAAGGTTCAGAAGGGAGAAGCATACCAATGGTAGATGTCTCAGTAACTAGCAGTGAGGTGTTCTTAAGTGACAATGAATTTGTTGGCTCGCTTTCAAATGCACAGCGGACTTCTTCTCTACAGTCTATTGCAACAATGCATGACTCGAATAATGTGGTAGAGCCACCAAGAGAAACATTAGGAACTGTACTGCTAACACCTTCATTATCAGTTTTTCCTTTACTGTATGATGTATTGAAAACAACACCGCAAAAGACAAGCTTAAGTGTTGTTTCTGGACACAGTAACTCTCCCACACAGTTGAACTCTTTTACCCCAGATCATGAAATTCTGACTGTAAACAGAGACTTACTTTTATACCCCACAAAGACAGATATTTATTTAAGTTCTTTTGCATCAGAGGTTTTGGTGGCTCTGGAGAAAAATGTAGATGAAAGCTTGACATCTATTTCACTGTCCTCAGTTTCTTTGCCTTTTGATGCTGCATCTGAAGGGTCATCTGTTCTTATGCAGCAATTGGATAAAGATACCCAAGTTACCCCACATGCTTTGGCAAAAGGTACTGGGCAGTACATTAAAACTTATTCTGGTGTGAATAGCAGTGCAACAGAAACTTTGGATCTAAGGACTTACCCTGTTGCAAGCATTTCTAGTTCAAAACCTGTTCTGGCAACCAGCATGGAACCTGCTTTGTTTTTGACTAGTCTTCCATTTGTGTCTTTCCCAGTTCATTCAGATGCTGTTTCCTCCGATTCTGATAGTTTTCTTATTGATGACTTGTTTACAAGCGTGTTTTCCCATGAATCCTCCAGTACAACACCAAATATGCCTGGCAGTTCAGAAATACCCAATCAAGTTGAGCCCTTCAGCGAGCTCATAAGCCCAGTGCCTTTCAGTAGACCGTATGCTTTGTGTTTGTACTGCGACTTGGCCTCAGTTCCATCAGAACAGGGCTTTT
This sequence comes from Crocodylus siamensis, assembly GCF_052110815.1. NCBI lineage: Eukaryota > Metazoa > Chordata > Crocodylia > Crocodylidae > Crocodylus > Crocodylus siamensis. Next base: position 105,438,094 of record NC_143398.1, read on the forward strand.
CAGCAGAAAATACAGAACATGATGTGGGTTCAGGTGATTATATTGAAACGTTATCATTCACAGCCTCAGAGGTTAAAGTCATTACTCCATTTACAACAGTAAAAGCTGACCAGTATGAACAAGAGGAATCTGCTTCTGAAGTCTTTGATACTAGTTTCCCATCAAGGCCTATTGTTTCGTTTTCCTCCAGATTTATAGAAGTCTCTGAGCCAAACTGGGTTTTTTCAAGCACTCTCAATGTTGACCGTAATGTAATGCCTACAACAATATTTCCTTCATACAGTCAGCTCTCAGAAGGAATTTCATTGGATATCACTTCTTCTATACAGTTCTCCTCTGTTACTGAAACTGTTACGTTAATGTCCACTATGACAGTAGAACCTTTTAGTAGCACCAGTGTTCTTGAACCAGCTTTTACCGCAAATGAGAGCAGCCCATTAATTACAATCAAACCTACAAATTTGCTGGTATCACCTGACTTTATGCCATCAGAATCTGTATTTTTGCTTGACAAAACTTCTGCAAATTTGTCAATAGGTGAATCATCTGTAAATATGTCAGATTTGTCAACCATACTTCTATCAACACCTTTTCTCTTTGAACTTAACATCTCATTATCTTTTTCGTCAGCTGCATCAAACTTTTACTCAGTAACGCCAAGTGATTTATCAACACTTTTACCTCAAATTTTGCCTACACTGCTTGGAACATCTCTACATGTTAGTGATCTCTCTAGTTGGGATTCAAGTAAGCTGCCTGCTACCGACAGCAGAAGTGCAGAGTTTTCTCAGTTCTCTCCTTGGCATACTTCATATTTTAATTCAAATACATCTTCTGTTCCAGTTGCACACATTCCTGAAATAACACCATCATTTAGTTTTCATCCCGACTTTTCCATGTCACTGGAAGCAACGTCAATCTTGCAAATGGATTCTGAAGTGTTGTTTACCTCAACTTTCACAGAAGCTACCTCTCGGTTAGAGTCTTCGCTCTTCTCCCTTGAATCAGTGGTTCCTACTCTGGTGCTCTCCATGTCTGACTCTGAGTCTGTTCTCACCAGCAACACCTTGATTGATGAAACACACTTGACCTCATGGTTTACTACCATTTGGATAACTCCTGTCATAAATGTATCTTATGTATCTTCCTCATTTTTTTCAACTAGTGCAGCTTCAGATGAGGATATTGGTGCTACTGTTAACCATACATTGCTTTTAACCTCTTATTCTAAGGCCATTGCTAGTACAGCGTATTTTACAACTAATCCATATATGCTGACGTCATATGCAGATGTTAGCAGCATTACTGTTGCATCTACTGAGTCAATTTCTGTGGTCACATCATTTGTCCCTACACAGTTGCCTCCGTCTGTGAATACTACCATTGAATTTGTCACTCCAGCAAGAACTACTTTACCTGGGGTTACCAATATAACAAGCTTGACTACTCCTGCAGCAACCACCATCACTAGCACAGTTGACCATAGTACAACTACTGAAAGCAGCTCAAGTGTTTCATCCTCCACCGCTGCCTCCTCTTCTTCCTCCTCCTCTACTGCAATCGCCACTACTCCATCTGAAGCTATAAGTATAACATCTGCCATGACTGCCACCAGGCAACCATATGTGTGTGACATCACTGTTCCCGACACTTACTTAGTCACAGCTGGTAAGATATTTCTAAAGTCTTATTTTAATGTTTTTCTTCTTTTTTTTTTTTTTTTAAACTCTACCTTTTACCCTAAAGCAGTGGTCTCCAAAGTGGGGTGCGCAAGATGATCCATTGGAGTGGGGGAAGAAAATATTAGAACTTCTACTTATATGTATATTTATATAAATATACATATATTGGGGGTGCATGCTCAAAATTTTTTTACTGATAAGGGTACGTGATCAAAAAAGTTTGGAGACCACTGCCCCAAAGGAATCAGTACAACGAGCTACCCCTTCTAATCCAAATCAATTTAATTTAAATTGCATGTGTTTGTATTAGATAAGTAAAGAAAAGAAATATAGCAAGAAATTTAAGTCACTTAAATCTTTTAGTTGTGTTTCCAGGTAATTATGTCACATCAAGAGCCAAATTTCCAAAAAAAACTTAGCCTGTATGACCATAGATGCTGTCTGTGTTTGCATATAGTCACTTGTTCTTGCAAATTATGACTTTGTACAAAACTTGTTTTGCAAGCATCAAATAAGCACAGATGGTGCTTTAAAACTGCATGTAGGGATGTTGAATTGATGATACTTTATACTTCGGATTGGCACCATAGATTATTGTCATGGCACTGTTTCTGTTTGTTCAGGTCACGTGATCCCACAAAAATTTCTTGTAAAGTTGTTATATTTGTTTGCAAAGAACCAAGATTTTTTTTAAAAGGAGGAGAACGTATAAAGTGTGTGTGCGCGCGTGTGTGTGTGCGTGCGCGCGCGCACACACGCTTTGAATCATTTTTATTGGACTTGGTGTCGTTATGACTTAAAAAATGGAAATCTGTCTTTCTAGTTTATTGACAAATTAGCAAGGTATAGCTAACTGCAGTTGTTGGAAGGGTGAGATGTATTCTATAACCTTCAGCAAAACATACAGTTAAGTTTTATGACCAGAATGTGTTCATGTGCTACATAAAGTAGAAAGTTCATGGTTTTATTTTTTTCCAGACCCAAGAGCAACTGGGTATGTTAGCAGTAGGATTTTTTTTGACTTGTTAACAGAATAAATTTGCTATGCACACTATTGATGAAAAATAAATATAAAACGCCAAGATGCCACTTCAGTTTCTTTCTTTAATCAGTCACAGTTTAAAGTGTGATTTTTTTTTTTTTATTTTTTTTTTTAATTTATTTATTTAAGTTAACAAAGCACTCTTGTAGTTTTTGTCTTGAAAGTGTTTTCATATTCAACATCCCTGCCTCTCTGGGTAATCAGGTTCGTATTTTTTATTTATTTATTTGATAAATTGGTTTGGAAGCTTTATTATGCCTTTTATCAGCAAATATCCACCACAGCTATTGAACTGTGATCTGCTTTCCATTTTGGCTCATGCGTTCTCTACAGAATTATTAGCTATGTTACAGTAGCAGGATCTTTATTACAAAGCACAAGTACAAAAGAATACAGTTTGACTTTCAGATCTGGTTTAAATGTCATGGCTATATATTAGAAAGACTGTTATTTTTACCAGCAAACAGAACAAAGTTGATATTGGAAAAAAAATGAGAGGAAATGAACAAGGAACTCATGAAACTATTTACAGTAATTTTTCTAAGTATGCTCCATTTTACTGATCTCTTAACCTGCTTTTTCATGCATTATACAATTTGAAAATGCAGCATTGAACCAGGGTATCTAATACAAAGATAAAATGTATTTACTGACTGATGTTAATTTCTAGTGCTGGCCCGAAGAGCTAATCTAGAAAATGTCAGTGAATCCATCAGAGAAGTGCTGAGAGTTCAATTCAGGCGATCTGTAGAGCTGGAGGTAAGTGGTATGGTGTGCCTATGCACTTTGAGTGATATGATAACATTAGAGCATTTTCTTTTTTTTTCTTTTTTTTTTTTTGTGAAGTAAGATTATTAAGACAGAAATGTAAATCACAGTTATTCAAAGTTAAATATATAAAGCCATATTTTTCTTACATTTAATACAAGTACAAAAATCAATGATTAATAGTATGACATTTAGGGCATTTTCTGTTCTCCATGGCTTGAAAAGGGAGTTGCCCCCTACAATTTGTCATTCTTATTGGCAGGTGAGGTGAAATTGTGAATTGAAAATCTTTTACCTTTCAAATGATCAGGTTAGGGTTTTGGTTCTTTGTGTTGGCTGATGAGCAAAGAGAGGACCTTTTGCAAAATCTGTCCTAATTTTGTTTTGTTGTTTTCACAAGTACTTGCAGGGGAACAGAGGAAATCAGGAACTTGGGGCTTTTTGAATGGAGGAGGGACATGCTATTTTCAGACAACTGAAAGACTTCAGAGAACTAGATCTGAGATCTTCCATAGTGCTTTCCCCCCTTCATCTCCTGTTTATAGGATTGGCTTTTGTTTATAGAAGCTTAGATTCCCATCTGCTTTGAGGCTCAAATCTAGTCAAGGAATCATCCTTACAGTGTTTCAGCACTGTTCCCAAGTCTAAAACTCAGTGCAAACTAGAGCTTAGGTTTAAAGTTATGTTCCTAAAGACATATTTTTTTGTGGGGAGGGGATGGACCCTAAGGGGGGTTTTTGTGGGGAGGGGAGCAGGGGAGGATGGGTTATGACTTGGATCTAATCATAATCGGACTTGACAATGTGGAATGTAGGAAAAAATGGGGAAAAATACATTTTACTCGCTTCTTGATTTAAAGCCTGATGCTGCAAGTCTTATTCACAAGAAGTAATACCTGATTTTAGAGCGTCCTTTTGAAATTAGTGTGACCAACTCAGTAATATTTAACCTGAGTAATTGCAGAAGAATGAGCCCATTGAAGAACAGACAAAGATACATTTACAATGACTTATGTGAAGATGGCATGGTATTTTTGACAGGTTTTCAGAGAAGTGAGATGCCTTAATTTGCCTTGTTGACAGTAACAGGGATTTATTGCATCTTTGTTCTGGCATAATACTTGAAAAGAAATGCCAACTATCTGCATACAGAGTGCAGTGATTATATCTTAAGCCCTGTTTTAGATGAGTTTAGCCTAGTACATTGAGTGCATTTATATATACTTTCAGTAATATTGGGTTAGCTTTCTTTATTTCTTAGCTGTTGGCACTCTGAGAGTACTTTGAAGTGTGTTCAGAATGTCTGGTATGTTTTATTCAGTGTTTTCCTTTCAATAAAACAAATTGGAGAAAACCTTTTTGATTGTTTACAGCTTTCTACCTTTTCTATAGCTTTCAGTCCACCATGCTACTTAAGCACAAATGCAACATCTGGTCCTGTTTTGTTTTTCTTGTTCTGTTATCTTCACATCTTCAGAGTTAATTCAAGTTTTTAGTGGAGGGGTGCCCCTATCTTGAGTTTGGTAGGGCTTATAGTTGAAGTTCATCATAGGAAATACTCTTATCAGTTACACAATCACTCTGCTTCAGTTTGAGTGTTATTTTAGGGTGTGGCCATTCTGACTGGGCTAACCTTAGAGTAGTAAGGACATAGCCAAAATACAAGGAGATTACATAATTTACCTCGCAGTCACAAAGTAAATTGCTTAGTCAGGACTTTCATCTGGGATCCTGTTGGCTACCAGTACCTTCCTTTCAAATTACAAAAAGATATTGGCCTTAGATTTACGTATTCTTGGAGAAATCCTTCAGTATGATAAAACTTGCCTTTTCACTTTCAGGTTAGTATATTGAGGCCCCACTCTACACATTAGATCTATTGTGCAATAACCTTATGAACTGTGCAATAAATTTAGACTAGTTACATGTGGAAATTAAATATCAGGCCTTAAAAGGTCCAACCAGCTACAAAGTTTTTGCTTGAAAATGTTTAATAACTTTGTAGCTGGTTTCTGTCCAGCTTTAATTTGTACTTGTAGGCAGTCTGCAGTTGCAGCAGTCTCCCAGGTGCTGGGGAGCACAGCGCACCCTGGGACTGGGAGATCACAGCCAGTGTGTTGGGCATGGGGGCATTTCAGGCAGCAGATGCTGCAGTCTCCCAGCTATTATGATCTCCCAGCTATGGCGTGCTCCACACACCCGTGCTGTTGGGGGACCACAGCAGCGGGATGGAACGTATTGGTTCAACTGAATATGGGTGTGACTTGTGTTTGCTGTCATGAGGGGGCCATCATGATTTGTTTAGGGTCATTCTCTCACTGCAGTTGGAGATGTAGTATGTAGGAGAGTGACAGATTTTCCCTCATAGTGAAACAGAAAGTTAAAAGGAAGAGGCTTTTATTTCCCTCCTTCTACCCCCTTGGAAAGTGATGTTTTGTGGGTCTTCAGGGCTACCTGTCACAGTGCAGACAAGTTGTTGAACGTTAGGAAGCTATTGACTATCAGCACCAGGGCTATGAACCTCTGAAGCAGAAAGGAAGAGGACAAGGGCTGATCTGTTTATGGCTGCTGCTAGGAAGTTGGACTGCCTCTTCGATGTCCAGAGGGAAATTCCGGAGCAAGAATGCCAGAAACACGATGCAGATGAGAGGGAAGAGAGAAGATGGATTTCATCACCTCTGGCTTTACCTTAAGAATACAGCAGGAGCAGCAGCATGAGATCTGTTTGAGTAGGATCTGAGTACAAGCTGGGTACAGCATCGGTCCTGGCTCTAGTCCAGATCTAGGCTCCTGCCATGGCCGCCTCCTCCTCTCCCTCCATTGTGATGATCTGTGGGGAGGTAGCCAGCCCGTGGATGGAATACACATGATTCAGCTATTTCCTGTGAACAATATCCTTGTGCAAGTACAGTTGAAGGGCAGCAGGTGATCTGACAATGTACAGTTCTAGTATGTGTGGCATGGTACTATGTCCTCGGTGCACTTGTCTGCCTTTTGGGCTTGGATACTTAGGGTCCCTTTCTTCTGTTTGTTGGTCTCTTGGTAAGCAAGTACTTTGAGTAAAAGGAAAAAAAAAAAAAGAACTTCAGAACACACCTATTTTAATGCAGTCAGAGTTTTACAGCATGTGCCTAAGTACATGTTTATCTTATATTGGTACATTAGTAAAATAAATTACTGTAATTCTCGCATGATCTGTGCATTCCTTTCCAAGCTAAGCATAAGGAATACAAGGCCTTTCTTTCTTCCCTAGCTCTTCTGTTCCCAAATCCAACTTGTGCACTATGTCAGCCTGCATCAAGCCTATAAAACAGCACGGTCATCACCTTAGTCTTTCCCTAAATGCCCCATTATCCCCATGTATGCACTACAGCCTGTCCTAATAAGGTATTCTGTGGGCAGCAGTCATTTGGGTTGCATAGATAGCACAAAAACTTGCAAAGAGCAGTGCACTCTAATGTAGTACTCAGAACCCAAGGGGGAGGCACCAGAAGTCCAAGTACTTCACTTGGTTCAGTACCATGCCAGTGTGCAACACTATTACAGCCATATTTACCCATTGCTGTGTGGAAACTCTGAGCTGAGCTAGCCTTGACTGATTGGAGAAACAGAAGCTCGTTCATTCATGTTAACTTCAGTAAAGATTTATCTTAAGAATGTAGGCCTTTGTTTCCTTCTAGTAGGCAGTCCACCTAAAGATGTATATGCATCTTTGCCAGGTTTCAGTTACGGCTACAGACTTGCCAAATTAGCTGTCCCTTGTGGCTGATTTATATGGCTGTAACACAGCCAGAGCCCCCAGTTTCACAGCCGGGGCCACCATTTTTAAGGCTGCACTCGGCGAGCGGTTTCAGTAGGATGGCTCCTGCCCCAGCACATGAGGCTCTGGCTTCAGCTCCCAGCTGCTGGATCTGGAGCCAGAGCCCCAGCACTCTCTGTAAGGCTGAGCCCACTCACTCGCACTGAAGCAGCCTCTGCTATGTGGCCGTGAGTCCACCATGATCCGCTGGCTGGGAAATTGGCTCCGTGGTCGGACCCAGAGAGTTGTAATTAATGGCAGTCACTCATCATGGTGTCCTGTGACCAGTGGGGTCCCTCAAGGCTCTGTTCTTGGACCCATATTGTTCAACATCTTCATTGATGATGTGGACATTGGAGTCAGAAGTGGACTGGCCAAGTTCGCTGATGACACCAAACGTTGGGGCAAAGCATCCACGCCAGGTGAAAGGCAGGTGATCCAGGCTGACCTGGACAGGCTCAGCAAATGGGCGGATGAGAACCTGATGGTGTTTAACACCGGAAAATGCATGGTTCTCCACCTTGGGAAGAAAAACCTGAAGCATCCTTATAGGCTCGGCAGTGCTATGCTGGCTAGCGCTACGGAAGAAAGAGACTTGGGGGTCATCATTGACCACAAGATGAACATGAGCCTGAAATGCGATGCTGCGGCCAGTAAAGCGACCAAAATGCTGGCGTGCATCCATAGATGCTTCTTGAGCAAATCCCGGGACGTCATTCTCCCCTTGTACTCGGCCTTAGTGAGGCCGCAGCTGGAGTACTGCGTCCAGTTTTGGGCTCCACAATTCAAAAAGGATGTGGAGAAGCTTGAGAGAGTCCAGAGAAGAGCCATGCGCATGATCAGAGGTCAAGAAAACAGACCTTACAATGACAGGCTGAGAGCCGTGGAAAAGCGCAGGCTCAGGGGTGATCTGATGGCCACCTATAAGTTTATCAGGTGTGACCACCAGGATCTGGGGGAACATTTGTTCATCAGAGCGCCCCAAGGGATGACAAGTCAAATGGTCATAAACTACTGTGAGACCATTTCAGGCTGGACATAAGGAAGAATTTCTTTACTGTCCAAGCTCCCAAGATCTGGAACAGTCTGCCAGCGGAGGTGGTTCAAGCACCTACATTGAACACCTTCAAGAGCAAATTGGATGCTTCTCTTGCTGGGATCCTATGACCCCAGCTGACTTCCTGCCCTTTGGGCAGGGGGCTGGACTCGATGATCTTCCGAGGTCCCTTCCAGCCCTAATGTCTATGAAATCTATGTTCCCACTGGTGCCTGCAACCTGACTGCGTGCTGCTCTGCACCCCCTGCCTCCAGCTCCAGGATCTGGACCTGGGCCCCTTTGTGCCTGCCAGGAGTGGTGCAGTGTAGTGCAGCAGGAGAGAGAGCAGGAGTTGTTGCTGGAGGCAGGGGGTGCAGAAGCAGCACCTGGCTGGCTGCAAACACATTGGGAACAGCCCACTGGAAGCTGGTCCTGCTGCTGCTACACCATGTCATGCTGTGCTACATTGTTCTGGGCAGGCAAGTGAAAAGCTTCATCCAGGTGGCTCTTGCTACACTGCCAGAGATCTAGCTTCAGCTCCTGACTACTTTTTTAGCAGCTGAAGCCCCCATGGGCTGGGGCAAAAGCAGAAGCAGCTTCTAATGGGCTGTTCCCAGGGTGGAAAGAGCCAAATGGGTGCTGCTCTGCACCCCCCCAGCCTCCAGCAACGGCTCTTCCTCTCACTCCTGCTACACCACACTGCGCTATTTCCAGCAGGCATGTGGGGTTCTGGCTCCAGATCCTGGAACTGGAGTGTGTGTGTGTGTGGGCGGGGGACACAGAGCAGCACCCGGCTAAGTTGTGAGCACCGGCAGGAGCGTGGTGTGGGCTACTTTGGCATGAGCGAGTGGGGCTCGGCCCCACGCAGAATGCCACGGGAGCAGTGTGAACCACACTGCCCTGGGAGCTCTGCAGCATTTGCCCGCTGGCCTACCCCCTTTCCTAACCTATAGCAGGGTTCTAGGATCTAGCAACTGGGCAGCCCCCACTCCATGCCCTGCTCCTCCAGAGAGCAAGGGCACTCCGTCCCTCCCTCCCTCCCCCCCCTGCTCCACAAAGGGACTTTTGGTGGGCTTTTCCCTGCTCTCCCCCTTCTCCCCTCCCCTTCTGGAGACAGAGACAGTGCACATAGTTATTGTAGTTCAAAAGTGTACCACTGCCATTTTCTATGTGCTGGAGTGCATTTCATCACTTATACAACTGCATGTGACACAGCACAGCGCGCATCAGCTCTGTGCGGAGTGGAGCTGTCTGCTCCAACCTGCTGGATCTCCGGTGTGTCAAAGGATGAAAAGGTATGTGTATAAATACCCATTGTGTGTGTTCCCTACTCAAAGGGTGTGGACAGAAGTAACATTAGAAATGTTTCAAAAGGATGACATTTCAGTTGGGGACATGCATATATAGCCCCAACTTTGTGCCCCCCCTCCACCCCAGTTGTAACGCTTCAAAATGTTTCAATGCCTGCAGGGACAGAGAGGTAGGGAGATTGGAGGATGAAAGGCAGCAGTGGTGGGACACAGAGACCTGGTAGGACCCTGGGGCTCTAGTGGTTGGGACATGATTTATCAGAGGAAGCGGGGCAGCAAGCAAGATAGGGCACAGGGATATGTAGTGGTGGTAAGGGTGACCATCACTAGAATACCTGGTTCTCCAGTCCAATCCCTTGAAGTTCTCCTCTTTCCCTCTCCCAGGGGTAGAGAGGTAGAGGAGACTGAGGGCTGAAGAGCCCAGGAGGGAGTGAGAGAGAAGAGCACTTCGGGATTTTGAAGGACCTATAGGTTCCCGATTCCCATGCGCATATATCTAAAAGAGGTACTTCATTTCAAGCAGTATTATTTTGGAGCATTTCAGCCACTTTTTGGAACATTTCAAAGGCATTGGAAATGTTTCAGCTGTTAGTTGTACACACCCTGGCTCAGTTATTGAACCAGCCAAACCCATATGGCCCCTCTTCTTTGTCTTGGATTGTTTTCCCCGATGTTTCAGGAGACTGCTTTAGTTAGGACCTATTCTCAATATGGGTCCTTAATGGAGTTCCTGTCCCCCTAGCAGTCTTCCCAAAAAGTTAATTTATTGGATAACTTTATTTTTCTATTTTCTATATAAAAGTTTACTCTCCATCTCCCCCCAAAACGGCAAGGTTTTTTCTTTTGGAAAGGTTTAAAGAATTTTATAATTTAAAGCTTCAATAGTTTCAGCCAGTGAACCACTCCCTCAGCTGGTATATATCTGTAAAACCGTGTGAGTGAAAAGTTCATGTGTGTGAAACTGCACTGGCTACTTGAAGGCACTGTATATTTCAATAATATGAGCAGCTTTTACTAAAATAGTAGCAACTGCAATAAGACCGAGTATATGGCTAAATATTTGAAGGTTGACTGCAGCTAACATTTGAGATCCTCCCTCCCCCATCCTCCCCCTTCATGGTTTCCCTCTTTAAATTCTTTCCTTTCATGTCCACTATTACTATGCAAAGCTCTTGATAGGATACATTGGCTCTAGGCTGCCGGGAGTCAGTCTCTTTTATAAATAATGCAGCTAGTTTTCTGAGCCTGGGTTCATTCTTTACAAAATCCCTCTTATCAAAGGGAGAGAGCATTTCTGTGCAATCAGTCATGCTTATGTTATAGAAGAGAACCACTGTCGTACTTGTTTTCTCTTAGTGAAGTCTTGGTGGTGTCTGTTTTTGTTTGTCGTCCCCCCCCCCCCCCCCCCCCCCCCCCCCCCCCCCCCAAATCCCTTAATTGCATATAGTGGAAATATTCTTATCTCCTTGTCCCACCAGAAAAAGATTTCATGTCCAGTAACAGAATACTGCTGAGGATGTTATGTTTTTTAAAATTAACAGCTGTCCAATATAGTAACAAGTATTAATCACTACAGTCATGCAGCTTTGAAAACAGGCTCTTCTTTCATGCTAAACAGCCACTCAAACAAAGCAGACTTTTGTTAGGCAACAGTTTCCATTAACTGGTTGGGGCATATTGCAATTTAAGATAAAAAGAGTGCATTTGTTTTTAACGTTTCCTTCTTTTTATATCTCCTATTATAGTTCACAGATGCTGTTTTGTTTTTATGATGTAATGCACAGTAAACTAAGGCAGTTTTGTTAAATGTAGCATGGTAGCAAGGTGTGCATTACACAAAATAAAATGCATGGCTGCAATATAATGATACTGCAGCTTAGCTGAAATATAGGACAAATGTTAATCTTAAAAGGGAATTGAAAAGGCTTTCCTTCAAGTGTTGCCATTTGAGCTCAGATTTCTGCTCCTTCCTTTGCTGCTTTGTGTGCTTGTAAATATTTTCCAGAGTAGATGCTAAAAAAACAAAAAAAAAGTAGGGCTTAAAATACTAAAGGGGGGGCGTTATAAAATGCATTATAACAGATATCTGAACTAAGAATTTCAAGGTTCTCTCTTAGCAGCATGTCATAGCTAGTTGAAATTTTATGGAAACCATGTTGCGGGGGGAGACATCTTCCTGTTTCAAAAGCATAGGTCCCGCTAATTGAGTGAAGAACAGTAATCTTTTTGTCAGCTTCATACCATATACAGCTTGACAGTTAGTGGATAGGTACGATTCCATCCTATATAGAAAGCAGTAATGCGAATACTATATAGAAAGCAGTAATGTGACTGTGAATTAATCAGTTCGTTGCAATATTTATGTCCTTACCCTGTGATTTGAAAAATCTAGCCTTAAAAAAATAAATACATAAATAAATCTGGCTGCCTAAAGAGAGGGCCAATGTTCAGTCAGACAGCTAAATGAAAATGGCTTGATTTTTTTTCAGAAATGTTCTCATGTGTCCCATTTTGTTCTGTGAAATTTGTGGGTGTTGATCACTTCTGAAATTGAGGCTTGTTTGTTTGTTTTTTTGTCTAGATGCTTAAATATGATTGGGAAATATTGCCATTAGAGTCAGGCATGGAAAAAACAAACTTTTTTCTGTTCACCTTTAGTAAGACTCGCAGGTTCATAACAACCATTAGGAAAGAAAATGCTGTCTATGGATACTTGTCATGATAGGTCATTTAGTGGTAAAGAAGCAAAATGAGTAGGTAGGTGGGGGGAGAGGAAAAAAAGAGGAAGGAGGATGCAGTGGTTTTCTTTCTACCTTCCTCAAATTATCATTTTTCTGGAATGATTGTCCACCTCTTGCTACAGGGAAGCACAAAACTAGGAATGTGTGCGGGGGCTAAATTATACCTAATCAGACTAAATGCCCTATGTGGGGTTTGAGGACTGTTACAGTATAACAGTGAGGAAGATAGCTTTCATGGTATATAAACTAGATGGCAGGCAGAGGTGGCTGTGTTGCTTATGGCATCTTGCATTGCACTCCACTTTAATACAATGTCTTTGCTGGGCTATTCTCTCTTTGAGTATTTTACTTTAGCTAATACCAATGAGTGTAGTTCTTTTTCTTTATTTTCTTGTCTTCCAGACCAACTTCTTTCATAGATAACAAACTATTTTCTTGTGGCATGTCTTAGCCTTTCTTCTTTCCATTTCACAAACTGAAGCAGTAGAAACCATTTACCTTTTTCATTTCAAAATAAAACCGCAGGCAAGGTGGACTGAGGCAGCTGTAATTATGATTTATGTTGAATTTAATTTGCATGCTATCAGTTTTTAAAATAGAAATTTGATGGCACCATGCTCCAGGTATATACAAGGAATGATGTAAAATCTGGAGATTGCTTTCTTCTGTCAGGTTGCACCTCCTGCTCCTCCCCCCTACAATTCAAGTGTTTTTCCTTCAATTTTTTAAAGATCTTTTAAAATATGCCTTGCACTTTTTTTCAAAAAATGTAAAAGCTGCCTATTGCCTCAGCTAAGCAGTAATTGCTATTAATCCATGCTGACAGAGAGATGCCTAACGGACATGCAGGGAAGGATAAATCTGTGCTCTTCCTCCAGTCAAATAATGCGGTGAAATTCATCAGGGTCCCTCTAGTTGTGCAAAGCTTGGAGAATGCTGATGTTTCATTGTACGCTACGGATTTACCTGAAGCCTTTGGTCTCTGATCATGCCTCTGGTTGTCCCCCCACATGGCAGCTGGAACAGCAACAGGCTTTCCTCACTACCCTCCAGCAGAGACCAGCAAACTATCTGAAAACCTGCTGGTGCTCCAGACCCTGGTGCAGTTGTAGAATCTCCTGCTGATCACTGACATCCTGCCTGATGGTCCCACTCTCCAGTGGGGAAGAGGGCAGGCAGGCAGTCAGTGTTCAGGTTCATTGAAAGGCTGCCCTGGGAGAGAGAGAGCACTGTATATCCATTAGATCAGATGATGGCTGTTCAACTGCCAGATTTCTAGGGCTGCACAATTTTTGGAATTGTCTTCTGACAAAAATAGTGGGGGGGTATAAGAACTAAGGTGAAAATGTTCAGTGATAGTGGTAGTATGGAAGGGGAAGGACTTCTTGAACAGAAAAAAGTGTTGACATGTAGATGTATTTGTATGCATATGTATAATCACACAGCAGTGAATCTAATAAAATGTATTCTGAGTGCAGATTGCTTACTCTAAATTCATGTTATAGGATGTGCAGACTATAATGCCCAGTTGTTCAGTAAGTCAGTGATTGGCAGTGAACATATGGTGAACTCCAGTATGGTGTAGAGGGGTTCACTATGTAAAGCCAGTGTTACAATCAAGAGACTGAACAAATTCTAATGAGAGAACCTTAGTGAAGGGAGGATGCTTCTCTGGTTAATGCACTGGGTGGGAGTTGAGAGTAAGTTTTGCTAGCAGCTCAGATCTGTATGCATCTGTATCACTGTCAGTAAAATAAGGATAATATTTTCCGGCCTCCCAGGGTTATGTTGCTTGAATCGTCCATAATTTGAGATCTTCAGATAGATGGTACAGTATAGGTGTGAACTTAGCAGTTGCCAGGATTGATGCTGATTTTTTTTCTCAACTTTTCTTTTATAGGTTTATAAGATTTCCCCACAGTTTTCTTTCTTGGTGACATCAGGTCCTTTTGTTTACACGGCAATAGCTGTCATGAATGTACTTATGAACAGCAGCCTTCTTCGTGGTCAGGCACCCATGGTCTTGTCCCTACGTCCTTCTTTCACTGTCCCAGATTCCAGGTTCCAGGTTCACACAGGTGAGGTATCCTTTATTGTGTAGGGAGAAGTCCCTTACTGATGCACAGGTTTCATGCTGGGAGGAAGGATGCTCTTGCAAGTTAGATCTGCTCAATTCCTTAATTTTCACGGGGAGTTTGGCCATCCTGTGGTGAAAAAGGTTATATAAGTTTCAAACAATTCTTATTGTAAGCTGCTTAACGAGCTGGAAAGCTTTTCACTTGGTAAGAAGTGTGAATAAAATGTTCTGCTCTCCTTATTTAATATCAGATCTAATGATGTGACTAACAAGGCATAAGGTGCTTGATTTTTATTTATTTATTTATTTTTTAATGCTGCCTTAAGTGTCAGCCAGGTTATCACAGTGCTGAATCTCATATCTGTCTCCATCCTCCCAGGCCCTTTTACTATCTGTGATCTGTTGCACAGAAAATGCAGAACTTTATGTAAGAGTCTTGACAGATATTAGGAAAAGAGTGACTGTACTTCTGCATCATTTTATTTTTAAATCAAAGTGCATTTAAGCTGTTAACTCTTTGTGTAACTTAAAATTACTTTTGACCTTAAATAATTCTTTTGGTTATGTTTACAAAAATAATTCTAAAAATTCATGTGTTTATTTTTTTAAAAGGTAGTCTTCATTTACACTGATTTATGGTCATGAGATGGGGGGGGATTGGATGGCTAAGATGATTGTTTATACTAGGATGCAGCTTTTCACTGTTACTGCACGATGGTGGTTTTTGATACGGTCCATAGCCACTAATGACCAAAATATGGTATTAACCATGTAACAGCTGTTTGCAGTTAGTGGTTCTTATTTGGCCAACACTCGCATAACAAAACAGGCATTCTAGATGACTTGCCTGTGAAGAATGTCAGGTGGCACCCAGGCCAGCACAAACGGGCACAGGAGGCAAATGAACCTATTGCACCAAAGTGGTTGCTTGGTCCAGAGATGCTTTGTTTTCTGTAGCTGCTTTGTGAATACATATATAATAAGAATTGTAATATCTAGTGCTTTCAGTCTGGCACTTTTCCACATGCTTAATTAACATGCACGTATATATAGATTTCCTGGAGAGGATACAGTAAATAACTTTCAGGGCAGATTCTATAACTTCTGCCAGTGCACTAAAATGGGCTGACAGTGGAATTGGTGGTGGGTGAGAAAACATTGTCAGGAAGTCGACATGTGCTTGCTAAGTACGTACTGGTGAAAGGTGTCAGACTGATATTATATTATGATAAACCAAAGTTGGAGTGTTTTAACTGAGCTGAATATTAGATTTCAGTTACTGTGTCACAGAGGTGGTCACAGCTGGTCTTGTTTTAAAGAGTCTTCATAAAAACCTTGAATAAATGCACCAATATACAGAGCTTTGCACAAATGATTCAGTATTAGTCTCATGCAGCCAAGGGCTTGCAATGTGGTATCACAAGTGTTGGAGTGTTTTGGCTGCAGAATCTCTTGACAGTGAATCTGATTTGTTGTTGCATCAGATTTTAGTGATGAGAGAGCATTTTGCATCAGTACAGAACCAGTACTGCAGTAATTCCTTGAGCTATACTGTTCAGACTTCTACTTCCCTGAGTTCAGCCTGGATTTTATGGAAAACTGTTTCCTGAGTAGAGGGAGATTCCCTTTCCCTCCCTGCTGTCACTTTTCCATGCAAATGTTGCCATCATTGGAATAATGTATTTTCTTTACTTTCAGTGCTTCAGTTTGTGCCTCGAAACATTGATATTGGATTCTGTAACTTCAGCCAACATATTGAAAAAGGGCTGACCATGGCATTCACGGAGGTGAAGAAACATCGCAAGGATATTTACAACTTTACTGTGCAGGTGAGTTCACTGGCTGTTGGGTTTCATCATATCAGTAATAGCAGGTCAGGTATTCACTGGCTACCTGTGACTCTTCTGGTCATCTTAACCCTATGATACCTTTCCATGTGTGTTTTCATAAAGAAATCCATTGTACCCTACTAAACATTCTTTGAGATGCAAGGAACTTGAAATGATGATCTAAACACAGTTTTATATTATGGGCAGTTAACAGATGTAGCAGGGTCTAAAAGTTCATCAGTGCTTTTTAGCCATGGCCAGGTATCTAAAGTAGCTCTTACTTGAACTTTAGATCTCAGATCTGTCTTGGATACTAAAACCAAATAACAAGGCTTAAATCTTCCTGGATGCCAACTGTGTATGTATTGAATTAATAAGATCTGTCACTTTTTTTACTGATTATTTTTTAAATTCTAGCTTTGCTTTAAACCAAAATCAATAAAAATGGGTCTATATATGCTAACCAACCTGGAAAATGCTTTATAATATAAATAATTTTAGGCAATTAAATGCTTTCATCAATAAAATGGCATTTTAAGTTGTCATGGAAAATTATTTATGGAAGAGCTTACCTAAAGTACAGAGGAGCTTATGGAAAAGCTTCCTTAAAGTACGGGCAAATTATATTTTACAGAACTATCCTTTCCTCTTGTGGACAGATGCAACCCTCGCATGTTAGTGTAGCTGTTAGGTGGAGCTCAAAGGCAAGACATTATATAGGAAGTCTACTTGAAGTCTGTCTGCATTTTGTTGCCACAAATCTTTGGATCTGCTAGTGCAGGGCATAGAAGATTTTGACAGACAAGGAAGGTCTTTCCACAGTGTGTGTGACTATAGACTGAGGTACTATTTTCACCTGTTCTGGTTTGTGCAGGTAGAGGTATTAGCTGATGGAATTACTTTGCTGTCTCTGTTTGGTATTTCTCTACCTTTCTTCTTTGGTCATTTCCTGTGTGGCATCCTTCATATGAAGCTGGAGTGTAAATGTGCTTAAAGGATGAATATTAGAAGAGAAATCGTGTATGTGAGACACTTTTGTTGCTGAGGCTTAGTGCAACACAATCTGTCTGACATTGATGTTGCCTGGGTTGAATATAAAATGTCTCATTTCATATTTGAAAAAAAGGTTGGGTAGGGAGGGAGCAAAAGTGTTTAATGTCAGGCTTTTTCCTGATCTGCTCTAATTTTGTCTTTTCAGATATTGAATATAACTCTGAACAGGCCTCGGATGGCCTTTCGGCAGGGCCCTGTGAACATTGTCTTTGCTATTCGAGATGATCAGAGTTTCTTAAATGGGTCTGAAATCAGTGAGCTGCTGAGGAATCTGTCTGTGGTAGAGTTCAGTTTCTACTTGGGCTTTCCTGTGCAACAAATAGCTGAACGTGAGTACCTCACGTCACTAAGGTTTTAGGTATTTTGCCTCCATAGTTTTGCAGTAACTGGTTATGAAGCTTAATGTTTTTAGCTTCCTGCTTGGTCTTTGCCATACAAATATCTATAACGGTTCTGCCATTCATTAATTTCTGCATGATATGCAAGATGAAGCTCTGGTCTTCCCTAGATCAGATCAAGTAAAAGCCTGCTTGTTGTTCTCCAGTTCCATTCTTCATGGCATCATGAAATGTATTTAAAATAATTCCACATAAGAATTTCCTTGGGACCAAAACCAGTTGAAGCCTGTGCCATTTATTATGATCATTCAAATCTCCTTTTTGAGGAAACTCCTGATCCCCTTTTTCTGTTCTTCTGGTACATATTTCTTTTCCACTACCAAAACAATGAGGTATAATAAGGTTTTTGTATTCTCACTATTTCCCTGCAGAAATTCGGCTATAATTTGGTCTGATATGAACCCACCTGCGTGCAACAGTAATTGGATTTAATTATGCCAGTGACTCTTGTCCAGGGACAGAATAGGTTTTGCAGCAGCCTGGGAGGATGGAAACAGAAAACTTGTCCACAAGCAGCTAATAATTTAAATTAGTTTGTGTGACCTTAAAAGGCAGTTGTCAGATACTGGGCACTGTTCTCTCAATCAGGAAACTAAAATGGAGTGGTGTTGCTTGCTTTTACTGTCCAAAGGTGTTTCTCTTCATTCTGCATGTTCTAGTTTGGACTCCTGTACCTATTTTTTACTGTTCTTAGTTTAAAAATGTTTTTTTCTTACATGTGACTCTCATTTGGTCCAGCTTTATTCTTGTGTCCTAGTGTGTGATTTGCTGTATATTTATGGTGGGGGGGGTGTTATTTTGATTAAATTCCTTATTTGAAAACCCATATTTTGCCACTGCAATGGGACTGGGCAATAAAATGAGAACAGAATTTCTTCCAAGATGAGTATATCTTGAAAGTCAGGCTGCCCTGTGCTTAAAAACCTTATTCAACATGCATTTGTACTGTCCTGCATTTGGGGTTTTATAGTGTTTAAGTGTAATTTTAAAGGTAGCTTTCTTATGGCAGGGGCTGTCTCTACCCCCAAGTGCCTTTAACATGAAGTCAGGATTATCTTTCGTTACTATTTCTACCAGCCTGGGGCAGTCTAGCTTGTGCAAACTCAAACACAGCAGGAAAAGAGGCTCCATTGTACATGATGGATTTTATCATTTCATCCTGAATTATAGAGTTCCCACAAATTTGCCTATCTTGAACTCTTTAAGAATACCACTTGGGCCACAACAATCCCTGGCTCAGGTTTTTATGCCTGTTTTGAATGGGGGAGGGCCAAATGATATTTTTATATTCTTTTTTAATAATCTGCATTCATTGCCAATCCAGTGTATTTGGATACAGCTGGAGTACCATACTGTATGCCTCAAAGCCCTCACCAATGTCTTATGGATTGTCTGTGATTTTTGGGACTTTAAGAGAAAATTTGAAAACATCTTTCAAATAAGTGCAGACATTTTAAACATTGGGGAGTTTGCGTTCTGAATATAATGAAATCAAAGGTATGGGAGGCATTGCCCAAAGCAAAGGGGACATCTCATCTAAACTAGGCTTGTACATCATTTGAACAAGTTATTCACTGTAGTTCTATCTGAACATAAAACAACCAGTTTTGATTTGTGCTTTTCTGCTTTGATGTCCATAGCAACAAAAGCTATTTTATTCCCTGGGTGATAGCATCAGTTGTTCCACCTCCCATGTCAGCAAAGAGTGAGGTTTCTCATGCAGCACAAATCTGATGCCCAAGTGATTATTTCTAAGCTTTGCATCTAGCCGGGAGATCATCAACAGCTTTCAGGTTTTGCTGAGGCACTTCCCTAGGTGTCTTTGTCTAGGTGCCTCCTATAAAGTTTTCCGTACTGCACTGTGGGTATTAATATTGTTTCATCTAAGGCCTGGAATTTAGGAACAATGTCAGAATTTCAAAAACTGGAATCAAATGACTTATTAAACAAGGAAGTCAAATTTCCCCTTGCTTCATTTTACAGAATGATTTTTTTTTTTATAATGTGTACTAGGGTCCAGACCAACAAAGATACCTACTGGTAGGCACCTAATTTCCTTTGGTTGCAACTTTGAGGAATGGGGCCCTATCTTGTTTACTTTTGTCCATTTCATTTGATTCGGAGAGCAGTCAAATAATTGCAAGAAATTTGTTCTTAAAAGGCTAACATCTACTTGCAAGATAACTAGCTGGTCAAAAAGCTGCTTATCCATTCTGGAAATTGCATGCAGTCCTTCCCCTTTCTGGTGGCAAGTAATTGGATATTTACTCTTCATGAATGATGGAATATGCCTTTACATCCAATTTTTTATACTCCCTAGCATCCTCTTCTGCTCCTTTTGCTGCTTAGTTGCTTGCACTGTTATCCTCCGACTGGTTGGTTGAGGCATTCCAAAGGATTTAATTTTTTTTTAAATTGGCTATGTACATGTTTCTATACAATAATGTTTTAAAATATCTTGCATACAAGGCCTGATTTATAAGTGCTAGGTGAGCTGCAAACAAATACAAGCTGTTTCAAACTCAAATATAGCCAGTACTACAATATCACTGAAAATCTTGGGCCTTTTTAAACAAATCCTTTGGAGTCTGATTATAATTTCTGTTTGAAAGAAGCAAGTTGTCTCGCTCCTTTTGTTCATTTTGCATCACCTTCTGCTTATAAACCTTACATTGGGTCTGTTATCTATTTTCCAATATGCATATTCTTTAGCCTGTATCTTGTTGGATAGGCCTCAGGCAGTACATTGTTAGGTACTTAAGGATGTTTGGCCAGTGCTATTCTTATTTTGAATAGCTACCTTATGCACAGTGTACTACCTTGTGCAAGAATATTGGCACTGGGAGTGGCCAAGTATGGGAACTGCCAGCATTTTTCTTTTAAATATTTTCAAAGAGTCCAAGGCCATTTTAATAGCTTGCCTATGTGTTATGTTTTATTTCATCCTTTCTGTCCATGTTGCATATCTCTTTAAATCGGATATTATCAATTAGCTACATCTTAGCACAGCATCTGAGCAGATTTCCATTTGGTTAGGGTTTTCAGGTGCTGTTGCAATACAACTACCAAATAAAAAAAAGTTTTGTATTTCATACAGTTAACTGCTACGAAGAAATCTGTTGCACTCTTTCCAGCCCCAAACATCCAAATCACATGAGTCAGGCCTGAAAAATTACAAGGTTGCCTTAAAATAGTTTAATAATAACTTCTCTCCTTTTTATGTTACTCCTGTGGTCTCAAGGTTTTCTCCATAATTGAGAAGACTAGAAATATTTGAGAGAAATTCTCTTATTCACCTGATTTCAGTGTCTGGGACTTTAGGCACCAAATATGAGATTTGCCATAAACTCATGAATGTTGGAAAAACCTGATAGCTCTATAGATTCTGTTTAAAAATACATTTCATCAAGTGAAAGGCTGCTTTTCTCCAAACACCATGCAGTTTTAACAGGTTAAAACTAACGTTCTAGATGTGGCATGGTTTGGATGTAAGCTGGAACAGGAAACTGGAACCACTTAAATGGCACTGAAGGATGATCTCCTGCCCATGGTTAGAGGGCAGATGTCCATTCTTTTCCTGGCATGTTTAACTGATTGTTAATATTTCTACTTGGTTTTGGCCACGAAGAGCTGTATTCTCTTCCTCAACCAGTCATGAATGAATCACCTGGAATCATCCACAGCAGAGCCTGTTCCTACTAGTGCAAAAATCTCACTTTACATTTAGCTGAGCAAGAAGATTTAGTATAATGGGCTTTACTTCACACTTCTAGGAGCAAAGACCTCAGGGTGACAAGTTTGAAATATTTTACGTTATTAATCCTGACCACTTTAGACGGCTCCTTTTTTTTCAGACTTCAGTTGGAGAATATGCATCAACAGCAGTGTCTCTCTTTTGCTTATGGAGAAGAGCAAGGATTGTGCTGTATAACAAAGAAGTACATTTTCAGGGACAATTATGAAACAGTTTCTCTTTTATTTCTGTGGTGTTGAGTATACAGCTTTTGCAAATGTTTTCTCTCCCATTCTTTTTTTTCAGCCTTTCATTACCCTAAACTTAATGTGTCTCAGTTGATGAAATCTTCGTGGGTGAGAACAGGTATGTATGGTCCATATGGGTAGATAGCTGTGTGGTTATTTTTGTTAGCCAGGACATGCATAATATTTGAGGGTGTTTTCTGTTTAGGACTGAATGTACTCCAAGACCAAAAGCATAATGAGTTGGAATTTCTGTGAAAAATGCACTTGGCTTGTCGAGAACAAACTCGAGAAATCCCTTGTTTTATTGGTTCAAAATATTAATACATGTCTGAAATGCAGAAACATGCACATCCAGGTATAGAGAAGGCATTATATACCCTAGATGCTTTATAAGTTGCACATCAATTTTTAGAATAATTTTTACCTTCAGTAACAACTTTCTTTTTAAAAGTCATCTTGTACCAAATTACACAAGGCTATACCACAGAGTGAGACTAGATACCATATGTGTGAAATTTTTTTAAGAACATTAATTGAAGCAGTTTCATCACATTTCATTGATTTATTCCCACAACTCATTTCTTCCAAATCACCTCTGATCCAAGTCAGCTTGCCATTTAATTTGCCCTGAATGTAATTATCAGAGCTGGTTGAGTTCTCCCAACTGGTTAGAAATCAGGCTGCTATGTTTGGATCTAAGCTTTGGATCTGCTAAGCTTTTTGTTTGCTTCATAATCTGATTCATCTTGAGGAGAGTCCAGTTACCGCCTCTGGCCCTGCAAGCTCATTCTTGAGGTGTGCGGTCCCCTCTGGATGACCCTTCTCAGAAGTGGATCCTTTCTTTCCAGATGTCCTTCACCAGTTGCTCCAGCCTATTCTTTCTCAGATCTGCACTTGAATATATTCCAGTTAGCTGTTTAAGCCCTTAGAGGTGTGAAGCAATTATAGGAAGAGACCCAGAGGTTTTGCAGAGTAACATTTTAGTCACAAACCAAAATCAGAGTTTGCCCAAGCCTAACAGCATAGTGGGCTAGAATATCAAGGCATGTCAGTTTCCATACTCAGGGGCACGCAAAGAAATGACATGGATAGCATAGCCTGAATTATCACTTGCCCATTTGCCACTGGGTCAACTGGGAGCAGCCTTTGCCACAAGTCTGAAGTGGGGTTTAAATTTATGTCCCTGAGTCCGTAGCAAATTACCTCATTCACTCTGTCACCATGTCCCCAGAAACTTCTTCAGTGTGCATATGTACATACATATGTGAGCATTTTCACTCCCCGCAGCCCACTCCCCCCTTCTTCATAAAGGAAGCACAAAGATGTATAGATTCATACAAAAACTCTACTTTGAGAATCCTAATTACTGTGTGGGTCTGGATTTTTGTTCCCCATCCTTTCAGAACCCGCAAGCCCTTTTTCTCTCTTGCTTGGCCTTATATTTGTTCTGTCCATCCATGTAGCAAGTTCTTAGCTTCCTCAGGTTCAGCAATCAAATAGTTTCATAGTTTCATAGTAGCTAGAGTCGGAAGGGACCTAGGTAGATCATCTAGTCCGACCCCCTGCCTTAGCAGGAAAGAGCACCGGGGTCAGATGACCCCGGCAAGGTGCTCATCTAACTTCCTTTTAAAAATCCCCAGGCTAGGAGCCTGCACCACTTCCCCTGGAAGCTGGTTCCAGGCCCTAGCCACCCTGACTGTGAAGTAGCGCCTCCTAATATCTAATCTAAACTTACCCTCCGCCAGTTTGTGACCGTTATTCCTGGTCACTCCTGGCAGCGCACGGGGGAACAGGGACTCCCCCAATACCTGCTGATCCCCCCTGACCAGTTTGTAGCAGGCCACAAGGTCCCCCCTTAGCCTTCTCTTGTGGAGGCTAAACAGGTTCAGGTCCCGTAGCCTATCCTCATAAGGCCTGCCCTGCTGACCCCTGATCATACGAGTGGCCCTCCTCTGAACTCTTTCCATATTGTCCACGTCCCTCTTGAAGTGTGGCGCCCAGAACTGGACGCAGTACTCCAGCTGCGGCCTGACCAGTGCCGCATAGAGGGGGAGGATCACCTCCCTGGACCTGCTCGAGATGCATCTGTGGATGCATGATAGGGTACGATTGGCCTTCTTGACTGCCTCCCCACACTGCCGGCCCATGTTCATCGTGGAGTCAATGACGACTCCAAGATCCTTTTCCGTCTCCGTGCTGGCAAGAGGAGAGTTCCCCAACCTGTAAGTGTGGTGCCGGTTCTTCCTCCCCATGTGCAACACCTTGCACTTATCAGTGTTAAACCCCATCCTATTCTCATCCGCCCACCGTTGCAACCTGTCAAGGTCAGCTTGTAGCCTATTGCACCCTTCTAGTGCACCCACATCCCCCCACATCTTAGTGTCATCAGCAAACTTGAACAGGGTGCTTTCTACCCCCTCATCCAAGTCACTGATGAAGATGTTGAACAGTGCAGGCCCGAGGACCGAGCCCTGCGGAACCCCACTGCCCACGTCCTTCCAGGTCGAGAAGAACCCATCCACTACCACCCTCTGGGTGCGGCCCTCCAACCAGTTGGCGACCCATTTGACCGTGTGGGCATCGACACCACAGTCTCCCAGCTTTTTGATGAGGACAGGGTGAGAGACAGTGTCGAAAGCCTTCCGGAAGTCCAAAAAGACTACATCCACAGCAACCCCTACGTCTAATGATTTGGTGACCTGATCGTAAAAGGCCACCAGGTTGGTCTGACAAGACCTGCCACTGATAAACCCATGTTGGTTGCCCCTGAGCATGCATTCCCCCGCAAGGCCCTCCTGGATGTGTGCCAGGATAATTTTTTCAAAGAGCTTACCCGGGATTGAGGTCAGACTAACTGGCCTGTAATGGTTGCCTCCAGCTCAGAAATCACATTCCACTGTGTTTCCTGAACTTCCTTGAATTTGACTTTTTTTGAATCCAGTTATAACATCTTATTTTTTGGGTGCTGAGGAATTTCTGCTTCTCCAACCCTGCAGATAATCTGGGGAGAAGAGCCAGTTTCCTTCTGTTTAGACAGTCTTTTTAATATGTACATTGTATTGGAAGGGTAAAGTCATTCCATATTAATGACTCCTTTGATTGTTCTACAGCTGTTTCCAGAAAGGGATTGTGATAGATGGCATGGTCCTTGTCTGCAAATGATTGATTTAATGAATGCCAAGGGTTAGAGTTCATAAAATCAATCAGAATTCGTAAGCTGTACATAGGTTCCCCAAACCATCCCATTTTTCATGAAATAGGAGAGCGTCATTTCTAGAACTGTGCTTCCCAATTGCAGACTAAAATTCCTGCTATTATTCATAATTTGATCTAGCCACATTAAAAAGAAAGCAAAGCAAGTCTTTTCTTTATTTGATGCATTTAATTGCTTTTGATCACAGACTATTTATATTGCCATCTAATTCTGGCACACTAGGTTTGTGTGTAGAATTGGTAAAAAGATCCAATTTTGGGGGAGAGGGGCAGTTTTGATAGTGTTTCATGGTTTTGTGAAATGCCCAGTTAATTTTTTTGTTTGTTTTTCTTTTTAGTGAAAATCAGAAACCAAACATTGAAAGCTTGATTATTTGAAGAATATTATTGGTTTTAAAAGTGGAAAACAAAACCAAAATATTTTTACAAATCAAATTAAAAACAAAAACTGAAACAAAAACAAGTTACTGGTGCTTTTCAGCTCTTTAGTGGAGAATTCTAAAGAATGCAGCTGAATTTATTTTCTTGCAGATACTTAAATCCATGGAGAGCAATTTTTGTTTGCTGCTTTTTTAATGTTGTTTAGTATCCTTTAGTTGAGCTTCTCTGCATTCATTCTAACCCATGTCTTACCTTATCTTTGCCACACTTAGTAAAGGCCTTCATTTATTTTATGTTCCCATGTGTCATTCCTGGATGAATCCACTGAATGTTGGATGCTCCAGTGACTTGGAGAGCCTTCAGGGTGATGGTGTGGTTGTCACAGCTACTAATGCTAACAATTTTTTTTGCACTGCTGCTCAACCAAGCTTACATAAAGACTTGTCACAGGCCAGATAGACTTACACTTTTAAAATACGCTACATCTTTCTGTTTTCTCTTTCAATCTCACTTTTTCTTTCTTGTTTCTTTCTGTTATCCTTGCCCACTCCTGACTCCATGACTTTTGAATCAAAATAAAATTATGATTGAAAGAAGTAGTGTTGGAAGTGATTATATCCCTGAATTTCTTTTCAATGTCCACAGTTGTCTTGGAAGCAAGATTGCTCAATGATTGCTAGGACTGCTCTGATCCAGAAATATCCTCAGTGGTTTTTTTGTTTTTATATTAATTCTTCTACCTAATTAATTAATTATCTTAATTCTTCTACCAACTTAATTAATTATATTAATCCTTCTACCAAAGACCAGAATTGCAGTATGCAACATCTAGCTGGGTTGGGTGAGGAATTCCCACATCAGCATTTCAATGCTAATCTTAAATAGTCCAGCAGAGGTCAGTAGAGAATGATCCAAGACTTGCATTTGACCATTGCACAGACAACACGGAGAACTTATTTTACTGATTTGCTTATTCTTGGATTGCTTTCTTCCAAATGTAGTTCTCCTGGGTGTCATCGACCAGCGAATTCAGGAAGACGTGTTTCAGGCTGAGATGGAGAGGAAACTGGCTCAGCTGCTGAATGAAGCCTTGACCAGAGGGCGAATATGGAAGCGGGCCAGTTTTGTAGGGAGTAATATTGTGCAGGTACTGAATGTTTGGAGCTAGAGCCGAGGATAAGAAAATGAGGGGAATAAACAACTGAAACAGTAAATAATACCTAGCATCTGAGCAGAGCTAAGATGAAAAATAAATGCACAATACAGTTGCTTTGTAATTAGTATTCACATAAGGTGTTGCAAGTCATCTGGAAAGCCAGGTAGATTTGCACCTAACTAAATCAGCGAGTGGTGTATAGTATAAGCTTTTGTAAGCAGTGAGTTTACTTCATTAGATCACGTGAAGGGACTGCAGTAAAAAGAATTGCTAAATAGAAAGCAGTGATTAGAACGCAAAGGTGGGGGAAGCGGGGAGCAAAAAGAAGAGGGCTCTGCTGAGAGAGGCAAGGTGGATAGGAAGTAAAGAGGAATACCAAAGCAGTTACCCTACTGAGGGTTATAGGGCTTACAAAAGCTAGTCCAGGGATAAGAATCTGTAGTTTTGGGTTAAACCATAATTGACACAATCCAGTCTGTGGATGATTTCTTGTTCTGCAATATCCTATTAAAGTTCATTTTAAAAGTGGTGTTGTCTAAGAACAACCATTCTGAGTGATGACATTGCTGCTTTCTCTTTAGTAGCTCTGCTTTCTGCAGTCCCTTCACAGCATCTAATGAAGTAAGCCCTCTGCTTATGAATGTTTATACTATACATCTCTGATTTAGCTACTCTATAAAGGTGCAAATTTACCTTGCCTCCTACCTGACTTGGCTAATATTGCTAACCTACCTCTCTCTGCAAGTCATCTAGCCATTCTGTTCTCCTTACCATCTGTAAGTGGTAATGGCAATTGAAACCATTGGAAGCTTTTAAGAAGTTATAAAGTAAATCACATGATTTCTTTGAGGATTATTTTTAAAAAATGCTTAATAAAATTCAGCCTAATCTGAAAACTGAGCATGTTTGTAATTTGACTGAGATGCCCTGCAAAGGATGATAATGCCCCTTTGAATCAAAGGCTGTCTTGTTAGAGCAGCTGTTATGCAGCTCTCTCAATACTTCTAGATACTCAGGAGTATTTTGTAGTGTATAACTATGAAATAGGATAATGTGCTTGAACTCTGGGTGGCACAATTGTCATGCAGTTAAGGTACCTTGTTAAACAAAAGAACATACTCCACCCTTTCACTGCTTCCAGGTCGTAAGAGTTGCAGTGAAAGACATAGTATTAATTGTGCCAAACTTTATACACAAGCCACCTTCTGTCATACTCTGGTTCTGTTTTATACTTTCATCATAAACAGTGGTTTCCACTTGTAGGGGAAGGGGAGGGTCAGGAGTTGGAAGCCAAGTTCTTAACTGCAAAAATTTGAAAATTTACCTTGGTGTAAGCTCCAAGCTCTCCTATGTGTTTCCTTATCACCCAGATCAACACACTGAAATTCAATCTACCTTGTTTAATATGGAAACTGTTTAAAAAGATGTTTTGTTAGCTAATCCATCAACAGCTGACCTCACAGTTGTCATCATGGCAGTCCAGAGTCATCACCTTCATTCAGTGTAACCCTACAGTTTTCCCTCCCACTTTAATCTCCAGATGTTCAACTTTTTTTCCCTTCTCCTTCTCCACACCTCCCTTCCCCCAAAACATCTGTTTTAATGTTAGGGTTTTTTGTTGTTTTTTTTCCTTTTGCACAGATGCAATTTAGTGTGAATACAGTGTTTGTTTTGGATTTTTCATTCCCAGTGTACTCTTGTGTGTGTGTTGTTATATTTTATTCCCCAATTCTGCCTCTGAATATAAATAAAATAAGCCTTGTGTTGCCCACAAAAGATGCTACCATATGTAAAATACATAGGCTGCATGTAAGAAATTACTGTTTTATTGTTTAGGTCAGTGGTGTTCAACCTTTTTGCCTAGCAGTCCAGATGGGCAGTGCTCATTACATCTGTGGGCTGGATCCAGATGGCAGTCCTTCTCGGGCATGTGGCAGTCAGGCCAGGGGCCCATCCTGGCCATGGTGGGGCAGAGGGTGGCAGGGGGCATCCTGGCAGGGGCCTTGGCCCTGCAGGATGGAGGAAAAGGGGGCTTGACCTGGCCTTATGGAGGAAAGGGGACATGGCTGGGCCTCAACCTAGACCCACTGGGGGAGAGGGAGAGGGAGAGAAAGGTAGGGAAGGTAGGGTGTGGGCCAACCTCATCCAGCCCAGAGTGGGAAGGGATGTAACTTGAGGCTTATCCAGATGTAAAGGTGTGAGGAGGGGACATAACTTGGCCTCAACCTGCTGCACAGGGCTAGGGGTTTGGAAATTTGTCAGTGGGGGAGGGTGGCTGTATTTATTGCCACTACTCCCCTGCTGCTAAATTTCCCAATCCATGGGGATCTCCACAAGCTGGATTCCTATGGCTCCATGAGCTGCATTTGGCTTGCAGGAGATTGAGCACCTCTGGTTTAGGCAATAGAGCACCAGTTGTTGTGTATTGTTTGCATGCACCGGTGTCTGAGCAATCCCTTTCTAGTTTGGAGTAAAGCATTCATTTGGGTGACAATCCAATTCTCATGGAGATGGTTTTACTTCTGTGTGTGATGCATTCTGTGGGCCAGGGCTTGGCCACTTAATCCTAATAACTCCCCTTCCACCCATCTTTTTGTATCACTCCGCTTGTGCAAAGGGGCTGTAAAGTTTCCATAACTGGGCAACTGTACAATACAACTAGTACAGTCTCCCCCACACTCCACAACATCAGCTCTGCCTCTTAAGCACTCCATCACTCCCTTCAGTTATGTATGCCAACCCTGCACAGCAGTAATACAAATATTATTACAGTAATTGGTGAAAAGATATGAGAGAGTGCAAGGGAGAAGATTCCATATTTTGGCATGGGGCTTGGGGTATATGGTAACTGTAATGTGGTAAGGTGTGTGCCTGTGAGTGAAGAAGAGGGTCTGTCTGTGGCTTAACTTCTCATTTCTTTGCTTTTGCAGGTTAGTGACAGGTATGTTGTTTACATACCAGTCAGAACTGCTTCATGGCAATGCTGTGCATGTTTATATTCATGTATTTCCAACAACCTTTGTGTGATCATAGGAAAGAAGGCTAAAGGGACTTCATCTGCCTTGTTCAGGGTAGCAGTCTTTAAGAGGCCCTTAAAGCCGTCAGATATGCAGTGTCTAAAGCCTTCCAGCTGGTTATTATACACAGATCAACACTCTGTTTTTGTGCAGCGTTCATACAAATGTTTCAAAAACATTTCACACACTATGATTTCCTCATTCAAATACAGGCCCACAGGCATGATGTAGGTTACGTTATATCATGCAGACTTATGGCAATGCCATGAGACATGTTTTATGAATAGTCTGTCACATCAGTTCACATACACTGTTAAAAAAAAAAATCTACCAGAAGCTTATATTAAGATGCTTAATTTATATTGCTTTCAAATGGCACCTTTCAAGTTTTATTTCAAATCTGATCTTTTGAAACCTGGGAGAAGGGGGAGTGAATCCTATTAATGAGTAGCAGTTGGGATAAAGTGGCATACAGAATGGCAGCATAAAGTGGCAAAAGGAGTGGAAAACTATAGAAATTAAGTAACATTGGACAGTTAATATTTAAGTATCCAAACATTATTTGAGGAAATAATATTTACAAAGGCATGACAACACTTTATCACTGAGTTCATTTTTTTTTTAATTTAAAGCACAGGTTCATTTTCTTTATTTTGTATAAATGGACTGTGTCCCATAATTACTTGTAGATTATGTGCTGTCGAAGATAAAGTTTTCTGAGGATTTTGAGGTTTTTAAAATGGACCCTTTAAGAATTTTGCTGTCCAGTTTTGTTTTGTTTTTTGTTGGAGCGTGGTAGCTAATTGTCACTGCTCCAGTGGCTGCCTTAACTGGCAAGCTAGCAATACCAGTATTTTCCAGGCTGAGAATCTGTTTGGTGGGCCAGAATGGTGCTTCATCAGACCATAGAGCTGGCAACAAGGAACTTGAGGACCTGTCCAGCATTAGGAAGTCTTCCTTGGGGTGGTGGGTGTCTGAGAGAAACAGGAGTGCACCTCAGTATTTTTTTTTTTTTTTTTTTTCCCCTTCAGCTCCAGACAAGTCCTCAGGCTTTTGGTTGCTATCCCTATCTGAACAACCACTCTGATTTGGTAAACCAAATTTCCAGCTAGCAGAACAGAGGCTTGCTGCCTGGGGTGTCTGCCAGAGGAAATGACCTTGTCATTGGACTCCTTATACAAATTCACTTGCTAGTTACTTCCTCCAAGTATAGTAAGGGTCTACCTATGTGGCTCAGATGGTAAGACAAGGACCTATATTCCAACTTGGATGACTACTCAATATAACAACAACAAATACTTCAACAAGATTACTTAAGGACAGAGGCTGGAAACAGGTGTTGCCTTTGTGATGCCATAAAAAGCAAACAGATATCCATGCTTCTTGTTGCACCACAAATGTCTACATTTGTAACCATGACAATAGGTAAAAAATTGTGCTACTTTTTTTCTTTGTTTTTGCAGTGGATGTTTGTTTGCTTTATGGTGGGGAGAGCACAGGCAGCCTGGAGTATGCACACTCTCTAGCCCCCTAGGCAGGTGTTCCTGGGGCTTCAGGGGCCCAATTCTGTGCGCCCCAGGAATTTCTCTGCAGAATCAAGCCCATGAAGCCCTAGGGTTTCCCAGCTTGTAGAGGTGCCCCTTGGGAATCTCCCAGTGCCCTGACTCAGGACAACAGGTGACATCTGTCACCCAGTGAAGTGGATCAGCTGTGAGGGGACACATCCTGGCACAGCTGATCCCATTCCAAGGATGACATCTGTTCATAGCCACAGATAACAGCCTTTAACTTCACCAGTATTTCCTGACTCTGTAGGTTTATACAATAACTTACTCTACCCAAAGACAGACTATGTGTGTATATGTGTGTTGCCCATTTCCCATATGCTTCATGTTTTAGTGTCTACTAAGGAGGACCAGGGTTCAGCTTGACTTAATTGCATAAGTGCTTAAATCTCTCTCTGTCTCTGTCTGTTTCTCCCTCTCTTTTTAAAAATAAAGCAGAAAAATTTTTTTTTTTGGTTATTTTTACTGACAGATGTACATATTTCAAAGGGAAAAAATCTTGCTATTCTTGGATTTCAAATAACCTGCAGTTTAATCCTGAACGTATCCATTTGTAGCATCCTTACTGATGAATTGGCCATTGACTATGGGATCCCATTGGCTCATGACACAGTGCAAATGTTTTGTGAGTTCAGAATGCTTTGAGTTCTTCCATCACCTGGATTTTTCTACAATTTATGGACTAGAACTGGTTACCACGGTAACACTAGTCACTGACCTATGTACTCTTTTGAAAAATTGTTTGTAATTAAATTTTAGTGGCAGTGGAACAAAGTTTAAGCTTTTATTCTTTAGAATTTGAAACATGTAGACTAGACTGAATGATTTTTTTTTCTGTTTGTTTATAGTGTATTGAAATGTTTGCTTTTTCACACAGTTCTTCTCTTTTCTTATCCTTTGTGCTCAAAGCTTCAATATAAAATGCTGCTTAGTGCATGAAAAACATTCCCATTTGTCTGGCTGACTGGATTTCTATGCATGTTCGATGCTTTTAGCGCTGTAAAGGACAGACCTTCAAAACCCGTAAGACAAATAATTTGAAATATTACAAAAGACACAAAATGGATAAATGACACAAAGCTCAACGCACAGAAAGCATAGATCAGTTTTTCTGTCTTCTGTACTTCTGTATTGTGAAATAGATCTATAAATGCTTTGGATGGAAGGAGGTGTATGCAGCCAGGTCACTGGGAGTTCGGTGAAAGTAAATATTGATGACCACACCTGACAAATAAGGAAGGGAGGCACAAATAGTGTTGCTATTTCAGTGTTAACTGCACCTTGAACTCACTTGGGTGTCTTTGAGGAAACCCCACAAAGATTTCTTCCCCTCCAAACTGGAGAGTTAGTATGTATCCTTCTGTAATATACTATGATTGCCCAAGCATCTGTAAGACTGCTCTCAGAGGGGATACAGTCAACTTGAATAAGAAGTGGCATAGCATGTAAAATTGTTACCAGACAGAGCATCTAAGTCTTGAGTGGCTAGTCTTTTTTGGCTGCAAGCTGTTACTGAACTCTCCCCCATCACTTCTTCAATGACCCCAAATTAAGGTAGAGTTGAACAAATTATGCTAATCAAATTGCATCATTGAAAGAGTCAGAACAATAGTGATGTGCTCAGACCATAAATAGAAGTGAATAGAATACTGGATATTCAAATTAAGCAGATCTAGGTATTTTTTACTTTCCTTGCTTATACTATTTTTCCATCTTCATTTGAAGACTGGTTGCTTAGTAGTAGGCAGAAGGGGTGAAGGACGTAGAATGAGAGGAACAACTTTTTTATTAGGATCCCTTTTATGTTTTTACTGTAAATTTGTCCATCTTGTTAGATTAAATAATAAAATCTCTTAAATATAAATTGCCTTTTGTTGCTAGGTAGAACATGAAATATATAGGATATAATCATGATCTCTTTACCCTTGAGCCCCGTAATCTATTTCTCTATTTTGAGGGGTAATTCTGTCATGCTTTGTTTTAAGGTGAGATGTTAGAGCAACTTCAGCTCCCACATTGCATTGAAATCTAACTCACAGGTTGCAAGGTTAGATACAATCTTAGTGTTCCCTTTATGTTCTGTTAATACAAGAATTAATTTTATTGCTAGAATTGTTAATAGAAAATTAAGAATCTAAATTCCTCTGCCTATTGTTTTCAAATGTCTGTACTAAAATTGACTGTTTTGTTTTTTAATTCTAAAAATGAATATCATCCCTCATTTTGTTACCTTAATGAGGTAACTGAAAGCCTTTCAAAATAATTGTTTTCCTTCCTTTATGTTTTAAAGGGTAACCTGATTTTTCAATATCTAGGAGAACCTTTTTGCCATCTATATGCTGACTTAGAGTAGTGTTTAGCTGAAGCTGGTTCTCACCCCTCCCCACCCCCCCCAGAGAAGAACCACCAGCCCTATTGGTATGAACTAGGATATTACAATGCATTTCCCCAGTAGTGGGGTTTTTTTATTAGAAATTGTCCTCTCTATCTGGTCTTGGGGCAGGTGCTGTGTGCAGCATGGCTTCCAAACCAGGTGGAGCTGGTGTTGCATAGAGTGCAGTCCCAAACCAGCCAGAGCAGGCACTAGATCCAGCATGTGGGGGGATCCATGGATCGCCTTCCACCCACCCTGCAACCAACTGGAGTGGGTGCCACATATGGCATGGGTTCTAGAGCAGGCACTGCATGCAGTGGGCCCTGCACACAGGGCCATTCTAGCATGTGCCACAAGACCCAGGGCCAGCACACGGGGTAAAGGGGAAGATGATATGGCTCTTCATACTAAATCTATGACGCCAATGGATTCAAATCGCTTTGTGTATTTTGCAGAACTTTAAATTGAACTAGCCATATAAATGTTTATCAAAAAGAAGTTAAAATATGTTAGATTTCGTTTTAGAACACAGCTCCTGAGAGTCTCATTTACAATTTAGATGTTCATTGATTAGAAAGTATCTAGAGGGGTTTGTCAAAGCACACTCTTTTTTATACTTATAATGGCATTAAAACTTCACTGAAGGAATGGCTTCCTAGAGTGTTGTGTAAAATTTTAGTTTCTTGTCTGAGAGTTAATTAGGAAGACATATGAAGTTTACTATTTAGTTGTTCTAGTTGAGGATGGACAGATGGTTCCTTTACAGCAAATAGAAAGCATATGTTTTGGGATAATGTGTAAATATATATATCTCAATAAAATTATTTGAAATTAAAACAGGTAAAACAAGTTAAAGTGTGAAATTATGATAGGTATTTAGAGAAGAACAAGTGGAATCAAACCATATTTCTGCCACAGTGTTTTGTCAGAGACCTTCCAATGAAAATGGGCACATTTTAAGGTGGGCGTGAAACATTTTGTTCTTTCAGAGCAAAGAGTTCTGTTTCAAAATACAAACCTTTAATTTTTTTTAAGCCCTCCCCCATAAAGGACCTTCATAGAATTAAGGATATGATCCCAAAAACTGCCTCCAAGCTCTTAAGATCTTACATGCAGTTGTCAAAAATCCATGAACAACCAGTAGAACGCCAGAACAGCAGGAGAACCCATTTTGTTCCCAGGAACTGCTAGGGTATTGCAAGTCCTTGCCTTCATCTACTAACTACTGTAAACAGTGCAGTTTGAAAACAATTTCTTTTTTAGTTGGCGCAAATATGAGTAATTAAGTCCTTCCAACTCCCATTCCCACATCAACAGATCTGTACCTTAGCGTCAGCATTGTGAAACAAAGTCAGAAACCCAGGAACTTCACATTTATTCTCAAAGTGAATAGTGTACACTAACGGTGCTCAACCTTTTTGGTCAGCAGACTGGATGGGCAGTGCCTAATCCCTCCATGGCCTGGAACTGGCAGGGCCCCATCTGGGTGCACAGAAAGGGGGGGGGGGGAGCCTGGTCCCAATTCAGCTGCTCAGTATAGTGGGGTTTGGGCCAGCCAGAACCTGGCCCTGTGTGGGGGAGGGGCTGTGACCTGGACCCAGTCCAGCCTTGCAGGAAGGAGTGAGCATGGTTCAGCCCTAATCAAGCCTCATCAAGGTTGAGGGGTAAAGGGCATTGCCTAGCCCTGCAGGTGGGATTGAGGAGGTGACATGTTTCCTTCCCATACCAGCCACATGGGGAGAGGGGACATGGCCCAGCCCCAACCTGGCCAGGCAGAGAAAAGGGAGCATGGCTCAGCCCAGCTTCCTGGGGAGAAGGGAATGCAGTCTGGTCCCCATCTGGGGCCAGGAGGAAAGGGGGCAGGGCCTGGCTCTAGTCTTGCCATTAGGGGAAAGCATTGTAGTCCAGATCAGACTCACTCCATGGGGCTTGGGACATTGGCGGCAGGGAGGGATGGCAATACTGCCACTGGTCCCCCATCACCAAATTTCCCAAGCCATGGAGAGCCCCATAGGCCCGGATTCAAGGCTTGATGGACTACATTTGGCCTGTGGGCCAGAGGTTGAGCACCCCTGCTGTACACTGTAAGCTGCTGCTTTCTCAGGTACAAGACAGCCACTTCTGTAGATTTCTCAGTGTGCTGAAGCACTTGAATACTCATTTTTATCATTTGGATGCTGATTTATTATTGAACGGATATAATTTTCCATTGGAACAGTTCTATTTGAAGTCTTTTCTAAATAAGTGTAGTAGTAATGTTTTTGTTGTGACAGTGATGTCATGTTTTAGTTTGGGTGCAAATTATTATAATAATTTACAAATGCAGAAAAATCAGTTGGCATCCATATTTGTTCAGCATTAAGTAAAAGTTGCTAAAATCAGGGATATTTGCCTTTGTAGAATTAGGTTTTTTGTTTTCTTTTGTTTTGGTGTCCTTGTTTTGTGTATAGCTTTTTTTTGCTGTGTCTTTTTATCCTTACAGTATTCCAGTGACCTTTACACTGTATGGTGTACACTGCTGGTCTGGTCAGAGTACCACCAATTTCCAGATTTCAGCAAGCAGCCCTTATTCAAATTCTGTGATGTGCACAGTCCCTAGACATTAGAATTTGGCTTTTGCAGCCACAGGCTGGGACGCTGGGATCTAATTTGGAGCTTTTTTTCTCTTGATTCATTGGGGTTGGAGCCTGTGGCAATTAAGAGAAGCAGTAATTCTTCCTTCATGAAGCTGTACCTGCTGCCTTTCTTTATTAAGTCCTTATATGATGCAAGCCCTGTAAATGTATCAGTGGGGAGTGAATTGAAGGGAAGCCAAAAGGAAAAAAATGAAGTTTAAAAAGTATTTTTCTTTTCAGATTGTGAATGTGTCGCGGTTAGAGGGTGCTGATTTCCCTGTAGAGCTGGTCTACTTTGTGGAGGATCAAGATGGAGAGAGGCTTAGTGCTGTAAAATGTTCAGACCTAATCAACAGAGTCAACATCCAGAGAGCTGCCATCATTCTTGGCTACCGGATTCAAGGCACAGTTGCACAACGTAAGTCCCACCAAATCTGCACTGGTACCAGTGAAGAAAAGGAAGAGTGACCCTATTTATAGAAAGCTGGGGACTTCCACAAAACAAAAATCTACTGCCTGTCACGTCATAGAATTATAGGATTGTAAGGGACCTTTTTGATTGTTATTCCAACCTCCTCCATAGATGTAGAGAATACACTGTTCCTGACCCATCCTACTCATCCAGCCTCTGCTGAAAAATCTCCTATGAAAGAGATTCCGCAGCTTCTCTAGGCAGCTTGTTCTGTTGTCCCACTGCTCTTATACTTAGGACACTAAATTAATTTAAATTTTCTTTGTTGCAGTCTTACCTATTCCTTCTTGCCCTGCCCTGTCTAGGAACAAATGTTCTCCCTCATCCTTATGGTGGTCTTACCAATGTTTGGAAACTGCTATCATGTCCCCTGTCCTCCAGACTTAATGTACCTAGTTCCATTAACCTATTTGCATTCCAGCCCCTTTATCATCTTTTGTCTGTCATCTGTGGATCCTCTCCAGGGTTTCAACATTCTTTAGAAAATGCCTAAACCTAGACACAATACTCTATCTGAAGCCTAACCAGCTTCAGGTTGACTGGTGCTATTTCTACTCTGCATTTATGATGTTAGGGATGGCTACGTCATGGCCACAATGAAACTCCTACTACATGATGTTAGTTATAGATGTCTGAAGTGCATGATTTATATTTGTGAGATGATGGCTGATACAGAAGCTCTAAAAGAGTACAGCATGGAATTCATAGCCAAATAGATTTGTGACTAAGATGGCTTTAAATCCATATTCATATCCTCTTGATCCTGAGAGGTTCTGGGGTTAGAACTTAGACAATCCTGGAGAGCTAAATTATAGCAGCTTCCCAAGGCTGCTGTTCTAAATGCTGTTGTCCTACCTTTATAATGCCTCTCCATTTTGAACTTTTAGAGCTATCCTCTGAAGGCAGCCACAGTGTAGTACGGCCTCTTGAAGGCTCAGATCGAGCGAAAACATTTATTATGCAAAAAATCAGGGGATTGTAAGAATAAAGCAGCCTTAGGACTTCAGAGGAAATACCAGTTGTTGAACAAGCCTGACTTTTTTTTTTCCAGCTTGTTCTCATATGTTTATTTATTTAACTGAAATTTTAATTCAAAACAATAATTTAAAACCATGTGAAGATCTTAAATAATAAATGTTTTGCTTTGTTTTAAAGATTGCCCTATTCTCACTGGGAGAGAAAACCAAACAAACAGAAGGGTGGAAACTTACTCTAACAAAGGATACAGTGAAACTGACTGTTCACAAAGTACTGTCAAATGTACCAAGTAAAAATAAGTGAAATGTAGCGAGAATTATTTTCCTCCAGTCTCTAGATGCACTATCTGAATGTGTGAGAACAAACTGCAAAATGAACTTGCACAGAAATATTGTTTTTAATTTGAAATTGTTCCTTTAAAAATCAGTTTCAACTGAAAATGTTTTACATGCTATTGTTTCCGGTAACAGTTACAATTAATATCGATGAAATGGATTGAAAGAAAATATCTGTCTTTTCCAGGCTTCTTTTACTTTGTGTGCACAGTTAGCTTCACTGTAACTCCTAGATTTCAAATTGATTATGATCCTTTGCAAAATTAAATAGATTTGTCAAAAATTTGAGGTTAGTGAGAAAGAGAACAGACAGCTGATAATAGCAAATTTAGGGCTCAGGCAGGAATGCTAAAAAAAAAAATCTTCCACATAATTGTTGTTGATATGTAACACTTTTAAATGCATTTTATCGAGTCACCTTGGCTCAAGCATTTTGATACGGTTTAATTAATCACGTTAAATGATCTAATGAGAACCCTGTTGCCTAGTCTGTTTTTTAATCTACTACAAATGTAATTCTTAGCTAGCAATTATAACAGCATAGAAATAATAGTGTGTGTGTGTATGTATGTGTATATCATTAATATATATACATATATATGGGTGGAGAGGCACGCACATGTGTGTGTTTATAATGTATGTGTGTGTATATATGTGAATGACAGCTTGCAGTATATATAACTAAATGCAACTTTTGTCTCCCTTCCACTCTCTTCTAACTGTAGCTGTGGAGAGAGTGAAGCAGTCATCTTCCGAGTCACAGAACAACAGTCTGTGGATTATCGTTGGTGTGGCAGTTCCTGTGGCTGTGGTGCTGCTTATCATTATTATTTTGTACTGGAAGCTGTGCCGAACAGACAAGCTGGAGTTTCAGCCAGACACAATGAGCAACATTCAGCAGCGACAGAAGGTAAAAGCGTGATGGGAAAATATGTGGGATGAAGGGTATTCTAACTGCTCCAGACTGTGACAGTCTAACAAGCAGGTAGGGCCAAATCCTATACCCTCTGTCAGGCTTTGTGTTCCACTTTACTTGGGTCCCTAAAAAACCATGAATATGTCTATTTTGTTTGACTATCATAAAATTAAGTCACAGAGATTGCTTGCAGATATAAAACCCCTCCCCCCAAAAAACAAAAAAGCTGATCGAATCAGCTATTAAACAAAAGCACCAAAAAGCCCTGCTGAAGCACCTGCAGAGATAGATATAGATATTCACTTTTCTAACCTTGCCTCTTTCCTGTGGATGCCCCATGAGCCAAACTATTAGGAGTGTGTGAAATGGGCCGTATTCGTTTGGATTTGGCCGGAATCAGGGACGGTGATTTCATTTACTGATTTGGATCACTGTCCCCAATTCGATTTGGCCGAATATGAGTCTGAAGATTCGAAGCTTATTCAGAGAATTAGTGATTCAGGTGTAGACATAGCTTTTAATGCCTTTAATGTTTTTTTTCTACATACCTCAAGGTACCAGGTGTGGCTCATGAATGCTGTGATGCTGGGGGGGCCCCTGTGTACTCAGCAGCAAATCCGGAAGTGGACTGGAAGTAGTTCTGGTCCAAGTTTGCCACTGAGCATGCAGGGGGGCCCCCCTCCCACACCCTTGTGGCTCAGGGATTGAACACAAGGGGACTCAGGGTGCCCCCCCAGCCCTAGGAGGCATCAGTCACTGGCCTGGGGGGGCACAGGGGAGCCCCCCCATGTGCTCCCCGGTGGATCTGGAAGTGGACCAGAAGTTATTCTGGTCCATTTCCAGATCTGCTGCCAAGCACGCTGGGGAACTCCCTGTGCTTCTGTGGGACGCTCCACCCACCCCAGCATCAGTGTTCACAAGCCGCCTGGTATCTTGAGTATGTAGAAAAAACACTTAAAGTTGTGTCTATGTCTGAATCACTGAATCTCTCCAAATATGTTTGGAGGTTCCGATTCGATTTAGAGAGATTAAAAGGTTTCCGGATTCGATTTGGATTTGGAGATTCGGCCACCAAATCAAGCTGAATCTCCACTGAATTGAATCGGGGACCGAAGCTTTGCACAGCCCTACAAAGTATTCCATTACCCTCTTTTCCTTTACTCTTTGCTCACGGTCGTTGTTATGGTAAGATTCATCTTAAAACTCCTCAATGTAGGGTAGAGAACTTTAAAAGCTACAAACTTATGTGGTTTTATACAAAGTATTTTTGAAAAGGATATATTTTGCCCTCTACGTTTCTAACCAAGCTTTGGGAGTGGATTTACGTTCCTGAAATAGCACGCTGCTTCCCCTACTTGTATATGTTCCATCCTGTCACAAGCAACATGCATGCTTGTAGTGAGCTCTTATAACCTGGGCTTTTTTTGGAGACAAACCCAAGACTTTTTTTATCTTACATCTAGTACCTTTGCTATTCCAGCCCAAAATTTCATTTGCTTTTGCTGATTTATGCTGAATTTCTGATGCACTGTTATCTGCCAGAACCTCCTTGGCAGTGCTATGTGAAGCCATTTTTTCCTCCCTGTGGGCGTATCTACATAGATTCATAGATATAGGGTCGGAAGGGACCTTTCAGATCTTCTAGTCCGACTCTCTGCCCTGAGCAGGAGAGAAAACTGGGCTCAAATGACCCCAGCTAGGTAATCGTCAAGCTTCCTCTTAAAGAACCCCAAGGTAGGAGCCAGCACTATTTCCCTTGGTAATTGGTTCCAGCTACCTGCCCTGACTGTGAAGTAGTGCCTCCTGATGTCTAGTCTGAATTTACTCTTTAACAACTTATGACCGTTATTACTTGTTCCCCCAAGCGCCTCTCAGAGTAACAAGGTCTCTCCCATTCCCCACTGGTCCCCCCCTAGTAAGTTTATAGACAGCCACCGGATTCCCTCTCAGCCTTCTTTTGTGAAGGCTGAACAGGTTAAGGTCCCATAGCCGTTCCTCATAGGGTCTGCACTGCTGTACCCAGATCATGTGAGTGGCCCTTCTTTGGACCCTCTCAGTGCTGTCCACGTCCCTCCTGAAGTGCAAGGCCCAGAACTGGATGCAGTACTCCAACTGCGGCCTGACCAGTGTTGCATAGAGGGGGAGGATCACCTCCGTGGCCCTGCTCGTGTTGCATCTGTGGATGCACGACAGGGTGCAGTTAGCCCTACTGACCTTGTCCTCACATTGGTGGCCCATGTTCATCTTGGAATTGATAATGACTCCCAGATCTCTTTCTGCCACTGCTTTCAAGAAGGGAGCTCCCCAGCCTATAGATATGCTGCTGGTTCTTACTGCCAAGTGCAGCACCCTGCACTTGTGAGTATTGAATCCCATCCTATTCTTATTTGCCCACCCCTGTAACCTGTCCAGGTCCAGCTGTATCCTGTCCCTCCTTTCTAGTGTGCCCACCTCACCCCAAATCTTGATGTCATCTGTGAATTTAAAGAGGGTGCTTTTCACCCCCTCATCCAAGTTGCTAATAAAGAAATTGAACAGCATGGGCCCAAGGACCGAGCCCTGGGGGATTCCACTGCTCACATCCCTCCAGGTCAAATATGACCCATCCACTACCACTCTGAGTGCAGCCCCTCAGCCAATTTGCTATCCATCTGACTGTGTAGGCATCAGTGCTACAGTCGCTTAGCTTTTTAATGAGAATGGGGTGGGAGACAGTGTCAAAGGCCTTGCTGAAGGCCAGAAAAACTACATCCACTGCGACACCTGCATCCAGTGATTTTGTGACTTGATCATAGAAGGCAATTGGGTTGGTCTGACGGGACCTGCCCCTAATGAAACTATGCTGGTTGCCCCTGAGCATCATCCCTGCTGCTGGCCCGGCAGTTGCATGAGACACTAACTGCGCAATAGCCTAATAACGCTGCACAGTAGTGTGCTGGCGAAAAACTGCGAATATACTACTGTGCAGTAATATTGGGCTACTGTGCAGTAAGCGTCACTAAAACCCAATGGTAGTGCAAGTTACTGCATGTTGATTTAGTAGTTGGTTATCCAAGTACTAAACTTAATGCACAGTAACTATGGCACATATATGAACGTGTAGATGTGCCCTGTGTGTAACATCTTCCATTTGTTTTTGTTGAATTTCATTCTGTTTTCTAATATATCAAAGTCTCTGAATTTTAATCTTATCATCTGAAGTGTTTGCCTCTCCTTTCACTTTTTATCAGTACACTTCAGTGATTCTCAACCAGGGTGCCGCAAGATTAATATCATTAGGTGTGCAAACACCTGCACCTAAATCTGGCTTTATTTTGTGAATCGAATAGATTTCAAATACGAGTGCAGAGTATCAAAAATACGTTGACCTATTGTGATCTTTCTGAACTCTTTGCAACAGAAGAATTGTTCTGTTATTTTTCTGTAGTAAAAGAATGAGTGAAAGCTAAGAGGTAGCACTTTTTCAAGGTGGAGAATCATTGGTATACTGTATCACAGCATCCAGGTTATTAAAAAAAAAAATTAATAAAAAAATTCAAAAATTTTCTTCTGTGACATAGTAAAGTAGTGTCAAGTTTGTGAAGGCAAAATATTAACTTCTTGGGATGTGAAGCTCAGCAGCATTTGCATAGTTTTGAATCCATTCAGAAATGTATTAATTCACTTTCTATTTTATTTACCTCCTGCTGCTGCTGTTTCATATTACCCAAAATACATAAGAGGAAACATGTAATGCTGGGGTAGCAACGTT
This sequence comes from Crocodylus siamensis, assembly GCF_052110815.1. NCBI lineage: Eukaryota > Metazoa > Chordata > Crocodylia > Crocodylidae > Crocodylus > Crocodylus siamensis. The sequence continues at coordinate 105,480,582 of NC_143398.1, forward strand.
TTTTGGCCAGAGTGCTGAAAAACACCACAATGCCTACCTCAGGGAGTGCTGGCATGGCAGAAAAACAAAATGAGGGCAAGGGGTACATGGCAAGATGCCCTGCTTGTGCCCCTGCCCACCAGCCCTACTGCCCCTTGCCCCCACCCAAAGCCCCTGCCCCACAGCCCAGGCTCTGTGGCTGCCAGCAGCTACCCTGGCTCTGGGTAGCTGCTGAAGCCTGGGCTGCTCCCAGCAGGGCTTGCAGCATCCCAGCTGCCTACTGGGAGCAGCCTGGGATTGCAGCTGGCAGCAGCTTCTCAGCGCTGGGGCGGCTGCAGCCCGGAGGCTCCAAGCAGCTGTGCCGGGCTCCGGCATCAGCTCTGCACCAGCGCGTGCAGGCACACCTTGGAGTGGGCGGTGGGGGAGGGGCCTGAGGCAGCGCAGCCCCAGTCTCTCCCCTACTCTCGGCAGGGAGGTGATGAGCCTGGCACAGCTGTTTATAGCCTGCCCAGGCTCTGGGCAGCTGCAGCAAGCACCTCCCAGAGGCATCTGGGATGCTGCAAGCCCTTCTGGGAGCAGCCTGGGCTCTGTCCTGGCGGCAGCTACCTGGAGTCAGGGCTGGCTGTGGCGTGCCAAGCAAAATGGCCTCGCATGCCACGCTCGGCACGCATGCCAGGGGTTGCTGACACCTGATGTAATGGATAATAAGGAATTACTATTATTCCATTGCAGAAACATGCAATGGAAGGTCAAATTGAATTCCATTTTATTAAAATGCTTAATAAATCTGTATCTCAGCAGGAGGATCAATACCTTCTGTACAAGCATGAACACACCTAAATCATCAGGAGTTTTCTACTGTCTTAGGCTTTCTGTGAAATAGCAGTTGCATTGACTGACAGAAATGTCTTTGAAGCTTCATTTCATTTTGGAAAAATCTAGGCTGTATGCTCAGTTTCTTCACTGCTTGAATGGTGCTTTTTATTTTAGTCACTTAATTAAAAAACTTCTAAAGAATTGTTGATTCACAAGTCTTTTTTTGTCTGGAGAACATGTAATATTATCTTTTCAGAGAAATATGATACAAACTGGAAAAGAACCCATAAGCATCTGTTATAGCCCTTGGGTGCTTTTGGAAATTAACCGTATAATATGTTTTCTAATGACTTGCCTAGCACAGTATTAAATAGATTAAGTGTACCAAGTGATGAGGCTTGAACTACTTACATAATTAGTTTCCCAGACTGTTGAATTTTATCTCTTTCCATCAGTTGTGAACCAGGAACCAAGAACAACAGAAAAGGTGCTTCCACTTCAGTGCGGAATAGGCTTTAGGGTTTTCTTGTCACCTTCTTGCTGTAAAGCAGATAAAGAATGCCTTTATTATAGAAAAGTCCAAGACTACTCTTCAGCAAAATATTAGAAGATTTGATCAGTGCTAAAAATCACCAAATAGTTGAACCAGTACTTGATCAATGGAACCATTTTATTCAGGTCCTGCCTCTTAAATATTGTGTGTGTTGATTTCTGTTTTGTTGCATTGAATGAAAGAGAAAAATGGATTGAAATAATGTAGTGCAGGCCCCAAGATAGGAACCAAAACATTCAAACCCTATTCTAAAAGTCAGTCTCTCTTCCCTCTCTCCTCCCTTTACTAGAAATCAAGATAATAGGGCCAATGAAAAATATGATCCTCCATTTTTAACCATAAAGAGAAACTAGGCAGATGTGGTTGGCTTTTTTAACTGAAATGCCCACACTAGGGCTTTTTTTGGGCTACAGTTATAACAATAGAATAGTAATCCATGCTGGTATAATTCTTCTGCTTCTGGTTTTAGAACTAGCTTTACCATTATATACCATCTTTTAGGATATTGACAGGTACAACTGTATTAATAGCAAATGATATTACTGGGAGCTATTACAATGTAATTGGTGCATCTGCCTACTTCTTTTAGGAAACATTGCAACTTTTATCTTTATTTGATTCACTTAAAGTTTATGGATTTAGGTACCTTTTTTAGTTGCAGAATCATGCAAACTTAAGAGTGTAACAGTTAATGTGCACTCCTGACCAGCATCTTTCCATCCCTTTTTAAAGCAGTTAAAGGGTGCAGTGTCTTTAGCCTTATATTTTTAAAACTGATTTCATATCAGGAGGTTATATTGCTTTAATCTATACAGCTGTACTTAAAGAAGTACACCTTTCTTCCAAGCTATTGAAAGAAACATAAAACTTGTCTTTACCCAGATGAGAAGAACAGATGATCAAGCTTTTTAATTAAGAAAATGGCATTTTTTAACACAATGAAGACTTCCTAAGACAATACATTTTATTTGTTGTGCTAAAGAACCTTTAAAAAGAAAAAATGTAGTGCATAACTCCATGAACTGTAAATAACAAAGTAGGTAATTAAACTATCCAAGGCGCAGAATTAACTGGGAGAAAAATACAATTCTTAAATCACAAAGCATGTTGTAAGTTAATTATATAGTTGAGAAGATGATAAACTGCAGGATTTGTTTATGTATTTGTTTGTTTTTTGGCATTTGTGTGTGCATTTATTTCAGTGGCTTAAGCAGTTTCGCAGAGGCCTCGCTGTGAAACTACTTTGCCAGTTTATATCACACTGGTAGCTCTCCAGAGGTATTACCGGCAGACAGTGCTATGCTTACTTTACAGTCTATTTCGCTATCCTCCTTAATACAGTAAACAGTGGTTCTGCTATACGAAGATGTTACTGTATAGCAAAGGTCAGCAACCTATGGCCTAGGAGCCAGATCTAGCCCACAGAGTAGAGCTATGGAATCTGGCCTGCGAACATGGGGCTTCAGCAGTATTTGGTGGCAGCTGTGGGTGCCTTCCTGTGCTGGCTACAGGCAGGTCCTAGCTCCTACCTGTCTCTGACTAGTGGTGGGCCATTATGGCTCACAGCCAGAAAAAGTTGCTGACTGCTGCTCTATAGGATGGTATATTGTGTAAGCTCTAATACTTTCAGTTCCTTCAGCAGTCTGGTATGTACATGAGGGAAACTGTGGGGGCTGCTTCACTTAAGTAGGCAAGTTTCTTGCTACCGAAGTGTGTGAGAAGTTGGCAAAGAAAATGATTGGTTAATGCAGCTGGCATTTAAACCCAGTTTATATTCTGAGGCTATTTGCTGCTAATCCATAATATAAAGACTGTTTTACATCTTTTTCAGCACTTAAAGACACCATTAAATCTGTTGAATTCTGTATTTTGATATATTAGTTCAGTATCCTCTGTTCTTTCACTATCTTCCACTTATGTGATTTTAAGCAATGTCTGTCTCATTTTGATACAAATACCTGGTCTCCTAGCTGAGCCTGTGCTCTAAATCTGTGCAAGTCCACTCTTTGAATGGTGGAGAAGCAGAGAGGACAATTTCTACACAAGAAATTTTGCAATAAAAATCACTGGCACTGCTTCTCTAAGCAGAGCTATTTTGGATCCATCTCTGAGAGAGTTATATAAAGGGTGTTGGTGGCTGGCTCTGTATGCTATTGCATTTTAAAGGAAATGTGTCCTGATGTCATCTGTGTTGGCAAGTTGGATAAGGGATTTGTTGCTTTTGGAAGTAAAGAGGATTCCAAGTTGGTATTTGTAAATTGCAGGATTCGGTCCCTTGCCTCCACGGTAATCACATCCATCACTAGGTGAACTTCTTGTGTTCTAAGGAAGCTATGTTTCCCACTGAATATTTTTTAATCTTATTAAGGAAATGGAGAAATGTTTCTCATATCAGAGTAGTCCTCTTGCTTTGTGCTGGAGAGCCTCCTACTCCCGTGCAAAAATCTTATCCACCCCCTTCTTTTTTTGTCTTTTTCTCTTTTATTGTAAGCTGCCCTTAGCATGTTTGGGAAGACTGAGATATGCATCTAAAAAATAAGTAAATAAAATAACGTAATCAAGATGCTAATAAATCTTTGCCAGAGCCCAGAAATCAGTACTTTCAGGAGTGGGAAGGTGAAAGGTTGTCTACTAGCTGTAACAGAAACCGTTTTGGTAATCCAATTGCCCTCCTGATCATCCAAAAATTGGTTAATGATCCCTGATTTTACTGGATTGCATTTTGCCTAAACTGTACAAGTTTCCAGCTGATCAAATCAAATTCTTTGTTTGGGCTCCAAGGTAATTACAGCTGTTGACGGTTATTCAGGGAACAGGTCTCTTCCCTGCTAAGGGCAATACCATGCAGGGGTGCTCACAATGAGCTTATTGATGATTTATTTAAAAGGTCTTGCAAGTTTTCTTTAACTACTTGGTACTTCATAAACACTGGCTCTACACCCATGGCTTTGATCGCACAACTTGTTCAGTTCAGTCCATCCCCTAGAAAACCACATCTAAAAGTTCAGAAGCATTTTCCCCCCATTCCAGACAGCACCTGCTTCAGTGCTCTGCTCCCTGTGTGACACTTAGTTGTCTGAAAGACGACAAGCGGCCCACGTCCTCCTTGCGTGGGATTCCCCAGGGTGCATGATGTGTGGAGGATCCCCTTGTGGGCAGAGAACTAGCATGATTACAAAGCCATATTGTATTCACCTTCCCCTTAGACTGCAGCACAGGGGATGAGTCAGGATGACGGAAGACACATGGCAAAAGGGTAGTGTGCTCCAGCTGTCTCCAGTCCTCTGAGGATTGTTGCCAGCTGGCCCTGGGTTGGTGCTAACCCATGCCAGCGCTGGCTAGGAAGAGTTTTCCTAGTGCTCTGTGCATCATTGCAAACTTGATTCATCTGTGAGTATCTGCATCATACCTCAAGTGGTCCTTTCTCTAACGGGGACGGCTGTTGTCTGAGGGCAGACATTGCCAAATGAACTGGATCAGCTGTGCCCAGATGTGTCCCAGCACAGCTGATCCTGCTTCACGAGGAAAAATGCACCTTGCCCATTATCCTGCCAATTGATCATGCAGGACAATGAGTGATGCATGCCCCTTCTACAGAGAGGCACCACCAGGAATCTCATCTGTAGGCAGAGAAAGTTAGAGTTCCCCACTTAGACAGGGCTCCCAAAGATCCCTGGGGACATGTCTCTATTGGCAGAGAAACCTGGGCGGGTGCTCCTGGGGTTTGAGAGGCCCGAACCTGAGTGCTCTTGGGGTTTGAGACGCCCAAACCAGGACGCACATTGCCAGGCCCATGGGAGTGCCTGCCCAGGGCAGCTGGAGAGTGCAAGCAGGTCTAGGCTGCCAGTGCTCTCCTGCCCTAAAGCAAATGGATGTCTGCTGTAACAATTTGTACTGCTTCTTCACTACTTTTTGTCATGTACACAAAAAAGGCATTTGTGGCATAACAAAGGACCTAGACATCTATTTGCTTTCACTTTATACCTCCATAAAAGTTGTTATGGCAGCAAAAAGGTGACATCTGTTTCCAGCCTGAATTTCATGCTTTCATTGTAATGTCACCCCTGGGACAGCTGAGACTTTTGCATATATTATATGCTATGCAGTGTTGTCCCCTCCCTCCCCCCAGCTGCTCCCCATTTCCTAAAATGCTGCTTTTTCCCTCAGGCAAAAATGCAGTGATTTATTGGTAAAGTTGTATCTGTTCCTAATGTGAAGACTGAATAATGGTAATGTTTTGACATCTTGTAACGTTTTTCTTCATCTATAGAATGTGTAGGCAGCAGCTCTGCACTTAAAAATTATATGCGTTTTCTTACAAAGAAAAGCAGTTTCATTAAATGATACTCATCTAAAAATACTGTCTGAAAGCTAAATTAGCGTCTCCAAGGGCTTCACGGATATACGTTCAGTTAGATCAGTAGTCAGCAACCTTCACTGGCACATGGGCTACAATACTGAGTAAGAAGCATGCTGCAGGTACTGTCTGCCTTTGTTCCCTCTATCAACCTCAGTTTCAGCTTTTGAATTTTCTGTGTCCACTAGCAATATCAAAACCACAGATCAGGGACCACTGAATTAGAGGAACAAATTGTTTCTATTAGCATTTCCATTTTTCTTCTTGTAATATTACAGTTTTGGAACTGGCAGACAAGCCTGGGTCCGCTTTGGAGTTGATGGCTATTTTCTCACAAGCTGGGTAGTATTTAGTGAAATACTTTTTTTCAGTGTATGTGATGCAACTTCCTCCCGACAACCTGTTTTGCTGTGGCTGTCCTCCTGAGATGCTGAATAACTATTGAACAGACTGTACTGCACAAATGTCTTGTTTAAAACTACTAATTATTCAATGTATACATTTCTTAAAATGTCCCTTTCACCCATTTTGAGGTTCTGTTTGAAAATGAGATAAAGAATTCATATCCAAAATGTTTGCTGTTCACCTCAATCCTTGGGGGGAAAAAAATCAGTCTTCCTACTGTTCTTGCTAGAGTCAAAGCTTAATAGAGGAAAGACTGACTGGTAATTCTTCTAACATTAGAAAATTCTATTAAATGTGAGCTCATGCATAAATTAGAAAGCAAAAAAAAACCCAGCAAAAATTGGTATGAAGTTCCAATCAGGAAGCAGTAGCTGATGTAATATGATCATAGTTAACTCTATAATGACTTGATGATAGGAGCATTCTAGCCTTTATTCATATTTAGATAGCACCTACAGTTTGGTAGATGCTTCCTACTGAATTATGGTAGGATAGATTTGTAAAATTGTTCCTCTCTTCCATAGTGTATTTGTTGAGATTTATACTTCATACCTTGACTATGGCTTACTGCCTCTAGGACACTCCATGTGGCTCCCTCCCTGCCTAGCCCCACAAGCCCGCGCTCCTACCCCTGCGTTTAAGGCAGTGGTTCTTAACCTTTTTTTGTACCAGGACCCATTTGTAAACATTGATGGTCAGTCCCAACCCAGTGCCCTTCACTCCAAACCTGCAGCCCCCTGCACCCAGCCCCCCCAGTGGGGTCCCAAGCAGCCCCTTGCAGGCTGGAACTCTGCCAACCTGCAAGGGAAAACCTACGATTTCCCAGGTTTTTCTCCTTTAAAAGAGAATCCATTTTTAAGCTTTATTCATAACCCTTGCATATATTCTTGTAACCCACATTTGGGTTGCAACCCATGGGTTGAGAAATGCTGCTTTAGGGGAACTGGCAAATCCTCCAAAGTGCTTCTGCCTGTGGATCCACGACAATACTTTGTCAGGGGTTGGCAATGTTTCTGGACACAGAAACACCCACAGTCTCAACTTGTAAGATGTTGGCGTGCCGGGGCAGATAGCGGGAGAGCTGAGAGGGGCATGATCCTTGTTGTGGCAGTGCAGCCGCGGCCACTTCCCCACCTTTTGCCCCGAGGCGTACATGCCAGACAAAATGCCTGTGCATCCCACACTGCCTACCCCTGCTTTATGTAGCTACTTTGGGCGCTACAAAACACCAGTGTCAAATCATTACTGACACATTTTTTTCACGTACTGAGTCATTTGGTGCAGATCACTAAACCCTCAGAAACATCTGACAGCTCATACTGTGATTACAGCAGTAAGACGGGGAATGTGAACCTTTCAGAGATCTTCAGTGTTCGGTATTGAAGTTGATTCGCGAGGCTGACGTGTTTCATTTTCTGTATGTGAATTGTTCTATTCTTTATTCATCATGCATTTTAAATATATTTGTAATACCTGCATACAGCTTTATCATAGGCACTTTTTATATAGTTAGGTTTAAGTGATGAATATTTCATTTGTTAGGAGCACGGAGTTGTCTTTATGTCCAATAAAACCTCAACCACACAAAAAAAAGCTCAACTTTAAAATTTTTCCTTCATGCCTAACCTCATGAGTCTATAGCACAGTGGTTCTCAACCTTGTTAGACTTTGGGCATCACTTGTTAGACTTAGGTCATTCCTCGTTAGACTTTGGAATCCCTTGGAAAATGCCAGCTCTTAGCTTTTGCTCATTTTTTGACTACAGAAAAATACTCGAGCAATTTTGCTGCTTCAGGGAACTCAGACCATGACAGAGCAGAATGTTTTTGACACTCTGAATTCCTATTTGAAATCCCTGGGTTTATCCTGTGAGTCATGTTTGCATACCTAACGGTGCTAACATTGTGTGACACCCTGTGGCACCCTTGAAGGGATTTCAAGGCACCCCAGGATACTGTGGCACCTGGCTGACAGTCACTAGTTAGCACTTTTCCTATTGCTTGTGGAGAAGTTAAGTTTATCTCTGGAACGTCATAGTGTGTGCTGTGTTCTGATGCAGGTGGCCACAAGATGTTTTTCTCTTTGACCAGTATTGGGATTCCAGTTCTAAGGGAAAACTTGCTGTATTTTGTTGTTTGTTGTCTAGCTTATAGCTTTGCAGTTGATGAGACTTGCATGTGAGGCTTATGAATAATTATTTTAAAGAGCAAATGGATGCAATTAATAACTGTTTAATAAGAGGGCAAGCTTATGAAAAAGGCATCAGTGTAAGGGCCTTCTTAGACATTAATTTTTGGCTCCTTCTGGAGCTCTTAAACCCTAGATTGTCCACACATGGACACCTAAAACTAGTTTAAGCATACTTTAGGCAGCTTAAAATTATGCCACTCAAAGGCAGGGTTATCTCTGATCCATGTTACCCAGCTCGTGTTCTGTTAATGCATGGCCACTCCCCACAAATAAGGCACCCAAGTTACAGTCCTCCAGCATCCCAGGATGCAGCGGCTCCTCCACCACCCTTCTGTTCTGTTTAGGTAAACTTTCCATCCCTGTCTCTAATGTCTAGAGGACAATTCTGGCACCAAGCCCAACTCCCCTTGCCAGCCCCAGGGGTGCAGCCCCATGCAAACAGCCTACAGAGCACATGGCAGCTAGTTAGATCACACGGCACGGATGGTTCCAGGAGTGGAGTCTAGGGGACCAGGTACGGGGGGCGTGATGGTGCCCCCATGAGCTGGGGCTTCCTTTGTAGGGCAGGGGCAGTAGCTCCCTCAAAAGTGCCTTCCCTCACCACTCCCACCTCCCAGCCACACCAAGGAAGCACAGTCAGCACCCTCCACACCCCAATCCCAAATCCAAATTTATTAAAACATAAGACCACCTTTAATCTTCTTCCTCCTTGTTTTATTTTAAATTTTCTCTCTTAACTTCTCTTTATTTTATCATTCATTGGCTGACTTCCTTCATTTGACCACCCTTCCACCATCCCCATTTTCTTTCCACCTCCCATTTCATTACCCACCTCCATCCCATTAACTCTCTGCCTCCCAGCTTCATGTCCCATTCCCCCACTCTCTCCCCCCACAACCTAGAGCAGGGATGGAAGTCTGTCCTGGCTCACCAGCCCTGTAGTGATGATTCATAGAGGTAGCTAGTAGTCAGACCCCTGCTTGCCATCCCTCTAGTGGCAAGGCGCTGCTGTGCCGGTGGAAGTTTAGTCAAAGATTTTTAGCTTTAAGGTGTGACTGCTCCAAATGGATCAACATTTGAGCAGCTCAAAATGCTATGTGTAACAAGGCCCTAAGTGAGATGCGTTAAAAAGGCAGTGTCTACCCTACAAATATAGGCTTTACTTCTGTAACCAGTCCCACCCACTTTCATCTGCACCAACTTAGGTCTTTAACTTGGGGGCAGCATTGCTTTTCTACCAGTTACCAGCTTACTATATGGTACATGGAGTCAACAGCTAACTGGTTAGAAGTTGTAATGAAGACACATGCATGGTGTCAGTCTGTCAGTGTTGCCAGCTTCCAATTCTCAAACATCATTAGTCAGATGCCTCCAAATTATGGTTGGCTTGAAAAATTATGAGGAAATTGTATGTTTCTGAAATTGAATTCTGGTCCTTTGCATTCTGTTTTTGTACCTCAGGATCAAGTTGTTGTATATTTTCTTATGCATCTACAGAATCATGCGGTCTCTAGAAATTAACTTTTAAATTAAAGCTGAGATGATCACTCTTCAGATGATCCCAGGAGCTAGAGCTTAAAGAAATGCATCAGATATCACAAGACTTGGGATAATATTCTGAAATTTGGCATACCTAATATATGTCTGTTTCCAGAGATGGTTGGAATTGCACATTTCTATTCTACAGGAGATCCTGATTTTTTTTTTTCCAAAATTTTAATTTCAGAAGTATGGAAGTACTCCCATATAAATGTTTTGCTTGACAAAACACTCCACCTTTTTTCTAACCCTGTGATTGTCTACAAGGTTTGATGGAGAGGAGATTCTTTTAAGGCTGCAAACAGCTACATACAAATCACAGTATAAACCCAGAATTTTAAAATTTGGTATCCATAGCGTCAAAAATATGTTTGACCTGTTGTGGTCATATTGAGTTGATTACTACAGAAGAATTTTTTCTATTATTTTTTGGTAGTCCAAAAAAAAAAAAAAGTCAAAGCTGAGAGCTGGTGTGCCTTGAGTCTCTAATGAGGTTGAGAACCACTGGTCTAACCTTGTGGAAATGGAGCATTCTGATTTAATTTTGTTGTGAATTACAACAAGATTCTGTCCATTCTCCTAAAACATTTCCTTTGGAAAACACTGATTCAATTAAAAGCTTTTTGGGTGGAAATTTTTCTGCTACCTCTAATTCTGTATTGGTTGGGAGGAGGTAGTATTCAAGAGTGTTTTAAGGTATGATTGCCTGTAATCTTCTTGCTCTATGCTTTAAGCTACTGCTGCTGTTTTGTAGATGTCACTGTAGCAGTTTACTGGTTTTCCAAACCTCCTGTTTCCATTTTAAGATATTCCAGGCACTTACGCAATCTCTGTATCAAGTTACAGTCATAATTAAGGTCTTTTAATGGAAGGAAAATAATATGGTGGTTTCAAGAGATCCAGTGAGCTAAGAGAAGTGCATTAGGAAAGTGTCATGAAGGGACAATATGAATCACAAAAAGAAGCTTTCATTGGGAAGCTGCTCCAGAACGATGTCTTTAAATATTTCTGGGTTTAAAAAAAGCATTTTTTTTAATTACTCAGGCAGAATTCTGAAAAAGTGCTTTTTGAGGAGTTTCTGCTTCAGTAAATATTTGTACAGAGATGGATTAGAAAGCCTAAAGTCACATTTTCAAAGGGAGCTTGTTCAGAAAGTTGGAGGGCCCCTTTCAATCTCCTGGGTCCAAGAGAAGCATACTTGACCACATGCTATAATCAGATTTGACTCCGGTCACTTTGGGAAGGAGTCTTGCTGCTACCCTGTAGATTAAAACCCCTAAATACTATGAGTTGTCATCAGTTCCAGTGGTTGCCATGCTGCCCTTTGTGTGCCTCATATCAGTGTTATGCCACAGCTTCTGCCTAGGCCATTCTAGTGCTTCTAGGTCTGGAGCAGTTGCAGAATTAAGGTTTATATCTGCTGCTACTTGCTGCTGTACAGCTACAGCCTGTTGTTGGGAGAGTAGGCAAAGAACCACTTCTGTGCTAGGGCCCTTCCGGGGTTGGTTTGCAGCTGCTAGTTCTGTCATACCTAGAACATCTCTCACTTCTGTTACCACTAATGAAGATGGGTGCTGTCCCGTCCCCCTCTGCCCTCACACAGACAAAGCAACCATTTAAGAGTTTTGTTTTGTTCTGTTTTACTTCTTTAGTTTTTTTTTTTTTAACTGATCCAGCACTGTTTTCTCTCTTGTCTGTATAGCCTGTTCTTTCAGGGTCTAATGGCAATGGTCTAATGGACTTTTTCCTCTCCCAAAGTCCAGTCTTCCATCCAGCTCACTGGGTAGCAAAGGGAGTGCCTAGCTTCTAGCTTACAGATACTACCTTTAGGGAGCAAAATTTGGCACAGTCCTGGTTACCTCCAGTTCAACCTGCCATGTTCGTGCAGTACCTGGCAGCATCATGGTTGATCTTCTCAGTGGCTGCTGCTGAGTTTAGGACTGATTTTTAAATTTACAATCAAGTGTCATTTCTGGGAGCCCTTAGGAACAGTGGGGTGGGGCCAGGGAATTCTGAACCATCCCGGAGAATTAGGATCAGTGATATGCTTCACTCTAGCTGCTTCTCCCTTTCCCAGTAATCCAGCACCTTCAGTGCCTGTAATACTTGTGGTTTTTCTCCCAAGGAAGTTCTGTCTGCTGACGGTAGCAACTTCTGGTGCTGCTGCTAAGGACAATAACTACCTCCCCATTGTAAGCCTTGGTCTATCTGACAGGCGCCTCCGTCTGCATGGGTTGCAACATCTTGTTACTTATACTTTATAACTGTCACTGGTCAGCCAATTAGGCGTATCTAGGGAAGGAGCTGCTGTGTCCCATAGCCCTTTAATATCTGTTGTGGGCAGGATACTTCAACTCTGCCTGCAGTTTAATCACAAATGATAGCATTAAGACTCTTAATTTCCTCATTTGTGGACACAAACAAGTTACTAAACATCCAAAGTCTATTGTTGCGATTTAGTGGACCCTTAAGGACTTTGTACTTCAGAAGCACAAACTCTTCTGATTTGATTGGCTGTCATGGTTCCCCTGTTTACTTGTTGCAGGTTAGGGTGTTATGTCCGTGTTGTGTCAAGGTTGATGGTAATCTTACATAAATCTTAGATTATGGATTATATAGAACAGTGGTCACCAACCAGTGGGTTTTGATCCACTGGTAGACCTCGGAGCCTCTTGGAGTTGGGGTGGGTGGGGGGCTGAGTGCCCATGTGCATGCACATGCACGCCCCAGTCCAGCAGGTCAGTCCATGGGGGAGGGAAGGGGTAGAGGCTAAATCAAGGCCCCCATGGTGATGGACAGTGATGCAGAGGCAGGAGCAGGGGTAATTTGAGTGGGGCCCTGGTGGGATGGGACTTGCATGCTGGGGAGGTGCACCCTGAAATAATTTTTTCTCCCTCTGCCTCGATCTACCCCCCTCTTCTCTCCCCACAAACTTACCTGCTGGCTGACGGGGGGTAGCAGCAGCTCATGGTAGATCTTGGGTTGCTTTTTAATGCCAAAGTTGATCTCCTACTTAAAAAGGTTGGAGACCACTGATATAGAATGTCTTAAATAGGGATGATCCTGCCTTAGGCAAAAGGTTGGACTAGGTGACCTCTGGAGGCCCCTTCGAGCCCTGCTGTTCTATGACTTTATGATGTGAGCTGAAGGAGTACTGCCATTAACTGATGTGGTCAGGCTTCCATTCCTTGTGGGACAGTGATAGGAAGGTGGTGTTAACCTCAAACGCACAAAACATGATATACGACCTTGTAGGAAGCAATGGCACGTAGGCACCGTTGGCAGTTTGTTACATTTGTATGACTTTTAGCACAGTATAAATATACTAAAAGGAGGGTTTGACCCTATTTAGAGCCATTCTCATGTAACACATTTGGAAAACATAAAGGCAGCCGACCTTCTGGAAGCAATATGGTTTCAGGTAATTTGCAGGAAAGCGTAGAGTGCAAGGTGCAATTGAAGATGTGTCCCTGAAACATAGCTGCTATGGGTAGTTTGCAGTACTGCTGCATCTTAAAAGCTACACAGTGAATTCATACTTTACCAGTCTTACAATCACTGGGATAAACGCATGGAAGGTTGATGCCATGAATTTCAAACTGAGAAAAGAGATTGTACACTAAAACTTTTAGCTGCCCTTATATCAGATTGAGTGAAATAGATTTTCCAGCGTCTGCTAGTGTTATGCTTATTGGCCTTTGTTTCCTCCTCAGATTTAAATAAATAGATTTCAAATCACCTTTTCTGTAAAGTTTCTTTAAGTAACATTTGCTATTTTATCCCATTGGTTTTCCAGAACTGTGCTAGCATTTAACTAGGTTATAATTCAGCAAAATATTTTTCAAGGGATTCTAATGCTGTTTGTAGATTAGCTCCCAAAGCAAAAGTATTATTTTTTGTGATTTAAGATTTGCTCTTTTGTTTCTTTAGCAATACATTTTGATGGCCTCTGTTCAGAGCATGTAAATCTACAAAGAACAAGGCAACACTGTACATATAAAAATGATAGGAAACTAAATGTCTTAATATGGTACTCATCATATTCAAGTTATAATGCTGCTGCAGCTACTACTAAAGAAATTCCTTTAAGAATAGGAGTTGCAGTATGATTCCTGTACTGAAGAGCTGAGTAAGTTATTTTAAGAAACACATTTCCTCTGCATTATTTCGCATTCCAACCATTCACAGAACTGCGTGTACAAGTGACATTCTTGGGAAGCATGTTCTTATCATTCATGTTGTGTCTGTATCTATGAAAGCAGTGTAATAGCAAACAGTCTGGAACTCAGGCTATATTGAAAGCATCAGAAGATTTTTTCAGCTGGTCTCACCTCTCTTTATTGGATGAGCATTGTAGAACAGCGGTGTCAAACATATGGCCAAGGGCTGGATAGTCTGCTGGAATATGGGGATATAGCTAGTGAAGCACCCTTCGCTAGCTACAGAATCCAGGGCACCATTAGACATTTAAGATACAGGTTCCAAGAGTTACTTCCTTGCATCCATAGTTCAATAGCTTTATTTCTAAACTGATTGCTGCTTTTCCTTTTTTTTTTGACTTGAGAGTCTGAATATGTATCTTGGACCCATATTTTAAAAAACTTGTCCCATGGTTTCAGCTTCTGTTATTTTGCATTGATCAGCAGCTGCCTTGATAATGGTCAGTTCATCATATGGGTAGTGGAGGTCAGGAGTACCTTCATAGATTCATAGATTGTAAGGCTGGAAGGGACCTTGGAAAATCATCGGGTCTAGCCCCTGCACCAAGCAGGAAAGACAGCTGGGGTCAGGTGACCCCAGCAAAGTGACCGTCCAGTCTCCTCTTGAAGATTTCCAGGGTAGGCGATTCCACCACCTCTGGAGGGAACTTATTCCACAGTCTGGACACTCTAGCTGTGAAGTAGTTTTTCCTAATGTTGAGCCCAAAACAGTCTTCCAGAAGTTTGTGACCATTACTCCTAGTTTTCCCCAAGGCTACCCTGGTGAACAGCTGTTCACCAAGCCCTTGATGTGTACTCCCCTATTTTGGCAGTAAGCTGCTACCAAGTCCCCTCTCAGCCTTCTTTTTTTCAGGCTGAAGAGTCCCAGATCCCTCAGCCTTTCTTCATATGGCTTGCTGTGCAAGTCTCTGATCATATGGGGAGCCCTTCTCTCAACTCTCTCAAGCTTTACCACATCCTTGTTAAAGTGTGGCACCCAGAACTGGGTGCAGTACTCCAGCTGTGGTCTCACCAATACCAAGTAGAGTGGGAGAATCACTTCTTTGGTTTTGTTGGAGATGCATCGATTGATGCGTGCCAGGTTATAGTTAGCTGTGCTGGCTACAGTGTCACACTGTCAGTTCATGCTCATAATGTGGTCTGTTATTACCCCTGGGGCACTTTCATTTGTAGTGCTGGTCAGGTTGGGATTGCCAAGCCTGTAGGTGTGCAGGGGATTGTTCATCCCTCAGGTAGAGCACTTTGTGTCTCAACGTTGAACTTCATCTGGTTCCGATCTGCCCAACTTGCCAGCCTGTGTAGGTCTGTCTGTATCTGCAGCCTATCTTCAAGTGTGACCACGCTTCCCAGTAACTTGATGTCATCCATGAACTTGGCCAGTGAACTCTTCATTTCCACATGCAAATCACTGATGAAGATGTTGAATAGCACTAGACCAACCACCAACCCCAGCAGGACACCACTGACTACTTCTTGCCAAGACAACACAGATCCATTCATTAGGACTCTGGGTCCCCTCAGCCAGCTTCCTACCCACCTGACTGTCTTACAGTTAAGCCCACAGTCTTCCAATTTTCTTGCGAGAACATCATGGGATACCAGATCGAAAGCTTTTTGGAAGTCGAGGTATATAATATCAACTCCCTCTCTCTTCTCTGATTATAAAAGGAGATGAAGTTGGTAAGATGAGACCTGCTCGTGATGAAGTCATGCTGGCTGTCATTCAGAATCCTACTTTCTGCAATCCTATCGCACATAGACTCCTCAAGGAATTTTTCCAGGATTTTTCCTGGGATAGAAGTTAGGCTAATTGGTCTATAGTTACCTAGGTCCTCCCTCCTCCACTTCTTGAAGATGGGCACAACATTGGCCCTCTTCCAGTCCTTGGGGACCTCACTGGAGCATCACAAGTTTTGGAAGAGATTCACCAGGGGTTCTGCAATTACTTTGGCCAGCTCCTTCAACACCCTTGGATGAAGGTCAGCTGGTCCTGCTGACTTATACATCCAGTTTCTTTAACTGATCACATAGCAGTTCTATGGCAATAGTAGGAAGACGGTCATTTGAACCCTGCTCATTCTGTATCCTAGTTGGTGTGATTTTCCCCTTATCCTGCAAGTTCACGGCTATTTTTACTAAGATTTTTTCAAAGGCTGAGAGGACAATAAAATTAAATTGTGAGGTTCTGTTTTCAGTACCTGGACTGATATCAATACCAGCACAAATGTGTTTTTTCGTAACAAGAAATATTTGCCCTTTTGGTTGGCTGTTATGAATAGTGAAATGACTACTCCACCCTTGGGTTTCTGATTACCAGAATTTAGAGGTGAATATAGATCATCCAATCAGAGCAGCCTGCTATAGTTTATCACTCGTTTTATATATATAATGTGAAAGAAAGTCCTCTCTGTAGTACACAAAAGCTAGTACAGAAATGCCAGCAGCATTTTCAGCCTTGAACTACACTGATTTATTCCACTGTATCTCAGTGTTGTGACTTCTAGACTTGCTGAATGTGGATTTGTGTTGCAATGGCCTTCAGATGCTTGTTGCTTGAAATATTGTGATTTTTTGGTCACTGTCATTTTTAATAAGTCATAAGGGTTATCATGATCCAGAAAATTGAAAAAAATGGAAATGGAGTTTTTTGCCAAATTTTGGAATTATTTAGGCATTATTTCTGTGTCCTTAACTGTATTAACTCATGTTAATTCATTGGCAGCCATTGGACTCAAGCTATAGAAGAGGCGTGAGAAGCAGGCAGCACAAAACGGTCCTTGGTATGCCAGTGCAAGTTCAACTGCATTTGTATGTGTAACTTGTTGGAGGGTCTGCCTGTTGTGCATCGGACTCCTCAGCAACTCAAGAAGCTGTGGTGGTACCTGGAAACCTGCCAAAGGCACAATCTTCCCCATGGTCTCTTGAAACTGATGGCTGCCAATGAATTAACATTTCTGTTAATGGACAGTTTAGATGAGGTGGTAGAAATTTCACCAAGGACTGACTGTTTTAAGGTCAGACTGATCATACGTGTACATGTGTATAAGATATATGAAAACAACCCATGAAATATATTTTGTATGTGTGAAGATAAGTAGGTAGAACTGTTATGGTCATATGCATTGCACAGTGGTAGTTAAGTGTTGCCTGGCATTGCTTTTCAGAAGGTCTTATTTTCATGTTTCTTATATAGTTTTACCAAATTTTAATTTTGGGTGTCTGTTTCAGGCTTGTGTTTTTTTTTCCTTTGATAGGTCCAATAAAAAGGGGTTCTGCCATTTTGAAGGAGGAAATTAGAGAAAAAAATATATAGTTGTATGCACTGAACAAAAATGATCTTACAACTTTTGGGAGAATTTTTTGTGCTTTAATGCTTTGGATCAACAGCTCAGTTGGCAATCGGATGGGTGATTTAGCAGAAAGGATGTGCCTTTTGCTAATTCTGTAAAAAAAAAAAAAAAAAAAATCTTTTAGAGGCTCATGGATCAGTTCAGAAAATCTTCCCAAGAGGCAAGGCAGAAAATGCCAAGTGGTTGGTGAGAGGAGTGGACTTCATAGAGGTACCCAGAGAGAAGATGCAAAGGCAGGAGGGTGGCAAAACCCAAGTTTCTTAGGACTCTGGAAAGGGGAAGGAAGATAACCTGTGCCCCTAGGCAAAGGAGGTGCTGAAAAAACAATTGGGAAAATGTGAGGAATAGCTAGGAAAAGGCAAAATTATGAAAACCAAAGGAGGATAAGAATGTAAGAAAGAGAATGTAAATTCTGCTGCAGTTGATAGCAGCAAGTGAGAATGGAACAGAAGTTCTGAGATTTGTCTAGGAAGGTGCTACAAGAGATTAAAGAAGAAAACATTTGTGTTGGAAAGCAGGAGGCTGAATGTAGAATAAGGACTTGAAGTGACAAGTGTAAAGGATTTTTGCGTGCAATATCTTTTATTGGACCAACTGTGCAGTTGGGAGGGTTATAGACAAGATTTCAGGTACCAAATACCCTTCCTCAGATCTAAGACAGTTGCCTCAAGCTATGTGTTTTTAAGATAGAAGAAACATTGAGTAGCTAACAGACCAGAGAAAAGCAGCAGTAAAGATGATCTGATAAGTGGAAGAGTAAGACCATTCAAAAAGGACATGTTCAGTGAGTCTAGAGGGTTTTTTTAAAAAGGGCTGCTGGAAGAGTTCAGACTCCTACTGCTCCCTGATCTGCCTCTGCCTCTGTCGCATGTCACAGCACCCTGGAAGGGACTTGCAGCATGCTGGGGTGCTGTGAAACCCCAGTTGAGAACCACTGGGTTAAACTTTCTGCTTTTGTGGGGGAAAAAAAGGAAGGATGGAAAGAAAAGAAAGAAAATACCCCTCCTTTTACCCACTCCCTGCTGCCCTCAAAATAAATAAATAAATAAATCCCTAAACTGTTATTCAGCCATGTGTCATAAATATGTTCTTACTTTTCAAGGAGTCTTTACAAAGTAAAGCTTTTATCACCATCTGCTGGATTTAAGTAGATAGTGCATTCTTCTCCTTTAAGGTCACCTGCAGGGACCTTTGGAAAGTGTTTGCTTATTGAGAAAATATTTTGCAGGGATTATCTCAAAATATTCCTTAAGCAAACTTATCTTTGGCATTATAACAGACAGACCTGTTTGTAGTTAGAGCATCAATGTGCCAAGCTTTATGAAAGAGGCTTCATTTAAATTTGGAACTTAATGCTCCCATACATATCCCCAGACACATGCTTCAGTTTGCAGGAAACCTGTTTTAGGAATGTACACAGTCTTTAGTAGTTCATTGTGCAGTGTGAGCATGTGTGCATGTGCATACATGCATTTTGAAAGCCAGAATTGTTAAGATTTTATTCCCCCCACCCCCCCCCAAAAAAAAACCAAACAACTTTCAGCTTCCAGACATTATTTTTAATTGACTGACTTTGTAAGAAAAGCAAAATTAAAAATGTATATTTAAAATTCAGCATCATAGCATTTATGATTTTTCAGACATCTGTAAACTTAGCAGGTGAATATCTAATTTGTGTGGCTTGAATTAAGTTAAAGGAGACTGTAACAAATCATTTAAAAGAGATTAGTTATGTGACACGCATTATTTTGAAAATCTTGAAGTAAAACTCCCATTAAAGCTTGTGTGTGTGTACACATGTGCATGTGTGTTGCATGACTAAGGACTTTACACTCAGCAGGCTTTTGCTTATCTGAATAAGCATTGCTTTTTACTCATCGTGTAATAGAAGTGAATAAAGAGTTTTAATTTTGTGGCTTTGTCAGATCTTGTCATTCCTTTCCTGCTTTTCCATTGAGATTGGTGTTCTGCCCCAAGCAACAGTCTTCTAAGGAAGATGGCTTATTTGCTTCCAGCTCTCTAGCTTTGTGGTGCTAGTTGGAACAACACCTTTGCAGTGCTACTTCCCACCCAAAACAGTTGAACAGTATGGCTGCCTATACACATGCTTTAGCACATTCTAATTAGAAAGCATCAGGGCAGACTCAGTTCATTAGGCTGCTCCAGCATGCCTCATTGTCATGGGTACTCAGTGTCCCTTGTTTCAAAATGGTGGTGGGAGTGCTTTAACTAAAACTCATCGAACAAGCTTTAGTTAAAGCACCCCTAGGGCCATTTTGAAATGCGGGATGTGGAGTACACATCACACTGCAGTATTTTAATTAGAGCGGCTGTCCAGGGGCTGCTTTAATTAAAACGCCTTCTGTTCAACCCCAGAGCACCACCCTATAATTTGTACTGCAGCGTGACTTAGCAATACTGTCTACATGGCATAGGGAACAATTGCCTTGGTCTGTTGTGATATGGCAGTTGCAATGTCTCAGTTGTAAAATGGAAGCAATAACTTTGCGATATTAACGTTTGTGCAGTGTTTGGGGATCCTCTGATGGAAACTCCAGGAAACTAGTTTGTGTGGTAACAGTAAAAATGTGCCTTTTCCCTTAGAATGGTTGCTTTGCAGTTGATGTGCATTTGAAGGTATAAAAAGGTATAAAAATATATATAGTTGTATGCACTGTACAACTTCTTGTGCTCCTCCTGAAATCCCCATATCCTGGCCATTGTTAGCTCTTAACAAACATAGCTTGACACTGAGGTTTTGCATTCTGCATCACTAAATGGTTTTTGTTTTTTCTTCTTTCTTTTATAACAGCTACAAGCCCCCAGTGTGAAGGGCTTTGATTTTGCTAAGCAGCACTTGGGCCAGCACAACAAAGATGACATCCTGATCATTCATGAGCCTGCTCCTCTACCAGGGCCTATTAAGGATACTACCCCCTCTGAAAATGGAGATGTGGCAAGCCCCAAGTCAAAGACTTCCTGTAAGCCTTCAAAGACCGTCCGACACAGAGGGAGGTAAGTTCTGCTGAAGAAGAATGGCCTTTTAACTAATGACAGAGGATCCTTTTACTGCACAGGGTAGTTTCAGTGGCAGATCCTCCCTCTGGAATTTGTCTTTGCTAGCAGTACATCAGAGTTTGGATCCAGTTGCTTTCCAGAAGGTGCTCTGGGATTTCCTTTCATTTTGTTTCTTTGAATTTCCTGCATGTTCAGTTAAATCAGATGTTTTTACCAAGGTGGGGCTGGGCCGAACCACTTCATTACCTGTGAAGCATGTACTTAATTCATTCAGTTTTGTAATAGTTCCCTGTTAGCAGGGCAGAGGGTGTTAAGAAATCCTTGTAGTATTAATGACAATTTAGGATTACCATATTTCCAGTTCCAAAAAAGAGGACACCTGTTGGTGTGGAGGGGTGCCCCTCACTCTTGACCTGCAGTCCCCTGGCACTGCCAGTGCCCTGCATTCCCAACCTGCAGTCCCCTGCCCCTCCTAGTGCCCCTTACGTCCAAACCACAGCCCTGTGGCCTTGCTGGTGGCCCTCACAGCCAAACCACAGCATCCCGTCCCTGCTGCTGCCCTACACTCCTGACCTGCAGACCCCTGGCCCTGCTGCTGCCCCTCACTCGCAACCTGAAGCCCCCACAGCCCCTATCCCTGCTGGTCACACATGTACACACACGCACACCCCTACCTGCCTACCAGACAGTCCCCAAGCCCTGGCCCTCCAGCCCCCCTTAGACTCCCAAAGCACAGATCACAGGAGTCCAGCACAGATCCCAGCATGGAGGCACTGGGTACCAGGAAAGTCCTAGGTCCTGTGCTTCCACTCAAGGGCCCACTTGGGCCTTCCCCACTTAAAGACACATCCCTGGAGATCCCAGGGAAGGTCTTCATAAGCAGGGAACTCCAACTTTTATCGCTAACAAAGAGGCACCCCAAGATTTCCCAGGGCACGTGTCTGTAAGTAAGAAAAGCCAAGCAGGTGCTCCCAAGGCCTGAGGGGCCCAATCCTGCATGGGAATTCCCAGGCTGTACAGAATCAGGCCCCTCAAGGCTCCAGAGCACATGCCCAGGGCACCTGGACAGTGTTTCTCTCTAGGTTTGCTGCACTGTCCTGGCAGAGAACAAACAGATGTCCACTGCAACAAAGTAGCACTATATAACGATGTCATTTGTTGACTCACTCATATCATGACAGGATATGGACATCTATTTGTCTCTCCATAGGAATTTTTGTGACAACATAAATACAACATCAGGTAATGTCTTTCTCTTCCCAAACAGTCTACTGTAGCAGCAGCCTTGTGCAAGGTTTAGGCTGGCTACAAAAATTAAGGACAATAAAAAGTCCTTCTACAGATACATAGCGAGCAAAAGGAAGGCACAGAGTAACATAGGGCCCCTGCAGGACAAATCAGGACAGTTGGTGGTTGACTCAAGGAAAAAGGTGGAGTTCTTCAATGAGTTCTTTGCTTCAGTATTCCTAAGTACTGACCAAGACAATTCCCTCACCTTGAGCACAGGCAGATGTTCAAAAGGCACCAGACTGCCACAGGTTAGTGATGACTTAGTTAAGGAGCACTTTGAAGGGCTGGATGGGTACAAGTCAGCCGGCCCGGATGACCTCCATCCATGGGTGCTCAAGGAATTGGCCAGTGCCATAGCTAAGCTGCTGGCACAGCTCCTTGAGCACTCTTGGAGCTCCGGCCAGGTCCCCAAGGATTGGAAAAGGGCCAACGTGGTGCCCATTTTTAAGACGGGGAGAAGGGATGAGCTGGGTAACTTTAGGCCAGTCAGTCTTACCTCTATCCTTGGGAAAATACTAGAAAAAATCATCAAAGAGTGCATTTGTGAAGGCGCAGCAGGTGAAATGATGCTGAAAGGAAACCAGCACGGGTTTGTCACAGGTAGATCCTGCCTGACAAACCTTATAGCCTTTTATGACCAGGTCACACACCACCTTGACACAGGAGCTGAGGCTGATGTCATCTACCTGGACTTTAGGAAGGCCTTTGAGACAGTTTTGCACCCTGTTCTCATAGGGAAGCCAGCAGACTGTGGAGTGGACACTTACACAGTCAGGTGGGTAGCCAAGTGGCTTGGGGACCGCACCCAGAGAGTGGTGGTGGACAGGTTGTTCTCGACCTGGAAGGAGGTGGGCAGTGGGGTCCCACAGGATTTGGTCCTTGAACTGGTGTTATTTAATATCTTCATCAGGGATTTGAATGGGGGTGTGGAGAGCACCATCTCCAAGTTGGCAGGTGATACCAAGTTATGGGGCCAAGTTAACACACCGGAGGGCAGGGAGCGGATACAGGCTGACTGGGACAGGTTGGACCAATGGGCAGAACGAAATAGGATGCAATTCAACAAAGATGGGGAGGAGGAATCCCCAGCACACCTATAGGTTGGGAGATGACCTCCTCAGCAGCTCAGGGGCTGAGAGGGATCTTGGAGTCATAGTTTACTCCAAGATGAACATGAGCTGGTGGTGTAATGAAGCCATCAAAAAGGCTAGTCGCACCTTGTTGTGCATTAGCAGATGCATGACCAACAGATTGAGGGAGGTGTGATGCTCCCCCTCTATGCAGCATTGGTCAGGCCGCAGTTGGAGTAGTGTGTCAGTTCTGGGTGCTGCACTTCAAGAGGGATGTGGAGAATCTGGAGAGGGTCCAGTGGAGGGTCACTCGCATAATTAGTGGCCTCCACGAAAGACCCTATGAGGGGAGGTTGAGGGAACTGGATGGCTGAGGGGGAGACATTGTAGCCTCCTATAAGCTTATCAAGGGAGGACAACAGGGATTTGGAGATGCACTATTTACCAGAGCACCCGTAGGAGTAACCGGGAATAATGGGTGCAAACTAGTGGAGAGTAGATTCAGGTTAGACATTAGGAAGAAATTTTTTACAGTAAGGGTGGCCAGAATCTGGAATGGGGTTCCAAGAGAGGTAGTACTATCACCTAACTTGGAGGTCTTCAAGTAGAGGCTTGATAGACACCTGGCTAGGGTCATCTAACCTTGGTCCTCTTTCCTGGCAGGGGAAGGAGGTGGGACATGATGACCCTTTGTGGTCCTTTCCGACTCTACAATCTATGAATCTAAGGCCTTTAGTACATCAGTGTCTCTGATGGAAGCATTTCACTCTCCTTCTCTTGCTCTGCCTGAGTGCTAGAGAGTAGGGAAGGGCTTTGCTCCCATCTCCATTTATGTGCCATCACGGTCCTGGTTCAACTGCTTATGCTCCCTCAGAGTCCTGCCTCCTGACCTTCTCTCTTCCCCAGGCAGTCCTGCTTGGAGCCCACTCCCCAGATTCCCACATACTGAGCTTTTCTCATACCTTGTGGGCTTTGTAAGGGGTAAAGCTTGTGTGTCAGGGGGGAGGATTCCTGACAGGACTAGGAACCACAGAAATTGTTGAAGGAGCTTGGCTGTTCAGTTAGCTAATTTGGTATAGCTCAGTTATATTATCCTAAGTAAGAGGTGCTGGTGTTTCATGGATTTCATTTTAAAATTTCAAAGTAGCTGCCGCTGTTGATGAGATCAGAATGTGGGCACATGAGATAAAGTTGTGAACTTCTGGTGCCATTTTGCTCTAGTTAGGAGGACTCAGGAATAAGGAACCAGTTTCAAAAAAGGAGAATTTTTAGTGCTTTTGTTGAAAAAGGTGGCTGAAAAAAACATTGAATTTGGACCCTAAATTCAACCATGACAGTGTGAAATAGAGATTGTCCTCTACTTTGCAAATCCCAGCATAGGTTAACTATGAAATTACTCTGAGCACTTTCATGATATGTTGATATGAAGCTGTCAATGAGACACTTAAAACATCCACTTGCTAGAGAAGGGAAAAGCTGAAATGCTATGAAATTGTATGTCAGGGGATTATTCTGTTATTGGCTATACAGTTTTGCAGGTATGTACTGAATAAATCAGACTAATATCCCAGTAGCTATATACTTCATCTGACTTCAGCACATCAAGTTTCCAATTCAGGCTGGGGCTGTCATGCTTGCATATAGGCATTCCTTCCATACCATGGCACCTACCCTAGTGGAGTCCCAATGCCCACTGAGACCATTGTGTATATAAATATTTATCTGATAATCTAAATACAGAAAACAAAGGATAGAAAGGAGAACAAAAGTAGAGGAGAAGTGACCTGGCTGAGGTACTAAAGCAGGTCAGCAGCAGATCTAGGAATAAAATTACAGCCCAGTGCCCTTGGTACTGTTCAAGTCAGAGTACAAAAGGGAATGACATATCTTGGTCTTCATTTCCCAGTTTATGCAGGTTCTTCTAGCTGCAAAAAAGATGCAGTAGGGCAGATTTCACATGCTATATTAATTCTCTTTTTTCCATGAGTATTTTGTATTAGGGTCTGAATAACCAGTATACCAGTTTTTCACAAAAAGGTTTTGCTGATGTAATGTGATTGCAGGGCTACTATATGCATAGAATATAAGGGAGGATAATTAGCACTTAGCCTAGTGCAAGCAGTGGGTTTAACTTTTGATCAGTTTGCCCATCTGGGTAGTACTTGTCTTAGTTGCACTGTCTATGAAAGCTGACTTCTTAGATTCAGACTTTAAAAACTAGGTCAAATAGCTGTTAAGGAATAACAGATCTTCTGTGTAGCAAGGTTAGTGGACCTCATATTCTGCTCCTTGAGATTTTTTCCTCAGTGCACAGAAAAACTCTTCATATTTGCAAGATAAAATATTTACTATTGCCCTAACTTAGCATCTGCCAAAATACAGGCTTTTTTGCATGAGTCAGATGGTAGTGTACTCTATCCTATTATAATTATTACACTTTATGTTTTATCTTTTGTATCTGACATTATTCTTGCAGTTCAGAGATGGGTGGTGAAGAGCACAGGATTTCCTTAAGCTGCTATATATGTACCTATAATGAATTAGATAAGATTCCTTGTGTGAGGAATGATAAATTAATAGATTACTCCTGTAGTGCTAAGCATCCACATAAATGGATACAATATTGTGCTAAGTGTGATTCAGACACTCAGCACTTGTGGGGGAAAAAGAATCCTTGCTGCAGTTCAGCTGCCAAGTTTAAGGAGCTGCAACAAATACAGGGTCAGAGGAAAGAGGATGAGAGAACAAGAATGCTAATTTTTTTTTTTACCTAAACAAGCTGCACGTACAATTTGTAAGCACCAAGATTTTTTGTGTGTTTAATATATTGGATAAACAGTATGTCAGTCATGGTTGGTCCCACATTAATTGGCTATCCAGCCACGTGGACTTGCATTTTCAGTTTGTAGAGTATGAAGTTAACAAAGTCACTGTATCCCCATGTTATTTTTCAAGTTGCAGATTATGTTGCTGTCAGAAAACAATCCTATTCATTGCTAATGCTAAGAACTTTCTGCTACATCTAAAACTAATGTTTATATGCAGTAAAGACTGCTTATATAGCTGCTTTACTTAATCCTGTCATCAGTCTTGTATGATTGATGTCACAGGGCTGCCATAACCTCATTTTTTATTTTTTCACTGTTGACAACAATCTCACAGTAATGAGTGTCTGACTACATTTCAAATGCTGTAATTTGTTTTATATAAGTACACTTTCTTTTTAAAAAGTTAACAGCCCTACCAGCCAATGTTCTTACAGGATGTCTATGTACCTGATGGCCATATAACTTCAATAAACTCATGTTTACCCTTTCATTCATTTTTACTTGTTTTTTTTGTGGCTACAGAGTTTCACCATCAGATGCTGACTCCACAGCAAGTGAACAGTCCAGTGGGAGGGAGACCGGAGAAGAAATTGTAAGACCATCGGCCCCTGTCAATGAAGTCAAAGCACGCAGAGCTCTGAAGAATGGTTTGTTACAGTTTTGCCTTTGTCTGCTGGAGCAGTGTTTTAGTAGGACACACATGAGATGCATTTTAGTACCATCAATTTTTTTTTTTAAGTCGCTTTTAACCGCTGGGGTTACTAAAATATAAATCCCAAGCTCTTTGCCAGTCAAACAGCATCTGTTATTTTGTCTGTTTATATATGCAGGGAATAGGTTCCTGATAACTAGTATGCAATATGGGCTGTATGCCTATAGGATTCACAAAGTGGTGGTGACCCTTTTGTTTTGTAAGATGTTATCTCAGTGGTACGTACACACATGTCTGTGTCTGTGTCTTGATGCCCCTAGGTTTGCTATAAGGACTAAAAGTATACCTTTATTGAGGCATCATAACATCAATGTCTTATTATAAGGTAAATTGATGCAAGACTACTGGATTACCATTTGCTTGAACCTAAGTGGATTTAGCCCTATTGCATCTCATCCGATGCTATGCCTTTCGCTCTGGTTAGGAAATTTCACACTGATATCTTTGTTTTTCATTCTGTCCCAAGACTCCATATTAGGGTTTGCCTCCTCTTTAGGTTTTGTTACAAGTTATTTAATCCAAAGCTAGTTCTTTCTGCATCTTAGTTGTCCAGACAGGGTTTCAAGAAAGCTGTGCAAAATAGGTTCCCTTCCTCCCTCTCCCCTCCCCCACTTTTTTTTTTCTTTTCTGCTGTTTTGGGCTTGAAAAAGCTCTTCCTTAACCTTGAGTCCTGGTCATTAAATGTTTAATGCTTAAACTTGGCCCTGCTGTGTTGTAGTGTATTGTGTGGCTTCTGAGTTGCCGAGTCAGACATCTTTTTCTGCAGCAATGGCTTGGCAGATGGATGGAGGATCATACAACTTATTCAACACTAGAGCTCCCTTTCTCCTGTCATGCATTTTTCTAACTGCCATTTCAGCTGAATCATTTATGGTAATTACAGTATTGTCTGTCTTTGCTTTCTCCTTGTGCTGTCAGGAGCAAACAGAGTTGGTAAGTATCCAGAACAGTGTGTTACAGTCTTTCTGTAACTAGTAGTTTAATAGTAAGAATATAAATAGAGTTTAATTATATGCAAAGTCCACATGGATTTGTTCTCTGAGTCTAGAAACCATAGCTGGTTTGGAGTGATGTATCTGCAGAAATTGTTCTTTGACGCACATTTTATTGATTCAGTATCAAGTGCGTTTTTCTTACTTCCCCTAAACCTTTTAGTTCAGTATGAAAAAAGTGTGAAGGGGGAATGAAGCCTGTGACAAGGCTTGAAAATGCTGTTTAAGCCTTGTTACAGTCACAATTATCACTTACTGGAATTGGTGTCTGTATTGGAAGTTTGAAAGATTCATTGAGAAAAGAGATGCACGTTGTCTAATAACTAGAGAATATTCCTTATCTGGCCAGGGCTGAGACGAAAGTATATTAGAGATTGGGGAAATGAAGGAAAACTTGTATCATCTTTGCTTTGTACATGATCTGCAGGTAAATAAAGGACTTTGTTCTCTAATATATAAGAATAGCACCTTTTGCCAGAACTGTGCTCACAATAACTCTCTTGCTGTTAATAGTAAGGAAGGAGGAGTATAATGCAACTTTTCTCATTATTGCGTTTCTATTAGAAATTAGCGACATCAGCTGCATCCTGTGGTTAAAAAATATTTTGGTACGTACGCAGATATACTGTATACCTTTGAAATCAGTAATGAGGATGTGACTCAAAGTTCATTAGATCAGTAAAAGACTCCTATTGACTTCAGTGGGTTTTGGATTGTTTTATATACCCAAACTGTGGTATCTGTTGCTTTTTAAAATAAAAGAGAAATCAAGACTTGTTCCTGTGATGCTTACCTCACACTTTATTGGTTTTCATTAAAATCTCAGTTTCCTCAGGGAACATATTTTTTCCAACATTTCAATTCAAGCCAGCAATTTCAGTGCATGCCCTTGTGATGTAAATTGATACTGACATGTGACTTGTATGGGATGCTAGTTTAAAACCTGTGCTCTCTTCAGCTTCAGCTCTTGATCAGTTGAGAAAGCTATTCATACAGTGCAGTATTCTGGCTTTATAGGAAAGAGCTAAATTAGAGAAGTGCTACAATAACATGGTCAAGGCTTCTAAAGGAACTATTTCATTTCACATATTTGGTCTGCAAAAGTCTGTATTTTTATTTTGCATCAGTATGTTTAGTACAGCTCCATTGCAGCTACAATATTTATATACATCACTACATTCCCTGTACCTCTAAGCTTGCTATTGTAAGCATATACACATACAAAGGAAGAGAATTTCACAGGAAGCTGTAATATTTCTATTTTAAATAAATAAGGAAGAAGTGAATCATTCTGAGATAGCTACATGCATCACATCCTTTAGAGAAATGACTTCTTAAAAGGGGGTTGGGGTTTTTTATCATACTTTTGAGCATGACGATGTTGCTATTTTTGTGAGCTGCAAAATATGGTCCACGTATAAGTTCCCATACCAGCAACATTACATGGAAGCTGAATTCCCTTCAGTCTGGAATTTGTCCTTCCGTCATGTAAGTGTCAGGTATGAAATCTGCTCCAAAGCCCATTAATCATTTGAAAAGTGCATGCTGACTGCAGTAGGATTTAGGTGCAGCTCCTGGGTCGCGTCTACATGAGACGCTGACCATGCAGTAGCCCGATACTACTGCACAGTAGTGTCACATGGCACAACCATGATGCAGTGCTACTGTGCAGTAGTATTATGCTACTGTGCAGTAGTATTATGAAAAAGACATTCGTTGGCACTCGGGTTACTGCGCAGTCATTTACTACTTGTTTATACAAGTACTAAATGACTGCACAGTAACGGCTGTGCAGTCAGCATCTTGTGTAGACACTGCCATGGAGAGGGAATAGCTTGCACTTGGATTTGCTTTGCTTTAGGGCACACCAGCGGGATCACATCAGGTCGGATCTATATGAAACTGTAGGTTCTGTAAGCACAAGCTTTTGCAAATTTCTTAAAACCTGTGAAAAGTCTTCCATGCATTTTTTTTAAACTGTTTTTTAAACAAATTATTTCCCTGCTATGCAGGGAACCCAGGCAGTGCAGTACTGGGTTAATTCATGAATATCGGAAAGTAAAATTGACCAAAAATAAACTAACCAATGTATTTTATTTGTGGGAGATGAAACAAAAGCTACAAATGGTTAAAAGTTATATGATTAAAATTATTTGGAATTCAAGTAGCTGCCCTTCAGAGATTTTCTATTTCATTTTAATCATTAAACTTATTTAGATTTTCCTGTTCAAAAAGAAGAAATGGAAGTAAAATATGATTTAGTGTTAACCATAGGTTAGCCCATTACAGGTCTAATTTATTCACTGAAATGATAATTGCATTCATTCAATTAAGAGACTGACTTCTGGAGAGTTTTCCTTTTAGTATTTATAGCCGGGGTTACATTTTGCCTATTTTTTATGTTCGAAAGGATGCAAACAGCTTTAAATGATGCTATTTTATAAATTGTTGTTAAAAGTACCGTATTTTTCGGACCATAAGACGCAATTTTTTCCCCCCAAAAGTGGGGGGAAAACGAGGGTGCGTCTTATGGTCCGAAGGTGTGTGTCCCGGGGAGGTGGCAGAGCCCGAGCGGGACACCCGCCGCTTGTTTATGCCGTGTCCCGGGGAGACGGGGCGGAGCTTGCCCGTGGAGGCGGCGGAGCCCGAGCGGGACATCCGCCGCTTGTTTACACCGGAAGCCGGTGCCCGTGCCGGTGGCCGGGAGCCGGCAATAAAAGTGGCCGGCCACCGGCACACATAGTCTCTCCTGCCATAAAAACTGGGTGCGTCTTATGGTCAGGTGCGTCTTATGGTCCGAAAAATACGGTAACTTAAGGCTATTGTAGCTAAACAAAATTACAGATATAATTTTTTGCTGTTATTTTTATGTTAAGTGCTTTGACAACACTTTTCTGTATAGTCTGTTTTTCTCCCTTTTATATAATCAATCAGTTAAGAACCCAATTCTGAAAATTCTTCCATGTGGAGTCATAATGTTGGAAGGGTCATCTGGACCAACTCCCTACATGAATACAGGAAAGCTGTTCCTGAAATAGTAGCCCTCCTGTATCCATGCAAGTCTTCATTGACTTTGTTGCAGTTTCCATGTAGTTACAATGGCCTTTTCATGTTAAATTTATAGCAGGAATGTGGCTTTGGTGACCTCCTTCCTTTGTTTTTGTGCTAGTCTGTGGAACAGGTCTGTGGAAGTCTGGGGGGTTATTGTGCAACAATAGGGGGAAGAAAAACACTTTCTTAATTCTATTTTAGAACCTCCAACCCAGGAAAAGGATCGTAGGAGCAAAAGAGTTGGGGGACAATTTAACGCAACAAATTAAAAGTAGTTTCAAGTTGGTGGTTGTCCTTCTAGCTTTTGTTTTTAGAGCTGGCACTATTAACAGAGAGTTATGGGTAAAAAGGATAAAAGATGCTGACTGAGTAGATGTTCAGTTTAATTGCCTCTTTTTGAATTCATTAACCAATTAGTATAAAAGTGTAACATAACATAAATCTTGACATGTTTTATGACTGTTACGCAGTTTGGACGACTGAAGTTAATACAGTAGGATAGAAAGGAAACTGAGTAATGAACTAGGACTCAGGAGACTCGGGTTCAGGTTCACAATGAGCCCCAGACACTTTGATTTTTGGCCAGGTTACTTAATCTATCTTGTGCTTCATTTGTATATGGGGATCAGTACCTTACTACTTCATAGAAGTATTTTGAAGATAAAGCCCGTTAAGGATTGGAGGGATCTGAGGTACTGCAATGATGAATGCTACAATAAGTATCTAGGTTTGTAGGTAGACAGACTCAGAAATTGAATAGCTAAAAGTACTTGAAGATTAGATCTGTGCATCACCAAGTATGCTTCATTGTTTTATCACCTGTGCAGTACCATGTAGCCATCCAGTAGAGCTGCTCACCTTGTCATGGTTTATTCCTTACATTAAGGAAACTCTTAAGAAAGTTCAATTTAGAAGATGGCATTTGATCTTAGACATGTACATTGATCTGTCAAGCTTGAAAGAGAAGTAGTAAATAAGGGTTGGCTTGCTTAGGGCTGATTTGTGTCGGCCATATCCCCTTTTTGTGTGCTATTGACTGTCCATAGACAGAAACCTGTGAAGTTTGGTGTAAAGGGTACCTCCCATGAGGTGTGGTACCTCACTAACAACATGTGGAGGCACAATTGCTACTTTTGCTCTTTAAAGGGCTCAGCATACTTTATCCCCATTCTGCACCCCACTCCTTGTGTCCAGCCAGCACTTTTACCAGCAGCCCAAGGAATGAGGTCATGGGACAGGGCCATGGTTGCACCTTGCTATCATTGGCTGTCCGAAGAAAATAAGATATTTAGCACCTGCTCTCTGCATCCTGAAGCTTGGACTTGTGGTACAAGTGTCGGGCCTTACAACATTCAGCTATTTATGACCCCTTCTACTTTGTAGGTCCATAGAAGGCAGACACAATTTAGCCCTTAATTTGCTTAACCTTCTAGGCCCAAATATTTAAAGAAATGTGTTATCAAACACCCCATTAGGTCAAGCAATTTACTTGGACTCCTTAGTTAGATATTCTTCTTTAGTTCACGTCGGTGTTACTAGTATAGACCTTGATCCAGCAAAGCTCTTAGACATGTGCTTAACTTCAATCAGATGAGTAATCCTATTGAACTGCAATAAGGTACTTCTCACAATGCACATCAAGTTACACACATGTTTAAGTGCTATGCTAGATGAGGGCCATAACTTTTAAGATGCATTGGTTCCATAGCATGACATTTCTAAATACGTTTGGGTATCTATCACTTTCTCAGCCAATTACAGCTGAACAATATTTGTACAATTTAATACCTTAATAGTAGACTGTTTATCATGTCAGTAAGAAGAATTTAGACCTTTAAAAGCTGAAATCTACAAATTGGATGTAAAACTGTACACTTTGGGAAGATTTCTAAATCTTTTTGTTGAACTGAGAAATTACCCCATCTCTTCACTTTTAAAATGCTGCATTTTTACATTTCAGTGTCTTTTTTTATTGCCTTTTGATATTCCATTTGCAGAAGGTGTGTCATCTTAAGTACTGTAATCAATGGCAATTTGCAGCATATACTAGAATAACTTTTGATAGGATAAAATAGGCTTGGGATTCTGGGATATTTTTTTTGAGAGGGGACGTTGCAAAGTATCAAAGACTTGACTTGCAGAAATAAAGACAGAGAGCTCACCTGCTGAAAAAGGAAGAAAAACATGTTTATCATTTGCAAACTCTTGTGTAACGCTGTTTGTAGTGGATGGAAGGCTTCTTGTCCAAATTTAAATACAGCTGCAAACAATGGAACCATCTCCCAGCATCGTATTTTTCATTAACCTGTATGATGGAGACGGTCCTAACCACTGTGTTTAACTTTACTTGTTCTGGAAATTCAGGACCTCCTCAGACCAATAGTGGAAATGAGCAGCACTCCTCTGCCTCCATCTTTGACCATGTGGACAGGATGTCACGCTCCTCAGAGGTCAGCAGGCGGGTTCCCAGCAAGATCCAGTTGATTGCTATGCAGCCAATGGCAGCACCTCCCGTTCAGAACTCGGCACTTTCTGACCGAGTAGCAGAGACCAACAAAATTAATAAAGAGGTATTTTTAAAGCGTGTGTCTGTGTGTGCATGTGTGTGCGCGCACATGCGCTGGTCATTGGGGGTGTGTGAAACAGGTTGTATTCAGTTTGGATTCAGCCCAGAACAGGGGACAGTGATTCGATTTGTTGATCTGAATCACTGTCCCAATTTGATTTGGCTGAATCTGAATCTGAAGGTTCGATGCTGAATCAGCTATTCAGCCATAGACACAGCTTTAAATGTTTTTTCTACATACCTCAAGGTACCAGGCGTGGCTTGTGAATGCTGAGATGGTGGGGCAGATGGAGCGTCCCACAGGAGCACGGGGAGACCCCTGCGTGCTCAGCGGCAAACCTGGAACTGAACCAGAAGTACTTCTGGGTCCGCCATTGAGTGAGGAGGGGACCTTCTCCCTGCATACCGCTGGCTCAGTGATCGGTTGTTGGGGGACTTGGAGTGACCCTCCAGACCAAGGAAGCACCAGTCGCTGAGCCAGGGGGTGGGGGTCCCCCACACAGTCTGCAGCAGATCCGGAAGTGGACCATGCTCCTGTGGGATACTCCATCCAACCCATCATCTCAGCATTCATGGGCCACCTGGTACCTTGAAGTATGTAGAAAAAACATTTAAAGCTGTGTGTATATACATCTGAATCAATTTGGAGGGTTCCAATTCAATTTGGAGAGATTAAAGGGTCTCCTGATTCGTTTCAAATTTGGAGATTCTCCACCAAATTGAATCGGCGACCAAAGTTTTGCACAGCCCTACTGGCCATGGTGTCTGTACATATAGAAATACATATAAAAATAAGCAATAGAGCCAAGAAAGTTCAAATTTCTCTCTTCTGTATTAAAAATCAAACTCCTCATCTTGATGGGTTGTTTTCCTTTCATGAGTGCATAATCATGAATTACTTTTTTTTTATTAATTCCAAATATAAGCCTTGATTTTTGATTATTTGGTAGTTTAAGTACATCTTCCAGCTAGACTTGTGACCTGTCCAGACTTATGCTCTGCAGCCTTAAGTTGCTGTGCAGTTACTGGTAGCTAACATGCAATTTGTAGCATGTCTGTAAATTAATGGGTGACACCAAGGTGTCTGGGTCATCTGGTTCTCCTTATGTGGGCTTCTCGTGTCTCCCCTCTTTGGTCACTCATTTTGTATTTTATGGAAGGCAACACCCTCCCTCACACTTCAAGGTTAGAAGATAGATTGAACCTCTGTGTTTAGCACCTTGTAAAAAATTCTAGCAAGTGAATTAATATGTCTAGGATTTGCAAGAAATATAAGTTTAATTATGTGGTAAAAGTCTTGTTCTTGATGTCTGTCTTTAATAATCTAAGAAATTATTAAAATTTAGGGTTTTTTCTGGAGTTTTATTTATAGCTTCATATGTACCCGAGAACAAGCTAAAATGTACTCAAGAACAGGCTTTAACCAGTGCCCGCTATAGTTAGTGGGAAGAGCTGCATTGACTTAAGTGGGTGTAGGATCAGACTAAGGCAATGGTCTATTTTTAAAGAAGTTACCTGGAAGACTTTTTGCCATACCCTGAAACAATTCTATTTCTCCTTCCCTTTTCCAACACTCTTATCCAGGCAGATCCTTCAGTTTATGCTCTGTGCCCTAGGAATTCTCTTAAGGGGAGTCAGTGACAAACTTTGACCATAGTAATCAAATGCATTTCATGATGGATATGGGGAGACGTGCTACGTACACTATCAGTTACAACCTAATTTTCTTCAGGCCGTGTTCCTTATGGCAGCTGGCAGGGCTTTTTGTTGTTTGTTTTGCTTTTTATTAGCACACTGCAACTTCTCTCTATGTAGCACCACTGTGGTAGTGATACTAAAGTATGTAATAGTATGTTGACCAAGGGAGAGGGAGGGAATGCTACAGGTAGGAGAAAAGAATCACTCTCCACAGATTTCAATTGATTGCTTTTAGCAGTGACTCTTATTTTATGGCATAGCAGTAAAAGCTGTTTTTGCAAAAATCTTAACTCTTTTTCTCCCCTTCTTTCCTCCTTTAAGATACAGACAGCTCTGAGGCATAAGTCTGAGATTGAGCATCACCGCAATAAGATTCGTCTTCGAGCCAAACGCAAAGGGCATTATGAATTCCCAGTTGTGGATGATGTGGTTGTTGTTGATTCCAAAGAGCAGCATAGAATTTACCGCAAGGCACAGATGCAGATTGACAAGATCTTGGATCCTGGGGGCAACGTGCCTACTGTGTTTATAGAACCCAGGAAGAGGTACTGATTCAGAGCCAGGGAAGGAATCATTCTCTTTAAGAATCAGAGTCAGACTTGCAAACTATGTCAGATCTGTGCTCCTCCATCTTGAGGGTTTGCAATTATTTTGTTCCCAGGAACATTTGGGTTAGAGAAGGCTGGGGTTGTTTTGGACATTTTGGTGTAATTATTGTGTGCCAGTGGATCATGCAAACTTTCAGGAAAAAAAATGTTTGAGCAGGTTTTCAGTAGCGGAATCCAAACATCATAAAGCCATTTTAAGGCAGTTGTCATTGTTCATACTGCTATAGGTGGAAAAAAATTGAGTTTACTTCTGAGCACTGACAGAGTCTAGGAAATAAGGGAAAAAAATGGGGTGGGGGAAGCGGGGAGGAAGTGTGTAGGGGAACCCAGCAAGAAATGTAGCTTTCGTAACAAAACTCAGAGAAACATATACCATATTGTATTGCATAGAACATTCACCTTTCCCCCAAAAAATAGATGCTGGAGAATGGAGTTTCATTGTATGTGAGAAATATGGTAAGATCAGGTTTTCTTGCTTACGGGGCCAATGTGAAATTAAAATCAGCAGGGATCCACGAGGAGCAGAACATTGAGCAGGCTTCCTAGATACTGCTGCTAAGTTCCTTACAAGGAAAGATCTTCTTTTCTTCTTTCTGTCTTTGAAAAACAGAGTGCATAATATAATCTGTAGCGTGTTTGTATGTGGGGAAGTATGGTAATCAGGAAACCGTGAACAGATTATTATAAAATGTATCCAGCTCAAATGTTTAAGGACTGATTTATAAATTAGACAAAATACTTCATTCTGTATCCTTTCTGAGTAACCAAGTACATACTTATTATGACTCCTGGCTTCATAATTCAGGAGAGGGGCCTCTGTCTTCTGAAGGTTTGATGGACATTAGAACCTAATTTCCAGGAAATTCTTACCCTTTTAGTTCCAGATCCCAAGTAGTCTTGTCAGGACCATTTTTCAAGTTTAAAATACACCCGATATTTTCCCCAGTTGCCTCTTTACTTATTTATGTATGTCAGTTTAAAACCCAGTTTTACAGTGTTGCTATCCCAAGTGCTCCTGGTATGGGACAGGGAGCCACTAGAAGGAGGAGTGGTGAGGACTGTGGGAGACTGGAGTCTTGGAGGAGGGAATAAAAGAAACCAGACAAAGAGAAGGTGGGTCTGGTGGGTGTGGAGTAGCAGGGAGAATGAGTCTGGAAAAAGAGTTTGCAGGGTTGAAACTGGTATGTGCTTGGCAAGGAGACTGGAAGCAGAGGCTGGGACTAGTTAAGGGAGGAAAATGGGGCCCACACACACAAAAAAAAAAAAAAAAAGGTGGGGGGGAAATCAGTGTGGCATAGCTGGGACTGAGACAGGGCCAGCTTGGAAGGGGCAGGGCAGAGGAGGACAAGTTTGGAGGAAAATGGGTAGGAGAGTCTTTCCCCACCAGTGATACCATGTCCACAAACCCAACTCTTCCTATGTTTTGGAAGTCTGACTTGAGTTGCTGAGGTCAGATTAGCAGAAGTGCTGAATTTTGTTAGCTGCTATTGAAGTCGATGGCATTTGTATTTTAAAGACTGAGTGTACATTCAGGTACTCAGAAAAATTAGTTCTGCCTTTCTCAAATTGAACACTCAAAATTCTCTTTTGCCATAAGAAAACCAGGTACCTAGCTATCTCTCTCCAGTGTCATTTAAAAAAAAAAAAAAAAAAAGTTGACTTTAATTTCATATTGTTTTAGTTATGAAAGAAAATAAATATATACAGCGTGGATCAACACTGTCTAATATGACTGAATGAAATTACAAAAATAATAATGGAAAAACGAGAGCAATTATCTTACAGGATAAAATGGCTCACTTACTTTCATGCTCGCTTACCCCACACAGGTTATAAGTGGTAATGACATGTTTTGTCATTCTCAGAAGTATGTAGAAGATTTGCCATAAAAGGATAAAATGTTAGCTTTCAAGTATATGCTTTTGTCTTTGTGTGGTTCCTTTATGAAATGTTTAAGTTTTTATGTTGACCTCCACCACAAGACACTCCAGAGTCCTTGTTTGCTTCAGGTTTAGAATTAAAATTGATTTGAATGCAACAGTGTACCTCACAAAAGATGTCCCCTGCCTGTCTATCCTGAGAGTGCAGCAGGAGTGTCGTGCCTGAAGGGTACATAAGGCAGCTGAGAGCACGTAATAATCTATAACGCATTGTAAAACTCATGCTATTTCCAGACTAACATATCAGTCCCTGATCTTTGAACACTTTAACTGAAAAAATTGGAAAAGGATAGACATGTTATAAAGGTTACGTGGAAATGATGATGTGATTAGAAATGTTCATGGGGGAGAATTGAAACTAGTGGTTAAAATGTAATTGCTCTATTTTAGTTAGCCGTTTCAGTGATATCACATCATATGGATTTACTGCATACATGCCTCAGTTAGAAATCTGGGTTTTAATTCTATACCAGGATCCAAGACTGACTTTGTTTACTGCACCTAACTTAAAACTTTAAAACCAAAACCCGAGGTACCTTAAATATGGTATTTTTCTTGCTCATTGTTTATCATTCCTGTCTCTCCTGTGAGCCAAAAGGAGGGACCAGGAAACCTGCATTGGTGGCTGCTAAAGAACCCTGACTTTGTTGGGGTCAGGCAATACAAAATTCTTTCAACAATTTTTTCAAAAGCTTTTCTTCATCCCAACTTAAAAACAATCCAATAAAACAAAAGGTGGTGATCTTTCTTTTCTCTTTCTCTTTTAGTTCACGGGCAAAACGTTCTCCCAAGCAACGTCGGAGGCATCAGATAAATGGTAGTCCTATTGATGCTGATAAGGACAGGTTAATCACAACTGACAGTGATGGGACATACAAAAGGCCTCCAGGAGTTAATAATTCTGCATATATTGTATGTATGTCTCATAGATGATAGGATTACCCTGATTATCATGTTACAATTAATCCATAACAGCTGTATTCTGAATCTTGATGCTGTATTTGCCCAGATCCAAGATGACTTTGAATTTAAGATCACCCATTAAATATTAAACTCTAGATAGAGAAAATTATTCTGTCCTTGCCACTCCCCTCCCCCTCTTCCCGGTACCTGCTCCCTGCCCCCTTGCTCAATGCCTCCCCCCCCCCCCGACCTGCCTACACTCTCCCTTCTCCTCCCCTTTCCAGCCCTCATCCCACTTGTCTGTTGCAGCTCCACAGTTATCCAAGCCATGCAGTAGTGATGGCTCCAGCCCAGGTCAGGGTTGGGACTGGAACCAAGTAGCTCCCTCTGCCACTCCTTGTGCCCCTTCCTCACCCCCATTCCCTACGCTACCTTGTTCTGTACTTGCCCCCTCATGCCCTTTCCCTGCACTCCTTTTGTTTCACATATCCCTTCCCCGTGCTCCCTCTGCCACCATTTTTCCCCTGTGCATCTCCCTACACCATGCACTCCCTTCCCATGTTCCCTGCAGTACTGAGTGCCCTTCTCTCAGCACCCCTCCTGCACTGCATGCCCCTTTTCCACACCCCTTTCATGCTCTCCCCTTGCTCCATGTGTCCCTTTCCCTCATGTTTCCCCCAGCACCATGTGCCCCCTCTCCCCATACTCTCCGCTGCTCCATGTACCCCACCCCACACACCTGCCTCATGAGCCACCCTTGCCCTATTCAAAGCTGCAGCACTTACTTGTCTGGTCCATACTCAAATCTAAGACGAGGATTTTCCCCTATGCTGAATGTAGGGGAGAGACGGGGGAATGCTCATCTTAGATTTGAGTAACTACGGTAATTCCATTCCTTACTAATTCCATTTGTTTGAAATTAAATAAGCGTGGCGCCTTCCTGAGGAGTGTTTGCATAAAACAGAGGAAACCCTGTCAGATATTCTGTGTTTTGCAAGCGTTAACTTGACTTGCCCAGTGATTGTATTTTGAAAGTCATTTTTATCTTTCCCAGTATGATAGTAATGGAGAAATAACCAAAGTTATTTTAGCACAGTACCTTGCAAATTAGCCTTATTCTCCACATTTGAAAACAAGTACTTCAGAATTGTTTCATTTTAATATCTATGTGATAAAGCTGCCTTTATTGTGCATCTCAACTGCTGCACCTGTGCTCTGACCATTAATCGGTTTTTCGTGGGATCATTGCTAGCATTGGAAACCTCTGGACAGCTTCAAACAGCTTCCATTTTTTTAAAAAAGGAAGTTTGAAAAAAAAAGTTCACTTCTAGGTTTATATGTATTCAAGTGGCTAAAATGTAGATTTCTGTGACATTTGTGTGCATTCAAACAAGAGCATAATCATTTTCATGTCATGGTGTAACAGAATGAATTATAGTCCAGAGATATTTAATTAAGACTTGTCGCACAGCAAGCCCAGCCCTTTTGGCATCTGCTGAGAGTTTCTATTCAGAATACTAAGTTCCCAGTGAAGTAGACTGTGTGGTTTCACAGTTGATTCTGCAGCCTGCATGTGTTGGCAAAAATGAGCTTCTACAATAAGGCAGCTAGTACAAAGGCAGTTCAACTTCCTGTGTCGGAGTGGTGTGTTCCTAAGGAAGAGATCATAGGTAGTAATTGTGATGGATGTATCAAGTTGATGTCAAGTAATTGGTGCCACCAAGCACTGTTGTGCATCTCTTTAAGATGATGTACCTGAGCTCAGGTTCCATATAGTTGATGGCTTCGCTGTTTAATAACCCCTTTCATGTGTTGCTGGGGAGAAGCAGTAATTGGTTTAGCATTTTTGCTAATGCAGTTGGTTGTGACATGAATGATTAATTCACTCCTTACCAGTTCAAAGATTGAGAGGAAAGTTGTTTAGAGAGTGTTACCTCCTATAGTGAGTCAGAGTTCACTATACGAGTATGGGCCCTCACCTATTCACAAACCAGCATATTGTAATCTAGTCCAACTTGGTCACTGTCTTGTGAAAAATACCTCACCTAATATGACAATCTAGGTTCAAGTGTCTGAAGCATTTGAATTATTTTTGTAGTACTTAGAATCTTTCTCTTGCAGAAGAATTGGGCAAGTTGTGTTTGACTTTTGTTGTACAGATGCTCTCCAATCTCCTTTTGGTTTTGATAGACGTATTAATAATAATTTTTCAAAATTTAACAATGATATGAGATTCTTTTAAGAAAAGCTGTCTGCCTTCTGCTTATGTTTCTTCTGTTCTTCATAGTCGGACCCTGACCTGCCAGCAGAACCACAGACATCATCATCTGTTGATCTTGGGAAGTACCCAGGTTTGCTTCCCCACTCAGCATCCCAATACATCCCTCCACAGCCGTCCATTGAAGAAGCCCGGCAAACAATGCACTCTCTTTTGGATGATGCTTTTGCACTGGTGGCTCCTAGCAGCCAAGCAGCCACTTCCACTGCCATCACACCACCTGGGGTCTCTGCAGGACAGCCGGCAAACAACGTTCCTGCTCGAGCAGGGAAGGGAACTTCATGCACCCAATGGGGTTCATCATATGGTCCACCTCAGGCAGCAAACAACCCATTTAATGTGAGTGGTGCATTTGGAAAGGCTTTTCTGGCCAGGAAATTGGAACCAGTTGAGCCATGGTCGCTATTGTTGTACCTTTTGGCTCATGCAATAACTGGAGCCAAAGGTGTTCAGAGACAGACCCGAGCAAATTGGAGAACTTGCTTATTAAACTTTTGATTTATTTTTCCATGTGAACATTGTATAGGAGTTCTCTTTTAGGAGAACTATTTCTGTTCCACTCAGATGTAATATTTCACAGCTCAAAGTATTTAAACAATGACAGTTTATTTTCTAAAGGCTGTTTCAGCTGAGTACACAAAGCCACCAAGAG
Organism: Crocodylus siamensis; assembly: GCF_052110815.1. Taxonomy (NCBI): domain Eukaryota; kingdom Metazoa; phylum Chordata; order Crocodylia; family Crocodylidae; genus Crocodylus; species Crocodylus siamensis. Next base: position 105,521,597 of record NC_143398.1, read on the forward strand.
ACAGGATAGTCTGTTTTAGGCATTTTTCTAACCAAGACATCATTATGCTTAGGCAGCTTTAACTTATCATTCCCCTGAGATAGAAGAGTATTGTCTCTAATGCCTTTTACAGAAACTATGTTGAGACACAAAAGTCCAGATCTACAAAGGAATTTAGAGACCTAGCATAGGGACTAGAATTTAGAAACCCATATTAGGTGCCAATGTTCCTTAGACAGTAAAAAGGGAGAGTCGGGCACCTGAGAATGGGAATTGCTGAACCTAGCAGATGAACCATAGGTGCCCTGGTAGGGAGCCCTACTTACTAGGCCTATGTGAAGCTTCAGTCGCTGATTTGATTGAGAGGAAATTCAGCCCCATTCGGCAGTCAAATCTCCTAATCTGAATCAAATCAGGAGACCCATTAATCTCTCCAAATCAAATTGGAAGCCTCCAATTCAATTTGGAGAGATTTGACAATTGGGCCATAGACACAGCTTTACATGTTTTTTTCTACAGACTTTGAGGTACCAGGTGGGGCTTGCGAACACTGAGATGGTGGGGCAGGTGGAGCATCCCACGGGAGCACAAGGGTTGTCCCCCACATGCTTGTCAGTGAACCTGGCAGTGGACAGGAAGTATGTCCGGTCCACTTCTGGGTCTGCCGCGGAGTGTGCAGGGGACCCACCCACCCCCGGCTCGGTCACTAGTGCCTTCTGGGTCTGGGGGGGCACCAGACAGCCAATTTGCTGAAGTATTTCCAGTCCACTTCCAAGTCCACTGCTGAGCGTGTGGGGGGACCCCCCCCGTGCTCCTGTGGGATGCTCCATTCGCCCCAGCATCACAGTGTTCATGAGCTGTGCCTGGTACCTCAAAGTATGTAGAAAAAACATCTAAAGCTGTGTCTATGGCCAAATTGTTGGTTCTCTGAATCGGAATCGAATCTTCAGATTCAGCTGAATCGAATCGGGACAGTGATCTGAATCAGCAAATCGAATCCCCGTCCCCTGAATCGGGCAGAATCTGAATCAAATGCTGCCCACTTCACACATCCCTACTGCTTACCAGTGCCATAGCTCTGAGGGTCCTACACTCCCAGTCAGAAATATGGCTCCAAACCTTGACCTCTAACATTAACTCTACCCAAGGTCAGAATGTTCCAGCAGCCTCAACCCTAGCCCCAAGCAGAAGGCCACATGCAGCCTCACCACAGGAAGTAGTTTAGAGAGGCCTCAAACCCTGATGCCAAGCCCAGCACAGGGATCCCTAGCTGCCACGGTGTACACTGAAGTAAGAGGAACCCTCCCATCCTCGAGCTGGACCCCTCTGCTGGGAGCCCTCCTAACCTTAACCCTTGGTGAGAGGCCTCGGGATCTGTTCCACTTACTACTATCGTGAACTGCCTTACCTACCTATGCTAGGCTGAGGGTTAGGGTTTGGGGGCACTCCAAGCTGATAGCATGGACTTTCCTGTGATCAGGCTGCTTGGGGGTCTCCTGCCTGGGTTTAAGGTTGAGGCTGCTCTAGTGGTCCAAGCAACAGTTAGGGTTAGTTTTAGGGTTTGGGAATGGACAAGATTTGTAGCTGCCTTTCTGCTTGGGGGTGTTAGGACTCCCAGATGTGTATTTAGATCGCAGGTAGGTAAGGGTGGTCCTTGCTACTTGTAAGGAGGGTGGACACTAGGGCCCCATACCTGATGTTGGAGCTGAGAGTGCTCTGACTAGTAGGTCTGGCTTTGGCATGGAAGGGTTCTTCCTCCTTCAGCATATGTTGTGGCATTTTGGGTTCTCAAGCTGTACCATAAAAAGTGTTGACTAGTGACGCTTCAGTTAGGTGCTTACATGAGTATAGGATTCACATCCTGAACCAGCTGCTTGAACTTGGGCACCTATGTTATTCCTTCAAGTATGGGGTATTGGCTCTTTCTTTTCTTTTTAATATTCCAGTGGGTAGAGCAGTTACCTCAGAAATAGGACTATAATCCCTTACTCCCTTTTCCAGGGGCTGATCCTCATTATTGGATACGTTCATTCTCCTACTTGTTGGTCTTATGAATCTTGTTTTCCTTTCCACACAGTGGCATAACTTTGCCATAAGAGGGTTGAGTGTCCCGATCCCAGCTTATCCTATTGACTCATGGCAAGGATGTGGGAGATGTGAGTTTTCAGGCTGTGAGGGGTCCTGTAATCCAGCTCTCCCACTTCCTGGGTAACTGCTCTAAGTGCTAGGTTATTGCATACAAGTTAGGTTTTCCCCACTGCCAGGCTTTGAATAAAAGTGGCTGTGGCAGCTGTGCTTTGTGCTGGACTCAGTACTGCCAATGTGTTTGATAGTCACAGAGCACACCTGCTGGATCAAGTTGCTCCAGGAACTTAGATGCAGGGGCACTTGATTTTTGAAACCAAATGTAAGTTTGAGAATGCATCAAGGCAGAACTATAAGAGTCTGTAGGATAACTTTCATGGCAAAAGCCTAGCCCCCTGAACAGTCAGGTGGGGGTTTTTGTGGATCACTCCCTTGGACTTAAGTGTCTGAGGTTCTGCCTAAATTGCAGTTGCCTGAATCTTGTTTTTGGATCTAGTCCATAAATGTTAAGTTACTTGCCTACAATCCCCTTGTTCAGTGGGAAAACTGGGATACAAAACCCTGAAGTCGGGACACCAAATCCTGTAGTCCAGATATTAGACTTTCTTCAAGGTTGGTAGTAAATTAAACAAGTACACTAGGTTGAACAAAGTTAGAGAGGTTGAGGTTTAGCACTACCTATGTGCCATTGCTTCTCTCCACCATCAGCAGGTAAAGTAAAACCTCAGCTTTTAAGGCATTAGAGGGGTCCTTGAGCTGGCAAGTCAGAAAATGTATTTTCAAAAGGCTGATAAGGAACCTAAGGGTCATGAACAGACATCAGAAACTTAAACAGGCATTGTACGGTTGGAGACGCACTTCCCAGAACTTCTTGTACTACTTTATTTTTATTAATGTACTTAATTCTTCCAACAGAGATACCCAGAATTTGGAGCGACTCCTCCAGCAGCACCAGGACTGATGCAGAGGTAGCTTTCTGTTGATAAAATTATTATTTATTTCTATTTTAGTAGTTTTACAAGGTTAGAATGCAGTGAAGGAGGAAGAGGGTCCCATTGTGCTGAAGTACAGTATAAATCTGTCAAACAGATGGGCTGCAGGCCAGATTTCACTGACATAATGTATTTATGTGGCCAGCACACTGCACTTGAAATGCAGAGTCCAAGCTTTCATTAAAAAGGAATGGGTTTCTGGTTGTGATAGCTTCAGAGAGAAACTTCCAAATATGAGCTGATGGTCTACTACTCAGAGCGGCTACCTGAACCTCCATTTACAGATTCTTTTCCCACTGCCCCTTAGAACAGGGTCCAGATCAAGCACCTGCTCTGGTAGAGCTCTTCTGCATTTGCTCTTCAAGTGAGTTGTCTCCTACGGAGGGAACTTCTTATTAGGCACCTAGAGTGGAATCCATGTGGACATTTGTTTTATAAGGAACAGTAACGTGAATTTTTTCAAGATGTATTGTTCACATAGATCCCATAGACTGTTCTCCATCTCGATCTTTACAATACCTACAGCTGTCCCTATTGATAAAGGCACTGAAAGGCAGTTGCAGCTGTCCTTTTTTTTTATATTCCCTTCTATGCTGGCCTGCAGAGTATGAAGAGCACTACTTCAGTTACAGCAGGTATTGCTGTTATAAAATAATCTGATCTCCCATGCATGTGCTATATACATAGAGACTGGAATCTTTGTACGTATCATTTTGCAGCTCCACATGTACTCTGGAGTAATTGCTGTTATCAGGCAGGTAAATCCCAGCCCATGTGAACAGAAAAGAGAGATTTTTATGTAAGATTTACAGCAGACATGTTTCCTTTAGCTACCAATTCCAAATTTCCTACTAGGATTTTTCTGTTGTTTCCTACATAACCATAAAAGATTTGATTGGGAGCAAGTTGCATCCTTTTACCCACAGCAAAGTCTTCATTATCTGCAAACTGAAAAGTAGACCCAAGGACCAAGCTCCAGGAGAAAGTTGGGGTCTGATCTTTGATTTGGTCTTAAATCTTATTTTCCTTTCCACACAGTGACCCAACTTTGCCGTAAGGGAGTTATAAATAAACCATAGATAAAAATAGACTTGTAAAGGCACCTATGTTGACAGCTGTAGCTGCTGGAGTCTTCTGTCTACAGAATGGGCCAGAGAATTTTCATCTGCCCTTATGCCTGGCTCCTTCTGAAAGGATTGCCTTTCTGAAAGGATTGAAAGAGAGAGGGTAATCATCACTGTGTATTTGTTTATTAAGGACTTAACTTCACACTGACACACTTGGTAGTTTTACCTGACTGAAGTAAGAAATGGTATGGACTGAGAGAGCATTTTTGGGGGGATCCCAACACTTCGTGGATTACATATGATAAACACCAGCACGCTGTGGTGTAGGTTGCCAGTTGATATTAGTTGTTAAGGATTTTCATTCACTTTCAAGCAGTCCAAGATTCAATGAGGTCACCTTATGGTAGAAAGCTATGTAGCCAGTAGTCAAACCTTTGCTCAAGACGAAGTGTCTCTATAGCATATTCCTTACTCAGAAGCTTATGAGCCCCTTGATACAGGCAGTTTGGCTTTTCTTAAATTGCACATTGTCATAGGGGTTAGTGTGGTGCAAACTCAGAACCTACCAGTGCCTAGGCTTAAAATAAACCTGAAAGCTCATGGACCTGTCCAGGAAGGATTGTATGAAGACGATATAGAGCATAGGATCCTTTTTCCTTTGAACTATGGGCATACAAAGGAGACAGTTGTTGTATTCAAGGAACATGATCTGTGCTCATGGTGACAATAATTTAACTGCCAGAAACGGTGTAGAAGGCTGCAAAATTAGGAAGAAAAATAAATCTGAAGTTGCTTTGGTAGGTGGCCATTATTAATGTCATGGTCCAGTGGTTTAAATAGCAGTGAATGGCAGAAAACCAGACTGCTCCCTTTTCTGTGGACTAATGTAATCAACATCTTTAATGGGCTGGAACCAGCTTGCATAGAAAGGCTTCTTCTAAGAGGTCACTCCCTTGTTCTGTGAATATAGAGGCAACCTTGATCATGCAGTGAGTGCTACACGATGCACTATGTGGGGTACAGCAAACTTATGCACACTGACAGTGCTTATATGGAAAGATTGATTTGCAAAGTTTTTTTTCCCCCCACAGTGTATATTCACTGGAATTAGAAGCATTCTGTTGGAATGAGACTTATGGAAGGATGGGTCTGGGGGGCTTAAGTAATGCTGCTAAACTTACCCTCTTTTTAACTATAAAACTAGCAATAAAAAGGAAGACATCCCCCAAAAATCCATTCAGCAGTAATTTTGGTAACCTCAGCAATGATGGCAATAACTTCATAAAGCTCTAGTTTTGTGCTGTAGGCATGAAATGCCACATAAGTATTTTTCTCGCTCTTAGTAAGCACTTGTACTCACAGCAATGATAAAACCTAACTGGGCATCGTCAAGCACTGACTGTCCTTGAACAGCTATTCTAACTCCCCCATAAGTTTATGCAACTGGGTTGAAAATTGATTCCTTGGAGTTGCTGAGTGTACAGTTGGGAATCATGTCCAAAGGAGTCTGACAACTCCTAAATAAAAATGTTGCTGTTGAACCTTTTGGTAGTATTTTTTGTATGTTATATGGTAATAGTTTGCTTTTAAACGGCTGATTTCTCCCAATTAAGCTACAGATTCCATTACTAACTTTCAGGGCCGTATAGCCTTCTGAGCCTTTCATAGGTAGGTCAGCAGTTCAGACAGCCTGTGCCAATAATAGTTTGTATCCCATAGAGTTGTGTGACTGTTTAAATGGTCTATGTTGAAAGCGAATAGATGAGTGAGCTTCAGTTCATTGCTAGGAAAGAGTTTCTTAGATACTGTGGTGATGAATATAGTATTGAACTTGGATCCCAATCCTTTAATAGACTATATGTGGGAACATGCCTATGCACAGTTCATTGCAGGAACCACACTTCAGAGGACTGCATAGTTGTCCATGTGATGCAGAGCACTCTCACAATAAGTATGAGCTGACACCATGCTGAGTGTGTTAGTGGAGGAGCTTAGAAATAGATAGTCTCTTCATTCTTAAAATAAGACCTCTACAACTCATATTTGAGGCATGTTGACGAGAAGTGTAGGAAAGTCAGCTGTTGGGCTGCCTGCCCTGCACTAGTTCTTTGAATAAACAGTAGGCTTTCCTCTCCAGTACTCTCAGCTGGCACCATTTAGTCATGCTAAAGTCACCTTCATATTTTTAAGTGTTCTTAGTAAACAGATACTCATGAAGTTCTTACCTCCACGTAAAGAGAGTGCCTTTCCATGGTCATGCTAAAGAAAATCTTAATCTTTCACTGTTCTGTGACCAGGGCTGTCCCTGGGGGCATGAATCAGGGCAACTGCTGGGCACCCTATGGAGCTGGGCGGAGTGGTCGTGGTGACTCTGTACTGCCACCGCCGGCTTCACATCCAGCCGCTCACTACCTCCCCACCCCCTGCTGCCAATATCGCTGCTGCAGATGGCAGTGGCAGCTTCTTTGGGTCCAGAGCACGTGGGATCGGAGCAGGGGCGGGGCGCCGCATGGGCTGATTTGCCCCGGGCCCCACATCCTTCTCGGGTTGGCTGTCTGTGACACAACTTCATATGATATGTCTTAAATAGTTACAGATTTGCAGAGCACAACAAAACAAGGACATGCCAGACAGTAGAGATCCCATAAAAGACCTTGGACTTTGTGAAATGCAAGCAACATTTTGTAGTTTCTTCTGATTGATTGATCTAAACACAAGTCCTAAACCCAGGAAGGCTTGCCCATAAAGCAGTGGTTCTCAACCACTTCAACTTGAGGCACGCTTCAGAAAATACAAGCTCTTACTATTCACTTATATGTTGACTGCAGAAAAATAATAGAACAATTCTTCTGTTGAAAAGAATTCAGAAAGACCACAAGTCAGAATGTTTTAAACACTATAGAATCCTATTTGAAATCTCTGGGTTTATCTTGAGAATTGTGTTTGCATACCTAACAGTGCTAATGTTGTGTGGCACTCTGTGGCACCCTCGAAAGGATCTTAAGGTACCCCAAGCTGCCATGGTCCCCTGGTTGAGAATCAGCTGCCATAGAGTTTTGGACCAAATAGATATCTAATATAAGCAAATGTATTTCTACTGTATATGATTATATGAAGTTGACCCTGCTTGAGCTGGTGGTGAGTTTTACAGTCTATATTTCTGATTCTTTAAGTTTTGAAGCAGCCTCAATATAAGAGAAAAACACTTGTGCAAAACTCTTGTATTGCAATCCTTGTGAGTCTGTTTTTGTGAAGGGCGTGTTATGAAAGGCTGTTATATGAGTAATGTGCGATTCATTTTGCAACAGTTAAGATAAAGCCATGCATCAGAGTGATCATAGTAATGTTAAGTGCAAGGGACAGCATACATGTTTTTTTTTGCTTGAAAGTCCAGTCCATGTAATCTTATGTTCTTGTTTTGCCAGCAGACAAAATTTTGGCCCAGGCTTCCTTCAGTCTTCAGAGTTAATGCACCCAGACCACCAACAGTCTGATGCTCAGTATTCTGCCAGAGGGGTATACTCTGAAGAAACACCATCAGTGGCACGACCACGGCCAGTTGGAAGCACTGCAGGTACTTTGGGATTACTGAACATATGCTGAAATTATGTTCAGATACGTTCTGTGTTTTTATGTGGTCCCCACTAAAAGGTAGTATTTGGTCCTCAGCCAGAACAGTCAAAACTTAGGTCCAAAAAATGTCTTTATTTTTTAACCATGGAATGGTGTTAGCTGTCCTCCTATAAAACACTAATCCTAAAAGAAGATGCTAAAAAGCAGTTAGGCAATGTTAACAGTATGCACTGGTTGGTGGGTGAGTAGGAACAGGGGACCTTGTAGTCAAAACTACAGGGGGTTTACCTTTATCGGGGTTTTATAGTGGGATTACATGTACTTTTTATCCTATGTGTAATGCATACAAACACATACACGCTTTTCTTGCGTGAAGTCAGCCTGAGAGTAGGAAATAACTGCAGTATCCAAAGGAGAGTTCAGTGAATGCTGTTTTCATTACTAAGTGGTGTGTCATTTTTGTGTAAAATTAAATGTGAACTCCTGTCTTCTAGAAGAGTCTGAAGAAACATTCTGCTCATAACCAATTTTGCTAATTGATCCTACATCTTTCTTATTACATGAAACTTTAGCACAGAAACAGGATCTTTTAGTAGCTGGAGGTTTCATGTATTTTTGCTTCCACCATGAAATCATTTTCTCTGACTGTGCTACAACTTCCACAGCAGCCATCAGTAATATTTACACAGTATTCTATTTGTACATAGGGATGAAGTGAGTGGGAGAGAGTGAGACTCTTCCTCTGAAATTCTGGTCTCATGTAAATCCAACAATTGACTTACCTCCAGAAAAGAAAAATGCTAAAACATGGTGCCCCCCCACCCCATAGTTTCTAAATTAAATATATTCACTTCATAGTTGAGGTGGTTCTAAATTTGTCCTGCAGTTGTTCTCTGCCTATAATTGTGCAGGTGAAGGTGGTGGGTGTGATCTTAATGTTTTTCCATGTTCATACCGTGTCCTAAATGATGAATACAAATGACCAGTTCCTATTCCTCAACTAAGAAAGTACAAGTAGCTATAATTTTTACATATGCTTTTGAGGAAAAATAGGAACATGAATTTTGCATGTAAATTAGGCAGCTTGCCAATGTCTTGCACGCGCGTACACGCACACAGGCATGCTTGTACATTTGGACTCAGTTACAAAGTAAAAGCAGCTCATGTTTCTCAAGTTTTCCAAAAGGTGTCTAGGGCCATTTAAAGATTAGTTTACTCCTGACATATTTACAGAAAACCTTTGTCCTCTCGAAGGAGGAAATTTGGGGGGGGCGAAGGGGCGGGAGGGAAGGGGGAGTTGTCAAGTTGCCAAATGTCTCATTTGATGATTGTGATTGCTTTCTCCTGAATACCAGAGTAGTGGGGAGGATGAGGGTGACGGGAAGCTTCCAGACCAAGTTAATAAAGAAAGTATCGTATGCAGTGACCTTCCCATTGGTCAGTGGCAGTGCTGTTTAATATTTAATCCCAAAGCAATGCTGGAAAAAAATAAACATGTATAGCCATACGTTCTGTTACTCTGAGGGATGGGACACAGAGCAACTTACAGTTAGGGTCCTGCTGAGGTGATGCAGCTTAGACGTGCCATTATAGCAAATGTTTTTCTTTGCTGCCAGATAGTCATGAAAAATTAAGGGTTTCCTTTAGATTTTGTTTTAATGACTCTCACTTGTGGGATGCAGTGCACTTAATGCATGGGATACCAGAGTCATGAGGCTTTTTCCATTGGTGAAAAGAAGGGGAATAAAAAGCACCAAACTGAATGAGCCATGCCAGCAGCGAATAACTTTCCTATAATACATTCCTAGTCTCCTACCTGATGACCCTGATAAGCGAGTTCAACAGATGCTGAGCTCCTCTTTCCGCCTGTCTCCACTACTTCCAAAAAACTGTGTATTGTCAATTTGCTTGCCCTGCAAACTTAACTGTGTATAAAGGTGAAAAAACCCAATATTTGCTTTTAAGGTTCTCAGATACAGCACCTCACTCAGGTGGGAATTGCTAGCAGAATCGGAGCTCAACCAGTGGAGGTGCCCTCAGGCAGAGCAGGGCATGGCCAGCCTGGGGGAGCAGGGTGGCCCCAGTACCGTGGAGAAGATGAATTTGCTAGGCGAGATGCAGTGAGTACTGTTTCACATTTAAATAGCTTTTGAAATATCATGTTCAGCTAAATTGTTGCCTTAGTCACTATTAGGAGTTTCTTTCCCGGATTCCTTTCTTTGCTTCTCTGATACCCTTTGCTCGCTCTTCTCACCTCCACTGGCTCTTCTCAGCACTCTTGCTTGTTGCTCTCTCACCTTTGCTTTTCTAAACTCTTTTGCTTGCTTATCCCTAACTTCTTTCTCACTCAGGTCTTTATCCACAGTTTTCTGATTGCGGGTCACCCCTTCTACCTCTGCGTTCCAGCAGAGGTGGATTCTATTTTTTGCTCTCTTCTTTGAAATATCTGCCTTCAGCCTGAAATAACTGTGGATAGAAAACACTGAGCTACATGTCCTAGATTCTCTGCTGGTATAAATAGTCACAGGTCCATTGACTTCTGGACCAGTTCACACCAGTGGGCATTTGGGCTACTCAGTGCAGAGATAAAGATATCATGCATAGCAGTAAAGTAATGTCCAAAAAAGTTGTTTTGCCTATCAACAATCACTCTGTGCCCTTATCTGTACTATCTGAGGAGACACTCTGATACAAGTATTCTTGCAAGTGCTGCTTCTAGATGTCAGACTTGATTTACGTTATAAATGTTGTAATGTTAGCCAATATTTTGTATTTCTCTGTGACTACCTGCCACCCATCTCCTACTTTTGGTCTGTAAGCCTTTCCTGTACCCCTACCAGCCTGTGCTAGCTGCCTTGTACTTTACTGGGTTTGTGCCATTATGCCTGTGCTGCTGGCTCCACAATCAAGCTGTAATCTCTATTCATCTATTGTTCTTTAGGTTCTTCCTCCTATGAGGATGGAAGTGAGTTGCCTTCAACTGCCTATTTTCAGCAGTCTGTATCCTGCACCCAATCCATAGCCCTTGTTGTTTTAAGAAAAATGTTGAGAGATTTGACAATGATAAATTTAAGCAGATTAGGCCTGATTTTTGAGAGAGACTGAGCACCCATAGCTCCAGCTGAAGGTGCTCTATACCTATAGGTGATCATCCTTTCTCCAAATTAGGCATGGTACAAATGACTTCACCCATACTATGCCAAAATACAACTAGTGAGACCACTGGGTCTATCTGCCTAGTCTAGCTTGGAGAGTTATACTGTGCTTAGCACTGTGATGTTTGAGTACCTTGTTGCAATCTGGCAGGGATGTATATCTTCATGCTTATATTCATCTAGTCAGCTGAGAAACCCTAGCTTCTGTTGCATGCCTCCTCTGTGGCATCTCTACAAGCTCTCATTTTATCCTTCAGCCTTTTCCCCAGGTAGCTCCAGTGACTATTGATCAACCTGGCTTTTTCTTCAGCTGCATGTGGTACATTACATTTATCATTGTTGTTGTTGTTTTATTGCCTACATTTTCAATACTGTTCCAAGACAGGATCAGGACCTCATTTTGCTAGATGCTGGACAAACAATTGTTTGTTTCAGACATCACTAACTATATATCTTCTTCTTCCAGTGGGATCTCTCTAATACCACATTTTTCATTCAATGATTTTACTCGGTATGCCAAGTCTTCATTTTGTCATTAGCATCCTGGGTGCCTATCCAGCATGACAAAGCTTCTGGGCCAGTCCCATAGGATTTGTTTGCTCTTATTTTGTATCTAGTACCATTTCAAACAAGCATACGTCAACTCAGTTTGGGTTTGCCAAATACAGTTTCCCTTTATTTGGCTGGTTTAGCAGTTAAATCATGTTCTCCACTTTGGTAGTCATTCTGCTTCCTCATTGCAACAGCTTGTTGTTATACTAGTATTTTATGACATGTTTTTTCAGATTTAAAAAAAATGCAGGCCATTACAACACTGATTAAAACCAAGCAAAATGATTTGTTAGAACCTACCTAAGTACCTACTGCATGTCTCTCTTGTGGGGAAGTTCATCCTTTCTTTCCTTACCAGAGAACTATTTCCAGGGAAAAGACAGATCTCTGAAAGATTGGATTCCTATTATGAGAATTTCCTGTGGTAGTGGGGAATTTATTTTATAATGTATCCTCAGTCTGATTTCTCTCACTGGTTCAAAATGCTTAACTCTTATTTTTCCATACTAAAATAATGGCATCCAGAGATCTTTAAAGGTTTCCTTTTGTGATGTCATTTAATTATCACTTACAACCCTTCCACCTACACCCCTCCTGTTCCCACTCGCCTTCACTGCCACCCTCCCCATACACATACATTTCTGATGTTTTCCTCTCCACTTAGGAACATTTGAATGACCTGTTGTTCTTCCCTGATAAACTTGGGTGAAATCTGAGTTTTTCTGGATTTTCTTTCTTTAGTTTGTTCTTTCTTGTTCCTACAATCTGCCCTCTCTGATTGAACTCTGGAATACTCCAAGATAGGAGTTCTCAACTGTGACCCAGACCTGAAATTGGCAAGCAGGTGACTTAAGTATAACGTATCTCATCTAAGGCTTGATCCAGTCCTTTTCCAAGTCAATGAATGACTTTCCATTGACTACAGTAGGTTTTGGATTGGACCTGTAGCAAGGACAATTTACAATATTATTCCCTGTAGGAGATTATCAAATCTTATGCCCAGTCAGAGAATAGTCACCAGTGGTGCTCAGCCTTCTGGCCTTGCAGACCAGATGAGCAGTGTGGGGCCAGTTCACAGGATTGGCATGATCCTGTGCACCAGAGCTAGCTGCATACTAACCCAGTTCTGCATGCCAGATCCAGCCATGTGCTGGCCTGATCGAGGACTCAAGATCACATCCTCCAGTTCACAGGGGTCACTATGTCCAGAAATTTGGCAACAGAAGAGCTGCAATTAACTCTGCCACTGCTTCCTGTCTCCAAATTTTGGGACCTGTGCGGATACCCACAGGCTGGATGACATGGCCTCGCAGGCCAGAGATTGAGCACCCCTGGTTTACACTCTTTGCATCAAGTAGAATAAACACTTACAAAACTAACGTTTACTGCTGCTAAGTATATATAAAGTATAAAACTTCTTTGCTCAAAAATGAGAAGGTAAGAAAAGTGGAACTGCTGGCACTTGCTTAAATGTTTCCAGCTTTTTACTGATAGAATATATTAAGGCATTTATTACTGATCAGCTTGGTGGTATTTTGGGCTAGTGTATCTGTATATTTCTATTCCTTCAAACCTATTTAACTCTGATATTACCTCTAAAAGTAGAAAAACAACCACTTGCATTTTGATGAGCTATTAAAAATCATCCAGACTTTTTTACGCCTCCCCCAAAATAAAAGAAATTAAAAATAAATTGTAGCTATCAAACATATTCCACTACTCCCATTAAGAAACTGTTCTGGTGATACCAAGTTCCTGTTTTACTAGATAAGATGCTAAATCATATGTTGTCTCCATAAGTTAATATATGCTGAGTATAACTTAGTTTACTGTTAAGATCTCTATGCCAAAAAGAATGGGCGATTTTTTTTTTTTCCCCCACACCCCCCCCCCTTAGGTCCATAAATCTTGCCCCTTTTAAATACAGTATTATTTAGACTAGCTGTCATATTTGTTAATCAAAGACTGGCGGGTATTGATTACTTGAGGATATCACTACCAAATAAATGTGAAAAATCAAAGAAATTACTAAGTTTTCTTTAGCAACTGAAAATGGTCCTTTCTTGATAGTAGTAGTAGTAGTTTCATAGGTCAGGAGGGACCTCATCAGATCATCTAGCCTGACCCCCTGCCACAGGCCGGAATGAATGCTGGGTTCACGAGACCCCAGACAGGTGATCATCTAACCTCTTTTTGAATTTGCCCAAGGTAGGGGAGAGGACCACTTCCTTAGGATTCCACTTGGAAAAACCTACTTTGCCCAGGATAAATCCCTTCACTCTTCCTATCAAAGCACCTTTTCCTCAAAAAAACCCAAAAAACCCCAAACAAGACAAAACCCTATATTGCCATTGAGGAATGCAAAAGAGCTTCCTAGATAGAGTGCAAGATTAGAAGGGATTGCATAGTTCTGTCTGTAACAGAAATCCAAAGTCCATTCCTTAACTGTGATTGATAAACTAGGTTTTAAATCCATTTAGCATTAAGCCTCTCAACTCCTTTGCTGGTTTTACCCACTCACTGTGAAAGCCATTAAGGCAGCCATCGAGGTGTTCTTATCTGCCTCCCTGGAAAACAGCTTCCTTCACTGAATGTCCCTTCTTTTCCTCTGCTACTTTAAGCTCTTCTACTTAATTCAGTTCACCATATGCCTACTTCACATGAATTTCTTTATTAAGCACTCTAAGTTGTATACAGAGTGCCTCTGTGCACTTTCAAAATGGGGTAGGTTACCTCACACTTTGCATCCTAGGAATGTCCGTATGAGGGTGTTAGTTTGGGGTAGCTAGTATATAGTTAATTTTATACCCTAACTTATTGTGCATTAATTTTTTTCCTTGTGTAGACAGTCTCTCAAAAGGATGATGCTCTTGTTTCACAAGTAGGTAATCCCAGGGAATACAGACAGAGTGAAACCCTTGTTACCTTGGAAAATTGCCTTAAACCTGAGCCGTGTTCCTTAAACTGTATAGCTTGGACAAATCTAGAGAAAGGGAAAATGAAATAGTCATATGACTTTCCCCTAGTTCAGCTGTTACTTCTCCAGACCCTGTTGCCCTGAACACTATCTAAGTATATAGGGACTGTCCCTGCTCTGAAAGTAGAGGTGCACCAATATATCAGTCTGATATTAGATTGGCACTGATATAAAGAAAATTGGCTACATCAGAAATTGGCCTGAAGTGGCTGACAATTTGGCCGATAAATGCCCGTGCGTACATACAGCTGCAGCACAGCACACAGGCAGTGAGCACACAGCCTGGCACTGTGGAGACTTATCATCCAGCTGGTAAATCTGGTGTGGTGGGAGGAAAGGGGTGTGGGGTAGCAGATCAGTGCTCCCCACTGTGAGGGAGGGAGTGGGGCTGGGGTAGGTGCTGCGCAGCTGGGGCAGAGTGGGCACAGGATGGAGCTGCAGCCTGTCCAGGGAGTGCTGGGGTGGAGGACAGTTCCCATCACTCATCTGGGTGGGCACGGGGCCCCAGTCCACCCAGCTTGCCCTGTGCAGATCTGGGCACCCCCCCGTGCCCTCCCAGATGAACAGTGAGAGCAGCAGCAGAAGCTGCCCCACGCCTCCCTGCACCCCCCGGACAAGCCACAGCTCTGTCCCATGCCTGCCCAGCCCCACTCCTTCCTTCATTGCAGGGGGTGTTGATCTGTGCCCCCCCCCCACACACACACACACAATACACCCCTTCCCTCCTCCCTCCCCTTCTACCACAACAGACTTACCAACTGGATGCAGCTGTATCAGAAATCGGATCGGTGTCAGCCGATATGCCTCCTTAAAAATTGACTATTAGTATTGACCCACAAAATCTCTATCAGTGCACCCCTATCTCAAAGGAATGCACGCTGGATAGACATGGCAAGGAAGTGACATTATCTCTGTTTTACAGATCATATGCAGAAATAAGGAACATAGGGATTGTGTGATTTGTCCATGGTCCCACAGCTGATGGCAGAGCTAAGAAGTGAAGCCAGTTCCCACTCCAGGGACTTATCTAAAAGACACTCCTTCCAGATCTCCTAGTAACATTTTAAACCTATCAGACATTAAAGGAAATCTAATGATTTATAGAGACTTGTATAGATTTTTAAAGAGAGCTCAAGAATCCCTGACATTGAGACAGAACAAGGCAAAAAAAATTGCTGGACTATCTAAGGGAATCGCTCTTTTTGTGCATATGGGACTTGCAGAAGGGAATAGAGCTGTCTTCATGCTTCTGTTTTCTAGCTTCTGCCTTCTCCCTTCTCCTTTTCCCAAGCTCATCATTTTATTGACCTGGAAGTGCAATAACTTTCTCTGCATTTTTCCAGACACATATGCATGGACATCAGGAATATTCCTCCTCACCAGTATTCCAGATGCCAAGGACTTCAGTCAGACAGCCCTCAGCCCCACCTGCGCAGCTTCCACACAGCACCCTTCAGGGGCAGGGGCTCTGCTACACCACCAGTTCCACTGAGGACCTCCAGCCAGGACACTCTTCCGCATCTCTCATAAAAGCAATTAGAGAGGAGCTTCTACGCCTCTCTCAGAAACAGACAGCAGTGCAGAACTTCCACAGCTGATTTGTCATTCTCTTGCAAATCTGCCAGTCATGTGCTTCCTATGGAAGCAAAACTCGAACCAAAACCAACAACACAGTTCTTCTGTCATTAGAGTGAACTTCTACAACTCCAGAGAGAACACCTCAGAAAAAAAGCAGCAGCAGGAGGAGAGTGAGGGAAAAGCATTTGGGGAGAGATGGGGAGTCCACAAGCAATCTTTTTACAGCTGGCTCTTTTAATGTATTAGCATTATTATGTCCACTTTAGTTTGATTTAACAATAAAGGTATAGGTCAAAATCTAATACTTAAATAAATAAAACCTCCAAGGTTTAACAGAACATGAGACTCCTTGTTTAAGGAAGAAGGTAAATGGTTGCATGTTACCAGCAGGATTGGATGGAGTGGACATTTCGTAAGAGATGACAAGAATTCCAGCCTCTGCAGCAATTCAGAGGGACGCGGTATGTGTTGCTTGCTTGGCAAGATGGCAAGTTATATGTGACTGGAGATGATGAAGGTGTGATCCCACAGTAGGAAATCACCTTAATAACAATACCAATAAGACAACTTAGAAAAAAGGATTTTTGAGCAAACCGAACAATAACTATTAGAGCTTCTATGCTTCCACATGGAGCTTACCCTCTGCACTCTTCCTTGTTTTACTTCTGGTGCTGATGCTTCAAGTGTCCCTTCATCTTACTGTTTGCAAAGTGAAACAATGGCCTTGTTTACCCAAGAATAAATCCATGGACTCATTCAGGCTGGGGAAGTAAAGCATCCCAAATGAAAAGGCTTGGTATTTATTTTGTTAAACATACTGAAATCTAAATGAGAATTCTTAATTGCATTGAATTTTGGAGCAGATGTATATATGTCTGTCTTTTAAAAAGAAATGCTTTCACAGGACCAAGGATAAAATCTACTAGTCTGTGGTTTGCTACATGGACAAAAGCAAACCAGCCTAGTTAATACAGGGTCACCAGCACTAAGTTATATATTTGTATCACAAATCACCTCTTACATTTTGTTCTGAATTGCACTTAGTGAAACTGAGCCCTGCAAAAGATAAAGCTTGGGGTAAAAATATTTAGAGTCTCTACATAGGTTTAATTTTCCTGTTTGAGACAGTGGAGAAAGGGGCCATGGTATTGATGATACATGTCATGGAGTGTGTCTTGTCATTTTTCTAGAGTTTAATTTATCATTAATAATGAGATTACTAATATTTGGCCATTGCATAGTTGTAACCAACATAATATAAGTGAAAATTCAAAGTAAATTTTGCTTTGTTGGAGTATGTTTATTTTTAACCTACACTGAAGTAAAGTTACAATGGTGGCAGGGAGATGGTGTAAATTAACATTTGTGAGGAAGATTGGGAGCCTCACTTTGGGACATGACACAAGGAGCTGGGATTTTCAAACACTGGACCTGATGCCAGTAACAAATGGTCTGATGACTTATGGTCCAGCAAGATGGTCATGCCATGGAGGTGACTGGCATATAGTTGAACCTTTTCTCACAGAAACCTTGCTTGGTCTGAACCAGTTTGGGACAGTAGTAAGGTACCTGTGAGGCTATGTGATGATTTGATCTCACTTATAAGGCATAATTCATCTCTTGAATGGGTAAAACTGGAACTAAAAGAGCCATTACAGGGATCCTCATTACCACTTTCCAAAATATGTGCTAATGTTGCTCCAGGGCAAACCACCTGAAATAGGCAAGTGGGGAGTGAGCAACCAGTTGAACACTAACATTGAGAATGATCTGATTCCTTTTCCAGGGCTTAGGAGAAATGTTACACCTTTGTCGACCCAAGTTTTTTTACACACACACACGCACAATGGCCAGAAGGGCCCCCAGGTTACTAGATTTTGAATGCTTCTCAAGTTTTGCCTTTTGACTTGGTGCACAACATATCATAGCTGATGCAAACATAGGATGCTTTGATGCTTG
This sequence comes from Crocodylus siamensis, assembly GCF_052110815.1. Classification (NCBI taxonomy): domain Eukaryota; kingdom Metazoa; phylum Chordata; order Crocodylia; family Crocodylidae; genus Crocodylus; species Crocodylus siamensis. The sequence goes on from NC_143398.1 coordinate 105,539,514, forward strand.
AACAATGAACTTCCATGGTGAATCAGACTTGAAAACTGAGCTTTTATAGAATGAGAAATTGATTTGGTCATTATTTATGAGATTCTCAAGAACTGTTCTTAAGCAGTTTCAAAAAGATTCCTTTTCTTGCAGCAAAGTCGGGAACCTATGGATGGTGACCCCAGCCTTGCGTTGCTGTCAATACTGGAGCATTATGCTTTGACTCCAGATGAATGTGGGCTGCTAGGATGCAATATCATTATCAGATAGAAATAGCCATAACCAACAAGCATAGGTTGAGAGACAAAGTGGTTATGCCATAATCCTACTGCGCAGGTTTGCCAGGGAAGACAATGTTGGTATATAACTTCTTTTTTTTTAAGAGGTAGGAGAATCACCTTTTTTTTCCCCACTTTGAGTATGGTAAATAACTTGTTATAATAAATAGACTTAAGTCTGATCAGGGTTTTTTTTTTTCCCCTAAAATAAAAATAGTCTCACTTTAAGATTTGAGGAGTTCGTTGGAAAATGTAATAGGCACAATGCACTTGTTTTGCAGCTACAGCTCACTTTTTCAAACCTTCTAAAATAATCCCTGCTATATTATCTTCCATCTCATCTGTCGTTTGAAACCTTCTGCGTAATACTTTCCTCCTTAAGAATGGCCTTAACAAGAAGGGTGCCCTATTTAATTTCTGCAACTGGTGCATAATTGAACAAGCAGGTTGTATGCATGCCACGTGACTGCTCTGTGAAGCTTGTACCAACATGTATGTGTCTGCTTCAGAAACCAGGAAAATGGTCCAGTTTGCCTAATGTTCGTGATTACCAACTAACCCTTTATTTTTATTAATCTGCTATGAAGGAAGTTAAATTAAAAGCTTCTCTTAATGAATCTCACCAGCAGTTGTAGATACCGAGCAAGAGACACCTAGGTTAGAAAAGGAAAATTCCTGCAAAATGGTTCTCTGGTTCTGAAGCATTTCTGTAAGAGTGGGTTTGGCTCGTTGGTGTCTAATCGTCCTGACCATTGCAGGGAATCCTTTAAAGTGCAGCTAAAGGCAGAAAAGGGACAAACAATTCTTGTTCAGTACATCTGCTCTTCCTGTGTGTTCAGTCAGACTTTTTCTGATGTTTTCTGGCCACTTTTTATTCTCAATCCTGTGAAACCAATGTAGCTCCAGCAGAATGAGCTGAATCTTATTGATGCTCATACATCAACTGTATTATTAACTACATTCCAGTCGTTGGTTCATTTTCTGTGCCCTGTCACACACCTGAGCAACTCCATTGAAAACCACCGAGTTGCATAGGCATGCCTGAGGGGAATTTGGCTGACATTCTTTATTACTGGTCACGAGGCCAGAAAACATCCCATTTGACTTGCATCTCCCCATATGAGTTTACTGGTATGTGGAATTAACTGAGGTGCAAGAATATGTAAGTCTTTTTAAAGAATCACTTTCCAGAAACAGAAGTCCATGAACTCTGCTGAAGACTAATCGACAGTAAAGTGACTTTAATAGACCTACTTATTCTTGCTGTCTTTTTCACATGGATAGCACACATTTCTCTTGGAATGGCTAAGCCTATCTCATTGTGAATAGTTCTTCCTGATAACTGGAGAGTGACTTAATTTAGAGTACATCTCCTTATTGCTTTGATCAGAGTAAAGTGTTGGCCTGTTAGAAGTGGGGAAATGTTTAAACATTTATTCTCATGTTATAGCTCTATAGATATTTGATGTGGCTGTTATGGTTTCACATTATTTTAGCCTTGCTATTGCTGTAGACATATACGGCAAGCTTTAGTGAATTAAGAATGGGAGAGAGATTGGGCACAGCAATTTGTATTGTCTAGGATTTCCTGTTGGATGCCAATAACAGCAGTACTTCTGGAACTGCCATGTCAAGATCCCATAGTCACTTCCTTAAGGATTGTCCTGTGGGTTTTAGGCATCTCAGAATTGGCTTCTCTACCATGCTATATTTATCTGAGATGTGTTTTTTGATGCATATCTTTTGAAAGCAATAGTTAGAACTGCACTACTTGCCCAACAATGCAAACTTGTAAACTGATATGCAAAACAAAATGTCATTATATTCAGCAATACATTAACCTCCTGCATCTGAAAACCACACTAGAGTGAAATTTGGAAATTACTTAGCATTTGAAGCTGGACCACAGCAGACAGCTGTAAATTAAGACACCCTTAATGAAGCTTAGCGTTGTTATTAAATGTTGCATTGGTTGAAAGATTATCTGCTGTGGGTGACTCAGGCACACAGAAGTAGTGTTGCAAAGAAATGCATGAATTTGTTACTGGAGGTCTTAAACCCAAGTGACTCTGGGTAAAATGCTAGATCATTGGTATTGTAAATCCAGATGTGTACACATGGAGTGTATTTTGACGAAGCTTCTGACATGTTAGACATTTTTAAATCAATTTAGAGATGGGGAGTGAGTTTGTTCCCCTGCAGTAATGTTTTCATCTCTGAAATGCAAGTTGGGAGACTTTAAGCAGCATGCTGCCATCATTCACAATAGAAACTGAACAATTCTCTGTTCAGTGGAAACTATAGGAGAATATGGTTTTTTTAGGTAGGCAGAGTCTACTTAACTGATCTGAAACTGAGCCAAGGCATTGTGCCTAACATTTTTGCACTTATGGCCACTAAAAATCCTACTACATCTTTTATGAGTGCTTAAGGATACAGTACAACTTCATTATAACACAGTCTGTAAGAGTTTTAACAATCAGAACAGCTGGAATTGGTTTGTTTCAATATTGTGATGTAGCGACTTGTACTGACTCTAGTATAGCAAACACCCTCCTTATTTTTTTTCCTGGTCCTGGGTGGGGTGGTGGTGTCACTGTAATGAGACCTGTATTGTTTGGATTTGTCTCCTCCAAAAGAGAGCCCTTCCTCCACAATGCTTCCATTTAGACTGGAGGTGAAGCATTCTAAGGTGACATTTCAGAAACGCTCTGTGTTGGCTTAAGTCTGCCTCTCAAAGCCATTGGCATTTTTACTGGTATAAATGATTACACAAACCATAGATGATGAAGGATCAGGCCTTGTGGCTCAGTCACAATAGGCAAATTATTCAATTGTAATTACTCATTAACCAGAAGAGAGTACGGGGGAAACTGCAGCAGTGTTCAGCTTATTCTGTCACATCATCAAGGAAGGATTCAGAAGAAAGGAATGTTTCTGATGGGAGAGACAATTGAGTCATGTCATACTAAAACATTTAAATGAAATCCCTACCATTTGATCCCCCAGCAGTTTCCTGCTTTCAAGAAAAGATTGTGATACATTTGTTAAAATGGTTTGTCATGGGAGTTTATAAACATTAACAAAGAAAAAAGAAATGTCCTGGCTTTCACATTGGTTTAAGCTAAGGTTGTCTGTTTGCTGATGTACAGAATGCTTTCCTAATGTATCTTAGGAGCTACTGGGTTATAGGATGTTACCTCAGTAACACCCTTTAAGTCTGAGGTTCTTCACTTAGGGCTTTTCCACATGTGGACACTTGAATACATGGATCTAAATTAACTTTTAAAAAGGGATTTAATTTTTGCTTTACTTTGTAATTGAACTAAGCCAAATTGACCTGAGGCCACTCTAATTCTGAATAAGAGTGCCCATGGCAATGTTTAATTTGAATACACTTTGTATTTGCAGTTTTAATTCATTCTGATTAACTTTCCTGAGTGCCCCATGTGTTTACAAGCTCTTCAAATGAACAATGTCTTGAGGGATAGAGAGAGAGCAGATTCACCTTGTTGACTCTAACATTCCCCATTGCATGGGCCTACTTCCCTTCCCTTCCATTACTTCCTGACACCCCTGTCAGGAGCAAATAACCTGTTTGTTGCAGCTTCCTTGCTAAAAGGCCACTCGCTGCAATACCAGTGGTCCATAAGATCAAAGTTTTGAAACCACTGTGCTGTTAGATGGTGGAGGCAGATAACGCAACCAACTCAAAAAGGGACTGGATAAATTCAAGGATAATGGATCTACTAATGTCTATTGAACAGAATCGTTGGAGACGTTTCCTCTGGTGTCTCTAAATCTATAGGGTGCCAGGGAAGGTACTGAATAGGAGACGGATCACTTTAGAGAGATCCAGTTCCATGCTTTCCCTGTACACCATCCACTTCTGCCCCATCTGGTCAGGATACTAAGTTAGATGGACCATTGGTTTTTCCCAGTATGGCACGTCTTACATTGTTATGTAATTGAGACAGGCCATTACTGTAACACTTGATTTTATTTTAGATGAAGAATGAGGAAGTGCCAGTAGCACAAGCAGGTTATCATAAAAAATGAGAATAGAGGATAGAACTAGAATAGGAAGTGGAGGCATCTAAGAAGGAAGGAAAGCTAGGGAGTAATCAATATAGCATATCTTCCTCTAGGGAGTGAAAAAGGGGAAGCGTGTTGTAGTTTTGAATTGTAACAGGAAATACGGGATGCAGGTAAGGAGTGTCATAGTATAGAATGCCATGTAAGCAGGAAATGTTGAAAGTGAAGGGAGTTGAAAGACTGCAATGCAGAGATAAGAAAAATGTTTTAAAAATAAAGTAATTGTGGACCTTAGAAACAGAAGAAAGAGCCAGGCTTGGGAAGGCAGGCTTTTATGTAGGGTGATCTATATGTTTAAAAAATATATATGTATTTTAATAATTAGTAGTTACTAGGGCATTTCCCATGTTTAAAATGCTGTGCAAACTTTCACTGATGAATATGGAAGTGCTAAATGGATATTAGGAAGGTAAGAAATGGAGCAGGGAACGAAGTGAGGAACAAGATGAGGAAATAGATTTGCATAGAAGACGCAACTATAATCTCCCAAATATGCCTAGGCAAACTATGCTTAAATAATTGTATGCTGTTTTAGGAAGCTGTCATGTTGCAGTAATGTGTAAAAGTCTGCTCAAGTCCAAGATCTCCCTGGTTTCAGCAGTGTCTTCATTTGGAGAAGTGAAGTTCATGTGACACCTGCTAAATGGAGGATTTTGGTGGCTAACACAACTAATGCAGTGGTCTGTCGCTAGTTATATTTACACTCCCACTATATATTCCATGAGTGGGACATGCTTGCATAGGGGACAGATGATTGTGTAGCTGATGTTGGCAGAGGAAGAAACTGGCAGTTCCCAGAGTGGAGGAGAGGACAGTGGTGTAAGATTTGGGCAGTAAGGTAAACTTCATGCATCGTGGGATCCAGACTCTCTTTGCTTCTGTCCTTCCTCCTTTGTGTATGAGGTGGCTTTGTTTCTTGAAATTAAATTTTTGTTTCCTGTTCCAGTAAACTGCCCCCATCCTCCTATTGTTTGCCATTTTACCTGACAAAATTGCCCATTTCTTTTTAAATTATTGACAATGAAATACTGCCATTTAATTTCCAATATTTAGGTTTCAAAGGTACCGTCATGATCATTAAAAGGTGGTTTATGCTTACAGCATTTGTTTCAAATTGTTTGCAGATTTAGGAAGATAGTGCTCAGTTCATGTCTGGGAGATTTTTTTTCAGGGTACGTATTGGAAATGCATTGAATCACAGAGTACATGGGTGTGGAGCATAAGGTTCAGAGCATAATGGCTATTGCCTCCCATGAATGGCTGATATTAAATATCTTGATTTTATTTAATGATAGCACTTTCATGAAACCTTAAGATTTAACTTCTGTGGTTTTAATGAAACTTCTAATATCCCAGTACAGATAATCTTTTCCCACAAAGTTAACCTCTGTCTTCACAGCTTATGTTCTCATATAGGGGCTTGCCGATTTTCATCCCTCTGTTGATTCTGTAAAATGCAATCATTGTGAAGTGCAATGACTTAATATGTAGCTTATTCAGTAAAGCCCTAAGGAATATCCCCTTGATAGAAGCAGCAAGCGAGTAATGTAATTACTAGAGCAATGGTACCTAGAAAGATGAAGCGTCATGCATCAAGTGCTAATCAATTCAATCTTGAGTTACAGACTCGAAGAAAAACACTGCTCTGATACAGTTTGTTTGATCTGAGAGCAAATTAATGTAGTTACCATGGAATCATGCTGCTCCCTGTACCTGTGTTTCCCAGTGGTACTTCTTTGTGTGAGAAGGGATGATCACTTGCATGCTTCCCGCTGCTTTTTTCATCTATTCCGATTTATAGGCTAGCAACTTTATTGGATATTACCCTCCCCTTTCCTCAGGTACAATATAATTCCGTGCCTGGAATTACCATGTACCAGTCAAAACAAACACAAGTAAACCTGGTGGCTGGACCAGCAGGATTCACACTGGGGTTTTTCAACTGTCCTTACCTTTTTAACCATCCCGAATTCTGCCATTTTTGCCTTTCTTTGTCCTGGTGGCCAGTACCAAAAGTTACTGATGGTAATGACTGACCAATCATCCAGTCCATCTTCTTGCCCATGTGGGGTTGTTTTGTACAAGTGCAATAATACTCCAGTGCATTGACTAGTCAAGTACTACATGAATGGATCATTAAAGTTTCCATTGCTACCCTTATGAGGACAGTTCAGTTTAATGGACCATGTGATAAGTTTGTATTGATTTTTGCATGCTTTGTCTTAAACTTTTGAAAACCTAAAACATCTTGAACCATCCTATAGCACTATCCACTATGTACTTGCCTAGAGTGAAGTTTCATGCTGATTAAAAAATGAAACTTACACAGTAATTAATCAAACCTGACCTGTTGGTTTCAGGTTTTACCAGGGAATTGAGGTTGGTAGGCTTATTAAACTGAACAGCATTAACTGAAAGCTGAGCTGGACCTTCAATCTGTGTAAATCATTATAGCTCCATTAAAGTCATTGCAATTATGCTCACTTGAATCACTGGGGGGGAATCTGGCAGGATATATTTGTTGTTAATGGCCTTGTTGCAACTGACTAAAAACCTGAGTTTTCCATAAAGAGTACATTTATCATAAGTGCTCTACTACAGAGTTGTCTTTTATCATAAAAATGAAAACTTGAACACCTTTTTTGTATGCATCTTTAAATTAGAAACCCTTCATTGTGATTTTATTAGTTATAAAGCTTTTTTTTTTACTAGCCCCGCAGCACAAATTAGATTGCCATCTGATTTTCAACTTTATAAATTATTTTAGCAAGTGTGATGTCATACAAAAAATATCTTTTTGGTTGTGCTTGGCTATCATACACTGCTGTGCATCAGCTATGATATGCTCTGCTGTGCATACAAGAGCTTATCAGTGATGTTTCTATTCACTGTCATATTATTTTTATTGTCTTTTGAATACAATCTTTCATTTTGCATTTTCTGCAACTGTGGTCCACCTCCTGAAGTCCCATACTGGAAAACCAACTGGCTAGTCCTCTTTTTTGCATGTCAGTTAAGCTATTACAAACCCTATTGCTAAAAATGACATGTATTATCGGTGCAAAATACAACATATACCTCAGTGACTTTCTCTGTTTTATAGAAGTGTTTTAATTGCACTGTAATTTTATTATATCCAAATAGGACAGAAGCCCAGAAGCTATTTGAATACCACTACATCTTTTAAGGACCCCAGAGTATGTTGAGGGTAGTATTCTATGCAGGGCTACATTTTCATTAAGGATTTGTCCTAAAACACTTTTAATCTGTGGAATGACTTCAATAGAAAAAGGCTATGGATCAGGTCTGAAATAGGCATATTATAAAAAGCATATGCTTTGCTGTATAGAGGTTTCTTAGCAATGCCCAATATTAAGGGGTCAATACACCTTGCAAACAAAGCCTTTTGCACTAGATCATAAGTTTACAGATGAATGGAGTATGGCATTTGTCTATTTTACAGCAAAAATTCTTGGAGATATCAGCTTTATAAACATAATTCAGATCCACGCTTTATTAAGATTACCCTCTTGCCCCAAGCCAACAGTGTATAAAGTACATTTGTAGTGGGAAATTGTGCTGTACCAAAAGCTATGATTTTTCTCCCAGTTAGCCATGGAAATGAGAGAACTATACTGAGATACCCCACCATTAGTTGCATACAATCCCAGAACCCAAGGTCACTGATCCATTCTGACCTGGAGACAATTTTTTGTAAAATTCATTACCTGTAGGAAGAGTTCTGCAGAAGGTGAACACAAAGGTAAAATGTGGAGTGTTTCACAATATAAATGCCACATTGCTGTCAGACCAATACACACATTCCATTATTAAAATAATCAACCAGGATAAACAATGATATTATAGATATAGCTATAAGATTTGTGGTCCATCAGTAATTGCAGTTGTTAACAGTCAGCTCACCATTTTCAGTCAATGAAAAAGAAATCCTTTGTTTCTGTAAGTTTGTAAATATACAAGTTTATATATTTTTTGTGGAAATGAGTAGTTGGCGGGTCCAACACCAAGGTTTGATTTGTGAATGTTGCTTTTGATTTAATTACTGCATGTTGAAATGTTGAGTTTTTCCTGATGAGCGTTGTTTTGTGATTGTTTACTACTGGTATTACTGTGCATGTAAAAAAAAAAAAAAAAAAAAATTGCAATAAAAAGCTGCAAAAGAAAAGTCTTTCTTTTTTAATGGTTCACTTCCTAATCTTAACATTTCAGCTCAGCATTCCTTTTTGTATTAAATTGTGTTTGGTTAATATATGGGAGTGTATTTTCTCTGTGTCTGACTTTACTTCTTTCTATTAATGTTAAGAGTAACTGGATGCATCTACATGTGCCCCTGACTGTGTACTTGGTACTGAAGTACTAGATGACTCTGCAGTACACACCGGTACTATGCAGTCCCAGTGGTGCATGGTTATTTTTAGTGGTTTCATCGCTACAGCCATGTAGCGTCTCATGTAGATGCGCCCACTGAGGATTTAAGGCTTGATCCAGTTTCATTTGACAATGGAAAATTATCCATCAGCTTTAGTGGCAGCAGAACAGCATCTGTAAGCCCTTGTCTATGAAGGAAGCCATGTATGGTTTAACAAAGGGAGTGTTTTTTCTGTTGATATAAGCCTTGTCCACAAGGCAAAGTTATACAATTATAACCAAAATTGTGAATTTCAACTGGGTAAAATGGATGCAAACCTCTGTATGGAAATTTATCTTGATCGGAGTGGCTTTTTTCTATTTAGTATGTTTAATCTCAAACATCTGCTAAATTTGAATAAACCATCTTTAACCTGAGGGGAATCTATATGACATTTGTACTGGTTTAAATAGAGCATTTTAAAAATGGGTTCAACAAAACTGATCATTTCCCATGTAGACAAATTCATTGCTCTGGGTGAATATATATATCCCTGTTCTGTTTCAGCTCTGGATTGAAGCAATTTATTAAATCAATTTCTTGCCTGCATAAGCTAAATAAATATAAAAAAAGGATTGAACTAAGTTAAGGGCAAGCCCACACTTGCACAATTGTACTAAGTTATTAACAATATGGCTTAAAATCAACTTAGTTGATCAACAGCACAGTTCTATATGTGAATTGGGTATGTGTTTATGTCTGTAATACAGTAGTTTAGCTTTCATAGGTAAATTTATGGCTTCAAGCTAAATCAATATCACTCCTTTTAAACTGATGTAAGAAGCGTCATACCCAAACCATGCACCAATTTAAAATCAGAATTACATTAAAGAAGCATATTTTGGGCATGTGAACTTACCTTGGGAAAGTTTGCAAAAGAATTTTTCACATACAAATAAATAGGTTTTCAAATGCAGGTTTATTTACTCAGTGCAAATTGCATAGGGTAATCACTCCAGGAAACCAATGGCATCGCATCACTTAACACCAACCGAGGATCTGAGCTAGGGTTAATATATAATGAAGCTCAGATGACATGCTTAGCTATGGAACTGCTAAAGGTGAATTCTTCATAAATTAGCTTCACTTGCCTGCTTTCTGTATGAACAACAGCAGCCATGTCTTGAGCTGCCTGCTGTCGGCTGTAGGTGAGCTGGTGCCAGGTATCTTAGTTTATAACTGCAGCTGGGAAGCTCACAGCGGAGGGAGAGCTATAGGGATGAGGTGGCATTCTGCAAGTTGGGGCTTATAACAGATCACTTCAAGGGGCTGAAATCCACTCCAGTATTTGGCTGCTTCAAGAAGATCTGCTTATAAAAAGCCTGCTGGGGACGATGCTGCCAAGCCTCTTGCAGCTAGTTCATATTAAGCATAAGGTACCTGGCCACCCTTTTCCTCCTTCAACAATTGCTTAGATTCACAGTTGGTCTGCTCCTCCCAGTCTGACACTGCTGGGCAAGGAGATCAGCTAGCTTGCTGGGGCTCATGCTTGCAGATACTTGGGTTCATCAGGCCTGAGTTTCATGAGCTTATCCACGCAGAGCAAGATGAGAGTCAGAAACCAGAGACTCCAGCCAACAGCAGCTGCGATCCAGCCGTACTCGTCTACCCCAAGCTGGCAGCACTTGGCCGCCTGTGGGCAGAAGTCCATATCTGATAGCAGAGAAAGCAGAATAAGGCATACAGGACATTTAATACTTAGCAGGCTTCTCTTTGCCAAGGGACAGCAGGGGGTGAGGAGGGTGACTTCTGTACACTTCATCCGGGCCCAAAGGCTGGGTCATGGCTGAAAGTATACTAGCCCTTTGAGGGTAACCATTACTGAAAGTAATCATGTTGGTTGGAAAGAAATGGTTGTGGGCAGCTGTTCAGGAGCAGGGGGTTCAGGCACTGGTATGTTCAAATTGGCGCTCAGTTTGGTTTAACTTAATAAAGTTAACCTGCTCCTGAAAGCTGGCTGTGGCTCTTCTACTGAACCCACAACCACTGCAATGGTGAAAGCTTTGACTTTGACTAGTTTCTCTTCATTTTACTCCCATGTCCCTTGGTACCTCATGTCACAGGTGCTGTATGCCAGCTCAGTCCTGAGAGTGGTGGGAAAATCTTAACCCTAAGAACAAGAGGAGGACAATGGACCAAACTGCCTAGGGAAATTGTTGGCTTGTCTTCACTGGAGGTTTTTGGAAAGGGACTGGATAGACATCTATTTGGGATGGCCCAGGAACAGTGAGTCCCATATCTGTGCAGGGTGTTTGATTAGATAACCCTCCAGGGCCCTTCCAACCCCCTGACTCTGATTGTTCTTGCAGCTCCACAGATTGGAGTAAAAGTAGATGTTTCCAGAAAAAAAACGGGGTAAGGCAGGCAGGCAAATTTCAAGTCACTGGGAGTGCAGCAGTGCAGAGGAAAATCTGATTGAAATAAAAGACCTGCAGGAATATTTTTGGGGTGGTCTAATAAAAGCTACCACATTTACCCAAAGAACTGTGTCTGCAGGAATGTTTGGCACCTGAGAGAGAAAGATTTCCGCACTTGAAAGAACCTCAGCTTAGTTAAACTTAGCGTGTTTGGGTGGAGCCTGGTATTGGGGCATGAAGGGCTCTTTCAGAAGCATCTCCACACTCAACATGTTTGCTCTGGAGGGGCCCAGTCCACTGGTAAGCCAACGGAAAGAGTTGGGGGGGGGGGGGCTGTGCATACAAAAAGGGAAATGCAAAGCCTCAGCTGTGCTTTCATTCCTGGTCCATGAAGGCTGTGAGCCTGGCTGAACATCTCTGGATGCACTGGATCTGAGATCCAAGCTGATATTTGGGTGAATTCAAGACTGTAGTGGAACCTTTCACAGAACTTGACCCATCACTTAAGCTTTCACGCAACTGCATTGTAACAGTAAGTCCCACTTTAGAGAATCCTTTCAATGACCTTTTGTATATGCTCGCTGCCTGGCTTCAGAGTGATAGCAATGAATCAAAGAAGTCTTACAAGGACATTGTGCCGAGATCCCGCTTCCCATGTAGTCCACCAGGGAGCCATTGGAGCTTCCTTTAGCCTCTGGCAGGAGAGAACACAGGACAAAAGGTACTTGCATTGGAAAAGCAAAAACTAGTCTTGGCCACAAGCTGGACACAGGCCTTGCTCTTGAGTATTTGGTTGCCTGCAGGGCCAATCTGATGGAGACCCTCTTCTGCCGGGATAAACTGAGTAAATATATCTTTATGGTGGCTGAGGCAAAATGTTAACACTCGAAGGCTGGGGTGTGGGGGTTGCAGGGGCTGCCACCATAGGTGCTGGCTTTGCCTGTACACATTGACTACTTGCTCTAAAACTACAGTTAATGAAAAAGGGAGTTGGTGCTTGTTAGACTTTGCCAGTACTGCAAGAACCTACTTCTGTTAAAGCCAAAAAGCCCCCAAAAGGTTATTCTACTTTTTAAAGTGGGATGCATGGTGCTTTGCCAGGGAGTATGTGCCTACATTTTTATAACTGTGACAGAGCCTCTGACTGGTTAATACACTTGAGTAATGAGGCTTTGCTGCACATTGGTCTTGGTGTCAACACTCTTCCAATGGAATGACCATGCAGAGACACGTCAGGTGCAGGGGGTATGCACAGAAGTATTTTGCAAGTAAAGGGGTACAGTACATGGCCATAACAAATGTTGAAAGCCATGTTTCTGGGATGTGGGCTCCTTAGTTTACTTTGACACACCCAACCATTTTCAGTTACATGCTTAGAAACGTCTTTTCTTTCTTAAGGCTGAACATGATTTGTAACTGTTTCCTTTTTTCTTGTCCCATCATGCATTATGCAAACATGGTTAGTCAGTTCCTGCCCTTAAGAGTTTGCAGTATAAAAATGGACAAGATGATAAAGTCTGGATAAAAATATAGTCACATCTTTATACACGAGAACCTAGGCCCAGGAAGCTTAAATTTAAAAATTTCCAAGGAGCTGGTGAGGGCCTTTTAAAATCCCAACCTAAATGACTTTCTAAAAGTTGTGCTGAAAGGCTGACAGAGCTTGGAACTGAGCCCACATCTCTTAAATCTCAGTTGTATGCCTTAATCACAAAAAACAACCTTTTCCAGTGCTGATTAGGTATGTTGTTATCTTTTCAGAAATAAAGAATCTGCAAAACTTGGCCTTACAAGGCGCACAGAGGAAATTGGTGTCATGTCAGGTTATACTTCCCATTCATAATTACTATCTTGTGTCTCATCTTTTATTTTAAGCCATTTGACTTTTTAGAGAGCTGGGAATTCTGTCCTTTCCTCCAGGCATCTCTCCCCACCCTAATACAGTGTGAATTAGAGATGGAAACTAGCAGTAAGTATTTCTAGTTCCCCTTCCCATTTTTGCCAAAAAGGCTGAATGATCTTGCACAAGTCATGGTAGTGATTTGTGATTTGTTTTTCTGTCTGTGAAACCTCACAGGAATGTCATAAAGCCTCATTAAATTAATGCTTCTAGAATGAAGTAAGCGATTTTAGAAGAAAGCCGCTGTTGTAACTTTACCATCCACCAGAAAACCATCCACTGTAAAAACAGGTTTGGTGACCCATCTTTAAAAAAAAAAGTAAAAAATGTGTCACTTAAATGCAGGTGATATTAAGACAGGAAAACATTTGCTCGTGGGTTCAAAGCATCTCCTCCATTTAGAGGAGGAGTAAAATTTGTTGCCAGGAATAGGTGCCCTTTAAAAAAATGAATCCAATTGTACGGCTGTTTTAAAGTGGTCACTTACCCCAGGAAGTTGAGCATGGAAAGCAGATGCTTGCCCTTTAGCTGCCTCCAGTACTTAATACTCTAGGGAGCAAACTGAAGCTCAATGAACAGTCTGCTTTCTGAGACTGCTAAAGTATGGTAAATACCTGCAAAACCAACTCTATTCAGGAAAATTTGATCAGTAGCTCTGCATCATCATTTTCTTACTAACTTTAACTTAATGCCACTTCTTTAAACATCATAGATAAGAGACAGTGGCCCACCTTGTTTCCTGTGTAAAGAACAAACACCTTGTTCAGTCTATTCATCACCTATATACTGAGGCACAAGATGTTTGGATACAACACTGATGGGCACGGTGTGAGAATCTAATTAGAAGAATAAAGAAATTACCTGCTGAATAAGAACCCTGGAGAATGGTCAAAAACAAGATGAGGGTGGTGGTAGTGCAAAGTGCTCTAGCGAAGTGTTTCATTCTGGGAATTTAGATCCGAGTCTGAATTTGCTTAGCAGTCGCTAGTAGCTTTTAGAGATGCAGGTCCTGGATATAATGCAGGTCCTGGATACAGTGTTAAGTCCTGTGACCAGTGGAAAGGGTGGAGCAAACTCCTGCTGCCAGTACACCTTGAACTTTCCTATCATACATTGTACAATGAAAAAGAAAAGCTTTACCCAAAACAAAAACTGGCCTGTTGGCAGCCCTCAGGGTTAGTTAATTTACAAACAGTGTAGCTGGTAGAGGTTTCCTGAAGGTCAGGTTCCATTTTCTTTGCAGAATCTACTGTAGTTAGAGACCAGGCCAGTGCATGGGGATCAGATCAGTCCCTCCAGCAATGGCCCTTGGTCTGCTCCTGTTCTTAGCAAGATTAGAGGGACTTGGAAGGAAATAGAGGTTCAGTGGGGAACTTTATCATCCATTTTGATCTAACACCTGGCTGACTCTGCACACTTGCCAGTCTCCCCTATATCACCTAGCAGTTCTGTCTTTAACTGTTTTCTGGACGACCTTTTGTATGCATCAGAGATTAACTCGGGCTGTAGGCCCATACGTTTGGATCCAGCAAAACAGAGATCTGCCTTCAGCTTCCTCTGTGCAAAATGAAGTTTATTTTCTACCTATGGGGACTTTTACCAGCTTAAATTTTCCCTGAGCCTGAGGAAGGCCACGTGTGCCCAAAAGCTTGCAAACAAAGGTTGGGTTTTTTTGCAATTGCTTCGTTGGTCTAATAAAAGGTATCATCTCTGCACCAAGAGTTCTAGAGTTTTGCAGACCTTCTTTAGCATTTTCCTTACAGAGTCCACAACGTGCCAATTGGCCAAAGTAACCTGAAGGAGTGAGTGGGGAGTTTAATTGTCCACAGACATTCAATTCTTGCCTCTTAGCTAAGGTGGAAGTCCCATGCCAAGAAAGATGTGGTTTTGTCTGTGCTGAAATGACCACCACCAATTCTATACTGGCAATGAAAGGCTCCATATCTCTCCACTGATCCCCTTAAAAATACCTGGTACTTGAGATCCATACTTTCCATGATGAAATAATTCGAAATTTCCCATAGGAACTTTCCCATAGGAAGAAAACTCAGCATGTGTAGGTGAATATAAAGACAAACAGCTGAAATGGACATGTTTACACTTATCTACCAGGTCTGTCCTTTTGTTTTATGTTCTTGCTTGTTCACTCTTTGCACCTGATGCAGGTCCTTCTTGGCACCTGATGAAGTTGCCACTGCCCATAGCCAGTCTGTTATGGGCTGTTCTTGCTGGAGCCATCCATCTGTGTACCCCGTACATTCCTCCTGTTGACATTGAAGCAGTTGTGGCTAGTGATTTGTTGCCTAACAGTAGAACTGGATGTATGACCAAACTCTGTCATGCAGGAATCTTTAAACAAATAAACCCTTGCAGGACTGGCTGTTCTTTAAAAGTGTCTTTGTTCCCCAGTCAGGCATCTTATGCCTTTTAAAATTGACATACAGAATCATTTTAGCTATTGGTAATTTTCATATTGAGGGCTTTCCTTTATTTTCTGAAATGTGTGCTTTAACATGAGCACCATGTTATCTCAAAAATAGAAACAGTTTACTGAGAAGAAAGTCCTCTGCCCTCCTTCACCCTGCCCTCTTTACATTTCTTATCTTTGGTTTCTGCTGGAAGATGGTCTTGTAATTAATTCTGCAACCATGAGCAACATAAATGCTCAATGTATAACAGAAATGTTTGGGAGGAAAAAGTAAAAATAACTCCATGGTTGCTTAGTGAAAAAAAATGTGCCCTGTGCTAAAACACCTTTAAAATTCTAACCATTATCCAAACCGTATGTGTCTGGTTATATTTAACAATTTCTAACTCTAAGAGAAACTATCTGCCTTCAGGCTATTTGCATAGTTAAAGAGTATTTTATGTGCAAGAAGATTTATTCCTCTATTTTATTTGTTTAATTGTTATGCCCATGATGTGCCTGATCCTAAATCTGTTGAAATCAGTGGACAGACTCCCCTTGACTTCAGTAGGTTTTGGATCAGGGTGAAAATTAAGGACTTGTTTAATGAGCTCAGATATAATACAGCATCAGCCAGCCCTGCTAAAAGTTCTCCTCGCACATAATTGGAATTTATTTCACACCTTACCCGTAACACTTCAATATTTCAGTGCTGCCTCTCTCTTCAGCAGAGGCCTCTAATCATACTGAATTGCATTAGGAGACTCACTGAACTAGATTCTTAGTTCTGATCTATTCCAATATTTGAACTTCAGTATCTGGAGGGGAAAGGCTAGTTTCTGAATTAGAGAAATTATAAATGGGAAAGAATGTAGGCCATCTTGTCTGTTCTCTACCTTAGATTTTTCTTCTCCATATTATTCCAGTTTCCAGCTCCCTATTGCAGCAGGTTCAACTGTAAGTATAAACCAGTTAGCCTTTATTCACTGTAGGATGGTTGATTAAGCCAAGTATCAGGGTACACAAATTCAAATTTCCCCTGAAAGCGTACTTGTTTTTTATATATATATATATATATATATATATATAAAAACAAGTATGCTTATATGCATACTTACAACGCATAACGTGTGTGTGTGTGTGTGTAAACAAGTATGCTTTCAGGGGAAATTTCAGTGGAATATATATATAAAATCTGGCTTGTTTAAGGAATTGTATATCTCTATATATAGATATATAGATATAGATAGATAGATATATAGTTATATAATTCCTTGAACCACCCAGATTAACACATGTACACACATCTTTACTATTTCTTTCTCTTACTGTTTAGTGTATTGCCATTTGGACCTATTTTCTACATTCTTTGATTATTTTGTCAACTTCCAAGTCAACCAGGATGATACTTGGTTGGATATGTTTTGATGAGATGCCCAACATAGAAAATATAGGGTATATCTATTAATCAGTTCCTGGCCACTTATTCCTTTTAGGCAGCTCCCAGTTCTAGGTTGTTCACTAGTTTCTTTGTTCTGAGCTTGAGTCTTCTGATCATCAGGCAAACCCTAGCTTGGGAGACCTTATGAAATTCATCCTTCCTTACCATCCCAGGGAGGCCTAACATCAGTATTTTCCACTGATGGAGCTTCCCCGACTATTCCTGGGGCTCTGTGCCATCCTCCCACAGCCCTGTTAGGCATTTTTTCCCGAAAATGTCAAAAGAGGGATTTTCTACTCTTTTAGTGATTTTTGCTTCATATTACCTGACACTGAAATATCTGTGGTAAAAGCTGCCTCCTGGGCTCCAGTTTCTCTCTTACTGCTGTTCATAGCCCAACTGCAGTTGTGACCCTTGGTATATGATTATTTTTTTTGCAATCTCAGCTGAAGCTAATCTCTGCTGTGACCCTGGTGAAGTAATAGGATGAGGGAATAGTGTACACGGCATTCCATAACTTAAAATAGCTAAAGCAAAGACAAATTCCTTTTTTGAACAAAGTACTTTGTATTCAATAACATCTTCCCCCCCTGTTTCTAGCACCTCCAGCCCACCTGAGCTGTGGCCTTGGTTCTGCTATTGCAATGAGCAGCTTTGGTGTAAAGGAGGCTTGTTTATTTAGGTGCTGTCAGGATACATTGTGCACAGGTCTTTCTGGCTTAATCAGGGAGAGTCTCTCTAGATCAATCTGGTAGAGCTGCTGCACACAGACAACGAGACACGGACTCCAAGATACAGTAGTAAGTAGAATCCGCAAACACCTAACCAGTCTAGTTACTTAAGGTGATGGCAGTGTGGGGGGAGGCAGGTGCTTTTTGGAATGGAGTTTATTTCATTGTCTGGTCGCCCACAGTAGTAATTTAATTTTGGATAATACTCTTTTTTTAATAATGTTCCCCATTCAAACTACCAATGTAATGAAGTGGATTGCCCTTTCTATGTCTATCATCAGTCCATGAAAGTAATACAAATGGCATTTACTTCATTCCATATTCACTGGTCAACTTCTTTAGCAAATCAGGGATCTTAGCCATGCTGAGCTAGGGAGGTCCATACATCTGGACATGCCATGCCACTTCCCCCATTCTTTCAGCTGTGTGTCACGATAGCTTTTCACTGTAGTTGTAGGCCTGGTCCTGAAAACACCCTGGATAAACAGAGAAGAGTCTTATCATTTGTCCAAAGAAGTTAGAAGGAAAACCAGGTAGCATTAAACTAATAATACACTGCAGCCTTATTTTGAGAAAGGGTGAACTGCGCTTAAGGCTCAGACTTAGGAGATATTTTATAGCATTGCTACACCTCAGCCAATAAATGAATGATTGTTTTCATTCTCTAGCATTATAATCAAGTCTAGCAACCTCTTTGGATGGCACTGAACTCTTCGACCAATACTATCTTCTCAAAGTGCTGTTTGAAAAGGGAGAAACAATACCTTGTTTTTCAGTAGGTCAATACCTGTCCCCAGTTAATTGGTCTCAGCCTGTGCTGAGGTTTTCTTTCCCCAGCTCTAGGTATAGCACGTCAACAGTGGCAATTCCCAATTCTTGTCACCTAATTAAAAAGTAAAACTCTCAGATGCAGTGTAGCAGAGGAGAGCAAATCACATGCCAAACAGGCATGAAGCAGGCCACTGCCATGACTAGCAGTTTCTAGGTTCAAAGCTTAGGAAAGGTAAAAGTCAATGTAGGGGTACTCAACTGGTTAAGTTGAGTAGGGGTACTCAGCTGGCTGAGTCAGTGTAGGGGTACTCAACTGGTCAGCAGTTTGTTCCCTTCCCTCCCTTTCTAGTCCAGAAACTAAAATCTGAGGCCCTCAAAAGCACAAGGAGTTTTTGAAACTATAGGCCTTCTATATTAGAAAGCTTTTTGTTTCTGCTAAGATGTCTGTTTACTCTCCTGGTCCACCTCTGTCTTTTAGCTTTTGAGCTCAGTCAAGAGAGAGACCAGAATAGACTGTTTCTGCATGACCACTGCCTCCCTACTTACACTGGGCTTGGTATCCAGAAAAGGAAAAAGATATTAAGTTGCTACTTGCCTAAATTAAATGAGCCTGGTTTCTCTGAATAACGTTAAGCAGACTCTTACCTAGTGAGATGACAATGCCATTTTGGAAAAAATATCTACATCAGCTTTCAGCAAAAGGTTGGCTAATGCTAAAAGAATGAATTTGGGGCAGAGGCCCTAGTCTGGATGTGATACTGACTCCTCTTGGCTAGCATATGCAGTCTCTGCCTGTGATTTAGCTGCTGTCTTGAAAAAGGAAGGTCTTACAGTCTCCATAGATTCATAGAAGTAGGGTCAGAAGGGACCTTGTTGATTGTCAGGTCCAACCCCCTGCCCTGGGCAGGAGAGAAAAAACGGGCTCAAATGACCCCAGCCAGGTAGACATCAAGCCTCCTCTTAAAGACCCCCAGGGTAGGAGCCAGCACCACTTCCCTTGGAAATTGGTTCCAGATCCTAGCCACCCCAACTGTGAAGTAGTTCTTACGGATGTCTAATCTAAACCTACTCTCCAACAACTTGTGGCTGTTATTCCTTGTTATGCCAGGAGGCGCTAGGGGGAACAAGGTCTCTCCCAAACCCTTCTGGTCCCCCCTAGTGAGTTTATAGATGGCCACCAGGTCCCCTTTCTTGTGGAGGCTGAACAGGTTCAGGTCCCATAGCCTCTCCTCGTAGGGTCTGCCCTGCTGCCCCCTGATCATGCAGGTGGACCTCCTTTGGACCCTCTCCATGTTGTCCTCATCCCTCCTGAAGTGTGGAGCCCAGAACTGGACGCAGTACTCCAGCTGCGGCCTGACCAGTGTTGCATAGAGGGGGAGGATCACCTCCTTGGACCTGCTCGAGATGAATCTGTGGATGCACAACAAGGTATGGTTAGCCCTACTGACCGTGACCTTGCATTGTCGGCCCATGTTCATCTTGGAGTCAATAAAGATCTCTTTCTGCCACCATGCTCTTGAGAAAGGAGATTCCCATCTTATAAGTTTGATGCTGGTTCCTACTGCCCAAGTTTCAATACTGACAAGTGCACTTGTCAGTATTGAAACCCATCCTATTTTCGTTAGCCCACCCCTGGAACCTTTCCAGGTCCTGCTGTAATCTGTCCTTCCCTACTAGTATGCCCACCTCACCCCAGATTTTGGTATCATCAGGCTGCTTTTCACTCCGTCATCCAAGTCACCAATAAGGAAATTGAACAGTGCGGGCCCAAGCACCGAGCCCTGGGAGACTCCACTGTTCACTTCCCTCCAGGTCGAAAAAGACCTGTCCACCACTACCCTCTGAGTATGACCCCTCAGCCAATTTGCTATCCATCTGACTCTGTGGGCATCAATGCCACAGTCGCCTAGTTTTTTAATGAGAATGGGGTGGGAGACCGTGTCAAAGGCCTTGCTGAAGTCCAGAAAAACTACATCCATGTGGAAATGTGGCCCCATTGACATCAATGCAAGGTTCACCATTGACTTCAACTGAGCCAGGATTTTACTCTTAGTCCTTTACTTTAGTATTTGAAGTGGGGTAAGGACTATATCACCTTTGTCATCACATTGCTCCCATTCCATTAAATCAACAAAAAATAAAGGCCCCCAATTCAGCATTTGTTATTACAAACCCAACCTTCCTTTTTTGGTAGTACCCCTTTAGTGTGAGTCTGTATTTCACAGTATGATGATAGCAGCAGCTTGCCTGGAAGAAAGTCATGGCTCTCTCTCGTCCTGTTTGATTTATAGTATTGTCTCTTTGTTTTATACCTGATGAATAGAGCTGTGCCTGAAACAGCTTACCAGTTTTCTTTGTTTCCTGGTAGTTGCTATTTCTTTAACCAATATTTGCACACGAGTATTTCCTGGCTGATTGAGCTCAGTGTACATCACCTTGCAGAAGTTTGTGCTCGTTTGAGAGCACCTTGGCTGTGCAAGCAGGCATGGCCGATTTGTTATTAATCACAACACTGTATGCAGATGCGGCGAGGCCAACCTTTGTCAGAGATCTGACATGAAAGATTTAGACAGAGCCAGGCAGCTCCTGGTCCATTCTGCTCACTGATTGTTTTAGGACAAAATGGGTCTCTCTTCTCTGGTCTAGACCAGTTCAGCACTGAAAAGAAAAAAAAAATCTAATGCCACCTATAAAGTAAGAACAGTTAAGTTCAGTCTCTCATTTGCTTCTCAATTGAGCAGTTGAGGTAGAAGTAGTTCCAGAGTTCTTCAGACTACATAAAAAGCAGGTGAAGCAGGTAAGAGCAGTCATTTGTGTTATCTTACATGAGGAACTGAGTTAGCTAAGCCAAAACTCAACGTTGTCATTGTTGAAAACAGAAATCTAATGAGTCAATGGGGACGTGTTTTACTCCCTTATTAAGGAAATGGCTGGTGCCATATTAATTGATGATTGAGAGTTGAGATATGCTACTATTCTTTTATGAAAAAAATCAAGAAATAACTTTTGCAGCACTGGGTTTTATTACATTTCAGTTCTGGCAGATTCTTATCGTCCCCTGGTACTCTTGGAAGAGAACAAATGGAGTAGCTGTGAATGCTTGTTTAGCTGAATAATTTTGTGGAACTTGAGGTGAGAAGGCTACTGAATTAGCCAGAGAGACAAACAGCTGAAAATTCAGTTTGGGAATATATACAATATTAATAAAATAGCAAGTAAATTAAGTGAGAAGTGTCTGGTAAGTTCATGGGAGTTGAGAGAGTAGTGGCTTTTCCATCCCACGAGAATTTTCAGGATTTTTTAAAAATGTTCCCATTCCAAGTCAGTCCAGAAATTCATTTTTTATGTTCACAAGTGATTGACTGGAAAAAAAAATCAGCTTAAATGAATAGAAACATGTTGTTTAAATAATTTCAAGACAATTTGTTGGATTTTGATCTTTAATTAGAAAAGAATCACTTTTTGCCCAAGGTGACTAAAAATTTAGGACTAAAAGTTGTTTCTATTTAAATTGCAAAACCATTTCATTTGAAAACTTGAAATGAGACAATCATAAATTAAAAAAAAAAAATCAAATGGCATCACTTGAAAAAGTCATACCCTGCCTGTCAGCTCTTTCAGGTCTTAGGTATTGGCATTGCCTGATGAAAAAAGGTTTTGTTGGAAAATTAGCAACTTCTCAAGTACATAATACTGATAGATGATATATTTTACTTTAGCAGCTACTAGTTATCATATGTCTCATTTTCTGTACCTTAAGCTACTGAGCAGACAAGCATAGTGAGCTATTCAAGCTCAGAGGAAAAATGACATGAATTGCCTAAATACAAAACGTTGAATGCAATGGCTATCTGTACCATAGACCATTAGCATGTTCTGTAAAAATCTACTAGTTTCTGGTTTTCCTTTCTAAAAATGGCCTTAGCATTTTAAAGTATGAGGCAATTTGAGCACATGCCAAGCTAGTGAGACTAAGCATTGTGAAACCAGGTTGAAAACCACCCCCGCAGATTAGGGACAATTTCCTTCCCCACCTCTGTCATTAGGTGCAGTTAGTTTTGGTTTAAAAATGTACGTTTGGGAATGAATTTTCAAAATTAAATGAAAGCAGATAATGTGTCCACTTATGTATTTTATCTGGGCAAGCAATTTCTGTGCATATACATGCAAATTAGATAATTACGTGCATGACTGATCAGTTAGTGGCAATTAACACATGCAGTATCCCAGTGTAAATATTGGTAACAACATGCACAAAGCAAGTGTAGAAGGGCATGTACATTTTGGTGTGTGTTATTGCATGTGCCTAATTTTGCCAATAGCCCTTCATGAAAGAAAGTATGTTTTATAAAGCCAAATGTCTAATATAAATAGTGGAAGAAGTAGTTTATTCTAATTGGAATGAAAATGGTTTTTCCTTTTGTGATGGAAACAATTCCCCGTGGTGCATTCTCCATCCAAATCCAGCTGAATTAAAGCATGAGTGAAACTGACAACAAACAGACCTGTCTCCTTTACTTGTCTAGTTTCAAGCCTAATGGAAGAAGTGATCAGGTCTGTCAGTTCATCACTGTTCCGTGCATGCCTCTGACAAATTCAGTCTTTCAGAGACTCGGCATCCAAAATACATTACTCACCCAAATGTTGCATGCCAGGCACAGAGAGAAGAGGATGCAGTGTCTCAATGGCAAGTGTGTGCTCACGCTCATTCCCCACCCCACTTCCGATGGTCTACCCGGTTGTGGTGATGTGTGAAGAATCCTGTTCAAATTGCAATGCCATAGTGTTTCTTCCACCTCTGCAGGTGATGCTGTACACACCAAACACGGGTTGTTCTTTGCTCCCAGGGCTCTTTCTGACTGTAGCAACCAGAAGGAGAATGACTGGAAAGAGAAAACTATAAGGAAATAGAGGATAGGTGGAGGGGGTTTCCTTCCCAGGCTCACCCGCTCTGGAATTCCTTACACCCTGGATTTTCTCCCTGGAAGGGTATAAATGGTGAGAAACAAAGTCCATCCTTAGGTCCACCTGGTTCTCCCAAAGTGTTGCTCTTAATGACTAACTCTGGCAAAAAGCCTTTTGATTGTATCCAGGGGCCCTGACCATTGGCTGCAGTAAATCCCCTTACACCACAGGAGAGGAGGCATGGGAATCCATTGAATCCCTCCCCCCCACCCCCCAAGTCAGGGATCCTCTAGGATAAAGTCGAGTGTCTCTCACTGACATAACCCTGCACTCCCTGCCCCTAGGAACAAGTGTCTGGGTATGCTAGAGGGTGCCGTGTGGCAGCACTGCTCTATTTTCTCACCAGTCTGGCTGCAGCGTGGTCCACACACAGCTGTGAGAAGCCACCATGAAGTTAGAGCAGCCCTCTGGAAGGCTGGATGGGGTTTGGTCACTGCCATCCCATAGCTGAGTTGTGACTGCAGCTATTTCCAGTTCAACTATTGCCTGTCCTCATGTTGTACCAAAATGCCCCCATGTTTTGCTAGAGATTTGTAGTGCCCAGAGGCAAGTGGTATGCTGGGTGCCCACCGATTAGCTCTCATCCTACAGGCTTAGGAAGACCGTGTTTCTGCAGCATTTGGTGTTTTGGGGTGTGGCATAAGGCAGCCTCTAATCCCCTCCCCATATCAATATCTTTACAGAACCAGCACGAGCAAGATGGCCTCGGCCTTTCGGAGCGAGGAGATGTGCTTGACTCAGCTATTTCTCCAGGTGGAGGCTGCGTATTGCTGTGTGGCAGAACTTGGAGAGCTGGGGCTGGTTCAGTTCAGAGATGTAAGTAGGTCTAAGAGGTCCTTGGGGGGGAATGGTGGGAGGATGGTTCTTGACGATCACAGACCTGGTCTTACGCAGTGCTTTCTCACTAGTAGATCTCAAAGCACTTGACACTGGTGGTCAGTATTGTTAGCGCCATTGTATCAACAAGGCAAAACTGAGGCATAGAGAAGTGAAGGGACACACCCAAGGGCATTCAGAAGACTAGCAGAGTTAGAAACAGACTGTACATTTCTATCCAATAGGCAACACTGCCTTCCTTCCATTATTAAAAAGCCATGATAAATGTGGTTGCCCTTAAAAATAAGGTTCATTCCCCAGCTTTGCCACAAGCGTCTCCCTGAACAAATTATTTACTCCCAATGCCCCTCATTTCCCTTTCTGTAAATGGGGGATAAAAATAATACTGTCCTTAAGATCAATCTCTTCCCAACTTCCTTACCTTGAATGTCCCTGTTACCTTTTGGTGGTTTTCTGAAGTGGGTATCTACAAGAGTGCTACACAAGGGCAAAAACTATGTCAGGTGTTAAAATGTCCAATGGCAAGACTATAAAATATTTCTATGAGGCTGGAAACAGATTTGTGCCTGACTTTCTGAGGTGAAAAGCAAGAGTGGCTGAAATATTCTGGGTGGATTAACGGAGAGAGAGAGAGAGGGAGAGAGAGATAGAGGGCCACACTGAAGATATCTAAACTGGGAAAATGCCTGAGCACTGGTGCCAGCAATGATGGAGCCTGTAGGATAGACACAAATGTCTATTCCTTTGGGGTGGTGTTAGCAATAGGAGCTGCACTAGAGATGGAGAACGGTAGTGCAAACCTGTCCTCTGTTGTCATTTCAGCTACCCCTGGTGGATTTGTACCACCACGGATGAGTGCTTTAATAGGTTGCCTTCTGTTTGCAAGGCTCGTGAAAAAGATTTACAGACCTAATAAATAAATAAATAAGTGTGACATGGGTAGGCAGAAATTTGATTATTAAAATGAACAAGGGGGAAGAACGGCTCTGAGTGTTGTTCATGGGACAGCAAATCTTTTGTCGATTGACTCATGCTTGCAGAGTGGCATGGATGATATGAGTTGGAGGATTTTGAGTCAGGTTCCTTGGTCACAAGTGACAAGGTGCCATACCCAGGAGTAGTACCACCTTTGGTACTTGCATTAGAACTGTACCACAGGGAAAGACACTGCTTTGTCAGGAGAATAGGTAAGATGAATCACTGTGCAAAAATGTCCAGCTTATCATGCAGGAAGCCAGACCCAGGATCCCCAGTAATATTTTCTGGCCTTAAAACTCAGTAAAACCTAATGATTCCACTTCAGTCAAGACTTTTCCTGATAGTCTACATAAAGTCATAGTTGAATGGACTTAAGATACCAGTCAAAGTTGAGGCATACTGATATCCTGAGGAAATTTGACTACTACTGCTAGTAACATATCTTCTGTGGCTAGAAGACTGTCTGTTGGTCCACCAATGCATAAGGCAGCATCTTTTACAAATTCTAATATATATTTGAATTAAATATAACTACAAGCCATCACTGGGTTTGGTTTTCCTTACATTTTTAGCTGAACATGAACGTGAACAGTTTCCAGAGAAAGTTTGTGAATGAAGTGAGAAGATGTGAATCCCTGGAGAGGATCCTACGTAAGTAGATAAATGGTAAAAGGCTTTGTCTTTAGTACCACAATGATCTAGTATTAAAATAAAAAGTTCTCCAGCTACCAGACAGATTAAACGGAATGTGTCATGAAGATGGTGCTACTTTTATCACTGGTTTCCCTTTTATATGAAGGGTCTGAAATGCTCAAAATGCATCCAGTAAGTCTCACTACACACTGTGGGTTTAGTGGGTATCACTGTTACTTTGCAAGTAGGCAAATTTGGGTAATGAGAGGTTAAGTAAGGCCCCTGCCACATATTATGCAATTAATTGGTTAATTGTGCATTAAGTTTTACGAGCACTCGTGGTGCTCTGGTGTGGTGCCAGAGGACTGGAAAAGGGCCAATGTTGTTCCCATTTTCAAAAAAGGGAGGAAGGAGGACCCAGGAAACTATAGGCCAGTTAGTTTTACCTCGATCCTGGGTAAACTTTTTGATAGAATTATCATAGCGCGTGTCCATGAGGGGCCAGCAGGGGAGGTTATGCTTAGGGGCAACCAACACAGGTTCATCACAGGCAGGTCCTGTCAGACCAACCTGGTGGCCTTCTATGATCAGATCACCAAATCCTTAGATGCAGGGGTAGCAGTGGACATAGTCTTTCTGGACTTTAGGAAGGGCTTCGACACTGTCTCACCCTGTTCTCATTAAGAAACTGGGGGACTGTGGTATTGACACCTACACAGTCAATTGGGTTACCAACTGGCTGGAGGGCCACATCCAGAGAGTGGTGGTGTATGGGTCATTTTTGACCTGGAGGGATGTGGGCAGTGGGGTCTCCCAGGGCTCGGTCCTTGGGCCTGCACTGTTCAACATCTTCATCAGTGACTTGGATGAGGGGGTAAAAAGCACCCTGCTCAAATTCGCAGACGATACTAAGATGTGGGGGGAAGTGGGCACAGTGGAAGGGAGGAATAGGCTGCAATTGGACCTAGACAGGTTACAGGGGTGGGCAGATGAGAACAAGATGGGATTCAACACTGAGAAGTGCAAGGTACTGCACCTGGGAAGGAAGAACCAGCACCATACCTACATGCTGGGGAACTCCCTTCTCGTCAGTGCAGAGGCGGAAAAGGATCTTGGAGTCATCATTGATGCCAAGATGAACATGGGCCGGCAGTGTGGGGACGTAGTCAGGAAGGCCAACCGCACCTTGTCACGCATCCACAGATGCATCTCAAGCAGGTCCAAGGAGGTGATCCTCCCCCTCTATGCAGCACTGGTCAAGCCGCAGCTGGAGTACTGCGTCCAGTTCTGGGCGCTGCACTTCAAGAGGGATGTGGACAACATGGAGACGGTCCAGAGGAGAGCCACTCACATGATCAGGATGCAGCAGGGCAGGCCCTACGAGGAGAGACTGAGGGACCTGAACCTGTTCAGCCTCCAGAAGAGAAGGCTGAGGGGAGATCTAGTGGCCTGTTACAAACTAGTCAGAGGGGACCAGCAGGCACTGGGGGAATCCCTATTTCCCTGAGCACTGCCAGGAGTGACCAGGAATAACGGTCACAAGCTGGCAGAGGGTAGATTCAGACTAGACATCAGGAGGCACTATTTCATGGTCAGGGTGGCTAGGATCCAAGAGAAGTGGTGCCGGCTCCTACCCTGGGGGTGTTCAAGAGGAGGTTAGATGAACACCTTGCTGCGGTCGTTTGACCCCAGTACTCTTTCCTGCCATGGCAGGGGGTCGGACTTGATGATCTGCTCAGGTCCCTTCCAACCCTACTAACTATGAAACTATGAAGTTTAGACTGTCCACATGGACAAAGCCATAATCCATAGTCCACATGCACAAAGCCATAATAAAGATCAAGCCATAAAAATGTTCATCCAGCTATAAAAAGAGCTAACCAGCTACAAAGTTAGTACTTGAAAATGTGTAACAACTTTATAGCTGGTTTCTATCCAACTTTAATTTGAACATCTGGTAGGGTCCTATACTAACATAAAATAACAGGACACATCAGCAGCTGAGCTGCAAATTGAACTCAGGACTCCCAATTCCTAGTCCTGCATGCTGACCACTGGAATATACTACCTGTGGCAAAATACACCATCATTTAAAAAAGGCAATCAGTGAACAAACAGTATTTGTTTTAAAAGACTTTTCAATGTTTAATAATTATTTTTCATAACTTATAAAAGCTCACCATTTTTGGTTGGGCTTGCTAACAGATGGTTCTGTTTTACAAGTAAATCTGCCTACAGAGATCCTTACAATTTCCACTTTTAAGCAGGGAAAAAGGTAATACAGTAGTGTGATGTGTCCATTGATCTCAAACCACATTCCAAAAGTAGGTATAGTTGGTTCCATTGAGGCACAGACAGGGTAAAAGTCCTAGCCATTGTCCCATGATGAGGGCATGTACAGACAAAATGTTTGTACTAAAAAAATTGGCTT
This sequence comes from Crocodylus siamensis, assembly GCF_052110815.1. NCBI lineage: Eukaryota > Metazoa > Chordata > Crocodylia > Crocodylidae > Crocodylus > Crocodylus siamensis. The sequence goes on from NC_143398.1 coordinate 105,567,746, forward strand.
TACACCATTGTGTAAGAGTAGCTGACAGATAACAAGCCCCTGAACTGAAGTAACTGTCCAAACCAGCAAAGAATTACTGCTGAAGAATTGTGGTAAAACTCCATCAGTGTAAGTTTCACCAGTGTTTATGTTGTCTATCCACATTTATTCTAGGATAGATGTTAGCTAAATTTCATAGATTTCATAGACATTAGGGCTGGAAGGGACCTCAGAAGATCACCGAGTCCAGCCCCCCACCCAAAAGGCAGGAAGTCAGTTGGGGTCCTAGGATCCCAGCAAGATAAACATCCAATTTACTCTTGAAGGTGTTCAATATAGGTGCTTGAACCACCTCCAATGGCAGGCTGTTCCAGACCTTGGGGCCTTGGACAGTAAAGAAATTCTTCCTTGTGTCCAGCCTGAAATGGTCTTGCAGTAGTTTATAACTGTTCGACCTTGTCATCCCTTGGGGTGCTCTGGTGAACAAAGGTATAAGGCTCTGTAATCGTACCCTATCTGTGAGCTAGCCTGGGATATCTGTATGTCTATCCATTCCTGATTACAGTGTAATTTACATTGATATAAAAATCTGGTGTCAGTTATACCAGGATACATTTGTCTGTCCGTGCTCTGCATAAATACCATGGCTGGGAATAGGATATATGTCTCTTGAGTCTCAGTCAGCCAACTGATACCCACAGAAAGGAGGCCCAAAGAACCAGACACTGCCTATAGAAAATTCACTTTAGGGTGCATCTACATGAGACTTTTACTGAGCAGTAGTCTAATTAGTAAATGTTGCACATCTACACGTCACCCCTATTAGGCTGGAGTAAACTAATTTACTCCACAGCAGGACAGTACCTGTAAACAGAAGTGCTATTTTGCTGAGGAGTAAAAACACAGCAGCAGCACACATGTAGAAGCTGCTCCAGCTGGCTGGGGTATGAGGGTGCTTCAGTGTGGGCTGCCTGCTGTATAAATGCTCACCAGGGAGCCATAACCTCTGGTGTAATAACCACTGGAGTGTATTGCATCACATTAATATGCACATGTAAGTGCACCCATATTGGTTCAAGTTGCTAGCCCAGTCATGTTGGAAGGTGAAAGCTGCCTTGCTTTCTGAGGGCAGCTTTATTTCAGCAAGCTCCCATCAAAGAACTAAATGTCATAAAGCCGGGTAGAACAGGACTCTGCCCCTCCAACTGCTGACCACAGTTCCAGTGAAACCCTGAAGCGCATGCTTAACTTTAAACCCATAAATTGCCGTCAGTGTTCAGCCCCTGATAGGGCTGATGCCCCACATCGAATCATAGAAAATTAGGGTTGGAAGGGACCTCAGGAGCTCATTAGTCCAACCCCCTGCTAGATGACCTCCTGAGGTCCTTTCCAACACTAATTTGTGGAAGAGTGCATTTGTGGGACTCAATAGTCCTAAATTGAGTGTAAACATCTAAGTGGCATGGCAGAGGGCTGCTTTTGCAGGTGTCTAAATAAGCCTAGAGAATGAAATTATAGCCTGGAAAATTTAGGAGAAGGGGGAGGGTCTAGTACAGTGCACTGTGGCCTCCCAGGGGAGGTTGGGACTTCCTGGATAAACTGTCATGTTGAGGTTTTGCAGGGAGCAGCCCTTTCTTGTCGGGGAGCAGGTGTGTTAACCGGGAAGCTATTTTGTGCTTTCGTGTAATGAACTTATCTCAGTAATTGAGGCAAGGCATATATAATTATGTCTTTTCTTTAGAAGGAGTAGCTTGCTTGCTGCTGAGGACAGCAGTTTGGAACGAGATTCTCATATAAACAGGATTTTTGCAGAGATTTGACAAACTCTCCCAGAATGTATATACAATGGCATTTGGATACTGTGGCCACAATGTTCCATTATCATATGCAGGCCACTCAAGCTATATCCAGAAGCTAGAGACAGCCAATGCTGACAACACCCAGGTGAGCTGAGCCAGGCCTCTGTGTGGTTTCCTTGCAGGCTTTCTGGAAAATGAGATGGAAAACGAGACTGTGATTATCAAATCAGAAAAGTATCCAGAGACCCCCTTGCCTCGAGAAATGATTGATTTGGAGGTACAGAACTCAGCACTACCTTAAAGGCACGGGGAGAAACCTGGGCTGAGGGAGGTTATATATTTACGTGCATATGGTTAACATCTCACGTGGGCTTGCCAGTGAAGGAACATGCCTCACCAGTGGCCAACATTCACAGATGACATGTTCCCAGATTCATCTGTACTGTTTTGTAGTTGTGGCACTAAACCTGCTTGTTGGATTAATAATGCTGCCCATATTTTTCACCACCAGTCCTAGAGGAGTTTATTACACAGGTAAGTTTGCTCAATTATTCCCATTTTGACAGGGGAGGGAATGGAGGAACAGGTTAACCAGCCTGCTCACCCAGCCAAGCCACAGCAGACCCCGGAAAAGAATCAAACACTCCTGACTTGAGCTGTGCAGTTTGCTCCAGGGTGTTTGCAGGTGGAACTAATTCATCACAAGCCAGCTGATAAATTGTGATGGTTTTATGAGTTGCAGCCCATTTGTTCCTCTTTTTTTAATGTGTTAGTTTCTGCAGATTCCCCATCTGTACCATTTGTTTCTGACCCTGTTCTATTACCTGCAGCCTTTACCGGCTTGTCATCATGGTTTTCCCTGAAGTGTAATCTGGGGCTATGATGTTCAAGGCTAGATCCTCTCTTCCTGCCCTGGGTCCATGATGAAATTCTTCACTGTTTCAGCACATCAATTAAAGCTGGAGTTTTCGAGGGCTCCTGAGGGATTTCACCAATCAGCTCTTCTCTGCCCAGTCTCAATCCAATATATTAATAGCAAAGACTTTCCCAGCCATGAAAACCATAGCATTTCATAGGAGCTTGTCAAGACACTATGGAGCCTCTGTACCTGACAGCTGGGCTGTCAGCTATATGCACAGAGCCCCTTAGTGCAGACACAGTGCAAGAGAACAGGCTTCAGCTGGCATAGTAGTACCTCCTTAACATGAGCTAACAACAGGAAGGATGTATCAGCTGCAGGTGTCTGACTTTTTTTGCAACCCCCCCCCCACCCACAAACACACACACACATACATCTTTATGTCAGCAAAGCTTTTGCTCTTACCTTGCTTAAGATATCAGGTCTTTTGTAAAGGTCCACAAAGCTCTTGATTTTTGTCTTCTCCTCTATACTCTGCTTTCCTGTACCGCACCAACTATTTTCATTAGCACTTTGTTTTCAAACACTTGCAGCCTTTTTCTATTTGCCCTTGTTGGAGTCCAGGATTCGCATCCATATAAAGGACAGGTTGAACACTTGTACAGTAAAGCTGGATTTTAAGGTTTCTTGAGATTGTCCTTGTTATCATTATTTTATCCAGGCTCGACTGGCATATTTTAGCGCTATAAATTTTTGGCATGATTTCTTCAGTTTAATTATCTTCAGCGATTCTTGTTCCTAATGTTTAAGTTTTTCTACTTTCCCCACATTTTTATTCCTGATCCTTGTCTTACTGTGATCTTATCTCTGATAATTAGCCGAGTACGCTGTAGCAAATATTATCGGCTGAACGTTAGAGGATCTGGGAACCTTTAACATTTAGAGCTCTCCACCCAGATGTAAGTTAGTTAAGCAAGGGGAGTTGAAGCCACTCAGAAATCTGGGATTAGAATTCAGCACCTTGCTCACTGGGACTGTAATATATCAACTGTTTCCTGAACAGAAGTGCAGGGGTTGTTTGCTTTCAATTTAATTGAAAATTAAGTTTACAAGCTCATTCATTTAAACCAAAATCCTGTTATCTCTTTAACTGAGAAGACAGATTCTTTCTCCTAATGCTTCAGTCTTCCCATAGAAACTTGGGTGTGCTTTTTATGCCTAAATACCACTTTGAGTCACTGCACGTAACAAGAAAAATGGCAGTGGGGACATTTAATATTCATTGGATGTATTCCTAAAGAGCCAGTTGTAGGAATACAAACGTTTAAAAATGGTTGCTTCACAGTTATGTGTCACTATTCCTCCTACTTTATTCTTTTGACAGTCCATTTCAGAGGGATGTGGTGCCAGCCTGGCAAGTGAGTATTAGGTCTGCCTTGCTGATTTCTGATTTTCTTTGGTTATGACCAGACAGTTCTGGAGAAACTGGAGGCTGAGCTGCAGGAGGCTAATCAGAATCAGCAGACGTTGAAGCAGAACTTCCTGGAGCTCACTGAACTAAAACATCTGCTGAAGAAAACGCAGGATTTCTTTGAGGTGAGAGTGTCTTGAATGAGCGCCTGCTGATCTGTCCTTTCTCGCAGCAGAGGGGGTGAAGGCTTCTGAACATGTTAATGTTGAGGGCTTTGTGGGGATGGCAGGGTTATGTGTTTTTTATTTTTAAAGAGAACTCAGGCTTCCTTTCCTACAAGTCTGGAATAAAAGTTTCAGAAGTGACTCAGAAATTTAAGCCTTCCCGAAGGTCATAGAGCTTCTGCTTCTGACGCCTATGGTCTCTTTGAAAATGGAAGTTAAGCTCTGAAGTCATTTAGACTAGCAGTCAGCAACCTTTTCGGGCTATGGGCTGGAATGACCCAGCTCATGTCAGAGTGGGGCGCTAGGACCTATCCACCAGCGCCGCTTCTCCCCATCCCAGTATCGGAGAAGTGCATGCCACTGCCGAAGCCCCCTACTGCCAAATGCTTCCAAAGCCCCATGTCCATTGACTGGATCCAACAGCTGCCTTCAGACAGACAGATGATTGCAGCAGCAAATATGTGAAAATATGAGAATATTCTCAAGGTCTTCAAAATAATTTCATAAGGAGTGTGCTTATTTCTGCATTTAGACAGAAACCAGTCTGCCGGATGATTTCTTCAGTGAAGACACATCTGGTTTATTGGAATTAAGGAGTACTCCAGCAGCAGCTGCTGCAAAACTGGGGTAAGTATTGCTAAAAATTCATAGCAGTTAAAAGTCTATTGGAAACTAAATTTTCCATTTTACTTGTACCTGTGGTAGCAGCACCATGGGAAACCAGCTTCCATAATCTGGTTTCAGCCCTACAAGCCAGTCTTACAGGTTTGATGAGTTTAGGTACTGGCTTTAGATAGCCTAATACAGGTTGGTTTCCAATCCCTTATTTGTAATTCAGTCATTAAAGTATAAAGCAACTTCAATGTTTTGAAGGAGAGAACAGGAATTACAACTTTTAATCGTTCTGGTTCAGTCTTTCCAGTAGGGTGGATGACCTTCCACCTCTGGGTCTTTGGTTCAGATGAGTCTTTTGTTGGCAGGTGCTTAAAATCATGACGGTCTAACAGCTCTTAAGTGGCCTCTGAGAAATGAGTCAGCGGGTTTCAGCCAGTTCCTAGTAGACCGATGTACAGTCACAGAAATCACCCACACAGTCTGTGCTCAGGGTTGTATGAGCTTGGATATGATTGTGGGGAGTCACATTAAGTGGTGTGATGCTGACTATGACTTTTCAGTACAAGTCATACACGTCCTGTTCAGTACGGGCTCAGCTGGTAGTGGTCAAACCCTGGCCTCCGTATGATGATGTTTCCTAAAGCAGGTGATTGCTTCATGGCCCCATTAACAGCTATGATTCCAGGGAGGTCTAAAAAAAAAGCTTCAGGTCTGTGCTTCATCACTGTAACTTTGGGCTAGAGAAGGAGGTAAAAAACTGAGCTGTGCTTGAGTCCTCTGGGTCAAGGACAAGGCTCATGCATTGGCCCACAAGCAGAGCCTTCCCGTACCTCTCCAGCGCAGGAGCTACTGTATGGGCAGAGGGAAATCCAGTGTGCAGTACTGTCAGCCAGACATTTTTTGCCATTGACCATCTGTTATACAGTAATATCTGTGTTACGCTTGCTACAAACATGGCATTTTAAAGAAGAAAATGAATCTGCTTCCTCCTGTTTCTCTCTCCTCCTCCTGCTGTGTAATCCTGAAACACAGACATGGGCTAAGCTCTCCACCCCACAGCAGCCAGCTCCCCTTCTTCCCCTAAAAAGAAGGAAAAGGAAAAGGAAAAGAAAAAGAAAAAGAGAAGTCAATAGGTTAAGAAATAAGATCCAGGCCTGAACTTTACTTCAGAATAAGCCTTGCCTAGTAACAACCGCACTTGAAGATAGCACCCCATGTTAATATGACTGTAAATCCAGCTTAATGTGGTCTATAAAGCATTAGCAAGGGATTATAAAACCTAGTACAGTCTGAGTTTAAAAGACTTTAAATATGCCTGCGATATATCTGTCTTGTTAATGCTGCCCAGGTTCACAGCAGGGGTGATAAAAAGGGAAAGGATGGTACCCTTTGAGCGTTTACTGTGGAGAGCTTGCAGGGGAAACGTCTACCTGAGGTACACTGAAATGGACACTCCTCTGGAGGACCCGGTTACGGTAGGTATGGACTTGCTTCTCCTCCATGCCATGTGATCTGCACGTGTGTGCCTTGAAAAACACCTCAGACTGCTGTCATGATAACACTAAAGTATCCTGAAATTTCAGTTTTCCATCAGGTTAATCTGTACAACATGAGGTGAGGTGGACCTGAAAGATGATGGGAAACCCCTTTTGAAACCAGTGCCTCTTTGTTACCCCTCAGAGATGCAACTAGGGATTTTGGCACCCTGAGCTAGTGTGGTGGGGGTGATGAGCACTTGTTTCCTCTCACAAGGGCTGCTGCTGGCACAGCACAAGTTGCTGCTGCCGTGCCCCAGACATGGTGCAGGTGGCAGTGGCATGAGCTCCGTGGGGGCTGCCATTCTGGCGCCCCGTCTAAATCAGTATCTGGAGCCGGTGCCCCATTTGCCCCAAAATGAACAGGGTATATTCTGTGGGTAAGTGTCTTTATGTATGATGAACTCTTCTTTCACTGCACACCCTACTAACACCAGCCGGCCTCTTTTAAGAACCTCCTTGCCTGCCCCTCCAATAAGCTTTATGGCATGGGGCATGTGTAGATGAAGTGGGGGGGCCTAAATTGAAGTGGTGGGTTTTTAAAAACACTGCTTTGATTTAGGGCTCCTTTAAACCCCTGTGTCATGCGTACACCTGAATTTACCTGCCTTTCTGGCGGGGAGGGGAAGGCGAGCTGCCAGTGGGTGGAGCGATCCTTGGGCTGGTGTGGGGAGAGGGGGAAGGCGTGGGGCTGGTGCTTCCCTCTGTGGTAGCAGCAGCCTCCCCCCAGGTGGCACCGGCCTGCAGGCACCCGGCTCAGGCAGTCCTGAGGGGCAGCACAGCCACGGAGGAAAGCACCGGGCTCCCGCACAGCTCAGGCAGGCAGGCTCCAGGGGAAAAAAAAAGATCAGTGCCTTCCCAGGCTGCTGCCAGGCTGCCTGCAGGGCTTCCTGCAGAGCCCCTGAGCTGCACGGAGCCTGGTGCTTCGCTTCGTGGCTGTAGGGCAGCAAACTAAAACTCCTCAGAGTTTTAGTTTGCTGCACCCCAGTTCATTTAAGGTGCACTGTACCTCTGAGTTTCCTACAGTGGCTGGAACTGCTGTGCCGTATGCCACCCATATGTGCAAATACCAACACCATTAAAGCGGTGCAAAACATTTAACCCATTTTAAAGTGTCGTGCACACATGCCCCTCATTTTATCTACACCTGGCCTAAAAGAAGCTCAGTCCTTTTCTTACAGATTCACAGAAGTTTAGGGCTGGAAGAGACCTTGTGAGATCATTGGGTCCAGCCCCCCTGCTCTGGGCTGGAAAGACATTGCCCAAGAATAGCGTTGTCATTGCCAAACTTTTCACTGTTTCACTTTGCAACCTTAACATTAAGTTTTCATATGATAATAAAAAAAATACATAATTCAGTTCGTGGGAAGTGTGGAACTATACCCACATGGACTGGCATCAACTTCACCAAGTTAAGGGAGTTAAAAAAAAAAAAAAAAAAAAAAAAAAAAAGGAAAATAAAACAAAGATTCAGTCCTCTCAAGGGTACTGCTTCACTCATCTTTCACCCTGCAACTAATACACTGCATCTACTGAAGCACCTCTAAGCAGTGGTGGGAAATTTACTGGGGGAAACAGTCATGACAAAGCAGTGTTTAACTTTTACTTTTCAGTATAGTGTTTTACTTTGTTATGTGCACTTGAAATTCTGCTTGCACTGCCTTTCAGAGAGAAGAGGTGAAAAAGAATGTGTTCATTATCTTCTATCAAGGAGAGCAGCTCCGACAAAAAATCAAGAAGATTTGTGAGGGGTAAGGCACACTGCTGAGAAAGTAGCAATGATTCTTGCTGAGGTGTTTACTTGTCAGGATTGGCTGGCAGAGTTTAGGGCTGGCGATGATATCTCTGCGTTCTGCCTGTCAGCTCATCCACTGCGCTCCATTCTGCTCTTCTGTTCTGCGGCATCTAGTAATAAGAAATATAGATCACTTTGGCATTTGAAAGCTAAGGCCTTAAATTTTCCAAAGTGACTAGAGATTTTGGGAACCATGACTTCTAAGCAGTTAACCTGAGACATCTAAAACCAGGTCTGGATTTCAAAAAGTGCTTGGCTCCCTTTCTCTGAAAATGCAGTCTTTATTAGGGGTGCAAAGATGGACACTCCAAAACTGGACACCCCTCCCCAATTTGGAATTTTTTAGATGAAGTCTTCTGAAGCTTCTGTGTCAACAAAATGGCAGTATTGTTTCTTAAATCTTTCCATGTTGAATGTAGTAGTGAGCATCTTTCCCAGGGTCTCTGTTAATCTGTCTAACCAATGATACAAAAGAAGCATCGTAGAACCAGAATTGAAGTTGTGAACATTTTGTCTCATCCCCATCCTGTTTCATAGATTCACAGATGTTTGGGTCAGAAAGGATCTTAGCAGATCATCAAGTCCGACTCCGGGCCTGGGCAGGAAAGAGCACTGGGGTCAGAAGACCCCAATCAGGTATATGTCTAGCCTCCTCTTAAATACCTGCAAGGTAGGGGAGAGCACCACTTCTCTTGAAAGCCCGTTCCAAATTTTGGCAACCCATACCATAAAGAAGTTCATCCTGATGTCTAACCTGAATCTGCTTTCCATCAGGTTGTGTCCATTGTTCCTAGTTATTCCAAGGGGTGCCCTGGTAAACAGCACCTCCTATTCTTTGCTGTCTCCCCCCAGTGAATTTGTAGGCAGTCACAAGATCACCTCTCAGCCTTCTCTTGTGGAGGCTGAAGAGATCCAGAGCCCTTAATCTCTCCTCATAGGGTTTTTGCCTGCAGACCCTTAACCATATGAGTGGCTCTCCTCTGAACCCCCTTGAGGTTGTCCCATGTCCCTCTTGAAGTGTGGTGCCCAAAACTGGACACAGTACTCCAACTCCAGTCTGACGAATGCTACATGAAGGGGAAGTATCACCTCCTTGGACCTCTTTGTCATGGACCTGCTAATACATGATAAAGCATGGTTAGCTTTACTGATCACTTCATCGCATTGACAACTCTTGTTCATCTTGGAGTCAACAGTGACTCCAAGATCCATTTCCACTGCTGTGCTGCTAAGAAGGTCCCGCCAAGGCTCTAAGAAGGAATCACCAGCACGCTTCCTAGGTGCAGCACCTTGCATTTGTCCTTATTGAACTGCATCCTTTTCTGTTCCACCCATTTTTCCAACCTGTCCAGATCCACCTGGATTCATTACCTACTCTTTTGGGTGTTAACTTTACCCCAGAATTTGGTATCATCTGTGAATTTGGAAGGAGTGCTTTCCATGCCCTCATCCAAGTCACTAATGAAGACATTGAACAGCTCTGGTCCAAGCACCAAGCCTTGTGGGACTCCACTGCCCATATCTTTCCAGGTCCATATCGACCATGGGCGACTGGTACCTCCTGAGTCGGGGGCGGGAGGCACTTGCCCCCCCCCAGCGGACAGTCAGTGACCGTGGCCACTCCTGCCGACTGGGAGGAATGGGGTTACCCTGTGGCCAATCCTTCCGACTCACAACTGGCAGCGGTACACTGCTGGGACTTCCAGGCATGCTGCTGGCACTTCCGGATTGGTGGGATTGGCCATGGGGGGACCGCTTCTCTTGGCGTAATCCCCGGTTGGTGCTCTTGGGGGGGCACCAGCGCTCTTGCCTGCCCTCCCTGCCCAGGAGTGCTAGAGTCACATCACCACTAATACCAATCCATCCAACACCATTCTCTGGGTGTGACCCCTAAGCCAATATACCACCCTCAATTTAGGTGTGCTAAGATGGACGCTCCCAAATTGGAAATCCTTTCCCCCTACAATTTGAAATATTTTAGATGAACTCTTCTGAAGCTTCTGTGTAAACAAAACACTATTATTTCTTAAATCTTTCCATATTCAATATAGTACTGTTAAGCAACTCATCTTAAACTAATCACTTTGGACTATTTTGTTACTGGTTTATAATTCCCACTATTGATGGGTCAAATTACTGTGTAAATCGTATTTGATTAAATACTTGCTAAGCTGTCATCAGCTCCATTTTCACATGCCAGTCCATCAGCCAGATGAAGATTGCCAAAATGTAAGGATAATTCCAAGAAAGAAACCCAGTGCCAGGAGTTCCCGTATTTGACAGGGTCACTGGGAGGGAGAGGAGGAGGGGATATTTCTCTTAAGTGTAGGTTCAGTCAGGACTGGACCAGGAAGAAGAATTTCTCCAGGAAGACTTTGAATGTGGAGCTTCATTGGGGAAGGTCTGACTTCATCCCTTAAAGTCAGATCCTACACTATTGGAATCCAGGGAAGCTTTGCCATTTGCTTTGCTGACAGCAGGATCAGTCTGGTACCATCTGCCTTCAGAGCTTGTTTACAGTCCTGTCTCTTTTGGATAGCTCAGTTTTACATGTTTTCTGCCTGCCTCTCTCTCATTTTTTCCTGCCTTTGGTCTCCTTTCTTCACACTGTTTGTCCCAGTGTTCTTTGGGTGGTTTGTTTGCTACCTGCTGGATTTGCCAGCATGCCAGCTTGCGTTGTTGTTTCCTAGTCACATATCTAGACTTATCTGGCTTCCCCTTTAGATTTTTTAAAAGGTACTGGTAGGTGGATTTGGGGCAGTAATTTGATGCTTTGCAAATAGGTACTTTATACTTTTATTTAAACAATAGAACACACTGGAATGCCCCCAGTCCTCACTACTTGTATAGGCAACAACAGTGATTTCAGATGTTTTCTGTATTTTGCATTTAAGAATCATGAATAAAATGGATACATCACAATGGAGTTGCTTCTGCTTCATTAGGGATAGGGGCCAGAAAGCAGGGCCCCTTCCTTCCAGGGCTGTGCCCATCTCACTGGCTCATATTTCCTCTGGCTTCATCTTTTCTTGGTCCCTTTTGAAGCAGTGGGTCAGCTTCAGTGAAGGGTGGAAGGTGCTCTGACTGATGCCTATGGCACGGCCTGGCAGCTAGAGGATTGTTTTGGGCATGGGCGACTGGTGCCACCCTAGTCACTGGAGGCACATGCCCCCCCAGCAACCAGTCGGCAACCCGGGGGGCGCTCCCTCTCTCTGGCTGGTGCTCGCAGGGGGGGCACCAGTGCTCCTGCCTGCCCCCCCTGCCCATCACCTAAGTGGTGAGCATGGCGTGCCACGGGGTGCACTGGCGCACTCAGGAAGTGCAGCAGTGTACTCAGGGGGTACACATGCACCCCTGTGCACCCCCTATACATCGCCACTTGTTCTGAGGAAATAGAAGATGTAGCTTTAAGCCTGTCTAGCTAAGAGAGGCCTAAAATCCTGGTCTCCCACTTACCGGGCTAGTGTGCCAGCCATTAGTCTATTGGGTCAAAAGGTGTAAGGTTTCTCTTCCATTTTGTGACTTATGCAGAGCTGTGCACCTTCCCGAGGGGAATAAGATCTAAAATCCATGCAAGTGGCCCAAAATGCTACTTACTTGTCTATAGCTGGGGTTAGATTTTGGGCCTAAGTGAATACATCTAGCACTGCCAAAAACGCCTATAGGAGGTAAGCACCCAAATCACTTTGAAATTTAGTAGGAGTTTGGCAGCAAAATGCCTGCCTCCATTTCCTACCTGGAAGCTGAAGCAAAGTCATACTTTGTGGGTCAGGACATATTATTGACATAAAGCACTGGCTACATAGGCATCTTCCAAGGTTCTCTGCATCCTGGTTAACTCGTATGTAGAAATGCACGTGGCAATGCTAGTCTGTTTGCTTGTATCACAAAAACCAACGTAATTTTAGCAAGTGAATTACAACAATTATCATCTATTATTCTACAGAAACCCTGGGCTGAAATAGTAAGACATTTGCAAGTCAGAGTAAGCCTTGTTTTTTAAGCAGTGCAGAGAACACTTCCCTCACTTGCAATATGCATGGCTTTAATTGGTAACATTAGTTTGCCAATTTCCCAAGCATTAAACCCATGCATTAAAAGGAGTGAGAGAAAAAGGAAGGGACTTTTTTCTCCCTTCTCTCTGAAAGTGGTGGCTGCTTCAGTGCTAATATGAATGCTGAAAGGGATTTATCAACCTAAAGGTTCCCTGCTGAATTCTTCATCAGCTTTCCTAGATGTCTCTGTCATTAGGGCATGGCTGATATTCAGTATGCAAAAAGGTTGTTAAAAGATCAAAGCAGCATTGCCCTGATAAGGTGGAAAATGTGGGGACGCTATAACACGGAGGAATGAGCTTTCAAGTTCGATTAAAAATACCCATTTAGAGATGAGCTAGGAGCTCTGAAGAATATGAAGTGGAAAAAAATGATCGGTGAGGGCAATAACTTGGACTTTTTCAGGATGTTTTGTGGTTCAAGATCTAAGAGGCTGGCCGAAGAGGCCTGTGATTACATCAAGCTACAATAGGATCTCAAATAAACCTCTGTGTTTCATAAAATTGCTGCAATTCTTCCTCGTGCTTATGCTAGAAGTGATTTTGGAAAACATCACTTCTAACCTTGTGCAGATGAGGCCATGATGTGAGATGTATTTGGTAACAGCCTGTATTCTCTTGTGGCTTTTGAGCACTTCTGGGTTTCCAAGACCCTGTTACGCTGTAATATACTTTTATTCATTGTTGATTATCAGAGCACACAGCCAGATCCTCAGCTGGAGTAAGCTGATGGCGCTCTACTTGGGAACAAGGGAACGGAGATGATTTACAGCAGCTAAAGCTCTAAGTAGGCTGTCGTCTGCAAAAGTTTATGCCTTTCTGAACCGGTTAGTCTGATGCTACTTGGCCCTGCTTTCTGACTGTCTTCAGACTAACACGGCTGACTGCCTCTCCCTGAAGCTCTCCCTTGGTATAAAATGTAGTGTCCTCCACTAGTCAACCTTTTTATTTATGTTTGATTCATGAAGTGATAGTGTGATATGCCTGGGATATCCTCTGAGGTGAGGTGACCGTGATGGCACAAGTACTATATATTGGGGTGTCCTTGAATGCATCAAGCAGCCAAAGACTAAGGAATCTGTGTATATGTAAAACCTATTGTGTTATGTGCAGGGGTCCTGGTTTTCTCTGATTAACAAAAAAATCCCCAATTTTGAGATTAAAAAAAGTACCCCAAATCCACATTTTTCTGTGATTTTAAAAGGAAACACCACTAAGATTTAGCTATAGATATAGTGGTGTTTCATTTTGATCATGGAAAAATGTGCATTTGGGGGTTACTTTTTTAATCCAAAAATTGGGGATTTTTTTTTTTTTTATCAGAGAAAACCTGGATGCCTGATTATGTGGCACTGATGGACTTATTTAAAATGCTTATCCCCTGATAGTGTTGTGAGGTAAAAGTCTTGTTTTTCTGAGCATCCCAGTGAACAGCAGGCCAGAAAACCTGTCAGCACACAGTGTGTTAGTGTTGCACAAACTGGGGCCTGATTTTATAGGCTGTTTGTGTACTGGTATATCTTTCCATTAGTTATACAGGTACAGCCCTTAGCATGGCTACAGAAGTACATGCTTCTTACTGGCATAGCTAATTCCCTTCCCATACTGGAAGAAGCTGTGCTTGGATGAATAGATGTATATTCATACAGATGTTTCTGTGCTGGGGGATGTTACATCATTATAGTTAATACAACTTTTGTATGTAGCAAGTGCTTTAGTAATACAGGAGCCTGCATTAATTCTAACCACACCAGTATGGTTAGTATAGTTAACTTAGCAAAACCTTCCTCAGTATAGACTTCAGGATATCAGTCTAAAGTGATGATGAAACTGGTCTAGGTATTTTGATACTGAAAAAACTGAGTCCACTGTAGGGCTTTACTGACAAAACATCCCCACCTCCCCAAACAGCTCTGGCAATACAACTTCTAAGTGCAGAGCAGGTGTCAGTATACAGGGAACAGACAGCACCGCACAGTTTCAATTTCTTTTTTTATGCTGTGAATATAGAAAAGTTAAATGGGAGACTGACAGGATTTATTTGAAGTTCCCCTCTGGACTTTTAAATACCATGCGACAGACAGCCGACCTGCCATAAGCTGGCTTTTTCATTATGGTGCAGAGATAAAGTGGAGTGCCTGCTGGAAAGACTCAATGCTACAGAGACCTCTGTCGGCTGTTGTGCTCCATAGCTAACTTAGGGAACATTCTGGTCACTAAAAAATCCTTTCATCTCAAGGGAAAGCCTTTTGTCTCAGCAGACACAACTGAATGAGTCCTATTTCTATGGGCTTGAGATGGGTCCCTATGGAAAGCTGCAGCTCAGTTATAGTCCCAGTGCCTTTCACTGAATGAAGATGAGATGGGCACCAGCTTCCAATAAAAAAGAGCGTGGAAGTGGCACGGTTCGACAGTGGTAGTCAGCAACATTTTCAGGTGGTGCGGCTAGAATGGGTTGGTCCAAGGTGGGATAGCACCAGGACCCAGCCACTTCCACCAGTTCTCCCTGATGCTGCTTCTCCCCACCTCCTGGCCATGGGATGGATGAAGCACCCTGCCACCAAAGCCCCAATGCCAAACTTTGCTGCTACCAAATGCTGCCCAACCCCCTGCTCTGAATCCAGTGGCTTTGCAGGCCACATCCAGCTGGCAGGCCATAGGGTGTTGCCCTCTGCTCTGGATAAACAAATAACTGATGGCAATGACAATAAATATCATTGTTTGCTTGTTTGTTCCCTTTCTGACACTAGGTTTCATGCCACCGTGTACCCCTGTCCAGAAGCCGTTACTGAGCGTCGAGAAATGGTTGATGGTGTGAACACGAGGATTGAAGACTTAAACACAGTGAGTGGCATAGACCCCAAACCTGCAGCTGCTTGCATGGAGAGAGATTGATTCTTTGTGCCCATATGGAGTCCCCTTGGCTTCCTCGGGTTCTATGGGGTGCAAGGCTCTGACCATTAGGCCTGTGCGAAGCAGCTAGTATTCACTTCAGATTTGGCTGATTTGGGGCATAGTGATCCAATTCAGTGATTCACTCTCCCAGTCTTGTCAATGGCTGTCCCACCTGGCCCCAGCGTTTCGGCACTTAAAAAGCCTCGCACTTACCGGCTCCTGCCAGGTTGGAGGGGGGTGATCCCCGCTGGCCCCTGCTGCCCCGTGCTGCATGGGGGGCTCTGCCACAAGCCCCCAGAGGCCCCAACAAGTGACCGCAGCAGTCGGGGAGTACAAGGCTTTTTGTAAAGTGCCTGGACACTGGGACCAGATGGGGCAGGTATTAACAGGTCTGAGAAAGCAGGCAGGGATTGGGGAGTGCTCAGGGGGGCTGCAGGAGCAGGTAGGGGATGGGGCCTGGTGGAGGTCCCCCCACTGCCCCCTACTCATTGGCATGGAGCCCAGCTCCAGCTCCCTGCAGCAGCGAGTGGGGACTGCCCAAATCTCCAAATCTTCTCTGAATCTTTTCCGAATCGATATAGAGGCTTTGAATTGATTTAGGCCTTTTAATTGGTCTCCCAATTCGATTCAGATTTGAAGATTCAGCCACCAAATCAGACTGAATGTCTTCCAAATCAAATCAGGAACTGAAGTTTTGCACAGCTCTACTGGTCATGCAGAGTTAATTGCAGCATGGAGGCCATGGTGATTTAAGAAAGATTTTACCTATAATGAATCAGGGGTAGGATCTCTTTTTATGCACAGGATTTTAGTTATGCATTTCCCACTGAGTCAGTGATTCTTAACCAGGGTGTTGCAAGATACTTTGAAGGGTGTTTCTATGTATGAGGGGAAGTGTGAAGAGATAAATGCAGACTCAGATTTGCCCTTCCCTAGCCATTCCCTTGCCGCTACTGCATGGCCCCTCTTCAAGCAGTATAATAAATTAGTTTTTGAAATGGGCTGCCTCTTAATTCACAAAAGTTATGGAGGGGTGCCTTCAGTCTAATGGGGTGTGCCTTGAGTCTAAAAAGGTTGAGAACCGCTGCAGTAGATTTACAGAGTGATCTGTGAGATAAGATTGGAGAAATTGGGGATATTCAGTCTAGTGAAGAGGAGACTAAAGGAGAATGGCAGTCAACTGTTGGCTGTGTACAGAAGGATAAGACAAAAACCAGTCTAATTAAAACACAACAAAGGAAATTCAGGTTGAATACTTGGAAACTGTTTTACCCATGAGGGTGGTCAGGCAGTGGATGAGAGCAGTAGCATAGCTAGGGGTGGTTGACAGGGGCACCAGCCCCAGATGCCAGCTTTGGATGCAGTTGTGGGGGAACAAAATATTGATATCCTGTCACAAGCAACCCACTTCTGCTGGCTGCTGCTGCTACCTGGAGTGGAAAACCTCCTGGTTATGCCTCTACCACTGAGCTTGTAAAATCTGTCTCTGGAAGTTTTTAAGTGAAGGTTAGACAAGCACTTATCTGGCATGGTTTAGAGTACTGATTCTTAATCTGGGTGTCATGGCACCCTGAGTACAATAATATCCTTTTAAGAGGGCCATGGAGCAATGCTTAGTATCAGCACTGTTAGGTTTGCAAACAGCTATACATGATCCACAAGATAAACCCATAGACTTCAAATCAGAATCCATGGTGTCAGAAACATTCTGACCTGTTGTGGGCTTTATGAGTTCTTTTCAATTGAAGAATCATGCTCTTATTTGCCTGTAGTCAAGAAATGGTTGAAAGCTAAGAGCTGGCATTTTCTGAGAGGTGTCTCAAGTCTAACAAGGGGCACTTTAAGTCTATAAGGGCATGCTTTGAGTCTAAAAATGTTGAGAAACACTGGTTTAGATGCAAATAATACTGCTTTTAGCAGGGGATTGGACTAAATGACCTGTCAAGGACCATTCCAGCCCCATGATTCTATTAAAAAAAATCTAGGCATTAAGGTGCAGGCAGTGGAAGGTAAACAAAATATAATAGAGTACTGGGACTTTTTCAGAAATTTCTGTTGATTGTAATGTGATTTACGCTCCTGCCTCTGTTATCTAGAGAAAACACCACAGGGTAATACATGCGGTCTAAAGTTTTTATCACCTGCATGAGGACTAGCCACATTCTCAGTTATGCAAGCCACCCAAGACAATACAATAATATTATGCAAGAGATTGTATTCATCTCACGGACAGAGGGAAGAAGCTCTTCAATAAGAGAATCACCGACTTGCTGAGGAGGGCTTTAAACTAAGCATGTTGGGGGAGGGAGGGTGGATTCCACTGCTGTATATGAATCCTCTGGCCAAGATGACTCAGGGGAGGGCATTCACATAGGAAACATCCAGGTGAGTACCAAAGCCCTGAGACATTTGCAGAGTGACAGAAAACCTGAGGCGACTAAGGGTGAACTCTGGTGTCTTTATGGGAATGGCAGAAGCATGGGCAATAAACAGGATGAACTGGTACTTCTTCTGGCAGACAAGGAATTTGACCTCATTAGGTTGACAGAGACCTGGTGGGATGATGCATATGATTGGGCAGTGGATATTGAAGGCTATAGGCTCTATAGGAAGGATTAGGTTGGGAAGACAGGAGGAGAGGTGGCCGTCTATGTGGAAGAGCAGTACCTCTCCCTGCAGGTCACATTTGATTGCAGGGAGAGGTCCCTTGAGACCCTCTGGGTTAAGATACAAGGGGGTCAAGGAGAAGGGGACCTGATGATGGGAGTCTACTAGAGACCTCCCCACCAAGAAGAGGAGAGTGATCAGGCATTCTCCAGGGAACTGACTGAGGCAGCCAGCCCTAAAGAGCTGATTGTCATGGGTGACTTCAATTACCGTGACATCTGTTGGGAAGACCATTCAGCCAGTTCCAGCAGATCAACCAACTTCTTGGCAGTTTTTGGTGATCTGTTCTTGACACAGGCAGTGGAAGGACTCACTAGTGGTAAAACCACTCTGGACCTAGTGCTGATCAAAGGGAAAATCGTGATAGGTGACCTGAAGATTGGAGGTACTCTGGACGACAGCAGCCATGACCTGATTAGGTTCACCATCCACCAAAAGGCTGGGAATTCTGTCAGTAGAACAGAAGTTCTAGACTGCAGAAGGGCAGACTTTGGTAAACTCAGAAGTCTAGTTGGAAAGACCCTTCATGACCAGCGACTGTACAATTTGGGAGTTCAGGAATGGTGGTGCTTCCTTAAGGGGGCAATTCTCACTGGTCAAAAAGAGGCCATCCCCACATGGTCAAAAAGAGGGAAAGGGGCCAAAAGACCTGCTTGGCTCAACAGGGACATTAGGGAACTTTTGAAAAAGAAAAAAGAAGCATATATGCAATGGAAAAAATGGTTCAGCATCCAGAGAGATCTACACTCATATGGCCAGGGTCTGTAGGTATGAGACATGGAAAGCCAAAGCATGCATGGAGATCAAGTTGGCATCTGAAATAAAGGACAACATAAAGCCCTACTAGGGAGCAAGAAAAAATCAAGCTCCACTGTGGGATCCCTACTGAATGCTGAGGGGCAGCCCACAGTTGATCCCTGTGAAAAGGCAGAGCTTCTAAATAATTACTTTGCATTGGTATTCCTGAAATCAGATGGGAACTGGTCACCTGTCCAGAGGCCCAGGGAATATGGGGACAACAACAGTCCACATGAAATCAGTCCTGAACAGGTGAGGGTAGTCTTAGAACATTTGGATGTTTTCAAGTCAGCGGGGCCAGGTGTCCTGCATCTGACAGTCCTAAAAGAACTGGCTGAGCTCATAGAGGGGCCTCTGGCAAAGCTGTTCAAAGAGTTGTGGAACTCAGGAATGGTCCCAAACAACTGGAAGAGGGCTAACATGGTACCCGTCTTTAAGAAAGGGAAGAGGGATGACCATGCAAACTATAGACTGGTCAGTCTGACTTCTGTCCTGGGAAAAATCTTTGAAAAAATTGTCAGGAAAGCCATCAACTACACGCTCACAACTGGTGGGATAGTAAGAAGCAAGCAGCGTGGCTTTGTTGAGGGTAGGTCATGCCTAACAAACCTGGTATCCTTTTATGACCAGGTAACTAACCAGCTGGACAAGGGACATGAGGTTGACATCATTTACCTAGACTTCAGCAAGACCTTTGATACTGTTTCCCATGAGATTTTCTCAGTTAAGCTGGAGGATACTGGCCCAGACCAGTCTACAGTGAAGTGGCTTGGCAACTGGCTCAGAGGCCAATCCCAGAGAATTATAATTGATGGGATATCATCATCCTGGAGGGCTGTCTCCAGTGGTATTCCCCAGGGACCAGTACTTGGGCCTGTGCTCTTTAATATCTTTATCAATGACTTGGATGAGGGAGTGGAAATCACAATGATTAAATCTGTGGATTACACCATTGTGGGGGACAAGCTGTGAGGTAAAGCGGGCACATCTGAGGGAGAGGGTAAGGATCTAGGATTACCTGACAGACTGGTCTTATGGGCTGAATGCAATCAGATGAGGTTCAATAGTGCCGGGCCCTTCATTTGGGTAGGAAAAACCTTCAGCTTAACTTATGTGATGGGTGGTCGTCCACTGGCTGACACTGCATCAGAAAGGGACTTGGGGGTGACAGTCAACCAGAAGATGAATATGAGCCTACAATGCAATGAAGTCACCAGCAGGGCAAATAGAATTCTGGCATGCATCAGCCAATGTGTTGCAAATAGATCCAGAGAGGTGCTTCTCCCCCTCTCTACAGCATCGGTGAGGCCACAGCAGGAGTACTGTGTCCAGTTCTGGGTACCGCACTTCAGGAAGGATGTGGATAAGCTTGAAAGGGTACAGAGAAAGACCACCCATCTGTTTAGAGGCCTGGAGGATAGTTCCTATGAGGGAGACTCCAGGAACTGGGTCTGTTCAGTCTGCATAAGAGATGCTACCTACAAGTATGTCAGGGGTGAATACCAAGATCTAGGGGAGCAAATCTTCAGAAAGGCACCCCTTGGCAGAACAAGGACTAATGGGCACAAGTTCATTGAGGAAAAAATTAGGCTAGACATAAGGAAAAACTTATTTTCCGTAAGGGTACCTAGAATCTGTAACATGCTCCCGGCAGAGGTGGTACAGTTGCCATCACTGGAGGTGTTCAAGAAGAGGCTGGACAAGCACCACGTAGAGCTTGTTTGAGCCCAGCAACCTCCTGCCCATGGCAGGGGACCGGATTTGATGATTTTACAGGTCCCTTCCAGTCCTTCTATTCTATTATTCTATGCTGCTAGATCTTACAGAGTTCTTTTTATCAGCAGAGTTTGGAATAGAACCCCAAGTTCTCTCAAGTTCTAGAGTGGAGTACTAACCATCACACCCCACAGCCTTTTATGGATGTAATTTTTCCATCAGGCTGCTTCATTACATAGCCTATGTATGCTATGTATGTGTAACAGGCCTGGGAATCCCTATTACTTTAAGGGAGAACCAGCCAGAAGGAGATCCCCAGGTGGGGAAGC
Source organism: Crocodylus siamensis (assembly GCF_052110815.1). Lineage (NCBI taxonomy): Eukaryota > Metazoa > Chordata > Crocodylia > Crocodylidae > Crocodylus > Crocodylus siamensis. The sequence continues at coordinate 105,588,422 of NC_143398.1, forward strand.
TGCTCTTTAAGGGGCTGCGGAAGGATAGCCTGCCAAGGATCGGTAAGCTATGAGTACCTGTTTCAGAGCCAGCTGCTCTGCAGTAGTACAATAGGACAGGGACTGCTTAGGTAGCAGAGCATCTATTGCAGACCCAGCAGCTCTGTAGTAGTACAATATGGCAGAGCCTTACTTGGGCAACTGGGGCATTGCAGTAGCTGTTAGGTCAGCCAGCGAGCCTAGTTGCCAACTGGGGAAGCCCCTTGACTTGAAGGGGTGGGGCTTAGGAAGTATATAAATCCACAGATTGAATAGGGAGTGGGTCTGGCTCTGCAGGCTTGTCAGGGAGGAGCCCAAATTGAGATAGCTCTGGCTGAGCAGTGGACTGAAGGCCTGCTACAATACAGACTGCCAGTAAGGAACTGAAGGCTGGCCAGGAGCTACAGTCCTGGATGAGAAGGGTTTTGTTGTGCTGCTAGGGTGCTTAGAGATTTAGTTATAGTGCGTGGGCTTACTTTTTTTGTTACAGTTTAAGTCGGTGATCTGGGTTGGGCTTATCAGGGGTAGAGGAGGTCCCCAGTGCATGCTTTCAGCAATACCAGGGTCAGGCTCAAGACCCAGACAGGCATATATCTGGGAGGGCTTGAAGCCTAAGTTAGAGGAAGGGCAGAGCCAGTAGAAGCTAAGCATGGCTATGGGCCCAGCACCAGAGGAAGGCCTCCTCCGGGAACCCACAGCCCTGAGGGGTGTCTCTACAACTTCTGAGGTGTGAGACCAGGGTCCAAGAGGAGTGAAACCAGAGCTCTTGAGGGGTGAATTTGGAGTCCTAGAAGGGTGAAACCAAAGCCCTTAAGGAGTGCAGCCAGTGCCCTTGAGGGGTGAGACCAGAACCACAGAGTGGTGCTACCAGGGCCAGGGGCCAGAGCCAAGCCAGACAAGATGACAGCTGGAGCCTGGGGGCCAGGTATGACACTGTGGACATAGGTTAAAGGCCCAGGCTAAAGCCCTTTGCCTTCCTGGACAGGGAAGCAGAGGCTGGGAAGGTCAGGGCTACTGCAAGGGCACAGAGGACTGAAGAGGCATAATATTGCCCTGGGACAAAGGCCAACCAAAATAATTACTGAGACTTACAAGGCCTGGGTGTGGTCATAGTAGGGATGGTCAGAGGTCACAGAACTAGCCCTTAAGGCCAATGGTGACCAGAGACATGGACAGAGAGAGAGGGACTAGACCAGTGGTCCCCTGGGCTGGACTCCCAACCTTTTTCTTTCTAAATAACATCAAGGGTGTGGCAGGTGAAGTAGAAAGTAAGACCCAAAACCCAGAGGAAGGAGGAAACATGTGGCCATCAGGGGGCATCATGACCAACCCAGGGACTTAATCCTGCTACAGTTTGTTACAGAAAATATTTGTTTTCCAAAATTTGAAAATCATTTATACACATTTTTATTAGCATAGGAGTTAGAGGGATTTTTAAAAAGCCTTTAAAATGCCTGAAATAACTTTTTTAACCTCAAAGTTCAGCTATCTCAGGAGCTCACTTGCATAGAAACAAGTTCTGAATCACACTGGACATCTGGGAATCTTCTCTTTTCAGTCGCGCAAATTTTCCATGTTTAGATTTGGAACTGCAAACCAGCGAGGAGAGCAGAACTAAGAATTACCCATCAGAGACCTCAGGATGCATAATTTTCCCACATCTAATAGGGCAGAAATTGCTTTAAAAACACCAGTTGTGTGAAGTGGCTCAGAAGTTTGGAAGTTAAAAGCATCACTTCTAGTGCAGATGCATTAGCAACTGAGTTGGTTGAAGGTGAACAATAAATTGCACAACCTGTGATCTATTAAGAGTCCAGCACTGGGGACAGGGAAGCATTCACTGCCCCCAGTGCAATCTAGCATGGGGGATGGGGAAGCAGCTCAGCTGGGCTGCCTCGCTGCCCCTGGTGGGATCTAGCACCTGGGATGGGGAAAGGAGCCCAGCTGGGCTGCCTTCCGATCCCCAGCAAAATGTTGAAACACCACTGAAACAGCCTTTCCATTTTGATGGAACAGAATGGAACAACTGTTTCAAATCGAAATGAAATTTGAAATGTAATGCTGTTCTGTCGAACCATTGAAACTCAAGGTGAAACCGAATGGTGCTGTTTTGCACAGCCCTACTGCTCACCTGTAAGTAGAGGGGTGAGGCCAACTTTGATACCTGACCTTAGGGGTAGTAGAGTTTGGCCCAAGTCCCAGACCAACCAATTGCAGGGGTGGGGAGGGCTGCACTGTGGGATACTTGGAGGACCAGCCAGACCTGAATCATGGAACAATTGGTGCATTTGTAATGCAGAACAGTTCAAAATGCACCATGTCAAAAGAATACCTGATTTTTCCAGGTATACTTTTGAATCACTACAGTTGGCTTTGCACTGGTTTAACAGGACAGTGCATCTGTCTGCTTCTGGCTTAAACCACTGTTGGGTCCCTATGACCCTATAATGGGTCTTATACCAGGCAAGGAGAATAAGTGTGCAGTAAATACATACATCAGTCTCTTGCCAAGTGCTGATACTATTGAGCTGGGCCCAGAACCTCTGGGTCCCAACACCACTTCTGAACTGGGCTAACTGTTAAATATATCTGTTCCCCAAGTCTGTGAATTTCATCGGTTTTGAATTGCATGCATGGAGCTTTCTGAAACTCTTTTGCCTGGATTGCTTTGACTTTTGTTACTCAGTGGACGCATCTACACATAATGCTATGTCGCTGTAGCAATGTGCGAGCAAGGCTTGCGACACTGCAGCTGCATCACAGTAGTGGTGCACTCCCCTGTTATGGTGCATCACTATGGCAACGTAGTGCTTAAAAGTACCTACTTCTAAAGGAAGTACTAAATGACGGCACAGTAACAACAGCTCCATAGCGGCATGTGTAGATGTGCCAACTCTCTGTTTGGACCCACATTAACCTTTTGGGAAGGAGGACATGTAGAACTACAACCAAGAGCTGTAGCTTCTCATACATGAATGATTACAGTGAAGTTAGGATTGGGCCCTACCAGAGCAGCATGTTTAAGATAAAAACCCTTCCATCCATTTGTAAGGGAAGAGACTTCCTATGCTTAATAATGAGAACAGTGGGTAGCAGGTGAAACGTTGGCTTGTTTTGTTCTCTGGATATTCTCTATTCTTGCTCAAGGCAACACAGTTAGCAGGCTCCATTCTCTGACATTATTGCAAAACTCTTCCCAAAGCAGATGGAGTCACTGATACCATCACCTCCCTAAATGCTTATGCTTCTGCCTGCCTGGCTTGCTGGATTTGTCTCATGACTGACTTCTAGCTGGTTGGAATTTCCCTCTCAATTCTGGCAGCCTGACGAGTGTTTGTCAGCCCTGGAGGCAAGGTTCCCTTTAAGCTGTGTGCATGTGCAGCCATGCGCAATTAAAAAGCTTGCGACGCAGTAACTTTTTAATGCCATGCACCTGCCCAAAGAGGAGCTGGGCTGCAGCTTCCCAGAGAGGAGCTGGGCGTGGCGTGTGGCGGAGGCACCGGGGCTGGCATGGGACAGTTAGTGAAGGTAAGCTCCTCACGCAGGGCCTCCCTGAGGGGAGGCAAGATGGGGACAGGGGCTGGCGTGGGCTCTGCCGGCTCTGGGGAACTGCTCCGCCCCCCTGCATCACCTCAGGGAGTGAGGAGGCACATGGCATCAGGGCTGGGGAGCCATGCAGTTCCCCAGAGCCAGCGGAGCCCGCACCAGCCTCCGGCCCTTGTCCCTCCCTCGCCTCACCTCGGGGAGGAGCCACTGCCTGCTCTGCATGAGGAGTGAGGAGCTTACCTTCGGTAAGTGTCCCACGCCAGCCCTGGTGCCTCCCTTTCAGGTCTATCAGTTGATTGTGTCTGGCCCATGGCTGCCCCGCAGCTCTTCACTGCACTGCTCTGGGCAGCACTTAGCGTGGAGAAGGGTAGTGGGTGAAGGCCACAGTACTCCACATAGGGCCAAACCCTGCCCGCTCCCACCTGGACACTTACTGTGGGGCACTTACCAGTGGACTGCACTGAAAGGGGGAGGCAGGACCGAAGCGGGCCACTCATGGACCACTACTCCTTAGAGGGAACATTGCCTGAAGGTCTTTTTGCTGAAAATGGAACTAGGTATCAATCCTCCAAGCGCAGCTAAGTCACTCAGGGAAATGTTGCTGAAAGTTGAAGGTAGTTCAGCATCTCCAGAAACAGATGGGCATTTAGGGAGATTGAGTTTCAAATGAGCAGAACTCTAAATTTTCCATGCAGAACAGTTATGTCTCATGGTATTGGCTGTTGGGCCATTTCAACATAATATAAGAACATAGGAACTATGAACGCCGTCTACTGCATCAGATCATAGGCCCATCTTGCCCAGTATCATGTGTCTCAGTGGCAGACAGTAGATGCTGAAAGGGAAAGTGAACTGGGTATGGCCAGGGTTTTTCCCATTGTTCCCCTCTCAGTTGCAACCTCCAGCATTTAATGTCTAGGAAGTTCTGATGTAGAGGATGTATCCCTAACTTCTGTGCTCAACAGCTACTGATGCCCCTTTCCTTCCAGAATTTGTCTAATCCTGTTTTTCAATCTGGCTAAACTGTCTGCTTCCACAGCATTTGGTAGCAATGAGTTCCACACTTTAATGATGCACTGTGTGAAAAAGAACTCCCTTTTGGTAGTTTTAAACAGACTAGTTATTGGTTTCATGCTGTGACCCTCTAGTTCTTATATTGTGAGAGATTGTAAATAATAAATCCCTATTTACTTTCTCTTCCCCATTTAGTATTATTTTGTAAAAACTTATCATGTCCCTGCTCAAGTGTCTCTTTCTAAACTGAATAGACCTAGCCTCTTTAGTCTCTCCTCATATGGAAGCCCCTTCATACTGCTAATCACCCTTATAAATTTCCCAGGAAAGCTTCTTAGAAGGGATGAAGCAGTGATAAATTCTATGGTGTTTCTGATTGCTAGAGACCGGCATGTGGCATCCAAATTTAGACCTATTATGTAGGCTTCATTATTAGACCTCTGACTTACTCCTATTAGTGCTTGTAGTGCTTTCCTTCCCCCCACCCTTCCTAAAACATAACTGAATGGTACGCTACCAAGCCAGCCCCCAACCTTGCTTCAGTACTGCTCATGCTTTGCTTGCAGGTGATAACCCAAACTGAATCCCACCGCCAGCGGCTTCTGCACGAGGCAGCTGTGAACCTGTGGACCTGGGGAATCAAGGTGAAGAAAATCAAGGCCATCTACCACATCCTGAACTTCTGTAACATTGATGTCACCCAGCAGTGTGTCATTGCCGAGATATGGTTCCCCGTGGTAGACACGGGTAGGATAAAAAGGGCCCTCAAGCAAGGAATGGTAAGAGGCTGACCTGGCATTCCCCCAACTAGTTTATATCGGAGTTCTCACCTTGCTTTGGAGTGGATCCTGGTGTGGGTGTCCCTCCCTCCTACTCACTCAGGTCCTTGGCAATTGCCACCGGTTTTCCTTTTCCTTCTGTCCAGGTTTTGACTCATTCCCTCTCTTTTCTGGCCTTTTCTGAGTCTACTTTTGGCTGGTTTTTGGCTTTCTTTCTCCTATTGGCTCCTCTTCTCAGGCTTCAACACATCCAGCAATTCCTTGTTGCTTGTGGGACAGGGAGATGCCCCTTTAAATCTCTAACACTGGACTGTGGAGTTGAACAGAGGTGTGCATGGAGTTGTTTTGAGCACCTGGCATTAAGGCCACTCTGTGAAAAAGGGGAGGAGGACGGTGGCTTTCCTGGAGCTGTCTGGAGATTTACTTTGGAGAAGTCCTGAAATGTGCAGTTCTTCCCACTGCTGCTTCTGTCTTTACCTTGAGCGTGCCAATTCAATCTTCTAGAGGGAGTCTGCTTGCCTGGTTGGGAAACAGTTAACTCATGCAGCTAAGTTGGTATGAATTCACTGGCCAAATACTTTTCCCTGAGCTGCATCTACTGGTAAAACAGCACAGGGATACTAGAAGTATGCTAGGACCACAACAGGCAAGAAATAAACATTGGAAACTTTTACATGTCTGCACTTCCCACCTCTCCATTAGCTCTTGGGGTGGAAACAGACACTGGGGGGTGCAGATAGATGTTAGGGCCCCACTTTAACTCATGACACTTCACATAAAGCATCATGAGTTAGTGTTCCCTCCCCTGCACCCAACAGATGTCAGGGGGAAGGGGATGAAGCTAGCATGCAGTGGCCCAAGCCAGCAGGTTAGAGGTGCTCCACCACCTCTCTCCCCAGCCCCATCCCTCTGTCTCCAGCTCTGGGGTTGTCAGTAATGGAGGGGGAAGGGAGGGAGCTCCCAGCTGCTGAATGGACAGAACTGAATTGGGGGGAATTGGGCCCCCTCACCTCACAGTCCTCCCACAGCTACCCCAGCTGGAGTATTGGGGTCAGCGGGTCAGGCCCTCGAGGTGAGGGGGCTCCGTTCCACTCTTCTCCCCACCCAGCTCTGGCCATACAGCAGCTGGGAGCTCCATCCTGGCTGGTCCCAACTGCTGAATGGCCAGAGCTGAGTGGAGGAGAGTGGTGAATGGAGCCCCCCCCCCCCTTCTGACCCGGCTCCCCCCAGTACCCCAGCTGGGGTAGCTGGGAGAGGGGGTGGCATGAGGTGATGGGGTCCCATTCACTACTCCGCCCCCCAGCTCTGCCCATTCGGCAGCTGGGAGCTCCGTCTCCTCCCCCCAACAGCCCGGGGGGGGGTGGATTTTTAAGGTGGCACAAATGCAGAACTAATAGATGTCCTTATCCTGTGGTGCACCCCATGGCAGGAAAATCAGTGGTGCAGCAAAAGGTAGCAATAGATTGGCACTTTTTTGTGGTGGACATCTGCTACCTTTTGGTGCTTTGCTCAGCCAGCCCTGTGGGGCTCACCGGGCAAGAAAACCCCACGTCACCTTTTCTCACTGCCCCAAACCTGCACTGTGGATTTGAGGGAGCAGGGAAAAGCACTTCCCTGCTTTGGCAGCCCCTCACTGACTAGATGGGGGAACACCTAGTATTCACCGCTACTACAGATCCATGCTGAGTGGGGGAACACACAGTGTTCCCCATTTCTCCAGCCCCACATGGCTGGCAGAGTGGGGAAGCACTTTTCCCTGTTGCCCTAGACCCGCAGGGAGGTCACGGTGCCCCTCGTCCTGCACCATCAGTGGTGGGACAAGGGAAGATTATGATTATGTGTTTTGCCAGTGAAGTGAATCAGCTGTGCCATGACACACTGTGGTACAGCTGAATCACTCCATTTGGCAATGTTTATTTCTAGCCCTGGATTAAGAGAAGGGTTGAGAATTGCTGTCCTTACTGTATGGAGAAGGGAGGCAGCATGGCCTTGTGCAGTGTTTCTCAAACATTGCTGGTCACCTACCCCATTTTAAGTTAACCCTGTGTCTGTGCACACCTATGATTCTGTGCTATGGACTTTCTGTTCCTGAGACCATATGCTAACCTCCTCAATTATTTAAGAAAAACTGAAGTTGTTCTTTTTCTTCCTTTATCTCCTATTATATTTCTCCTTTCTTTCCTCTCCCATTCCCTCTGGGAAATTCATTGTAAACCCCAGTTTGAGAAACAGTAGCCAAGTAGAAACACTGGCACCTAGGTTCTCCTGGCTCTGCCACTAGCCTGGCACAGGTTGCTTTCTTCCCTTTTTTTGCCTCAATTTCTCCATCTGTAAAGTGGGTTTAATGCTACCTATATAGGTATGTAAAGCATGTTGAAATCTGCAAATGAAAAGCATCATCCTATCACTTGTAGCATGGAAATGAATAGAGATTTAAAAATAATCGGATGCCATTATATCACCTTTCCATCAGTACTTTGCTGACATTAGTCAAGTCAATCAGCATCCCCATGATATAGGGAAGTACTATATCTGCTTTCACTTATCCTATTTTATGGTCCTTTGGACCCCTCCAAAAGTTCAACCGCTGTTGCAACGATCACTTATTTATGCTAAAACCCAGAAATATCCCTGTGTCATGCTGTATGAGGGGCTCTGTAAGGTAACAGTATAACTTCCTGATGCCCTCTTGTGTGCTGCCCCTCTTCGTTGTATTGTGCAAAGTTAGACCCTGATCCTGAGATGCCTGGACCCTGAATAGATCCCAGTGCCTCTGCAGAGTCCCATGGAAACCTGCCCCCATGCACAACCTATTGCAGGATTGATGCCTTCTCTGGGCAGTCCTTGTGTTTTGTGAGGAAGAGAGCCCTCATGTTCTTGAGAGCAGCAAAACCAACGCTCCATGGTGGTAATAACTGACAAACTGGGGAGTCCATGTCACTGCAAGGTCATGTGAGCCGGTATTATGTAAAACAGAAATCATGAGATTGCCTTGGAAAAAAGGAGACTAGAAATATGAAGTTGGGGACTTTAAAAGAAAAATCCTGTTATTTTTCTAAACCCTTAAGGGGGATTTGGTCCCATTTTCACTGGAATGGCAATGCCAGATTTCAACAGAAGCTATGATTGTTGTGTAACCATTTGGCTGTGGGAGCTGAGGGCATTAATGCTTTATGGGAAGCAGTAACTATTGTGAGGTGTACAGTAAGATTGCGAGAGTTGGCATTACTGATGACTTCCCTGGGCAACTTGCCAGCATGAAGCTCAGGGTTGCAAACAAGCTTGAGAAAGCCTAGATACTAGTCATGGCCTTCACCTACCAGCCTGGATCAGGCCCTTCCCACCTGGGTGCCATAAACATGTGGATGCAGGACCCAGCTTTGTGGGGCTGGCTAGTCTCTAATAGCTGGGGTTAGCTGTAATTTATCCAGCAAAGGTTGCTCTCTTATCCATCTAAGACCATCCACCCCCACCATTTCACCTCTTTTTTTATCATCCCCTTATAGGAACGTAGTGGCTCCACCATTGCCCCTATCCTGACTGCTGTGCAGACCAAAATGGCTCCACCCACTTTCAACAGAACCAATAAGTTCACTGCAGGCTTTCAAAACATTGTCGATGCCTACGGAGTGGGGAATTACAGGGAAATGAATCCAGGTAAAAGGAATCTGGCTTTGCTACAGTTGGGTTGCCAGACTGAATGCAAGATTCTGCCAAGGGTTTAGGGTGGGAGGGGGAAGGCTTCACTTTTTTAAAAACACATTGTCATCCAAAAGCACACCCAGTGGCTACTACTCAAAATGTCCCAAGCTAATCTAGACAGTCATTTATATTAGGTAAATAGCCATTGATATCAGGTATATACCAGTCCTCATTTATGCATCAGAATGCTGGACAATATTGTCAAGTATGGAAAAGAGAATTGAAGCAACTGAGATGTGGTTCTTAAGGTGCATCTTGAAGATATGTTGGACAAGTCACACCTCAACTGAGAAGATACTTTGTTAAGAGCAGGCTGCAGGAGGAAGCTGCTGATTAACATTGGAAAGAGACCATTGGAGTTTCTAATACATGTTATGAGGAAAGAGAAAATTGAAAGTCTGGTCCTAACCGGAAGGAATGAAGAAAGGAGAGATTCTGGAAGACAGAGGTTGACTTAGGTCAAGAGCTTGTCTAAATGAATTCATGTATCAACACTGGAAATTATATATGCCTCAGAAGATATCTGTGGACAACCATGATCACCAACGAACGTCCTGTCTGGATATGGTACCTAGAGAGAGAGAAATAGCCCTAACCATTTGGCCTCGCTCTATATTTCAAGTAGAAAGGTGTTGCTTTGTACTTACTATATTAAGCACCCTGGCTATTTCAGGCAAATTCAGCTGTTTGCACCTCCTTATCGAACAAATACAGTGGCTACAGATATAAAAGACAGATTCCTTCATTGACGAGTAGTTACAAGTAAGGCTGGTAGTGTTGCAAAGTGTATGCTAGGACTTTTTAATTTCTTTTTTAAATGTTTTCATATATGAATTAGCTTGGTGGTGACGGGTGCATTTTGAATCTTAGGTTAATGTTTGAGGTATGCTATTTGATTTTATCATCCATGTAGCAGGCACCTAGAGTTATCCAAATGTATACATTGTAATTGTGAAAACTGTATAGTCATAGCCCTGAATATTGAGAATATTGAGACCTGTTGAAACCTACTTGCCCTGTTGAAACCTACTTGCAGCTTCATTGACTTCAGTGAAAGTGAAACAATTTATGCTGTTCTTAATGGGCGATTTCCAGATGAGGTCCTTCTGTTTTAGTTAGGTGAAACTGAGTTCCTATCTGTCTCCTTCCTGTAGCTCCATACACGATAATTACCTTCCCCTTCCTGTTTGCTGTGATGTTTGGAGATTGTGGCCATGGTGCTGTCATGCTGGGCTTTGCTCTCTGGATGGTCACTAATGAGAAGGCTCTCTTGGCCCAGAAAAGTACTAATGAGGTGAGTTTCCTAGGGTTGACTACATCATAGCAATGTGGCTCAAAACTCTCATTTGATACTGTCAGCCTCCCACAGCTCAAATGCTAAATGAATCCCCTTCTGACACATGGCCAAATCCTCTCCCACTTTTTAGGTGCCTAGGAGTGAGCCTGTATGGACTGTGAATGGACATGTCCAGATGAGCATGGTTGTGTGATATGTGATGCCACAAACACATTTGCAGCGCCCCATACCGCACAGTCCAGTTCTCTGCGCTGTATGGACATGCTGCCCAAGCATGCGCTGCTCTGGGGGTTTTTTCTGCATTCTTTCTTGATCCCTAGATAGCCAGGGGTCAAAAAAAATTGCAAGAAAAGTACCAGAGCAGCACACTTGGGCAGCATGTACTGCTGAAAAGCAGTGCTAAGCCACCCAGACCCATGCTGTGGCTGCTGGCCAGGCTTTGCCTGGCAGGATTGCCACAGCTGCAGCCCCGGGAGGCCCCTGGGAGGCCTCCAGGACCCCAGGTAAGACTGCTGGGGCCAGCACAGTGCTGGCCCCAGCCTCTCCTACTGCCCCCAGGGTACTTGCATGTCAAAGCATGCATGGCATGGGTGTTCTCCAGGGACACATATTGGCGGCACAAGGTGCACCACCACTGTTTGTCTCCAGGGAACCAAGCATCCACATCCATCTGGATGCACCTATGAGTCCCTAAAAAAAAAAATCATTAACTTGTCTACTTTTATAGCATTCTGTTGTCATAAGGCTAAATCACAAAAAGCAGAAATAAGAAATACCTATCCACTTTCTGCATTAATAGGTTTTCAGGGATGCAACAGGATAAGATCATGCTTATTGGTGGGGGGCGCAAAGTAGACTTAGGTGAGATAGCAGGCAACCCAGAGAAGTTGGAGAGACAAGGGTTTTTAATGATATCATTGTTGAACTGACTGGACAAGCACAAAGCATCCATCTTCAAAGTGCCCTTTGTGCCCAAAGGCTCATCCAACATCTCCCTTAGCTATATGGTTGGTTCAATAAAAGATATCATAAAAAACCTTGCCTCTCATACATTTCCTGGCCCATCATAGCTACAGCACTCAAACCCTATATAGAAGCTTGGCAGGTTTTTCTGCCTAGTTATACTTGAAGGAATAGACAGCCTAAGAAATCTTTTAAAGTTGTACCTGCAATTTTGTTCTATGCCTGTACACCCAGTTCTATGCCTGTACACAACTACAGCTCATGTTTGCATGGGTAAGTTGGGACCAAGGTATTCAAACAACAGGACAGTCAGATTTGATTTCTAGGTAAGCAGCCTGATTTTCAAAAGTGATCAGCAGCTCCTGATAAAATTAGTGAAGGTTTCTAGTATTCAACAAATTTATTTGAGATCCTACGTGTAGATTTAGGAAGCATATTTAGACAAGGTAGTGGGATGGCTCAAGCAGAAAAAGAAGCTGAAGTTGAAGCAAGAACATCTTATCCAAGCAAGGTTGTCTGAAAATACAAGGAAGGACTGAGTGAGTGAGTTAGTCTTTGTAAAAATTCCTCTCTTGAGGCTTGCTGCATGACTGGTTTTGGTGATGGAACTGGAGTGTATGAAGGTTGCTTACTTGTCCCCTGAAATTTTTCTTTTGCAGATCTGGAACACCTTCTTCAGTGGGCGCTACCTGATCCTGCTCATGGGCATATTTTCCATCTACACTGGCTTTATCTACAATGACTGCTTCTCCAAGTCTTTAAACATCTTTGGCTCTTCCTGGCATATTCGCCCCATGTTTAGTAACAGCACGTGGAAGTAAGTGGTTCAGGGAAGAAAACCAGACACAAAAATGTGCATGATGAAACCCATTGGCTTCATAATACAGACAGGTTCAAAGTTTGTGTAGGGGTGAGACAAATCCCTCCTGTGGTTTTGGTTATAAACAATTTGGGTTGTTGGGCTGAATTAATAGCTGTAAAAATCTTATCTGAAAATTTAAGGTCCTCACAAGAAGTTAAAATTTCTGCTGACATGAAGAGGGGCCATGGGTTGTAAGCATGGCCCAATTCAGCATACGGGTGTAGGACAGGGGGGTCCCATTCTTCACTGCCCTCCTGCTCCTTGTTTTCCATTTCCTGTGGAGCATCTTTCATCTCTCCCTTCTGTACTCATCTATAAGCCAGTATCTGGATATATAATCAGCATCTGAGAGAGAATAAAACCCAAGGAATACTTGGCATGCGAATCTCTGAAGTACCAGAGCTCACACCTCGGGGATGTGGGGGGAACCATGGCAAGTCCAAGCCACCTTTTATGTCCTGCCAGTCCCTGGACTGTTCCAGTGGCTGGGGAGGCTCTTGGCACAATGTAAATCTCGAGGGCTTTCTGAGTGTAGGGCAGCTTCCCTTGGGCTGCCCTATGTGGTGCTCTTGCTGGGTGAATGCTCTTTATAGGGATGTCTGTAGGCATGGCATAGAGATGGTATAGTCAAGCCCATTAAGTCCTTTTGTTTTGCTCTAGGCTCTTTACACAGCTCAAAGCCCAGAGGACCTGAGAACATGTCAAGGAAAAGTGATTTATTCCATTCCCTCAAACTTTTCAAAGATGTTATAAAAATCACCATGTTAGGGAACCATTGTGTAAGGGTGCCATAAGCTGTCAGGATGCCACATTGATGTCTAGTCTTGAAAGCTTATAAAAGCTGCAATAAAATGTTCATGCCTTGCATGGCTAACATGTATATACCAGCATACATATAGCACAAATACTATCTGCCTGCAGGCACAAAATGCCAGGCTAGGCCTAGGGTAAATGATCTGTTTAGCCTTTAGCTCTCTTGAGATAAACATGGCTTTGATTTATGTGTTAGGATTAGTGTGTAAATTCTCAACTTTCTTTCCTTTTGTAGTAAGCATGTTCTTGAAGAAAATGAGGCATTGCAGCTGGATCCTGCAGTCCCAGGAGTCTACTCTGGAAATCCATATCCTTTTGGAATAGATCCAGTAATATAGTTAAATTGGTCTAAGATCTTTATTTATGTGCCTTCTCAATTCTACTTACCTAGTTCATCAGAAGCTTCTCTCGCTCTCTCTCTCTCTATATTTTTCACATGACCTTCATGAGCAGTCACTTGTGAAGCCACATCAGATACTTCTCATTCTCTGCAAGTTTTGTATTGCCTTTTGTAGCATTACAGATGCTTGCCCTTAAACATTAAAGGATTTTAATACATTCATTCTTCTTCTCCCTCCAAGTTCAACAGACAGTTAGTACAGCCCAGAGAAATGACCACAGATTTAGGAATCAGACTCTCTTGAATCCTAATTCTGCCTCTGCCACTGACTTCTCAGTATTAGCTTCTAGTTAGCTATAAAAATGGGATAATAATGCATACGTGCCTGCCTCACAGTTTGAGGGTTACCTACTTGTTATCTGTATGGTACATTGGGTATGTGAAACACAAAAGAAATGTGTTTCACAGGTTACCTAAGTTTCATGTGTTGAAGTTGGTCACTTCATCATTTCTCTTTTCTGTGAATCCTTTTCATTCATGCTGTACACTGAATTTAGTTAGGCTGCAGTCACTACCACCAAGTTTAGCTACTTACTTCCTTTGTCCATCAGCACCCTGTTGGTAAGAGTACAGAAAATGGTTTCACTCTGAGTAAACGCACAAAGAAACCTCCAGTTCCTTTGTATCTGCCTTATAGCCTGTAGGTGTGTTTATTGTGAAAAGTATACATTATCGAGAACAGTATACATTATAGAAGCATGTCTGGAGATGGGCCCACAGAGTGCTCGGAGCATTTTGAGCAGTGATGTTTGGATGCATTTGAGCAACAATGTTTGGATGCATTTGAGCAACCTACATATTTCCCTTACCTTAGGGATTCCTCTGGATGTCAGTTCAGTCTACTATGTAAAATAGAGTAACTTGTGTTCTTGCTGGTTGCTATTTACCCGAAGGGGCAGTTCTGGCAGCCAAGGAGTCTAAGTCATGGCTAGAAGGGGGAATTTGGTACAAGGCATTAGAGTGGCTCTGTGTTATGTGATGATTCCCCTGTGTCATGGCCTGTAGTCAGTCCTCTCTTGGTTGGGTCAGCCTGATCCTGACCTAGGTCTGCTGGGAAAGGATTATTTTTAGTGAATCCTTTTTTTCTGAAAACAAGGCACTGATCCTGCTGCATCATTTAAGCTGGACTCGCAGCAGAACATGAAATGTCTCTGATGAGGAGAAAAACTGAGCTTAACTGGGCGCTAGATGGCAGCGTTGTTTGCTGACAGAGGATTAGTGGCAACTGCTGGATCCAACAATAATCTGAACTACTGACCTAACAATCGGGAAAAGGGCACTGTAGCATGTTTTTGTAGTGTGGACACTTTTGTGAGATTCAACTTGTTCACCAGCCTAAAGGGCTGGACTGTTGATCTTGTTAAGAAGAATTTTTTGCAGGTTTAGGATGCCTTGATTCCTTAAGGAGAAATACTCACCGTGGCTAACGAGATCTGAATGCCCTGGGGTCTCCTTGAGTACTAAAGGTTTAAAATTAATGTAAGAAGTCTATATAGAAACTAGTATTGTATTTGGTCTACAAATCTCCCTCCCGCCTCTTCTTGTTTTGCTGGGTGGTGCATTAACTGTGACACATTTATGAGCATCTGAAAGAAGAAGTTCCAGAATAGGCATGTACTCACCATGCTCTGTGCAGAAAAAACTGCAGCAAAGAAATCATTTAGATTAGATGCAGTGTACCTAAGTACTACCCCAAGTCCCTGGTCAGGCAAGGATTCTTAGATTCTCTTATAGGTTTCCTTGCCTTTTTGCTATGTTTCAGTGGTTTCCATGATTATAATAATTGGGCTGCTTCTCTGAATTTTGACCAGAGATGTCTTTCAGTTTCATGTGTAGGTATAAAGGCAGATAAAACTCTTGGTTTAGAAGTTATATCTTTTATTAGACCAACTAAATAGTAGCAAAAATTTCTTTCATTGCCAGCTTTCGGGTCCAAACACCTTTCATCAGGCAGAGGAGAATTCAAAGATTGTAAAAGTTCTCCCAGAGAGAAAAGAAACATCATCTTGCACAGGGGAGATAAAGGATGGTGAGGTTCCCCTGGGTTTCAAAGTCCATTTGTGGAAAAAGTTGCTCTATGAATATGGGTAGGAATATGAAAAGTTGCTCTGTGAATATGAGTAGGAATATGCTTTCTTGTGTTTATATTAGGGTTGTGTATTTGACTGGTCAAATAAAGGTCAGTCAATTGACTGGTCAAATTTCAATCCAAAACTGAAAAATTGCCAATAGTTCCAAATAATACAAGAAAAAAGTACACATTTTCCGTTAAGAAATGTGTCAGAGAACAATAAAAAAAACATATTTTTGTCAAGAAATCTGCAAGAAAATTTAGCTTTTCTTGTAAAATTGCTACAGTCTTTGACTGATAAATATGCAGTCAGACTAGGCAATTGGCAATATTTGACCAGTCAATTGACTGGATTGCCAACCCTAGTTTAAATGAACATATATTCTACCTATCATTACTTTTTTCAGCAAATGTTGGAGCTATTTTTGTGTGGAGGTGGGAGATTCCCATCTCCGATCCTCTGTGTTATAGAGAGGCAACACTGCCATGTAGCTAGGACATGACTGGGAAACTCTGGATGTTATTAATGGTTCTTTCACTGACTCTGTGACTTCAGGCAAGTGGCTTCCTCCCTCCATGTTTCAGTTTCCTCCTCTGTAAAACAGGGACACTGCTTAACTGGGAGCTATTTGGTTAAAAAGCTTTATAGAAGAGCATTGTATCATTGTAGTATTGAGATTGCAGTCCTAAGTAGAGCTATCAGAAGTAAATTGGTGGCATTGACATTCATAGTGCACTGACTTCCAGGTCATTTTCTAATGAATACCTGATAATCTTGCTGCTCTTCTCTCTGTGTTTCCTCTCTTTTTTCCCCCTAAAGATCTGGAACGTTGCTAAAAACAAGCTGACTTTCTTAAACTCTTACAAAATGAAGATGTCTGTCGTCATGGGGATTACACAGATGGTCTTTGGGGTGGTACTCAGCCTTTTCAACCACATGTAAGTTTCATTGTTACATTTCAAATGGTTTCAAATGATGCGGTTCTGGACTATTGTGCTAGAGATTTGGACCCTAGCCCTGAGTGTGTTCTTATCTTTATCTCCCTGAAGGACGGGAACCTCATTCTGGTTTGACAGTGGAAGATACTAGTAAAAATCTGATTTGGTGCTGAGCACTGGACAAGTACCTGGATAGACTTGTGTAACAGAACTGGTCTCGAGTCCAAAGGAGGGAGGGAGAGATGGATGGAGTACCAGTCCTCTGGGGGTTGTGCTGGAGACCCGGCCATGCTCCCTGCACTTTATCCTTAGGGAGCTAATAAGATCACCAGCAATCACAGTCTCCTCATCATTAGGGTTGTAGCAGTTCTCCTGCCATGATCTTTCTCTCTCTCTGACTTCATAAAATATTTACAGAGATACAGAAGAGCAGCTAAAAGTGCATGAGGTTTTTTTCAATCTCTGTTTCCTGCTAATACGTCTGTCTCCTGGTGCTGATCCTGAGCCCATGGAAGGTGATGTGGATGCATGTGTACATTACATCCAGCACCCACCCTCTGTTCTGCGAGTGAATCAGATTTGTAGGACCCCTGCCTCATTAGCTGCAAAATTGAGAGATATCTAATGAGTGAGGCAAGGGTTTGCGGGAAGAGACAGGATGATGTACTGGTTAAAACTGCCCTGGAAAAGTGAATTCTAACCTTGATCCTGTAATGTGGGGCAAGTCATATAAATCAGGCTTTTTACTAGGGACATGACACTACACGTGTGCTATTCCTTTTCTGGGTGCCTAACTTAAAACCTTAAATAGTTGGGGAGAAAATTTTCCAACTATTTAAGTTGGTCTAATAAAAGATACCAGATTCACGCAAAGAACCTTGTCTTCCTATGTCCTTAGACCAACACGGCTACAACCTACACCCTTGTAACTTAAGACCTAGGGTTTGATTTACCCAAGAGCTGAGCACTCACAGCTGCCACTGAATTCAATGGGATCACATGCCGTGCTGTAAAATGCCAAGTACTCTGAAAAATGAGGCCCTCGTTGTCCAAACTGCTCACCTAAAATGAATTTGACCCTTTGGACATGCTCAGCTTTAATCTGTGTGCAGAAGGGTCCCATGTGGAAAGTGGGGATAATGGTACCACCTCCACTTGGAGGTCTGTTGTGAAGATAAGTTCATTAACATGTGTAAAGCACTCGTAGGCTATGATGTGAGCATAATAGAAAATCCCACAAGAGAATTGCCAGTTCTGTCTTCAGAGCAGAATTTGAATAGCATGCAGTAAATTAGGCCTGGAGCCACACACTTGACTGATCAGGATAAAAAGAAATATTGTATAGCCGCTTATTCAGTGAACACCATCCACCCTGAGCACTAAGTGAAACAGGGGTCCTGGGGAAAAATGTGTATGTGTGTTGTGTGTGTGAGGCCATCATTAGAAAAGTATCCTAACACCTTCACACAGGGAGCTAAATTTAAGGTTGCCTGGAAAACCTTAATTATGGCACTCCTAATATTGAGCACTTCCTTTGTTAAAAGAACGCTAAAGTTGCATAGCTCTTTATGTAGTAACCTAGAGGGGGCCTGGGCTACTATAGTAATAGGCTTAACTATAAGAACCCGAATATCTTATGTTTAAAATAATATTTGTATTTAAATTGTGCTTTTTATCACCAAGGCCATATCCATACCATCTTCCTTTTGTTCATGGGGATGCCACTGAGAAACAAGCCCCATCTGCTTGCTCCTTCTCTGTGCCTGCCCAATCTAAGCAATTAATCAGTGAGGCAGATTAGAGGGGCCCAATGTGTGTGAGGGGGCTTGCTTTTTTAGCAGCAGTCCAAAGCTTACCAAGGAGGCAGGCTAGCATTTGTCCTAAGGATACCAGCATCCTGAATTTGGTAACCACAATGGTCTGGTTCTAGTTTTATTTTTCATACACTAAAATGATGTTCCATGCAGCCTTTGCTCAATGGCCTTGTACCGTATCGCTCATACCAACCTCTTTATCATTTTTTTCCAGCTACTTCAGGAAAACAATTAACATTGTCCTGCAGTTCATTCCAGAGATGATATTTATCCTGTGTCTCTTTGGCTACCTGCTCTTCATGATTATATTCAAATGGTGCTACTACAATGTCCATATATCCCAGCATGCACCAAGCATTCTCATCCACTTCATCAATATGTTCCTGTTCAATTACAATGATCCTACAAACATCCCCTTATATACACATCAGGTATGGACTTCCTAATTTTAGTGAGTCACTGTAACCCAGCATAGCCAAGTGGTGCAATCTGCTATGCTATTTTACAAATTAGAGCAAACCTGAAATTGGTCCTACCCTTCAAGTAATTCCAGTCTGCCAAGAAGAGGTCTAAGAGCTGAATCCTTCCCCCTGTGTGGCGGATTACACGCAGGTTGACAAGGGTAGAATATGGTCCTGCATAGTGCCAACACTAGCTCTTCCTAAGGTGTAGCCCTGTCACCTTTTTGCTTTCTTAGAATAAACTCTTATCTCTAAGCAGGGGAATCCATCTGTGAAGGAGGAGGGAATGGGCAGACCTTGGGCCAGCCTGGTTGGGGAGGTCTGTTCTCTTGGTATTCTCCTAATTATGCTGGTATTGAGGAAACAGACCTAATTACAGAGCAGCCACAGGGGAGGGAGCTCATATTACCTTGCAAAACCTGTTCCCATCCTGACACCAATATGATACAAGGGGCTCTTACTTAGGATATACAAGACCTAAGCTCAAGTCCTTGCTCCAGTAAACTTAAAACAAAGTAGAACAGCTTCAACAGGGAGCTGTGATTGAGAAAGAGATTGAAAAAGACCTACCTCAGAACAGCCTAGTTGTGGGAGAAAAGCAAAGCAGGAAATTTGAACTGGAGTCACCCAGATACTCTGTGTGTGTGTGTGTGTGTGTGTGTGTGTGTGTGTGTGTTCATCATGTTCCTGACTACTCCAGGCTGAGTCTGTCTCTTTTTCACGCTGGCTTTAACCATAAATTTCATTTTTGAAAAATCAGCATTTTTCCAACAAAATTTATTACTGGATCTACCCTGCAGGGCTGGAAAACAGAAAGTGGTCATTTTAACCACCCAGGAACACAGGGAGAAGATCCATTAAATAAAAAAATGCCATTCTTATAGCATTATATTTTAGGATGCTAATGTCACTTATTGAGAAATGACAATATTTGAGATATCCCTTTAATAGGTGTGTTTGTCCCTTGTAGAAGGAAGTCCAAAGCTTTCTGGTCATATTTGCCTTGATTGCTATTCCATGGATGCTTCTGATTAAACCTTTTATTCTCCGAGCCAGTCACCTGAAAGCTCAGCGTATGGTAAGGGCACTAAATCTATCATCACATTAAGCACGGGTATAGTTGCAAGCATGTTGGTTTTCAGTACACTGGTGCCAAAGTTGACTGGTATTTTTCAGTAGCATTTGGTAAAGAGCTAACTCTGTTTTTCATTGAAGGAAATGTGAGTTCTACCAATGGAGGCAGATTTAGGCCAGCACTGAGCCATTTTGAAAGCAGTAGGCTATGTCCAAAGCTGTTAAAAGAAAGTACTTATGAATGCTTCAGTTTCTTGCCATGCTTCACATGAAAGGACTTAGATGGCTTGCTCCTTGTAAGCTGAGAGTAGAGCTAAAATTATGTTCCTGTCCTCTGAAGAGACTGTCTACACAGCTCGAGGAAAATACCTGATTTAAAGGTGTGACTAGCTATTTTCCAACAATGTTTTCTTCTCTCAGTGATAACAATTCCTATTATCTAGTGCAGTGGTTCTCAACCTTTTTTGTATCAGGCCCCTTTTGTAAACACTGATGGCCAGTACTGACCCAGTGACCCTTCCCCCTGACCCCAGCCCCGCAATGTCTGGGACATGGGGAGTGGGGGGAGGTGTGTGGGGAAGAGAGGGCCTCAAGCACCCTCTCGCAGGCTGGAGCTCTGCCAGTTTGCAAGGGAAAAGTCATGTTTCCCACACATTTTTCTCCTTTAAAGGAGAATCCATTTTAAAAGTTTGTTGAATCATTTTTTAAAGTTTGTTCACGGCCTTTTCATATATTCTTGTGACTCACTTTTGGGTCACGACCCATGGGTAGAGAAATGCTGATCCAGTAGAAGGCCCTTCTTTCCTGTGTATTATACACTTTATCCTAATCTTGCATGCAACTGGCAAAATTGCAATGTCCTAGTTGCTTATTTGTTCTGTTTTTTATGGCATGTGAAGGATTCTTATTTGCTTTTAACATTTTTCTTTTGTTTGTAGTTAGCTATGGAGAGGGGAATACCTTTTATATAGCACAAATGACTTCATTTAAAAGGAAAGAAGCTGGATGTGCTCTGTGACCTTTTCTAGTCCAGTAACTAAAGACCTTTAATGGAAAGCTGGGTCCCTAGGAGATGTGTGTAGAACAACATTTGTTCTGTAACTTCTTATTTTGTAATTCTTCTGGGACTTCAAGGAAGATTTTTATATTGTTGACTGCAGCTCCTGCTCTGTGCCAGGCAGCCAACAACATCTGATAGCTTTTCTCCCCCATCCTGTTTCAGCCAATGATTTTCATATGTCAGCTACCAGATCAAATCTTAGATTTGGCCAGATTTATACAGCTGCAGCAAAATGTGTTCTTTATGCTGACATTCAAGCCAACTTAAGATAAACAAGTATAATAGAGATTACTGATACAATGGAACAAAACACATTTATGAGGCTTTCCATACAAAACGTGTTGAAAGTAATAACGAATGCCAGAATATCTGTTAAAAGCTGCTGATTCAGTAATGTCTCAGGCTTTTTTTTTTTGTGCTATGAATTAAATTCAATACAGGACATTGTTGAAGCCAGGTGGTCTTTTGAAGCTATGATCTTTGAGTCATGGGTCAAGATATGTTCTATGTTAAAATGCCACTCACTTTGGGGATGCTGCACAAATAATGGTTGTGGAGAGAGGCTGAGACGGCCTTGAGACTTGTCATAGGCCATAGCCTCTGGATGTCTGAATTCTGCTTCCATCTTACAGAGTCTTATTGTATGACCTTGGGCAAGTCACTTATTCCCTCCAGCCCTGATTCCGCTCTTACCTAAACCAATCTAACTTCATGGACTTTGACTACCGTTGGTTAACACCAGTGTAACTGCAGGAGGGTGTCAGGCTTCACATGCCTCAGGTTCATTTCTTAAATGTGGACAGTATTCCAATGTGCAACATTGCAGTGGGCTTATGAGGCCTGAGTAACTGCATGTGTATTATACTGGGGCCCTTAGATAGAAGATGCCCTCAAAGTTGAAGGGTTTTCTTTTTTATTCTTGCTAGTGATTGTGATGAAAACACTCTGTTTCTCTAAAAAATGTCAGATTACTCCTGATATTTTTTATGTTGTAGGCTGGCTGTGTTATAATTGTGTAGTCATCCTTCTATACCTATATAAAACTATGTACCATATCAGTTTTTCTTTGATGAGTATTTCCCCTTCGGATCATTCAAGAAATTCAAATAATATAAACTGAGCCATTCTCTTTTGCTTTTGAAAGCTCCAGTCACCACCAATCTCAGAAGGCCCTGCTGGTGACAGTGAAGTGGAGATCACTGAACCCAACAACTCCAAGAAAGCTGGTCGTGAAAACCGTAGTAGTGGCCATGGGGGACACGATGATCATGAGGAAGAGGTAGAGAAATCAGGGCAGGATGGGTGGAGGGAAAGGGCAGCTCTCAGCTCTCAGTTACCCTTGGGAAGCGTTCCAACTGGAATGCAAATAATATTCTGTGTGGGCCAAATGGAGACTTTGAATTTGCCTGCAGGTTTTCTAGTAAGAGAAGAACCCTCTGAATCCTCAAACCTGTGCTTTGACTAAACCTGAGCCTAATCTTTTGGAGACTCGGGCAGGTCAAACTTCTTTTTCATTACTTTTCATTTACATGCTTTGCTGAATTTTTAGTGGGGAGTGCAAATGGCAAAAGACCATAGAACAAATAGTCTCATTTCCTGTAGGAAAGCTTGTTCTTTTGTGCCCTCTTGTCCAAGTAGGAAACATATACATTTAGATTTTTAGATTAAGCACCTGGGCTTAGGGGGTGCATGCCTGACCATAGAAATATAGGATTTGCCAGGATCTGGACACTTAGATTCAAGGCCCCCATAGGCCAGCATCCTGCCTTGGACAGGGCCAGCATCAGAGCCCCCTGCAGGCTGATTTGGGACCATATTCCCTATATGTAGCTGGAGATTGGTTTAAGCACCAAAGCATAAGCCTTCCAGTCCCCTTGAGGTTTTATCCATTGCTGCAGGAAAGCAGTTGCCATATTTCAAAAGGCACATGAGTTTTCCGTGTTAAAAGAATCTGAAATCTGGAGAGAAAAATGAAAACAACCAAAATTGCCAGTGTTGTTCTGACCTGAATAGACTGATCCAGCCCATACTGAAGTCAGCACAGAGGTTGAGTTCAGTAGATCTTTGAGCTTCTACACAAAGGCTAGGGACAGACATTCAAAAAGCCTGAGCCTGAATTGATTCAATTTTTGCAGGTAGTCTAATCTGGCTAGGCTGAACTGGTTTGTAACCATACAGACATCCGCTGGACTGAGGAAATTCAGGCACATGCCTGCAGTGGCTCAGGCTAGAAGCTGGGGGGTGCTAGAGCAGCCCTCCCTTGGCCTCTGAGTAGAGAGGGGTTCCCCCAGCCTTGATAACAGAGCATTTATCAGCACTGTTATCAGCATTTAGCACCCCAACAAAAAAAAGCCTCTTTCTTTAGTTCAAGCTCTTCTTAAACAACTTTTTCCAAGGAAGGAACAGAGGGACATTACCAGTTACCTACTGATTAGCTCCAAAAAAGCCCTAAGCTGACAGTGTCCTGTCTGCCTTTGTCCTGTCTGCTTTACACAGACACCTCTCAGCATTAGCTAGCATACCGCATACTGGATGTGGTCCATGCTGTGGGAGAGAGGAGGGACAGATCCCTACTTGAGCAGCAAATGGTGAGGGGGGGATGGGGCAGGAGGATGCCAGGAAGACCCTGCTGTGCCTACAAGTCTCTGCCAGAGCTCCAGCAAGGGAGGAGAGAGGAGAGGCCAGCCCAGCTCATAGTTTCATAGTTGGCAGGGTCAGAAGGGACCTGAGCAGATCATCAAGTCCGACCCCCTGCCATGGGCAGGAAAGAGTACTGGGGTCAAACGACCCCAGCAAGGTGTTTGTCTAGCCTCCTGTTAAAGACCCCCGGGTAGGAGCCAGCACCACTTCTCTTGGAAGTTGGTTCCAGATCCTAGCAGCCCTGACAGTGAAGTAGCGCCTCCTGATGTCTAGTCTGAATCTAGACTGTGGAGCAGAAATCCCAGCCCAGCCCAAAGAGCATGCTGGGGGACTCTGATTTAACTTAAACCAGGGAGGAGTTTGGAACAGACATTGCATAAGCCAGTTTGACCCAAATCAATTAAGTGTGATACTATATTCAACCAGGTTTATCTCAAATCAGTTTCAGCCATTTTCAGACTGGTTTGTGTGCACTGAATGTCTGTTCTGTTACAGGTTTAAACCAGGTTCTGATCACTTAAACTGGTTTATGTGTAATGTCTGTCCCTAGTCTCAGGGTTTGGACAAACAAAGGTGCATCACCATGAGTTAAAAGGGAATGGGAACTTGCCAGGCATCAACTTCTTTGTAGCAACTGTTTCATGTGCCTGTTCTTCCACAATAGTGATCTGATCCACAAGCTAAATAGTAGTAGGGCTCATTCAGGAGTTAGCTGCCCTGGTTATTTACCATCAGGTAAGAGTGGGCAAATCTTACTGCTACCCTTCCCCAGGTGCACTGTGTAGTGGTGGGCCAGCTTAGACATGCAGTGCACTAGGGGGTGGGGGTAGGTCATGGAGATGTGGTGCAGCGATGGCAGTGAGGGTGCCCATGGGGTATGTTGCTCAGAGGGAGTTGCAACTTGCTGTGGTGCAGCTCCCAGGATATGTGGCCCCTTCTTGGAAGTTGCACAGTCCCAGCCCAAAGCTAGGTAGCACTGATTTGGGTGGGTATTACATATCTCCCATACCCTTGTTGTGGGATAAAACTTGCCAAAAACTGATGCCAATTTGTGAACAGCTGTGAAAGAGTTAACACTGGACTGAACCCACCCCTTTGACTTCCTGGCAGGGGGAGAGAAGTTGGCAGCCATCTTTTAACAAAGTGTCTTTATCCTTCTGTGCTTTCACATAGTGAAGTTCTGGTAAAGAAAATCTGCTCCCCTGCTTAAGACATAAACCCCATTTTGGAGGGCTAATATTTTTGGGGGAAAGGTAGATGTAGTATGCTAGTGAATACAGCAAAGTGCGGGGAAGGCAAATACAGAGTGGTTGTTTAGCAGTTGCTTTTCACTGGAGTTTTTCTTCTTCCAAGTTTGGTGCCTGAGAAGATGGAACAAGCAGAACAGTTTACAGACCTGTCCTCTTGTCAAATAGCCACGTATTGCTCCTATCATCCTGAAGAAGGAGATTGGTGCACAATGTGTACTAACCTACAATGTATAGTGTATTACTGTTCCACTAGCCAGGCAGCCCAGAATGGAGGTGAGGCAGCTTCATTTTTGCATCATTTCAGTTCAATTTTGGAGACACATTTGTCCACCAAGCAATCCACACCATTGAATACTGCCTGGGCTGCATCTCCAATACGGCATCCTACCTCCGGCTTTGGGCACTAAGCTTGGCTCATGCACGTGAGTTATTGCTTCATGTTGTTCAGCTGTAACAATAATCAGTGTTCATTGCTGCTATGGGAAATGTGTCATTGTCATCGGAAATCTTTATTTTCACTGCAAATGAAAATGAAGCTTCTGCAAACTCAGAATCTGCTGTGGGATTTTCCACCTGGAAAGTTGAAGCAAACTATTCTGCATCAATACAAATTGGTATGATTTGAGAATTGTCAAACCTGATTGAATATTTTGTGGCTGTTTGACTTGTGTTCATACTAGCTGCTGAGAGGCTTCATGGAAGTTGTAGTTTGGGTGTCTCATGCCTTTGTTCTCTAATATAGTCCAAGCCCTCTGAATTTCCTGTGATGCACCGTAGTTTCCTCCTCTGGTAGCTTCATCATAATCCGTCATGGGAAATTGAGTCTAGCCCTAGAGATGGATGAGGGTAGTAAGGCAGGCAGGTTACAAGACCCATCACAGCAGCAGTTCAAGGGGACAGATCAATGTTAAAATGACCTGAAACATGACATTTTCCTTCAGTTTAACAAATCAAAATGACAAAGCTCATTTCAAGAATGTTGAAACCTTTAATTCTGACCTGAAATGGTCACACTGAACTAATTCAGAACTTTATATTTCATCGGGGAAAAAAATCACCATTGCAGTTTTTCTTGATTTAGGATGAAAACAGATGTTGAAATTTCAAGCTCTTCAGAAGGTCTGATTTTCAGCATCTCTGATTATCATTATAATCTATTTATTGAACGTGTGGCAGTACTGCCTGCTTCTGGGTATTGTGCAAACCTGGAACAAAAAAACAGTCCTTTCCCCACAGAGATTGCAGTGTAGAATGAGACAAATATAAAAAACAACCCCTTAATGCAAAGGTGCTTGATTTACCACAAGCTTCCAGGTGACCCTGGGCAAGTCACTTTGTCCCTCTGTGCCTCCTTTCTCCATCTGTCAGAGGAGAGAGGTGCACTTTTCTACCCATGCAGGGGGTGCTGAGGAGTAATGTATGAAAGACAATAAAGTGCTCAGGTACTCACCATAAAAGGAGTCATTGAAGTGCCTTGGATATATAGTTTCCTGGTGAGCACAGTTTCCCTGTCTACTGTAGACAGGACTCTTCACTCCAAGTCTGCTGCAACTTTGATATAACATTGTGCTGTAGGTTGGGTTTTGTGAGCTTGCTGATGGGGCCTAAGCTTGGTTTTACAATTAGATATATGATACGGAGCTTATCGCAGTCCCCAGGTAAACAGAACTAGTTCATTCATTTTCTAGGTGCTCATTCTCAATGTCTTCCATAAGAGGAAGTGGCCAGGCAGGACACATACAAAGGTCCTCAGCTAGCATAAAGCAGGCTATAAAGAGACATCACTAGATGAAGTGAATCAGCTCTGCTGGGATGCATCCTGGCCCCTGCTGGGCCCCTGCCACTCCTGGGAGCCAATCCTGCAGGACAACAGTTGGGGCAAGCATCTGCAAACTCAGGGGACCCCAGGGTTTCCCCATTTGCAGAGATGCACCCTGAGTCAGGATTGCTGGGCATGCCTCTGCAAATGGGGAAACTGGGCAGGCATTCCTGGGGCTTCAGAGGACCAGTCCTGTGCACCCCAGGAGCAGAAAGATGTCTGTTTGCTTTTGGTTGGTTATGCCATAAAAAGTTTCATGGCCCAAAGGTGACATCTGTTTGCAGCCTCAGTTTAGCTCTACTGACGCCAGTGGAGCTCTGGAGCTCTCATTTGCACCCATTTAAGTCTGGCTCTGTGCTCCTATGGAGAGCTGTAATGAATAATTATAGCCGTACCTGTCAGAGCCCCCCAGGGAAATCCAAGCAGCCTTTTTGCAGAAGCTTCCATGTCTTCCTATCACAGTGGTAGGAATTGATGGCAGTGTAGCTGCCTGGGTCCCTCCTGTCAGTCACATTCCAAGAGGAATCTAGTTGTCTTGAGCATTTTGCATTCATCTTTGTCACCAAAGTGTGTTCCCTTTTTTTTACATTGGGTGTTCCTGATCTCCAGCCAGTGTTAAGGTATCAGCTCTAAAGGACATCTTACCTTGTGCAAAAGATGGATTCTTTCTGGCTTCGATGTTGCATTCTCCAGTCTACCCATTAAGACGATGATTGATTGTTATCACAGTAGCTATTGAACTGTCCACAACTTTTGCTCAGTTCTTTTTCTTTCCTTTACTTGCACTGCAGAATTATCTGAGGTCCTCTGGACCATGGTGATGAGTGTGGGACTCAGGAGTAGCAGCTGGGGAGGACTTATTGTGGTCTTTGTCATCTTTGCGGTCTTCGCAGTTCTGACAGTAGCCATTCTGCTTGTCATGGAGGGTCTCTCTGCATTCCTGCATGCACTGCGCCTTCACTGGTAAGTTCTATAAAAGAAGATTCCCCAAATGCCTTTCTCATTGCAATTTCAGGGAGAAAAGGGTACCCATTTACTGCATAGAGGCCATGGAGATGGGGCCACCATAGATTTTGTTACAGAATGGTTTTTATTTATACCACTGTTTCTGTGCCTTGGGCCTATCCCAAATCATTGTGTACCATTAGTAGTTCTGAGTTTGACTGCTAGGTGCACAAGTCATGCACTATGCAGAAGTACCCACTTCTGATTAATTTGAGACCACCAAAGTCATATCAGTCAGGACCAAGTTCATATTTGTAAGCCAATTTCTGCAGGTAAAGGGCAACAGTGCCACTTTGACTTGGGTGATTAAGACATTTCTTTAAGATCTTATGATTGCAGCTTCACTCTGAATTCTAAGCACTGAAGGTATATCTGATATGCACTCAGGCCCTGTCCAGATGAATGTGGATGTTTGGTTCCCCTTGGACAACTAGTGGTGGTGCACCTTGTGCCTCAGCTGGTTGTCCCTGGGGAACGTCCATGCCATTCACACTCTGGCATGTGGCAGCTCACCCAAGGTTGAGGTAGGGGAGGCTGGGGCCAGCACTGGACTGGCCCCAGCAGCCTTACCTGGGGTCCTGGGGGCCTTCTGGGACTACAGCAGCAGTGAACCTGTCACTCAGAGCCTGACTGGTAGCCATAGCATGGCTCTGTCTGGCCAGGCTCCGGTTTTGAGCAGCATACACTGCCCCCATGTGCACCGCTCCTCTTTCTCTTTTTGCACAAGTTTTTTTGACCCCTGGATACCCAGGGGTCACCCCCGCGCTGCTCCCTTGCAGTGTGGCGAGCGGCTGAACATGTGGTATGTAGTGCCACAGACACGTCTCTGGCACCACATACCGCATGGCCATGTTTGTCTGGATGTGGCCTCACCATTGTATAAGTCTGTATAAACCTTCTACTACCTCACTCGGGTACTAATAGAAGTCTAACCATGGTAGCATGGAAGTCAGCACAGAATACAAAACCCGTCTGAGAAACTGGGGAAGTTAGTCGGTTGGGTAGTAAATGCAGACTGATCTCTACACTGCACAGCTAAACTGCCAGCAGAACCTGAGCTAACTAGTTTAAAAGATAGTTCAGATATGTTTATACTGCCCTGCAGTGTAGACATACCCTAGTAGTGATGTATAAAGTAAAACCAACTGGAGGAAAAAGCTCCCCCAAACCAACCTTGGAGGGCATTTTTAAATGTTGTTGCTGGGTACTTCCTATCTTGTGACAGTCCATCACTAACCATATAATGCTGTCAACAAGACGCGGTTGAAAGGCTTGGAGTCACTTGATACTGTCTGGACACTGGGAAGCTGAAAAGTCTGTTATCTCAGACTGTTGTACTGTACAGTGGAGGGAACTTGGCCACATCTGACAGTAGCATACCTAGGGGAGGGTGAGAGGGGCACCAGCCCCACTCGCTGACTTTAACAAAGGCACCAAAATCATCCCCCATGCCCATGGAGTTCATGCCCCACAGCAAGAGCAGTCCCACAGTGTTGCTCTTGCAGCTATGGCAGCTGGGGCATGGACACTACACTGCTGCTGCTGCTCACAGGAGACGAGGGCAGAGCGTGTATGGCCGTGGTAGCAGCAGCTGGGAACTGGGTAAAACTCTTATGCCCAGCCCCTGCCCCTTCTCAGAGCCTGCAGCACTCCCCCCACCAGCTGTCCCCCAGGGTTTCCCCAGGGTGCAGACCCTGTTTATTATATCAGTGCTCCCTGATGGTTATTAAAGATCTCGTAGTTGTTAAGTGTGTGTGTGGTGGGGAGGGGGGCGACTTTCCCTTGCTTTCCAGATACTGCCGATTGTGCCTGTTAAAAGCACTTCAGACTGACTTGTGGAAGGTCCTATACAGCTGGGTAGTACTTGTGAAGTCACGCTGCAGCTTCAGCATTTGTCTTTTTCAAGCACCTGCCTTTCTTCCTCCTCCCAGCAGGCAAGGGAGATGGAAATGTATTATGCTGAGAGTTCTTCTTTCTCTTCTAAGTTGTTAATGGCATGATGGCTGGCTGTGTCCACTTCCATTATGCACCCCCGCCCTGGAAAATCCCAGCTTGACTGCTGACCTAGAACATATCCACATCCCAATGCTTCAGAGATCACTAGAAACTCATATGAGTTTCTGACTCCCAGCCTTGAGTCGTGTGTCCAGGTCCTGGTCTCCCTAGTATTGCTGTTTCTACTTCCCTGCTTGATTTTTAGAATGGTCCTTTCTCCTTCTCCATCCCCCCCCCCCACACATTATACTGTGTAAGTTCATTACTGTGCCAATTTAACTGCTCTCTGTGTTGATTTTTCCTCATTAGGGTGGAATTCCAGAACAAGTTTTACGTGGGGGCAGGCTATAAGTTTTCTCCTTTCTCCTTCAATGATATCATAAATGGAACCGAAGAATAAAGGCAGAATAAAGAACTGAAGAATAAAGGCAACTCAGCACACACAGATTTTGAATTCCCCAGATCCTTCATTTTACATTTTCTTAATGTTATTACCATGTTGAATGCTGAATTCTCTTAAATGTGAATTTCATAGTAATTGGAATGGTTATCCAAGTCAGTGCCGAGTACCTAACCCTACCGGTTTTTTGAAGTCACCTCTCTCCTGTTTGCTTAAAGATAGAGGAATTGTGATATTTTGAAATGAATAAATTATTCATAATGAGCTCACATGTGCTCTTTCCCTTTCTCTGTCCTGCCTTGTGATGCATACTTTTCCAAAGAAAATGTATTGATTTAGGCTTAGCCCCAAGGGTGATCAGGTGTCATTTACATGCGATTAAACTGCTTGCCAGATTTCACTTCGGTTAGCACACCAACTATACAAACATGATTCAAAACAACTGAGAAGAATGCAGTATCACAAACCTATATTTATGTAGGCACTTTACTACAACAAACCCGTTATTATCGGATTTGTTCCAGAGTTTATAACTGCTGGACTTCAGACTTTCTCATACATTGTCACTTTAGAAGAGTGTTAAGTCTGTCATTTAAATAATAGCACAGTCCAGCTGCAGACTCGTAACCACTTTTTTCTTTCATTGTTGACTTGTTTTCCTACGGAAAATCCACTCATAAAATGGTGACTTCTGTTTTAATTTTAAAATAGATTGTTCAAGTAGACTATGCAAAGAATGCTAATGCATAATGAACAAGGAGAACAGATGCATTAATACAGAAAAGCAGTTAGCTGTGTTCCTCTGAAACTAGGCATAGAGCAGGGCAGAGCAGGATGACACCTTGTAATATCTTAAGCCTCTGTCAGATGTTAAAAAGAAGGCTTGATGGGATCTGGTGCAGGATCCCAACAATTGTGCCCTCTGTCCTGCCACACATGTATGGCAGGAGTCGTGATTGTGGGATCCAGCATTGATCCCATTACACCATATTGCTGGCTCAGGAGGAGCCTGGGGTCAAGATTGTGGGGCTCACCCTTCACCTCTGTAGCTGAGAAGCCCATCAGCTGACAGAGCTCCCAGCCACGGGAGTGCATGGTATCTCCCCGCAGCTGGAAGCTCGGTCACTGCTGGGGCTGTCAGCTGTAGGTGCACACCCTATGCTCCTCCCACGAGGAGCCCTGTCAGTGATCAGAGCTTCCAGCTGTAGGGGGGCACCTTGTGCATTCATGGCTGGGAGCTCCATCCGCTGCCTGAGGTTCAGGGGATGAGCACAGTGGGCTCCCCCAACTGGGACCCCCACTCAGCTGACCTGTTCCCAGCCTCCAGAGCAAACAGGAGCACTGGCCATACATTTAATTAAAAGTTTGATAGCAAGGAGTGACAAAGTTACTGGTCATATTTTGTGTAATCACTTCGCTGCTTATTCTTGATTTTTATTACACCATTAATTAAACAAATTGTTGGCCTGGTCACTACTTAAGATAGATTTAACGAGTTACACCTTAAGTGTAATGTGTCAGGGGCCTCAGGGTATTTGATATGTCCTTCTTTCACTAAATCTCAGTTTATTGCTAACCTCATTAGCATTAAATGGAATCATATTAATCATGAAGATTTTTCTTCTATAAATGTGGGTGTACTGTCAAGGATGCTATTGTATTTTTCTATCAAGAGATTCTGGTGAAGTTGTGAAGGAAAATCTTGCAATGGTTGGTGCGCAAATAGACCTCCTCCATATTTCACTTTCTTGATATTCGAGTATACAGAAGATATGCAAATGATGAAAGTTGCTAGAAAAATACTCAGTGAAATAGCTAACAATGCAGACATGTAAATTGCTATAATCAGGCTTGGGAATAAACATCCTGTCGAGAAAAATAGGGGAAATCACTGCCTTGGTCACAGTTGCTATATTTGACTTCCTGTGTTGCAGTCTCAGGAAGACAACACAGCATCAGGTCATTTCTGGAACATTTCCTTGGTACCAGAGGAGTTGGAGAATTTGTTTAAATTAGAATTTCAATTCTGCAGAAGCTGATGGAGCCCAGAGACATGTTGGGCTGGAATTGGTCTGGCCCTTCAAACACAGGAGCCAGGATGCAACATTTTCTAGGCTTGAACAGGGCAAGGAGAACCTGCTTCTCCTGCCTACTTGAGAGTTACATGTTTAATGGTTGACTAAATCCATCTTCCTTGCACATGCACACTCATGTGCATACATACACACACTAAGTTGTGGCATTGTCTATGGATTGTCAACATTCATAATAATACTTTGGTTTTTCATCCAAGTTTTGTTTATTGGCAGAAGCGCAAGGGTGGGGGGGAAAGCACTTTGAAAGTAAGGCAAGGATCTGATCAGGTGTGTCTGCAAACAGAGAAAACAATTTACTTTATGAGAAAACAGGCAGGTGAATTTATCTGCACAAACATCTATTTTATCTTCATGGCTCCTCTCCAGGCAGTCAGATGTAACTGCGAAGAAGATTATCTGAAATGGAATATCTTTTTTTTTCCCACACAGCTTCCTTGTGTTTTTGCTGTGAATTTTTATCTTAAATGGGGAAAGCAAACAA
This sequence comes from Crocodylus siamensis, assembly GCF_052110815.1. NCBI lineage: Eukaryota > Metazoa > Chordata > Crocodylia > Crocodylidae > Crocodylus > Crocodylus siamensis. Next base: position 105,620,921 of record NC_143398.1, read on the forward strand.
GATTTGGGTAAGTTAAAGCAGGGAGGACTGCTTAGTGACCTGGGTACTGTATTTCAACTCAAGGGATCCAATGTCAGATCTGGGCTCTGCTACAGGCTCTTGTGACCTTGGGTGAGTCACTAAAAAGGCTTTATCCCTAAGGGCATGTCTACACCATGCTTCAGTGTGCTGGGGGGGGGGGGGTCCAAAAGTAGTACACAATGTTGATGAAGACCATAAAAATGCATCTCTAGGTGGACGTGGACCACCACGCACAACTGAAGTTTTTGTAAGAAGAGTCTTTCAGAGTAATGACTGGTCCCTGAGGATTGATCATGGGCTTTACATGAGAGGCATGTGCTGAAGCACTTTGGTATCTCTATTTCATGGGATGTAGGTGGCCACCTGACCTGGATGGACCTGGGGAAGTTGATAATTATTGAATAGTAGGCTTTAACCCCAAATCCTGAAATCCTTGCTGATTCTTTGCTCACTCATTATGATCACTGCTACTGCGTTCTCCCAGGTCTAGCAGCCTGCAAAGCAACCTTCACTTAGCAAAACTGTGCAGCACTGAACCATCAGATCTTCACAAGAAATGATTGCTTTCATGCCCAGAGTTATACCCTGTCCACCCATTACCTTGGATCATGGTAATGGGATAGTGGGATGATTTGAGTTCTGTAGTGTCATGGGGTGGCTGAGCAAATGTCAAGCATCATGCAGTCCGGTTTAGCCTAGCAGCCTAATGCTGAGGCAGGTAAGCTACCATTATCCCAAAAGTGATCCTTCCAGTACAAAGTTATGGCCTGTCAGTAGCGAATCTGGATGTATTGCTGACCATAGTCTGTCCAGCTTGTAGAGAAGCAAGTCTCCGTCACTGGTAGTATGGTGCATTTCTGTAAGGACCAAATTTGCTTGAGAACAAACAGCACAGACTTCTGGCAACTGCAGCCTTCCAGCCTCACTTGGCCCCTTAGGGTTCACAGCTGAAGAAAACCTCATGGATCAGTCATCCTAGCTGACTTTGCTTTCTGCTTTCAAGGCAAACTCAGGCTGCCATAACATGATGCAGAGAACTCCTGTCCCCCTACACACACTCTGGCACCCCTGAAGCTTTGTTCCCATAATTTTCCATACTAGTTGCCAGTACTGAAGCATGGATTATAGTAGTGGCAGAATCCGTTCAGATCACCATGATCCAAACACTTGTTCCTTTGTGGCTAATGTTACTGTGTGCATCACCGGCTTGAGTTTGTTGTCTTTCAGGCAATTGCCCAGTTCCTTCAATTCTCTTTTGTCTGTTTATCCAGAATAGTCTCAGTGTTATGTTTCCTTTCCTGCTTGCCTGTGGTTGCCAAACCAGCTGTATCCTTCCTTCTTCTGCTTGCTGTAGGCATGGAACAAAGAAGCAAAAGAACATATCCCTCATTCGATTATAATAAAAAAGGCCTATTTCACCCTTTCCAATTTTATTGATTCCCATCACCATAGTATCCAAATATCTTCTGTAGTGTCTTCTGGTCATCATCTTTGTTAAGTGATGGACACACCATGTGCTCAGCTTACAAACTTACTTAAAAAAACCTTAGGCTAATACTTCATCACTTTTGCTTACAGAATCATAAGTCAGCAGGCAGAAAAGAACCAAGTAGCCATCAGTTGCCCAAACCTGGAGTGTAGCCGGGTTGTTTTGTACATCATCAGTTCTCAGTCATGCTTGGAGGTCTGGGTTGTTCCAATTATTTCCCTCTAGCTTTCATCTCAACATGCACTGTATCTATCATTGGTACTCTATGGATATATACTGGGTGCATCTACATGAGATGCTTATAGCCAAGTTGCCTAATTAACTCTGCAGTAAAGCACCACTGTTTACATGAGTGGTGCTATTCGACCAGAGTAAGCTAATTAACTCTACTATAGGACTGTATTGCTCAATGCAAGTACTAATCTATGGCAGAGTTATTTATTCTGCCACAGCACATATGTAGACAGTGACTAGAGCTGGCAGGGGCATGAGGGCACTATGTAGGGCTGCCTGTTGGCTAGCCCCACACTATAACACCCTTATACACCAGCCAACCCCTCTGCAGCAAGTTCAGCCAAATAGGAGCAGCCCCAGGCTGTCAGGCAAACTCTTTGGGCCCCCTGCCCTGGCCCAATGTGCTGTGATCCCAGGCACATGTGTAAACACTGTGCCCAGGAGCAATAAACTCCAGTGCAGACTGTGCCAGAGCTTATTGCATCTAGCTGATTTAATGTGTAGATTTGCCTACTATGTAACTTTTTGATCCAGCCAGGACTCAAGGCATTATACAAACTATCCAGTCATTTTCTGACTGGATTAATTTCTCCCATACTTCCTTGAAATAATTTGGTAGGCCTATATTCTAGGAACTATCTGTTCAAGTAACATTCTTCTCATCTGTTTTGCAGGATTATACCCTGCCTCAAAGAACTAAAAGGGCCTCTTGAAATGTTTGTTACAGCTACATTACAGAAGCTTAAAATTATGCAACATCTCTCACTAGGAACCCCCAGGCATTGTAGGAGACTTATTTAGCATCATTACCTTTTTTAAAATAACTTTCAACATCAGGTATTTTGTCTACGTGAGCGGAACTAATATGCAGTCATGTCATGTTTTAGTTCATGTGACTCTTAATCACTTGTTGTTCAATACAGTTACAAGCTTCATAATTTTTTTCCTTCTCTCCTCTAGTTTTCTAGTTTTTCTTCAGACAGTTATACCTCTATTTCCTTGGTGGCTGAAGTATCCACATGGCTTGTTCCTACCTTAATCTAAAAACTAATGACTCATAGTGATTCAGCTGTTTCATCTGCTGTTCCAGTAGCCAGTCTCCTCACAATTTTTCCAGGTATCAGGATAATGATAACTCATGTTCTCGCTAAATGCCTTTATATAAGGTAATAGGCTCATCCTCAGATGGTTGATTTGTGGGGAATTAATCCAAGAGCTCTGGATCTAAAAGGGCAACCCTGCACTACTTGAGCTAAAAAACTAGTTTAGTCATATTAATTTGGCTGAAATAGCAGCCCCCCAAAATCTCTGTATATGGCTTAGCCACTGGATGTGAAGCAGCATACCACCATGTTAATTTGAATAACTTGCCTACTAACCCAGAAGATCATCCTAAGAACTGGAGAGCCATGATAGGATAAAATCTGTAATAATACTCCATTGAAATTATACAGGGACCTGTTCTGGTTGCGAGTTTCATATAACTATGGCCAGGTTTCATTACTTTTGTACAAGAAACTTCCACATCATTCTGTAATCTTAATGTAAAAGGTCTCAGTTTTGCTATAACTGTTCTGCAAAGATTGGATTATACCAATTCAATACCGAGCAGCAGCTGATACAGGAAAGTGAAAAGAAGAATATAAAATAATACCATGTGATGCTGTATGTTTGATTAAGGCAAATGCTTTCCTCACCCTTTGAGAAGCTTGAGATTTAAATGTTTTGACAAGGCCGCTGCTGGAACACTTGTGTGGATCTGGCAGTGACATTTCAAAAATCAGGTTGAAAACTTAGGGAAAGTTGGGAAAAGAAGCAAAAGAATAATTCAGTGTCCTGAAAAAAGGCCTCTATAGTAAGAGGCTTAAGTTCAGTTAATTAGCTTCACATCCAACTGGCAGCCCATGGGATACATACGGCTCCCAAAGAGTTAACCTGCCACTCTTGGTTTCTCAGTCACTCAGGCACTGCTCCCACCCATTGCAATCCTGCTGCAAGATTCTGGTCTACCCGTTTTTCTGCCCTGGGCGTGGGGTGGGGCAGTATGTCCTGCAGGACTGAGGGACCCTGTGGTTAGGGCAATGGGAGACTCAAGGAACCCCCATATAGCATGGGGGGGTCCAGGTATGGCTCAGTGGAGGTTGCCTGCTACATGGCATGGTGGGGGCCATGCAGCAAGACCTGGACAGGTTACAGGGGTGGACTAGCAAAAACAGGATGTGCTTCAATACTGACAAGTGCAGGGTGCTGCACTTGGGCAGTAGTAACCAGCAGCACACTTATAAGATGGGAAACTCCCTTCTTGAGAGCATGGAGGCAGAAAGGGATCTTGGAGTCATTATTGACTTCAAAATGAACATGGGCCGACAATGCGAAGTCACGGTTGGCAGGGTTAACCAGACCTTGTTGTGCATTCATAGGTTCATAGTTTCTAGGGTTGGAAAGGACCTGAGCAGATCATCTAGTCCGACCCCCTGCCATGGCAGGAAAGAATACTGGGGTCAAATGACCCCAGCAAGATGTGCATCTAACCTCCTCTTAAACACCCCCAGGGTAGGAGCCAGCACCACTTCTCTTGGAAGCTGGTTCCAGGCCCTAGCCGCCCTGACTGTGAAGTAGCGCCTCCTGATATCTAACCTAAATCTACCCTCTGCCAGCTTGTGACCGTTATTCCTGGTCACTCCTGGCGGTGCTCGGGGAAACAGTGACTCCCCCAGTGCCTGCTGGTCCCCCCTGACTAGATTATAACAGGCCTCAAGATCCCCCCTCAGCCTTCTCTTTTGGAGGCTGAACAGGTTCAGGCCCCGCAGCCTCTCCTCGTAGGGCCTGCCCTGTTGTCCCCTGATCATACGAATGGCCCTCCTCTGGACCCTCTCCATGCTGTTGACATCCCTCTTGAAGTGTGGCGCCCAGAATTGGACGCAGTACTCTAGCTGCGGCCTGACCAGTGCCACATAGAGGGGGAGGATCACCTCCTTGGACCTGCTTGAGATGCATCTGTGGATGCATGCCAAGGTGCGGTTGGCCTTCCTGACTGCCTCTCCACACTGCCGGCCCATGTTCATCTTGGAGTCAGTGATGACCCCCAGATCCCTTTCCGCCTCCGTGCTGATAAGAGGGGAGTTCCCCAACCTGTAGGTATGGTGCCGGTTGTTCCTCCCGAGGTGCATCACCTTGCACTTGTCTGTGTTGAAACCCATCCTATTCTCGTCCGCCCACCTTTGTAACCTGTCTAGGTCTGATTGTAGCCTGTTGCATCCTTCCAATGTGCCCACGTCCCCCCACATCTTAGTGTCATCAGCAAATTTGAACAGGGTGCTTTTTACCCCCTCATCCAAATCGCTGATGAAGATGTTGAACAGTGCAGGCCCGAGGACCGAGCCCTGAGGAACCCCACTGCCCACGTCCTTCCAGGTTGAGAAGGACCCATCCACTACCACCCTCTGAGTGTGGCCCTCCAGCCAGTTGGCGACCCATTTGACTGTGTGGGTGTCTACACCACAGCCCTCCAGTTTCTTAATGAGAACAGGGTGAGAGACAGTGTCAAAAGCCTTCCGGAAGTCCAGGAAGACTATATCCACTGCTACCCCTGTGTCTAACGATCTGGTGATTTGATCGTAAAAGGCCACCAGGTTGGTCTGACAGGACCTGCCACTGATGAACCCATGTTGGTTGCCCCTAAGCATGCAGTCCCCTGCTGGCCCCTCCTGGATGTGTGCCAGCATAATTTTCTCAAACAGCTTGCCTAGGATCGAGGTGAGACTAACCGGCCTATAGTTTCCCGGGTCCTCCTTCCTGCCCTTTTTGAAGATGGGGACCACGTTGGCCCTCTTCCAGTCCTCCGGTACCTCACCAGAGCACCACGAGTGCTCATAAAGTTGTGCCAGGGGACTTGCAATGACCTCGGCCAGTTCCTTTAGAACTCTAGGGTGGAGATCATCCGGGCCGGCTGACTTGAATACCTCCAACCCCTGCAGAAGCTCCCTAACTAAATCCTCGCTAACCCATGGTCCAGGTGTGCCTCCCCCGGGGCCTGAGGGGGGCCCAGCAGGGAGGTGGCTGTTCTGGTCCCTACTTAGGAAGACGGAGGCAAAGAAATCGTTAAACATGTTAGCTTTGCTGTCTGGTCTGACGACCAAGTTACCCACGTCGTCCTGCAAGGGCCCCACATTACCCGGGACCTTCTTTTTACCCCCTACGTATTTAAAAAAAGACTTCTTATTGTCCTTAATCTGGGAAGCTAGTCCGAGTTCCATCTCTGGCTTGGCCTTCCTAACTTCCCCCCTACATCCCCAAGCAACTACAGAATAGTCCTCCCTGGTGATGACCCCTTCTTTCCACTGGGTATAAGCCTCCTTTTTAGCAAGGAGACATTCCCGGATGCTTTTGGTGAGCCACAGAGGCTTGTATGTTCCCTTTGATCCTCGTTGGGATTACCTTCCTTTGGGCTTGGAGGATCGTCTCCTTAAGGAGCGACCACTCTCCTTGGACACCTGGCTCCCCTCCCCCCGGGACCTTCTCCAACTATCCTCCTTACCTTGAAGTCTGCCCTCCTAAAATCTAGGGCCGCTGCCTTACTACATGCCTTTGCCACCTTGCGCTGGATGGTGAATTCCAGCAGGCGATGATCGCTGTCGCCCAGGTGGTCGAGCACTCGCAGCCCCCTCACCAGGTCATCACCCGTGGCCAGCACTAGGTCCAACAAGGCGTCCCCCCTGGTGAGGCTGTGCACCTCCTGGGTTAGATGGGGGTCCTGCACTCTGGCCAAGAACCTACGTGAGCATTCAGACCTGGCTGACTGCTCTTCCCAGCAGATGTCTGGGAAATTCAGGTCCCCCATGACAACCACATCCTTAGCCTTCACTACCTCTGTGAGCTGACCCAAGAATTCCTGGTCAAGCTCTTCACCCTGGTTGGGAGGTCTGTAGTAGACTCCCACCGTTAAGTCCCTTTCCCCTCGACTGCCTTGTACTCTAACCCAAAGCACTTCAGAGTGCCCCTCCCCTGGCTCCTTGCTAATTAACGAGGATGTGTATTCCTCCTTAATATAGAGCGCCACGCCCCCACCCCTCTTTCCTATCCTGTCCCTCCTGTACAGCCTATAGCCCTTGACATTCACAGGTGCATCTCAAGTAGTGCCAAAGAGTTGATCCTCCCCCTCTACACAACACTGGTCAGGCCACAGCTGGAGTACTGTGTCCAGTTCTGTGCACCCCACTTCAGGAGGGATGTGGACAACACTGAGAGGGTCCAGAGGAGGGCCACCCGCATGATCAGGGGACAACAGGGCAGACCCTACAATGAGAGACTGCAGGACCTGAACCTGTTCAGCCTTCACAAGAGAAGGCTGAGGGGGGACCTGGTGACCATCTATAAACTCACTAGGGGGGACCAGAAAGGTTTGGGAAAGACCTTGTTTCCCCTAGTGCCCCCTGGCATAACAAGGAATAACGGCCACAAGTTGTTGGAGAGTAAGTTTAGATTAGACATCCATAAGAACTGCTTCACAGTCAGGGTGGCTAGGATCTGGAACCAATTTGCAAGGGAAGTGGTGCTGGCTCCTACCCTGGGGGTCTTTAAGAAGAGGCTTGATTCCTACCTGGCTGGACTCATTTGAGCCCAGTTTTTCTCCTACCCAGGCAGGGGGTCGGACTTGAAGATCTACGAGGTCCCTTCCCACCCTACTTCTATTATTCTATGACACAGTGTGGCTTGGAGGCACCAGCATGGTGCAGAGCGGGGGCATCCATGGTGGGAGGAAGGGGCACATGGCATGGTGTATGGGGCACACAGCATATTGCTGGGAGGCTGCAGTCCCTACAGCGTGTGGCCAGGGTGCTGGTGGCCCCTGGCCCCACACAATGTGGACAGCTGGGATTTAGCTCCCTGATGTGACAGGGAAGAGAAGACTTAATGACAATCTTTAAGTAGTTAAAGTGGGAAAAGATACTGATTAGTCAGCAAGGTCCTAATAAGATGTGGAATGGCTAGAAACTGAGCTAGAGGAATTCAGCCTGGAATGGAGGTGCATGTTTGTCACAACTAGGATTACTTTTCCAAACAGCTGCCTACGGGATAGTGGTGGCTTCTTCATTACTTGGATTGTGTCTTCACAGCTGTGTTGAGGTATCTTGGGTTGGTTATGAAAGCTCTGGCTTTCCTACTAGAGTGTATTTGGTGCAAGGCAGCACCATGTAGACACCCTAGCTAGCTCTGCATCAGTGGGCTCTGGAGCTGGTAGTGGCATAGCCTCATGGGCTCAGTGCTGCACATGGACTAATATGCCATTCTGCTCACTAGAACTCAGTAGTCCAGACCCAGCACCATACTCATGCAGCTACACAACTTCTGGAACTACCATGTGCAAACCTTAGCTTGGGTGTCTCTGTTTGCACAGGACTGCCTTTTGTTGTCTCAATACACCCCTCGAGTTGCTCAGTCAAATGGCAATGTATTTCTAAAAGAGATAGTCTAATTCAGCTGGAAGCTGGTGGGTTGGATGCAGCAGGAACCACTTGGCTCCTGTGTTACACAGGAGTGTTGTTGAGACATCCAGGCTTAATTTCTCAAGATCTATTAGCCAAGCTCTATGTTCTTTTAGAGGCAGTATGACAACACCAGGCCTGAATTTCCACCCTGCCCACCTGCTTCCGCTTCCTACATACCAAACCCAAAGGTTTGAGCAGGGGAAGTTGTGGTGGGGATGCTCTCTGCTTCTGCAGCTGCTGCTGTCATCAAGAATCCTGGAGGCAGCAATCCAGAACGCAGTGCAGGCATCCTAAGGGCAGCCTTACCTCCTCCTTTTTGGGTGTGGTGTGTGCAGAGCAGAGGCAGGTAGTTGGGGCGTGCTGCTTCTCAGCACCAATCTCAGCAGCACCATGGAAATGCTCCAAGCACCATTTCTCTCTCCTTCCATGACTTCTCTATCATCTGGTTGCCTACTTTCTTCTTTCTCACATAGACACTGGTGAGGCAAAGCCCAGAGATGACTTATTTACTATGAATTTACTCTTTTAATATATGCAATGTTATTGTTATAATTTCCCATTCACCCCATTCAGAACAACATGTTCCTTCCATATTTTCTTCTCCATCTTGTAGATTCAGTGCCCTATCCCCATTGTCCATTACATAGACCTGATAAAGTGGCTTCATCTAGATTCATAGAGTCTAGGGTCAGAAGGGACCTCAGTGGACCATCTAGTGGACCCCCTGCCCATGGCAGGCAAGAAAAAGGGTCACCAAACCTGGGGTCATGTGAGCGCAGCCAGGTGCCTGTCCAGTCTTGTCTTGAAGACCCCCCAAGGCTGGGGCAAGCCCCACCTCTCTTGGAAGCCCATTCCAGATACTGGCAACCCTGACCATGAAGAACTTTTTTCTAATGTCCAGTCTAAACCTACTCTCCAATACCTTATGGGCATTGTCCCTTGTTGTTCCAGGGGGTGCCCTGGTAAATAGATAGTATCCTACTTCATGTTGTTATCCCTTATGGGCAACTCTACCATGTGTCTCTGTAGCAGATCTTGGGCCATCTTGTCTTTCCTGCCCACGTGCAGGGGGCTGGGACCTGATGATCTTGTAAGGTCCATTCCAGCCCCTAACATCTACGAATCTATGAATTTCATTGATTTTTTTCTAAGTACTTCAAGAGCAGGCACTGCTCTACTACAGAGAAACTCATCTCAGTCAAATATTGTCTTTAATTTGGAACTCACCCCCATCCTAATCTTTAAACATATTGTGATGGGTTCTTTCCTTCGTTCCTTCCCTAATTTCTCTTGTTAGAGACAGTCAGGCAATGGCATAACACCAAGGAATAGCCCTCCCCTACCTGTTAAGTTATAAATTCAGATTGAAGGGCACAGTGCTTCTATTAAACTGGAAGTATACATGAATGGGTCTTACACACTCTGGTGAGCTGGCTGAAATCATGCACACACTATCATTATGTTAAGGCCTGGCTCCTTTTACAAAGCTTGTCATTCTGTCAAGAGTTTGAAGTGGTGTTGCCCTTTTAAGAGGGGACAGGTGAGGTTTTGTTGTAGAGGAGGTGAAACTCAGGGTTAGCAACCTGCATATTTTGGTGGAAAGTCCTCCTTTAAAATATATATCCTGTAGGCAGAGGGTTAAAGGGAAATTGACCTTTTAAGATATAGAGAGCACAGTCATCCACCTCGGAAGGCGGAGGAAACACCTTGAAAAACCTTTGTTTAATATTCAGACAAGCTGGACTTGAAAGGTTGAAAGAGAGGTGCATGTCCTTCTGCCTATGAAGAAAGCTGATTTATAGAAGCTGGACCCAAAAGCAGCAATGCAGTGACTGCAATAAGAGGAAAATAGCAGAATTTTAAAAATATACAAAAAGAGAGAAAGCAACAATTTCCCAGATTTGCACTATTCTTACTAAGGTAAGAAAGTTTCACTCAAAGAAAACCCTGAAAATGAGCTTTGTTTTAGGGATGGCATGGTTTTGAATGTGTGAACATGATGAACAGAGGGTTGTGTTATTTTCCTGTAACAGAGCCTATATTGGCAGTAGGTTTGATGAATACTGCTCCATTTCCTATTCCTTCTACTTGATCTCCATTGCTGTCTGCTTAGGAATCTGTCCACTAATCCCATTGTGGGTCATTTAACCTTTCTTTCTTATTTCTGTACCAGTCTCACTAAATTTATCCCTCAGGCTGGTCCCTTCAGATAAAGCATATCATCATTATTATTGTTGTTGTTGTTGCTAGTTAATGTTTCACTTATGCAGCACCTCATATTTTCAAAATGCCCTAGGAACACCAAACAACTATTTTTTGCAACATCCCAACAAAGTACAGTGGACCCTAACAGATGTACCAGGGTGACAAGTTTGCTGCTATTTGGGGCATGCAAGCTACACTTTTAGCAGTACCCAGTAGAAGGCTTGTTAGAAGTTTCCACATATAGGTGAAAATTTCCCCTGGTTTTACTTTTTGTATTTAGATACAGCCACTATTGTAGGGCATATAATACCATAAGTGTTTCTGGGAGGTAGTGTCTGTCATGAAATGTGCAGCCCGAGATCCCTGTTGGAAAGAAGTTGAAAAGGGGGTGTATGTGGAACGGAGAGCGGGTACTCTCATCACTCATCACCTGCACTTTCCTTCGTGCGGCATGCCCCTTTATAGCTGTGAGGTGGATCACTGTGTTGCCAGACCATCAACACCGCAGTGAGAAAGGTCTGTCAGGGTGCTGACAGGTAAGCATCCAGTCAGTGTGGGAGAAGTGGAGACTGACTGTCTAGTGTGTAATCCAGAAATGTAATTACATCTTGTGTTTTCCTACCCATATTAGCCTTATATCTGGGAGATTGGGTGTTTGGCAGCTAGAGACCATGCCACTATCGCTATACCACTAAGCAGTGAGCTTAAGTATCTCTATCCAAGCTGCGGGCATAGCTTCAACCTGAAGTGTAGGCATAGCCTCAAATACACTGATTTGCCAAACTGTCATGTCGTGCTACCTTCCTGTTGGAAATAGTATACTAAAATACTGCCTCAGACTCAGTCCGGTCTTTGTGGAAGTCAAGAAGAGATTTCCCTTCTACAGGGTTTTTTTCAGACCCCTATTATCTCACAAGCTAAATATGCCATAATACCTTCCATTTCTTTTTTCCTCTTCCCTAGCTTATTATTTTCTTTTGCTTAGCTGCAACCCCAAACACAGAGCAGAATGGCTTCATTCATATCTGCAAAGCTACCTTCTTTTTGTGGGGGCTGTTTAATGGTGCGCAACAGCTGTGTGGCACTTTGGGCAGAAAGTCTATACAGAGCGATTTAGGAAAAAGGAACTGAACAAGACATACATTTACTCTTTATTGTTGTGAACAAGATATTTCAGGCAGTTGCGAGGCACTGTGTTCTGGATAGTTATTTTTCGTCATGCATCACATTGCTTTCTTTTATATGTGGTTTATAATGATGAATAGGTGTTACAAGCAGGAGCAGTATATGCTATGGATGGTTGGAAGTATCTCAGAGGAAGGTGTTTATAGATGGTAATAAGCTGTGTAAGGATAAGCATCCCATTGATCTGCTGGATTCAAAACAGGGGCCAGCAGCCTGTGGCCTGTAAGCCAGTTCTAGCCTGTGACCATCTGGCTTGGTGTGAGGAGGTGCTGATTTGAAAGAGCCATGTGATTTAAAGTAGTGATTTAAAGGGCTATGTCGATGCAATGATTTAAAGGGGACATGTTATAGCAGCCACTTAAAACCTCCTCCTCTGTGCCCGTGCCACCAGTCCCTGCTGGTTGTTGCCATGGTTTCTGGTGGTACCTGGCAAGCAGAGGTGGACACAGAGCAGGGAGAGGATCAGAGCAGCCGAGGACCTGTAGCGGGGGGATCGGCAGCAGGTGGTGGCAGTTGGGTTGCAAGCACCATTGTTTTAAATAGCTGCTGACCCCTAATCTAGAACAACAGATTAGCTATTTTTTAAGGCATCTGTTAGCCAGTTATCATTCCTTAAAACTAAGTATCCACTTATCTTCATATTCAGGGCTGACCTAATTTTGAATGTATTCAGGATGAATACTGTAAGTCTGGTTTCTTTCAGTGTTTGCTTTGCCTTTTACCTAATTGATCTTAAATTTTGCATCTCTAGAAAATGTTGTAGTTTGTTTTTTCTGTCCAAACTCTGTCTCACTCTTTTCAGAAAGAAACGTATTTTCAGTGTTATCTCTTATTGGGTTATCCTGTAGTTAGGAAAGATATTAGTGCTAACATGTCTCTTAACTATAAAATGAAATAATAAAAGCTATCGGCCAAAAAAACCCCTTGCTTCTCACATATCATTGTGGTGATGATATCACTCTTCAGACCATTTTCTTTTCTGATTTGCCTTATCTGCCTCCCTGCATTTTCCTTTGCAGTGCTCAGCTCACTGCTAACATTTCTCTCCTCTGTTGTGTCTTTTCTGCCATAGTCTTCTTGGGATGGGAAGGGTAGGTTGCTTCTGTGTGTCAGAGGGTGAATGGGCAACTAATTGACTTCCCTAGTATCGCCCTCTCAGGCTCAACTCCCAAAGAAGAAGTGGAGACTTCCAGTGAAGTCAATAAAAGTTGGACCAAGTTGCAAATGCAGGTGAAGTTATAGCCTTGCAGTGTTAATGACATCCTTTAAGTTCATCTCCCCGACTAGCAGAACAGGCTGTGGCTGGTCTTGGAGTGTCCAGGGGAGGGGGGAAAAAGGGTTGGGGTGTTTGGGGTAAAAAGCAATTGCTCTGTCAGCCGTAATGGCAGCACAGCCTGTGTCTATCCTGCCCCTGATGGTTGAATGTGAGATGAGGGATGAATCTGGCTTTGGGGGATCTTTGTAAAAGAGCCTTCTGATCTTATTTTCACTGAGGAGTGACACCAATAACACTGTGTTTTGCTGCTTTCATAATGAGGGGTTAGGTTGCATAGAGAGTACACTGGCTGTGTTGTTCGCCAAGGGCTTAGAAAGTCTGCTTAAGAACACAGCTGGGCAATCTCTTTTGATACGCAGGCAGGATGTTCCTACCTGCTGGGCTAAATTTCAATGCACGTTAGAATAATAATTAGCAATTATAGAGCTCTTTACCTCCTCAAATAGCTTAACAAATGGTAAGTAAGCCTTACAGCAGTCCTGCAGTGTAAGTACAGTTCCATTTTTACAGACACAGGGATGTTTTGAAAGTCTAATGCTCTTAGGCTACTTGGAAAATCCCAACCTGAGTTGCTATCTTCACCCTGAGAGGCTGTCCTTCCAGATCATGCTGAAGGTGCTGGTCACTGCAGGGGGCAATATTGACCCTCCTTTGTATAGATGAAGGGAGGATCCTCCTTATCAACTTGGCGTGTTGCATCAATACTACTAGCTTCTAAAATGAAACATAATTTGGGTCTCCAAAGACACAAGAAAAGCAGAAAGGAATTTCGTCTCAAAGGCGTCTACCATAAGACCAGCATCATTCTCTTCCCTGCATCCTGAATGCAGGTTCTCAGCATTGAGAAACTGGCCCCTGCTAGGATTGGGATTTAATGTCTGGAAATACAAAATCATGTGGGACAGAGGTGTGCCAGTAGTATGTGCAATAATGTTGAGAATTTTTATTTCCATACTCTCTCTCTCTCTGCCTGTCCGTGTCTAGTAACCTTATTTGCAGAGTCATCACCTGGGGTGGCCTGCAGGATAAACAAGTCATTTTGGGAATACAAAAGACTATGATCACTCCTAGCTAACGCATTGTGAACAGGCCCAGCGGCACTCCACTCCACAGCAGCTGCAGAGCAGCCTAGTGCAACCGTAAGAAAGAAGGACATCAGTACTCATGAACTCAACCACTTCCTTACCTCATTGCTCCTTTCCTTGAAGGAACCTGAATATGCAGCCCAAAAGGCAGAGACTTAACATCAAATAGGAGTGTAATTAGACCAGAGACCATGAGCTGCCAGTGTTAACCAAGAACTGAAACAATACATGTGTTCCTAGGTGAACTGTGACAAACACATTCCAGTTCAAACGAAAGAAAACTATGGTACATTAGTTAACGTAGATAAAGACAGAAAGCACAGAACATATGATGGTGCATTATTTGTGATTGCAAGAAAGACGGCCTCAAGGCAGACAGTTAAAGAAAAGAGAAAAAAGACATGGACAAGATTATCAGTGTCCCTGCGTTAGAGAATCTCAACGCTCTTTGCCAATTAACCTGAGGTGCCCAGAGTAAGCTAAACTGGACCCAAAATAGCTAAGGTCAAATAGAGTGAGTGATCAATCCAGGAGAAGACTACAGGAGTCCTGATCATAGGTCCTCTGCTATAATCCTGAAGCTTGAAGTTATTCATTGGACTTCCCTTAATAAAACAATGAGGTATATGAGTAGATTACTGGCCTCTACAAGTTGTATTAAGTGTCCTGTGACATCACCCCGAAGTTGTTTAGTCACACAGCAAGTAGCATTAAAAGAAACCCAAAACCCTTGACACTTCCTGTAAGTGCTGTCCAAAATTAACATGGTGAAACTGCCCTCAGTAACACCAGCTTTGCACTGGAAACAGCTTTGTGACCTGTTACTAACACAGTTTTGTGATTTCTTTGCAGCGTGATCAGAGCCTTCTCTCTCGTCACATTCTGGAAACCACGGAGGTTTGAAGATGGCCGAAGCACCAAAAGAATCAACAAGTAACATTGGACTGGAGGAAATGGGCACAGAGAGGCAAGAACCCAAAAAAGGTTGGTTCATGTGACCTGGCCTATGGATAGACGTCTTCACATCTCAGTAGGGAGGGTTACGTTGAGAGTCAGGCTGGCTTCCTGCAGTCCACCCTTACAGACCCTGTATACTTGGTGAGCAAGAATTACCCAGCCCACTAGTTGCCTCATGTGGGAGGCTAATCAGTTACAGCTACTAAACAAATGATTTTTTTTATCCTAATAGGGCTTTCAGGCAAGTATTAGTCCTTTCTAACAGGCTTTGTGTTTAAAGCAATTCCTACAAGCAGAGTTAGGGCCCACTGTTGAGCTGTGCCATGTTCATGCTGAAGATGAGGAAGCAAAGCTAGCATGAAGGCCCTTAGGAATCCAGGTCTTCTCGCTCTTGGGTGAGTGCCATGACAGCTAGGCTATAGTGTCATAGGTTACCTTTTGCACTCCCTCTCTCCCTCTCTGTCAGTCCAGTGAATTTTAAATTCATTTATCCCATCTATAGGACTGACTCAACCCAGAATAAATTCTAGCTTGGCACCCAGAGGCACTCTCATTGGAAGTCAGCAACCTGGGGTGACCCCTTCCAAGAGAGGAAGGAGTTAAACCCTGGCCTCCTACTTCTAAGCAGATGATCTTCTAACCTCTAGGCAGACAAGGTTCTTTGGGTGAATGTGATATCTTTTATTAGACCGACTTAAATAGGTATTCATTCCATCCAGGAAGAGCACACACCAACTGCAGAGACTTCCTCAGCCTTATGAAGGGTTTTTAAACCCAAAAGCTTGCTAAAATTTATTCCCCGATTATTTAAGTTGGTCTAATAAAAGATATCAGATTCACCCAAAGACCCTGTTCTGCCTGTGTCCTTACACCAACATGGCTACAACCTACACCCTTCTAACCTTTAGGATTTCACATGAGAGAGGCCACCTCCACCACTTCCTCCTTCAGCTCACTTCAAAAGAAAGCAGTGCTGTCTGCCATTACATTTTGTGGGGAGCCCAGTCCTGTCTGCAAGGGTTCAGCATGCTCTGAGAATGCATACCAGATTCATCTTTCTAGGTTTTCCATGGAGCAATGCCTTGTTTCTGGAGGCCAACCAGATATGTGCTGAACTGCTCATCCCTGTCTCTGGAGTTTAGGTGTCTCCAGCTTCAAAGAACAGCTGAGTAGGGGGTTTCAGGATTGCAAATGTAGTTGCTTGAAGTCTGCCTAAACCCCCACTTTAGGCCCCCAAATCTGGCCTTAGGTGACTTTCCTCAAGGTCATACAGGAAATTTGTTGGAAAGTTTGAATGGTAGCTAGGTTGGCTGTATCCCAAGCTAGTGTCTTAATCGCTGGGCAATTCTCCTTTAAGTGCTGCTATACATAGGGTGTCTACACATGTCCCCGACTGCACAGTTGTTATTGCACAGTCATTTAGTACATGCTTTAACTAAAGCCAGTGCTAAACGATGGCACAGTAACAACCGGTACTGCTCAGTCCTGGTGCTGCATGGGTCATCTCTGACCCTACTCATTGCTACTGCGCAGTAGCAACAGCATCATGGTTCAAGCCTGCTGATGCTACATCCCCATAACAATGACCTACATCACTAGCTCATTGCTATGGCAATGTACCATCTAGTGTAGATGCACCCATACAGTAGCTAAAACCAACGTATGAAGGCCGTGGGCATTAAAGTGCTTTTCCTTCCATTGTACATTCTTTGTTCTCGCTGCTTAGCTCTACAGTTTATCTAATCCATGAAATATCCAGTCACCATGACCTCTGTGCCCTAATTCCTTGCACTGCTTATTTGATGAGGTATGCCTGTAGTAGGCAGCATTTCTGACCCTCTCCTGACGTGACATAGCTCCTCAAGAGCAAGCAGGTACTCTGTTCTGCAAAAACCTACTGAGGCCTGATCTCACTGCTAACTCTCTCTCTCTCTTTCTGTGTCCAATGTTTAGAGCAGAAGACATTTACGGTGGAAGAAGCTGTGGAAACCATCGGGTTTGGGAGGTTTCATATAGCACTTTTCCTGATTATGGGCAGCACTGGCGTAGGTTTTTACCATCTATTAACTTGATCCTAACTGTCCTGTTTTCAGTATCCTGCCTGCTGTTGTGGAATGGAAACCATGGGGTGTGTGGCATGGATTCAGATCTCACTCTCCATTGAGTTAATGGGCTCAAGGGGTGTAAATGGAGCCAGCATTTATTCTGATTCACTTTCTTGCTGGTTGTTCATTGTTTAGAAAACAGTGCAAATAAACATACAAGTACCCCTTATCATCTAGCATTAGATCCAAAGGATATGGAGTGAGACAGTACCAAATGCTGTTGTTAGCACAAGGCGCTATCATTTGAGCTGAAGGAATGGCTTCATTGGCTATGAGTAAACAGCACATTCTTGTCTCTGCTGCTGAGGCCAGCTGTGAGAGGGGGACAGGATTGTGCATGTTAAATAAGTGAAGTATCATTGTACTGGGTGGCCTAGTCTTTCAAAAATGTGTAAATAGGGTTAGGATCCAAAGTGCATAAGTGGCCCTAAGCAAGGTGATCTGCTTTTCAAAGTGTCTGAAGGACAGGAATGGTTGTCATTGTCCATGTTGAATCCACTTGGTCAGAGCCTCTTCTTCAGGGGAGGAGTCTTTCAGTCTCCACCCAGAGATGAGATATTAGGTGAGAAGACTTCCTTGTGATGCTACATTTTTCTGAGATTCTCAGGCAAGACAATAAAGATTGGGTCCTGCACACTTGGCCTTCCTTGCTTTGTAAGTGATTCTGTGATTCTATGAGAGTCCAGGACATCAGTGGCAGCTTTTGTACTCCTGCAGGGAGGACCTATAACTCCCAGTCATTATATCAGTGGAGATCAGGCATACTGCAGAGAGGCTTTGACATACTCTGTTTTCGGGGAGGGAGAAGGAGATGCTGGTCCCCCATTACCTCCATTCTCCCTGAATGATTTTCCAGATTGTCCAGTTATCCAAATGAATGGCCTTGACATACCAGAGCACCTGGGTTCCAGCCCTAGCCTGACTGGACTTTCTCACCCAACACATAAGAAACATTGCTCTTTTGCTGAGGTTGCTTAACGTGTATATTTGTTCCTGAAGGTGGCTGAAGCCATGGAGATCATGCTAATAGCTGTTGTTTCTCCACTCATCCGCTGTGAGTGGCAGCTTCAAAACTGGCAGGTGGCTTTAGTAACAACGGTGAGTGGCTCACATCATCCCCCTTTAGCCTGTCGTCTTTGTTACCATTGTTGGGGTATGGTTGTTGGTTTAGTTTTATTGCACCCTTTACAAGAGCAGGGACAGCTCAGCTGCAATGGGAGTGAGGGCCATATAAGTAGAGACCTACTCAAAGTGCAACTGCATGGATTTTGCGGAAATTGCAAAATTGGGCAATCTCTGAGAAATCCATAGAACCCCTCCCCCAACAACCAAGAACCCCAAACGAACAAAAATAACTTACTAAAAACAAAATGCTGGCTCCTCAGTGGGAGCCAGCAGTCCTCCCAGCCACACAGCCCACCAGGGGAAAGAGAGGAGGGCAGGGGGCTGCTGGCACACAGGCAGGCAGCGCCACTGGGGCCTCTTGGCCAGTCAGAGGCATGGGGGAGGGCACTATGATAAGCCCTCAAAAATGGCAGTCAGCCCTGCGATCTGCCCATGAAATCAGCGGCCTGCCTCCTTGAGTTGGTTAGACCCTTACATATAAGCACCTAGATAGAAAACCAGCACCCAGTTTTTATATATTTACTTATAGATGCTTTGAAGGCTCATCTTTGCATTCTCTGAATATGCCATAGACATTAATGAATTCATGGCAGGTCTTCATAATACAATGCAGGGTTGAGCAGAGACACCTCAGCTAGCTCTAAATGAGCCAGCTCGGGTACCAGAAGTGCTGGTGACCTGCAGTGGTCCATCAGGGGTTTACTAGCCCTGCTGAGAAGTGGAATATATTATCCTGGGCAAAACGCCATGCTAGTGTGACTATGTTGCTTCTGTACCCAAGCTAGCTTGTGTGTTTCTACACAGCACTGCACTGCACAGTGCAAATGCATTCTCTGTCCCCTAGCAGCCCTTTGAGGGAAGGAATTGTTATTACTCACCAGAAAAAAATGAGTGACTTGCCCTGGGTCACAGTGAAAACTTGTGACAGAGCTAAGGTTAGAAACCAGATCTTCTGAGTCCAGTTACTCCATCCCAAGCCATCTTCTTTCCAAAGGCTTGGTATCATTCATCAGGAGGATCAGGACTGAAATAGGGAGGCTGCCAGTTTGGATGAAGGCACCTGATAAAAACTGTGCATGCTGACTTTGTGTCTCACTCAGGTCACTTTTGTTAGTGCCTCTATTTCAGAAGCAACCACAAATTTAAGAGCAGTGCAGCAAATAAGTTTGAGGTATGGGAACCCCCAGCTAATTATCTATGCATTGTTTTGCTGCCTCACAGATGGTGTTTTTTGGCTATATGATATTCAGTATACTCCTTGGATTGCTGGCTGACAGGTACGGTCGCTGGAAGGTGAGTGAGTGTTCTCAAACTTTCCATTTTACTTGCTGTTAAGTGTTCAAGCCAATCTCACAGAAAAACTGTAACTATAAGATTGGCTTTTATGTGATTCCTGAGATGTGCCATACTCTTTACAGGCATAACCCAAACAATCCTCGCAATGTCCCTGTTGTTATTTCTGCATACCCTTGCCCAAGGACACAAAGTGACTCACAGGCAGGACTGGAATGCAATCTGGGGAGATTTTTCAAACATGGGCCCCTAGTTATGCCTCCAAAAACATAGAACATGGTGAGCACCAATAGAGGATTTGCAAATTATTAAGAAGTTACTACCCTACTTCTGTACCCCATGTATTTCCAGTATTAGACATGTTTCCAGGAGACTGGTCCCTTTCAAGATGGGAAACCAGGCTCCATGAACGTAGACACCGGTGACAGAGAATCTAGACTGTAGTTGAGTAGTGGGAGGCTGAAGCATTTAAAAATGAACAAGGTAACATTAATATCAGTTGGATGCAAAGCTGTGGATCTTTGGCCCTTTCTGTCTCCCCTTCAGCTTGCTCTAAAACCCAAAGATTTGTAGCATGAGTTTGCACTGTGGTAGCTGTATGCCCAGTCAGAGACACTCCTGAGCATGCCCTGCCCACCCATTCCTGTTCCAAACCTAGAAATGTGCTTGTAAGGCCACTCCAAGTTAACCCAATGGTCGCTTACAAGCACTCCAGAGACCGAGATCTCCAAGTAGCCTTAGGGCAGGAGTGGGCAAAATGCGGCTCGCGGGCCAGATGCAGCCCGCCAGGCCATTCTATCCGGTCCACGGGGCCCCTAAAAATTTAGAAAATTAGTATTTATCTGCCCCTGGCTCCCTGTCATGCTGCCCTCAGTGGCTTGCCAGAACTCAGTAAGTGGCCCTCCACCCGAAATAATTGCCCGGTCCTGCCTTAGGGGGCTACTTCTGATGGATGCCTTTCCAGGTTTGAAATTGGTGGACAGGAAGAGTTGAGTTGGGTCTGTTTGGAAGCATCTCTGCCAGGAGACATGCTGGAACTATGGTATAGACCAAGGCTGCCAACCCATGACACATGCCAAAAGTTGTACGTGCCAGTCTGGGGAGGGAAGATGCAGCATATCAGCAGATGTATTGGTCAGGACGCAGAAAGCAGAGGAGACTATTAGGCTGGGCACAGGTGTGGGAGCAGAAGGGAGAGCAGCAGATAGGGCAGGGGAAGGGGATCAGAGTGGCACTTGGGAAGGGTGCGCAGGTAATTTGTGACACATCTGCCAAAAAAAGGCTGGCCCCTACTGGTGCAGACCCATTGAGACATCGGCTGGCTTTGGATCAGGTGCTTTAAGAAGCCAGCTTGGCAGAATGAGACTATGGAACTTTTTGTGCCAGCTCAACTGGAGGTGGTGCTCACCAAGCAGAAGTGTTTGCCCACCGCTGTTCATTTCAGCAGACTCCCAGACACCTGCACTTGGAACATTTGAATGGGGTCAGCTGATTTCTGCTTTACTAACAAGCACCTGCTTAAAGTGCTCTCTTGAACAGGACGATATCCTGAATTGGAGCTTAATTTTTTTTCCATTCTGACCTCTCCCTTTCAGATTCTGCTGATCTCTTTCCTGTGGGGGGCCTATTTCTCCTTGCTGACATCATTTTCTCCATCCTACATCTGGTTTGTTTTCCTCCGGGCCATGGTGGGATGTGGCGTGTCAGGCCATGCACAAGGGTAAAGTTGTACTTCAAGTATTATGGCACTCGTGGCAGCAATAAGTATATAAAAATCAAGAACACCTGATATGAGGAAAAGGTTGTCTGAATGCTACCTATGTCTTACTTGACTGGTTAAGTGTCATTTATTAAGTAGATAATCTGTTTTGAAATTGTGTGCATGTTTGTATGTGTAGGGATGGGGAGGGCAGGAGAAGGGATAGGTGGTGAGGAAAGCAGCAAAAAAAAAATTGGGGGGTCAAAATGCTTATCTTATTGAAATTTTCCAATTGGTGTGACTGATAAGCAAATTAATTTCACTATCATGAAACTCAAAGGAGAAACAATCTGTAAGAGATGTTAACTCATAGTATCCAGACTATGAATTACTTTGAAATGACTTTGTTAGTCTGTTAAAAATAGCATAACTCTTTTAAAGTACAGGTTTCCCTTGTCAACCACTGGGGTTAGGTTCCTGGAAGTTTCCATGTTTGGCAAAACCATGGTTGGCAAGACAAAAGGCTTATGGGAAAAACAGCAGGTGGCAGGCTGATGTGCAACCACAGAAAATCATGGTTACTCAAAACTGTATACCGTGGTAGCCAAAATGGTATATAGACTATTAAGCATGGATACTCAAAACCGTGGTTGGCAAACCTGTGGATGGCAAGAGAAACCTGTATATTGTTCTGTAGGGTAAGAGGTCAGACCATGGTAGCCTGTGACTCGTTCAGGATAAAATTTCATAGGTCTGAGGAACCATTAGATCTTCTAGACTTATGTCCAGATTACCATCTTTTCTCAGATATAACACACATCTTTTTCTCCAAAGTCAGCCCTTCAACAGTGGAGTGCATGTCTTAAGTGGGAAAGCTCGTGGTGAAAGGGGTAGGGGTGGGGTTGGAAAAGAAGCCTGCCTGGAGACACTACATGCCATAGCTTGGACTGAGGCATCAAGTGAGCTGCAATAGTATCTTGATGAGGCTAGTGATGCAGAAACGACACTTTATTTATAGGAACTTATATAGAGAACTGCTTATAGTGTAGAACTAAACATTTTGCTACTGCCCTTGAATGTGTCTAGGGCCTAACTTTATGTGATACAGAGTAAGCTGACTAGAAACATAGAGTATCCAGGAAGTGTGGCAAGCCAAGAGGCAATCTGAATGAAGCAGCTGGCACCAAGAACTTCCTAGTGCCACACTTCCTGGACACTCTGTGTTCCCAGTTGTCAGGCAGTTGGCCATGACTTTGAAAAAAAAGTTTTTTTCTACATTCTGCCTTCCACAAAAATAAAAGACTTTTGGTTGGGAGGGAGGGGAAGTGGGGGGAAGAGGAAGGAAGAGGAAGGGACATGTTATATTATGTGAGAAAATATTATAATGTATCACATAGCATTACACTTGGTTTCCCACATACTGATCCCTATATACAGTCAAGGTGGAGGAAAGGGAACTCAACAGGGAGACAATCAGCAAGAGGCCTCTTAAATGGGGGAGGAATGAACAGGAAATAAAGGAAAATTCCCATGTTGTCTTGAAGGTAATACTTCACAATTTCATTGAACCTTGCCAATCTGACCAGAGGTTTATATAACAATTCCCCCCAAAATTATGCAATCTAGAAAAAAATGGGACCAATGCTTTACATTGCATATTAATGAGTGCATTAGTAAGTTTACAGACAAAGTTCTTTGGTAAATCTCATATCCTTTCTTAGACCAACTCAAATAGTTAGTAAGTGTATGTTTTATTAAGGACATATATAAATGGCTATTGGCTATTGAAAGGCTACTCAAATGTAAAAAACAAACTTCGCACTATGGTTTAAATAATGAATGATTGCTTTAGTAACATACACAATTTCCACTGAAATGTAAATTGAGTGCAAATTGAGGAACTTCACTGTTACATGTTTACTGACAGTGAAATCTAAAATTGATTGAGCTGGCACCTTATTTGTATATAGATTGTCATTCTCTTTGTGTGTGTGTATGTGTCTATGTTTCAGGCTTATCATAAAAACTGAATTTTTGCCTACAAAATACAGAGGATATATGTTGCCCTTATCTCAGGTAAGCTTAGGTATGTTACTAAAGCTCCTAGACCAGAATCCCAGGAGATTTTGTGTCCAAAAATTCTGGAACTAAAATCTCAGCCTATTTTAATGAGTTCCAGAATATCTGAATATGTATTGTACACAGTGTTTATTCTGAATTATTAAACACATATATTTGGGTGTGAGTGTATATTTGTGTGCAGAAGAGAAGCAATTTCTTTTCTAACAATTGGATGCTCCATACATTGCACTGAGACATTGATTGATAGCTGACATCCAACCTTTTGCTTACAATGTTGATACATGTGTTGCCTACTTCAGGAAGGCTGACATTGACAGGCTGTCAGTCAGGAGTGAGGGTCAACAGCTGAATCAGTTTCCTTGATAAGACTATATGCACGGCAGCTAAGAATTGCAGAAAGAATAAATTCAATGTCATGGTACACCTAGGGAGACTGGACTCCCAGTTTGGAACTATCAGCACTAAACTGGGGGCTGGTCCAGAGTGGTTTAATTATGCTCCAGCTTTTTATATATTTGAAAACCAGAATTCTAAACACATCTCAGATTATAAGTGATGAATGACGTGGTCTCACACTAGTCTTCTATGTATACTAGGCTTTAGTGTACATATAAAATTAGTGCAAAGCGACTAATATTCGCTTCGGATTCAGGTTCAGCCAATTCGGGGGACAGTGATTCAATTTGGTGATTCGAATCACTGTCTCCATTTGATTCGGCTGAATCAGCCAGGCCCATTCCCCACCACTCTCCCAGCCCGGCACTGGCTGCCCCAGCTCCTGGCACTTGGAAAAAAAAAAAAAGCCCCAGTTCAGAGGCTGCTGCTGGGCAGGGGGCAATCCCTGCTGCCCCTTACTTCCCCTGCATGGGGGCCTCTGCACAAGCCCCCTGATGCCTCTGTGCTTCCCCAGCCCCCCTCAAACAGGTGCCCCGCATGGGCCAGCTCCGGCCCTTTAAGAAAAAAATTAAAACCCAAAAAACCCCAGGACTCACCGCTCCTGGTGGCGGGGGGTGATCTCCGCTGCCCCCCCGTGCCCTGCACCATATAAGGGGCTCTGCACAAGCCCCCAAAGCCCCAAGGCCACTGCAGGAGCAGTGAGTCAACCAAAGATTCGGAGAGCTTTGAATCGATTCGGATCTTTTAATTGGTTCCCTGATTCCATTCGGATTTCGAGATCAGCCACCAAATTGGGCCGAATCTCCTTTGAATCGGATCACCACCCGAAGCTCTGCACAGCCCTAATGTACACATCAAAAATTGTTCAAAAGGAGCTTAAACAGGGAAATTCTCAAAGAACTGAGAGTCAGGAGTGTGCAGTTTAATACTTCCAGGTTAGGATTGGAATAATTGTTACGGCTTAACAGGAGCAGAGTAAGACTAGAGCTCCTTGAATTATTTGTGAATATTTTATTAAATGGGTTTAAGGCCTTTCCATGTGGAAATTATCTGTAAAGCGTTCATGGTGCTTCTGCATTTCTCTGATTTTTCTACCAATAGTTTACATAGACAAATGTTGGCCTCTGCCTTGCCCATGGGTTTGGTGCCAATGATTATCATGTGATTCTCTACTTGACCCACAGGAGTGATCATTGTTTCTCTTGTCGTTTTTGGATTACCTAAAATTTCTAAACAAGAGCTATTCTTTACTTTTGCTTGCAGATTACCCAATAACAGGGTACGGCCTTCACAACTTGGCTTGCTATTTGTCGCTATTTCGATCTTGGCTGAATAGGCTTCCAAATATAGGGCCAGATTCTTCCTTGATGTAAATTGGCATTGATTTTCATGGAGCCAGACCAATGTACAGCAGTGGAAATCTGGCCAGTTTGCACAGGTGTTCATGACTGAATTGTCTACTGCTATAGACATTCATATGAGAAAAAGTTTGTTTATATTAATGTTTGAGAGTGAGCCAGTATAAAGGCTCATGAATAGCAGCATCAAGGGACTTTATTTTGCAATAATAACCACCCGTGTGTTATCTATATTCATGCAGATCAGAGTTTGAGCCATATCACTCCCAGAATATGAATCTATAGTGGGAGAAGACTGCTCAGACTAAAAGAGAGCACAGAAGGTTGAAATAGACCTGCCACCCTAATTACTTCCTTTCTCCTAACCTATGGCTTTCTCTTTGAAAGGTGTTTTGGTTGGCAGGTTCCCTATTAATTATTGGATTGGCATCAGTGGTTAACCCAACCATAGGCTGGCGCTGGCTGATCAGAATTGCCTCTATTCCTGGTGTTGTTCTTATCCTTGTGTTTAAGGTAAGGAAAAACTCTTCTGCCATTCACCCAAAAGAACACAATAGGTCCAGAAGCTTTAAGTACACTCAGCCAACTAATAGGTCCTGTTAGGTCCAAAATCTCCGAAGTTGGCTAATCTAATCTCTAATGTTGGCTAAGTGTACTTAGAGATTCTGGGCAATAGGTCCAGAATCTCTAAGTACGCTTAGCCAGCATTAAGGTCCTGTTAGCTTGACCTTACCCTTGCCCCTCTCACCACCAGAACCCAAACAAATCCTTGTATGGGGATAGGCTTGAAAAGACCTAGGTCCTTTGTACAGTGCTAGATTTGTCACCAGGAAGGTATTGCCCCCTCAAGGAATCACCTTCTTGCAGATTGACTGCTTCTCTGGCATCATTCTGCCCCACAGCAGCATCCCACGATCAAAACATACCAGTCTCTTGGATTCATATAATGTCTTCTACCATTTATAATGAGAATTAGGGAGGGCATATATACACATACATGAGAATAGAGTGGGTGGAATCTTTCAGGGATCCACAGGAATTAAGATCTTTCTGCAGTTCAAACCCTAGGAAAACTAAAAATCCATTGCTGTGAGCCCTGTTCACATCTCTCTCTTCTGAAGGAATAATTCACAAGAAAAAGCATACCAAACAAAATCAGCTTTTTGCCAGATTGAAGTCGCATCATATTCATTATTTAACTATATAAAATGGTATGTCTCAATCAGGGGAACATTTGATGTCTATGGCTGTTCGTGAACAGTTCTGTATTTATACCATTATTTGAGTGGTACTGATGCTCTTTGATTGGTTAAATAAATAAGAAGGAATTTAAAATTCAGGTTCCTGATCAAATGAGTATATATGTACATCTGAGATGACTATGTATTCATTCAAATATAAATCATAATTTTTGTAAATACCGTGGGTCTTTGAAATTTAACTGAAAATTGTGTAATTCAAGCTAGACACCATGGGTTTTTTTAGTGGTAATACCATAAAAGAGGCAGAAGCACAGTGAATTACATTCTTTAAAAAGTTCAAAAAATGTTTTTTGAATGTCTACCCAATTTTGCTCTTTATTCCAATAATATACCTATTTTGTGGTGCATTTGAGGGGTGAAACCAATGCCTCCTAGTTTTGCCTGTTCCATGATTTTAGTGCAGAATCTATTTGAAGCTTGAGAAATTTCTGTGAAGATGGTAGTGGCTTGTTAATAGTCCCATGTTAAAAATGTAATGAGGTTGAAGTATTGTTGTAGCTATGATGGTTCAAGAAATGTACAAAAGGTAAGGGTGTTTTGTCATATCTTTTATTGGACCAACTGAATAGTTGGAAGAGATGTTGGACAAGCTTTTGGGCACTAAGTACCCATCTTCAAATACGAGAAAGAAGCAGATACAGGCTGAACTTAACAAAGACAACAAAGATTTGGGTTCCACTGTGCTCAGTTACACGGAGTTAAAAACAGACCATTTCCTCTGTATCTGCCTCTTTTTCAGATCTGGAGAAAAGCACTTCATATGCACAAGCTTGTGCAAAATCTCTCCCCACTATACAGTTGATCCAATAAAAGATACCAAAAAAAGGTTTTAGTTCCCATCTTAAAATGTTAGAATCAAGTTACATTTTTCATTAATACTATTATATAAGCATTTTGTCTGGTTTTAAAATATGTCTTTTCTTTTTGTTTATTGAATGCCCTAGACTAGTTGTGGATTGGTGCTCGCTTTCTCTCTCCATTCTGCGAGAACACTTTGCAGATGTACAAGGAATTATTTCTATCCAAAGTCCTTACATAGCCCTATTAATGTACTGGGCCAAGTTCTCAGTTTGAGTAGATCAGTATTGCTTCCCTGAATGATGCTATACCTATTATAGTATCCTACTGTAATGTTTTGCTGTAGGAGAAGAGTGCTTTATATCCAGAACCTTGTCAACTTCTTCTGCCAACTGTATGGTTGGTTCAATAAAAGATATCACAAATAAAAACCCTTGACTTTGCCACATGTATTTATAACCACTTAGCATCTAGCTTGATGTTAACAAATGTACATTCTCAGCAAAGTGGAAAACTGAACCTTGTTGCTCAGTATTGATCTCAACCAGGGTGGCGGGCTATTTGGGGTGCTGCTAGAGCCTTTGAAGGGTGCCACAAGGTGTGAGGCAGGCAAGGTTCTTTGGGTAGATGAGATATCTTTTACTAGACCAACTGAGTAGTTGGAAAAAAGTTATTTGCAAGGTTTCAAGGACAATCATCCTTCTACAGGCATAGAGAGTCTCTGATTGCACCTGAAAGCTTGCAAAGAACTTCTTTCCAACTTCTTAGTTGGTCTAATAAAAGATATCACATCTACCCAAAGAACCTTGCCTGCCTATGTCCTTAGACCAACATGGTTACAACCAAAAACGCAGCAACAAGGTGTGAGGAGATAAGTGAAGTGTAATGAGACAAACCGAAAAGCCAGGGTACCTGGATGATGCCCCACCCCTACTGCCCAGCTCCTATTCAGAGAGGTAAGAACTGTAATATATAAATTAGTTTTTGAAATGAAATGACACATAATTCAAGTTATAGAGGGGTGCCTCAAGTCCAGTGAGGGGTGCCCCGAGTTCAAAAAGTTTGAGAACCAGTGCTGTAGATCTTCAATTACTGAAAGAAAAGAAAAAGGAAAATCCAGTCCCTAGTGGGCTGAGTTTACTTCCCATAGGTTCAAGATATGAAACATATAAAACCTCTTCCTAACCAGCCTGTATTTGCAGTTCATTCCAGAATCTGCCCGGTTCAACGTATCCACTGGAAATAACAAAGCGGCCATTGAAACATTACAGCGGATTGCCAGGATTAACCGCTCAGTAATGCCTGAAGGGATCTTGGTGGAGTCTGTTAATGTAAGAGATAAAACATCTCCTATTATGTTGTTGGTTAGATGGGGCCAAGGAGATAGAATTATCCAGATTTTAGGGGACAGGTCTAGATTGCTAAACTTCTGCTTTTATTCTGAGCTTTTCTGCTGTTTTGGGTTTCATTCCAGTGGAGTATTGAATAGTATGAGGCGGAAGACAGTGTTTCTGTTGGAGGTGATAATCTAGGCTACTTTACTTGAAAGGACTTATTTTTTACAGTCACCTTCTTCATTCAAATTAACAGAGTGTTGGGAAACAGTTTGCTATTGTGTCCATGAAAAAAAAAAAAGCATTCAGGAGAGAGCACTCTTGAGTTTACCCATTGACATCCCAAGACTTTTCCTACAGGCTGACAGATCTGAAAGCAGGGATCTCACAACTACCCTCTCCTTGAAGAGTGGTTTTTTAAGAGGCTGTTTTCCTCAAAGGGACTTTCTAGGGTACAGAAATAACCAATACCTTCCTGCAAAAATGTAGTGTTTAAGTGAATGCAGAGGGTGCATCCAGACAAGTGCTCACCTGCGGTTTGCGGCACCTCAAACTGCAAACGGGCACATGCAATTTGCAGCGCGGCATCAACATTTAATACCAGGAGCTCCAGGTATCAAAAAAACTGCCAAAAAAGCAGCATGGTACATGCTTCAGGAATATGCACAAGCACACATGAAGGCTTAGCCCTTTAGGGAGATGCTTTGGCTGCTGACCAGAGTGTCTCCCTTCCTTTAGGTGTCTCTCAGCTCCTCCAGTGTGATGGGAGCTGGGAGGAGTGGGGAAACAGGAGTTTCCCCAAAGAAGGACAATTTGCCCCACACCAAACTGCATGTGCAGGGGTGTATATAGTGGCAAAAAGTAATGGCACAAGTTTGTGCCACTATTTTTTTCCCCTCTGCAAGTGCACACCCCTGCATGTGGGGAAGTACTTGGGGAATCAGTATCTCATCTCAGGGAGAGACCATGGCTCCAGGAAATAATTCCGGACATTTCCAAAGATTGGGCTTTACCTTGGATCTGAGGAACCTGTAGATTGTTGTCCTGAATCAATGATTATCAGCATCACCTCTGGTATTTGTGAGGTTCCCCGTGCAGCCACAGGGTAGCAGCAATTCTAGAGGACATATTTCTACATGGGGAGCTGAAAAATGTCCTACTCCCCTTGCAGCCTCAGCTCTCACTTGTGAGTTGGATACCCAACTTCCTCTTGTCAGTGAACTGACAGATTTGTACCGGGAGATTCAAATAAGACAATCCAGTGTCAGGGTTAGCCTGAGCTTAGCATGGCTTTGCATATTTTGGGGGTTTATATGAATTACCAAATGGTTCAGAGCAACATAGGCAGATCAAGAGTGAAAAGTACTCATAAACTCATTGGAAATGAGGGAAGTCGGTTCAGTTCCAGCACAACTACGTGTAAGTCACAACCAGCAACTTGAGGGAGTGGAGCACATAGAAGCCTGCTCTTTACTGATTACAATCAGTCCAGACCTGCTTGTCAGAAGCAGAGCTGCCATAGTGGTCTGGTTGAGGAAGACACAAATCCAAGTGGCCAAAGCCTGTCCTCAGAAATCATCACCCACTTCTTTGAGGTCTCTTGTAGGCACGTCTGCTCTTTATCAAGCCCTATAGGCACTTAGATCTGGGACAGAAATTACATAAATTGGTTTGAGCTCAGTCAGTTAAGTCTGCTACTACTTTCGACTAGGTTTATCTCAAACTGGTTTTGGCCATTTTGAAACTGGTTTATGTGCACTGAACTTCTGTTCTGTTACAGGTTTCAACCAGTTTCTGATCACTTAAACTGGTTTGCGTAATGTTTGTGCCTAGCCCTATTGTTGTCCTGGCATTTCATGTGAAGTGGTACTGTTGTAGAGGCAAACAATTAGATTTAACCAGAGAGGCCTTCCTTGTGAGCTTAGTTGAATTTCTGTCATAAAATCTTACTGGCTTTGTGACAGCTTTTGTTAAACTTATGCACAAAGCCATGTTAAACCAAGAAAGAAAATTAACTTGAAATATCCATGTGAATTCATCTCCCTGTGGATTCTTTGAGGGTTAACTGTCCCTTGTCAATTTTGGGTCAGCAAGAATCTCACCCTAGACAAACCAATCCCATAGCTGTTATTGTTAATCTTCCCTTTTATAGCTGTTAGGTCAGATTTTGACACCTGGTAGGTACCATAATCCACAAGCAAATGTCCAGCTTCAGACTTATGACTCTGTGTCTTTTAATGTCATTTCATATCTTGTTACACAAAAGGAACAATGCAAGTGTCAATTAAGACAGCATTAGGTCAAGTAGAAACAAATGAGTATTCACCTAACGTCTTCTAAAATAGCCGGTGATTCATCCAGTATTTCTATGAGAGCGGAGCCCTGTGCATGTGGCAGCAGGGCTGCACAGGATGGTGGCTTTATTCCCCACCCTCCCCACAAAAACTTAGATACAGATCCTCTCCATGTTCTTCTCTTCTGGCTTCTCTTCAGTCTCCATGGTCTTTGAGGTGTGGTAGTGTGTTTATGTATCTACCTTATGCTTCTGCAAACCTGATAAAATCATAGTAACAGGCCGCATCTACACAAGATGCTGACTGTGCAGTTGTTACTGCTCAATCATTTAGTACTTTTACACACAAGTACTGAATGACTGTGCAGTAATCAGCATTACTGTGTGGTAGCATCCCCAATGGCTTTTTGGTGATGCTGACTGCACAGTAGCTTGTTACTACTGCACAGTAGTGTCGCATCACACTTTGTGCCATGCGATGCTACTGTACAATAGTAATGAGCTACTACACAGCCAGTGTCTTGTGTAGATGCAGCCACAGGGTGGGAAGGGCCTCTAGGATTATCTAGAACAGCAGTTGGCAACCTTTTTGGGCTGTGGACCCAGTCACTCCCGCTTTTCCCTGGGATGGCACAGAGAAAGCACCTGCAGCTGGTGCTTTTTCCTGTCCAGTTAGGGAAAACAACCACTGCTGAAAACCCCCAGTTGTCAAGTGCTGCCAAAGCCTCACATCTGTGGGCTGGATCAAATGGCTCTGCAAGCTGAATCTCACCCATGAGCTGTAGGTTGTCAATGCCTGATCTAGAGTGTTTTATGGTGTAGACATACAGGCTGCCTATAGACATGCTTAGGGAGGGTCATTTTAATTAAAGTGGTTACCAGCAAGCTGATCTGATTAAAACACCTTATCCTTATGTGTATTAAGCCTCCATGTGTTTAAAAGTGGCTGTGGGACCTGATTAATTGAGTCTGCCCTGATGTGTTCTAATTACAACACGAACCAGCATGTGTATAAGCAGCCATATTGTTATATCAGAAGCACAATCCATCTGTGGAACACCTTTTTTTAAGCTTTTGCTGCTTCTTAAATAATTTACAGGAAAGAAGAGGTAGATTCAAAGACCTGATGCACCCCAAATACTTGCGAACCACCTTGCAAATATGGATCATCTGGTAAACATATTTTATTTCTTACCAGTTAATTCTTTCATTTCAGCATCTACACAGCCCTTGTTAAAACCTGCCTCTTGACCCTAGTGAGAGGTGGATGAGGCTCTAAGAGACTTGAGGTGATATTCAATGTAGCTGGAATAGGAGAAGTCTGAATTGGTTTTACTCTTGCTTTTACACACTTGGTTTTCACAGTGCTGCACCAGCTGCCTCTGTAGCATGGCCAAAGAACCAGTGAAATAGGTTTCAAACAGAATGTAATTGGTCGTATATTAGCTATGTAGGTATTAGCCAACTTCATTGTCTTGGGAAAATTAAAATCAATAGAAAATGAATTTGATACGAAGTCTCATAAGTAGCCCTCATGCACATAAATATATATTTTATGGCGCCACTGTAGAATTGTAACACACTGATAATATGTGTGGGGGGAGCTCCATGTCCAGAATCTTGCTTTGTCAATCCTTGAATTTTTTCATAATTTTTGTGTAATATGTTTTTTTCCCCTTTCCTTCCTGCTTGCCATGTATATAAATTGTGCTACGTGCTAGGGAACCTTCACATCTTCTGTGTTCTTAGTATTTATTCTCTCTGCATTCAGCATACAGCTTGTTGAATAGTTTTAAATTCTGAAACATGCTTCTTCAACTGCCAGGGAAAAGAAATATATAACTCCTTAGCCTGCTTATGATTAGGAGCGAGCTGAATTACTTGGTAATGTTGCGATGAGGCTGCCAGCATCATTAATGCCGTGATTTTGACAGAGAGCCAGGATGCTACGTGAGCTTCCCTTTACAGTGTTAAAATTTGATTTTAAGAGTCACCACACAGAATGGTGAATGAGGCACTGATGTTCCTACACATTGCCAGTAACAGCTCCAGGGTTTGGTTTGGTTTAAAATATTCACTGTTTGTAGCTCCCCTATCTCCCCCGGCAGAGAAATGGACATTTAAAAAATGTTTCAGCAAAAACATATAGTGGTGCATACTTTTGGCAGCTGCTCTCCCAATCCATATATTATAATGTAGGTCTCAAACAGTTTGCAAATGTTATAAGGTGGGTAAAAGAGTGCTTGTGATGATTTCCAGACACCTCTGGTATAGAACACAGTCTCTATTTACTGGTGTACAGCAATACATCCCAGTTTAAAAGAAGACGGGGTGGGAGTGGGGATAAATTTTCTTCAATTGCAGTTGCACAGGGAATGGTGCAGAGCTGAATGCAGTTTCACAGACTGGCATTTGGCAAGGCATTGGGGTTAACCATCCTAGTCATAGAAGAAGTGCCACGGGATCTTTAATGGCTCCAAGGAATTGGGCTCTTGATTCTGCATTTTAAACAAACACTTGCAAACTGCAAGACTTGTGTAAAAGCTCACATCGAAGGATGTTACACGGCCCAGTGCTGCTGTGCTCATTTGAGTATCACATTATTCTCTGGGCCAACCATGAAAGAAGGTCATATCCAATGGGCAAAGTGCACCCCTATACAAAGGGCCAGAACAAGTACTGCATAAGCTGGCCCACTGAAGCCATCTTACCTAAGCCCTCAAACCAGTGTAGGTGGTGCACAAACCTTAGCTCAGCTTTTCCTGCACTAAAATGAATTCCATCCCTGGGATAGAGGTTTCTGCCCATTTTACAAATAGGAAACTTGAGAAACATGGAGATAATGGTTACTTATAGAGTGCAGACTCTTCAGATTGGGAACTGGGGACCAGATCCAAGAGGTTAGATCTGAGTGCTCTGATGCACTACCTCAGTACTACTTATAGTAGTAGTAAAAAGATCAGTGAAGTTAAGAGATGACCGTCATTGAATGACATGCAAAGAATCATGGGCAGAACCAGTGGGAGGTGCAGGAGACGGGAGCTGTAGCCACACCCCACTTTGGCTGCATGGAGCTGGCACAGCAAGCTTTCTGTGCTCAGGGGCTCATCAGCATGGCTGCCAGAACTCATGTTGTCATGGCTCTGGAAACCAGAAAACTGGGCCACCACTTGTCCCTTGCCCATTCCTGAATTCAGTGATAGGGGAAAAGGGGGAGATGAGTCGCAACATCATTCACCCCCCAGGGTTGTAGAATAGTGGCAACGTGGGTTCCAGTAGTAGGTGTCAGCTGATGAGCCAGCTGATGAGAGGTCCCCTGTGTGAGTCATAATGCCAAAGTTGGGGGCGGGGGCGGGTTGCAGTTGTGTCCCCTCCCTGCCAGCTGCCTGGATTTTCCCCTGAATCTTGTAGGTGCAACTGTGTAATGTGCAATGGGTTTGAGTTACACTTGGACTCCTGGGGGGCGGGGGGGGGGGAGGTTTGCAGCAGTGGCAGGCAGCTGAAAGCTGGAAGGAGCCACTGCTGCCTGAATTGCTTAGAAAGGCATGGAGTGGGCCAGGGCTCTTGTCTCTTATGGAGGGGCATTTGGGGGGCTCTTATCTCTTATGGTGGGGCTCTCATTTCTTATGGGGAGCTCAGTACTCCCCAACCCCCGAGCCTCTCATATTTGAACCCTGGAGTGACATCCACTGTACTACTGGTTACACAAATCAGTGCTGGGAGTCAGATTGCTAAATCTTAATGCTTACTTAAATGTTTTGCATGGTAATTTCCATGAGGTGTTTGATACCTGCTGAGCTTTATTCATCTAGAATTTCACGAACCTGCTGTTATTCTGTCCTTTGCATTGGCTTTTATTTTTCTTTTTTCCCCACAGGCTGGGAATAGCTTTTGCTTATTATGGAGTCATCCTGGCCAGTGCTGAGTTACTGGAGCGGGACCTGGTTTGTGGCTCTCAGGCATCAGTAACAGAAGAATTTGGAGATCATTCGCAGGAAAGCCAAAGCCCGTGTCACTGTCACTTATTTGCCCCTTCAGATTACCAGACCATGATCATCAGCACAATTGGAGAGATTGCATGTAACAGAAAGTCTTCTATCTTTTCTTTCTGTAGCTTTAATACACTGTGCAAAGTGTTTAGGTCAGTAGATTGACATGCACAAGCATAAATCATCAGTATGATCTGCATGCAATTCATCCTGCATTGCTAGTTAGTGCAAGGCCTGTGTATCACTTCTGTGGGACTCAGCACTTTGATCCTTCAAGGAGTCATTATTCTGACTTCAGTCCAAAAACCACTCAGGGTGAGATCTGGAGAGACACTTAAGGCACCTCCAACTAAGTGTATGTTCTAGATCAGTGGTTCCCAACCTTGGGACGTGACCCAAATTAAGATCATGGGGGGTCCACAGTAGGATTGCGTTGGTTCCACGGAGCCAGGCGGGGCGGCCGTGGTCTCTCCCTCAAGGCAGCTGTGGTTTGGCCCACCTCCTTCCCCGTGGCATGAAGGTTTCTTTACATTTCTTTCAGTCAGAAATTCTGTCTGCGGGGTCCCGCACAAAGTTAAGGGGGCCCCGCACAGCCTGATTTACCCCTATCCCCACATCCCCCAAGGATTGGCTCTGGGTTGGGGGGTCCTGATTTAAGGTCATAGCAAGAAAAGGCTGGGAACCACTGTTCTAGATTATGAAACACATATTACTCTCCTCCTTCCCCAGAGAAGGTCAAAAAGGAAGGTACATCTCATACACTGGAGAATGTCAGGAAATTGAAATTAGACGCTGGTAATGATACAGTACTCTCATCCTGGAGGTCAGTCTGGAACTGCAAGTCCAGATGAGAAAAAAACAAGGAAGACAAGTATGTGTAGCTGCTCCCACCTCCACGTCAGGTTGCTCTAGCACAGGGACCCACTAGGCCATTCTATCCAGCCTGTGGGGCCCCTAACAAATTTAGAAAATCAATATTTATCTGCTCCTGGCTGCCTGTCATGCGGCCCTCTATGGCTTGCCAAAACTCAGTAAGGGGTCCTCTGCCTGAAATACTTGCCCGCCCCTGGTCTAGCACATGCTGGATCCGGAGCCTGCTGTGTCTCCACATTGTTTTCACAGAAAGCAAAGAAGCGTGCCCACTGCCGTCCTTTCCTATGCATGTCCCAGACTAATCCTCCATCTGTATCAGTCTGCCCC
The DNA here is from genome assembly GCF_052110815.1 of Crocodylus siamensis. NCBI lineage: Eukaryota > Metazoa > Chordata > Crocodylia > Crocodylidae > Crocodylus > Crocodylus siamensis. Next base: position 105,656,795 of record NC_143398.1, read on the forward strand.
TCACTGTACTTTGACCCTGCTCCTGTCTCCTATGTGGTGCAGGGAAGAGAAACTCTGTGGGAACAGGACCCCAGTCTCATCATTTTTACTTCTCTTGGTGATTCAGGGAGCTCAGATACTGTGTGGTGGGGGAGTGGAGAGGAGTTGTCTTGAGTTAGCTACTGGAATTCTGAGACATGCATAGGAGGCTGTTCTGGGCCTGCACGTCAGATACCTCTATTCAGTCACGATCCAATGCCTGGAGGACTCTTTTGCATAAATTTGGGAATTTTGGTGTATACCTTGTGTATGTTTTGCTTGAATGGGCCAAAGTGCTTGATTCTTAACATTTTGTGGGCCTTGAGCCCTTGATGACTTGTCCCAGGTCACATGAGCAATCTTTGCTAGTTCTGGGAGTGGACCTCCAGATTCCTTGAGTTCTAGCACACTGCCTCTAACCACAACACCATCTTTTCTTGCCCTCTCACAGTAGTATTAGCCTGTGATTGATTCACTAATTTGACATCATGGCAGCCCTTGTACAAGAGCAATGTGAGTCTAGACTGTGCATAAAGCAGGCATCATAAGTATAATACAGGAAGGCAGGCTTAACGATAAAAATCCTGACATGGAAAGTAGGATCCTGGTGTTGGGCAACTCTTCTTCTGTTTCTACTACCAGGGTACGATTCCTAGCCAGGAAATAGTGAGCAACAAATAAGGTCTAAAAACAGGTAGAGAATCTAACCCCAGTTTGACATTCTTGTTTTATTCTTTTTCCCAGTAAATCCCTTAAATATTGTAGGCATCAATTTTCTAGGAAGACGACTGAGCCTGTCTATAACAATGGGATGCACTGCTCTGTTCTTCCTGCTCCTCAATGTCTGCACAACAAGGTACCTGTACAATTTGTATGCTGGTAATGGTATGGTTGATTGCAGTACCATAGTCAGGTGGCAGGGCCTGTTAAACTCTCTATTTGCTAATCAGCTACTCTGATCATTCTCTTGGCAGTTGCACTTCACTTCCCAGCAAAAATGTGATAGCAAAAGCCGTAATGAGAGCTTGTATTACTGAGACTATGTGTCTCACAAAATATACTGTAGGACATTTACTAGCATGCTAAGACCTTGAAAATAATTACAGCCAGCCTATGCATTAAGCTAAGTAAACAAAGTCCATTGAGAGAGCCACTATCTTTGGGTTTTTTCTTCTTCTTGTGTAATGTGTGTTTTCTTATTCACCCAGCTGGGGAGTCCAAAGGGACTGGAGGGTGCTGATCTATGTGAATTAACAAGGTCTGATTGTATTCACTAAATGAATGTTGAATAGAGGAAAATTTCCATATCCTTCCTAATAAAGCTGGACCAGGACTTCAGAGAGTGCTTATGAAATGCCCTTTCAGTTTAAAGATTCTGGTCTGATCTCAGTGTCTTTGGCAAAAATTATTCACCAAGGTGAATATTCTCCACCTTTCTTTCTTTCTAGTGCTGGTCTGATTGGTTTTCTTTTCATGCTGCGTGCTTTGGTGTCAGCAAACTTCAATACCATCTACATTTACACAGCAGAGGTGGGTCCCCTTCTGGCATTTCTTCTCCAACAAAGTGTATAAAATGGATGAAGGCACATTTGAGTAGTTTGGTGACTGTCCTCATTTTAATCACATAGTTACAGTGACTTTACTATATCTGAGGGTCTCTGGTCTTATGCTAGTCTCTGAATGCTGTTTTAGTTGCCTGTTCTGCTTATACGTATACAATCAGATACAAAACTGGATGAGTAGCTGAGATGGCAAGAAAAAGAAAATAGGAATTGCCATACAAGACCAGAGGCACAGTCCATCTGCTACAGAATCCTGTCCCTCCCGGTAGCCTGTTCCAAATTCTTCAAAGGAAGAGGCACCCCCTCATAATGACCACTTACTAAATAATGTCCCAATGGATGGAAATATTTCCGTTTGTTAGTGGGTTGATTGATGCTTCACAGTAGGAAGGTTTATCTCTCTTAATTTTTAGAGTGGAATTTCACCGCAAATGTTTTTAGCCATGGAAATCTCGTCTTCAGTGATTGTTCATGCCAGTGAATTCTACAGATTTATTTTGTGTTGTGTGAAAATAGTTTCTTTTATTGGGGTTAAGTACTAGGGCTATGTGAAATTTTGCTGGCCATTTTACTTCGACACTATTTCCACCAATTTTGAGGTCAAACCAGCAAAACTGGAATGAAACAAAGACCATCAAAATAGCCTCAAAACAAAATGAGGCTGGTCGAATACGTTTTGAAAGTCAAAATGTTTTGACCATAGGCTGGGGATAGGAAGCCAGTCTAGCTGGGCTGACTTTCCATCCCTAGCACAAGATCCGGCAGGGGGTGGCTAGGCAGCCCAGCTGGGCTAATTCCCCATCCCCTGCGCTAGATTGCGCCAGGCTGGCACCCCTGGCATGATCTAGGGATGGGAAAGCAGCCCAGCTGAGCTGCCTCCTACCCCGACACAATCTAGCAGGGATGGGAAGGCAGCCCAGCTGGGCTGACTTCCCAACCCCAGTGAAAGGTCAAAACAGCATTGAAACAGTCTTTCCGTTTCAATGGAATGGAATAGGACAGCTGTTTTGACTTGAAATGAAATTCGACACGAAACGCTGTTCCTTCAAACCGTTAAAATTCAAGGTGAAACGGAACAATGCCGTTTCACACAGCCCTATTAAGAACCCATTTTATACTCGTGTACCACACGCATCTTTCCTCCAAAAATTAGCCTGCTAAAATTGATACATGTATCTTAAGGGATGCTAATTTTCTGCCCAGAATAGTAGCAATGGCATTTCTATTCAGGCATTTTTGAGGGAGCCGATTAATTTCATGACTTGTAATCTCCTTGATTTCTGCCAATTACTCTTAACTCAGAAGGCATTAATGACCCATTCTCCTTTTTAACAGCTCTGATTTTCCACTAATCAAGCTGTCCTTAGGCAACTGTGCTGAAGAATTTGAAGTTTAGTGATTCCTGATCTCTCTCCTCTAATTTCTCAGCCCCCAGACTGTTTTCATCTTGAGATTTGTGCATGAATCCAGTCTTCAAGAGCTGCTAACAGTTTAGCCATGAAACACTTAAAACTGTAGCTTTTACCTGACCAGGAAAAAGGGGATGTCAGAGGAAGTTTAGATTCTGCCACTGATACATGTGGCCAAACTCTGGAAAAGTTGTTTTTATTACCCTTAGTTCTGCCTCCCCAAATATAAAGTGTCTTTTCGTTGTGGGCATGTAATATGCAAGAAAACACGGTGTATTACCTTTCAGTTTCACAAAAAGCCCCTTGATGCAGCATTACAAGGAAAGGCAAATAGAAGCACCTGCTCAACCTGCTCACTGTCATTAATTATTTAGTGTAACACAGTGATGCTTATCAGAAGGCACTAGCATTGCAGAAATATTAACATTTCAGTGTTTTTGGTGTACATTCTTTTGCTGGAAATGGATGCGTCAGAAGCCACTAATGTGAGAGAATTTTGCACCAGTCAAAAGCTAGGCTGCAACCACCACCACAACTGCACCATACTTCTGGAGACCTTGCTCCTCTCATTGGAAAGGAGGCATCTGGAGTCCTTTAAAAATAGTTTAGTGGTGAAGGAAATAATTTCCCATTGGCCCTTCTGCAAGCAAAGTTATATCAGGCAATAAAATACCCTCTCCCCTAAAATACTAGCAAAGTATTTAAATACTTGCCTAACTTTAAACATATTGAAGATAATGGGACATAGGTATTTGCTTAACTCTATGCAGAAAACTAATCATGTGTTTTAAGTGCTCTATTGGCTCATAGCCTAGGAGAAGAGAAAAGAAAAGAGTACGTTCTGCAGTGAGACCCTGGGCATTTTGTCAGGTGATTTTCCCTGTTACAAATGTTGTGAGTGAATTTAAAGCTTGGACAAAGTGCTGGCTTGGAATCTGCGGACAGTCTGTATCTCCCTGTTCACCAGGCAGAGAGAATGGCAAATCATACTCTTCCCAAGCCACCCTGCCAATGCTTTTCAAACTGGACCTTGCGGAACTACCTCTCCAGCTGAGGAATTAGTTCACCACCTCCAACTTCAGCAAGACTCAAAAAATCTTCATTTTGGACAGGAATGGAAAGAATTTCAAAGGCAGAAATGAGAACGGGGCGGGGGGGCTTGTTACCCTTTGAGATTTCCCTCCAACTGTTGGCCTTTATAATGTAGTGAGCATTTGTGAATAAGCTGAATCACATGCGTTTTCTTATATGTAATGTTTTTTCTCCTGCTGTAGGTTTATCCCACTACTATGCGAGCATTGGGGATGGGGACAAGTGGGTCATTGTGTCGGATTGGAGCTATGGTGGCACCATTTATAGCACAAGTAAGAAGTTTTTTCTGTTGCATCTTGTTGTGCGATGGTGGTTGTCAGTCAGAAGAGCCCGTAGATTAGGAGTTCCTCAGGCACTTTGAAACAGGTTTTTAGCTATTATTTTTTTTAGTGGGCCCATTGTTGTGTTTTGTAAGTTGGTATACTCCATGCCTAGTCGGCTTCCCAATACACACAAGGAACCCTTTGTAGTGCCTCTTTTGAAATTTGTCTAGCCTTTGCCAAACCATTAGTTGTTTACATGGGGAAAAAGCCTAAATCCTGTTTTGCCTAGTCAGCTGCATACTTTCATGTCAGAATGTAGACCTGTGGAAGGCACAAAGGACAGCATTCTATTGCCCTGCCAAAACACCCATCGCTTATGCAGACTTTAAGCATCTAAGCCAGGGGCGGGCAATTATTTTGGGAGGAGGGCTGCTTACTGAGTTTTGCCAAGCCATCAAGGGCTGCATGACAGGCACTCAGGGACAGATAAATACTAATTTTCTAAATTTTTAGGGGCCACACAGGATGGATAGAATGGCCTGGCAAGCCGCATCTGGCCTCTGGGCTGCGTTTTGCCCACCCCTGATCAAAGCCATTCAATGACATTCTACTTTGCATGCCCTGAATCACATTTACACACCGAAGGGTGCCAATACATGTGCTTAGGGGTGTGTGGGGGTGTTAATTAGATTGGTTCCTGAAGAGCTGCTCGTATTAAAATGCTGCAGCATCATGTATATTAAGCCCCAGGACATTTAAAAATGACCATGGGACATTGTAACTATAGATCATTTGATCACCTTTAGTTAAAGCATGCCAGTGGCCATTTTTAAATTCACAGGGGCTTTATACACATGATGCTGCAGCTATGCTAGAGCATTCTAATTTGAATGTATTGGAACATTAGGCACCCTAAAGGCTTTACCCAGTTAAGGCAGACATTTAGTTCACTTTAGGTGCCCAAATAGCAGTTTTCCAGTGGGATATTTGCCACTTTTGGCACTTCTGTACAGTTTGGACTCCTACTCCCAAGCCATGTAGACATGTAAAATGTCCACGCTGAGCACGTGCAGTAGGTTATGCACTGTCTGGGCAGCTACTGGGTAAACTTGCCAAAATTTTATCCAGCAAGAATAGAGAAGGAAGGCACTTCCAAGTTTGCACCTCTGCCAAGACAGAGGAGACCCAGAAACCCTAACAGGGAGAAGTGTGTGCATGTGTCTTAAAAAAGAAATAGCTACCTACTCAATTAGTAGTAGCAAACCTCAAGGCCTCTGCTTTCCTTTCAGAAGAAAGCCCACAAATGCACAGTACTCAGCCTTTTCCAGGCCTTTATCACTTGCCTAGCAGTAGAGCCTGCCACCAGCAACAACATGTAATTCATGTAAAACATATGGCTCATACTGGCATTATTTCAGTGGTACCGGGGTGTACCTGATGTATTTGGTATCAAAGTCACAAGGCAGAAAAAGTCTTAGGAGCAGGAGCCTATGACTCCCTCCCTGAGAAGGTAGCAGCCCCTCTGTGCTCAAGGGATGGTGCAGACAGATTGATAGTGTAAACAGACTTGGAAACATTTGGAACATAATAGTCATTGGACAGACACAGTCCCTATTGCTCCCTCTTCTCCTTCTCCCAGTCTGGAATGCTTCAAAATCACTGCAGCTGCATCCTCTCCAGCCAGGGGACGTAAAAGGAGTTTGTGGGGACTTGCAGGTCCACATACCCCCACCGTCCTCCCCAAGGGGACCACCTGGGCAACAATGCATGATGGAAGAGGATCCTTATGTGGGTATCTATCTGTTTAGGCCAGAAGTCCTGCTAAGATACCTACACCTTCTGCACTCTAGAAGAAGTAAACAGTCGTGACAAGGTGGGGTTAGAACTCAGGACATCCTCCTTTCCAGTGCTGTGTCTCTTACAGGTTTACATTTAGATCTCTAAGTAACACTAAGCCACATTTCCACAAAGCAGGATGTGGGCCCAGGACTAGAAACAAAGTGACTGCCAGATCTAGATCTGTATACACTACTGTATAGAATATACATACTTGTTCATACTTGTAACCACTCTTTTGATGTGGTTATACTCACTGGACAGATTTTCTGGCCATCATCAAGTCCTTTAGTTGCTTGAAATCTTCCACCCAAGTCACGTTTCTTAATTCTGAACAAACCATTGGATGAGTATCTTGCATGGCAGCATTAACTGGTGCTTGAATTATATATTTGTAGGTTCTCATGAGTGCATCATTCCTTGGGGCCCTGTGTCTTTTCTCAGGAGTGTGTATTGTGTGCGCCGTCTCTGCCTTCACTCTGCCCATAGAGACCAAGGGAAGGGCACTCCAGGTTTGTACCAGTTCACTACTACTCTAGGCATAGCAAATTAACTCTTTTGTGACCCCCTAAGCTGTTATGCAGTTAACTTAGCACCTAAGGCACATGAGTCACACGCCTGCCAAAATAAGCACCTCTAAACCGGGGAGACACTTAAATTAACTACATAAGTATTTTTATCATTGTAGTTAAAATCAGGGCAGGTTTTGGTTGTTTGTTTGACTTATGTGGATCATGGCTAAGACACAATCACTGGGTGCAAGTCATTCATGTGTTACAACAGTGGATGTTCAGTCAGATTTTTATTTACTTAGAAGCCTAAAGGTAGAGATTGGAGTTTGGTACAAAACAGACTAAGACAGACAGGCTCCTCATTCCTATTCCTTCCAAAAGGTCTTAGGGGCCTGATTTTTAAAGATATGTAAGCACCAACCTTCTATCGATTCTAAAGGGAGTGCAGTGTCTACTCTTTAAAAATCTGGTCCTAGGTACCTAAATCCATTAGGTTGCTTTTGAAAATGCCATTCATTTTCTCTCCTCTACTTCAGGCAGCCCTCTGCTTTTACAAATCTGGCCTTCAATTTTAAACTATGACTTTAAAAGATATTTGACTTACTGTGTAAAAGATAGTATATACAAAACAGACTTAACAAAACAACCTTCTCTCCCTCTGAGGGTGCAATTCAACCCTTCAGTGCAAAGGGCCAGCCGACCACTTAAGCCCTGAAAGGGTTGATACTGTGATAAGTGTCAAGAAACACTTCATTAAATTGCTGTACAGGTAAAAGGAAAGCTTTGAGTCATTTGTAACGGGCTTGTCTAACAGTGACCTAGGTGAATGGGAGTTTAAATGATTATTTAATGTGCTAAGCCTTTTCTTTCCTGAGACTGGATGTACTTCCGTAAGCTAAAATCACAGCTGAAATTTTTAAGGGCATCATTCTTACTGCAAATAAGACCCATGGCCCTGATTTTGTTGTCATTTATGTACAGAAATAGCTCATTAAGATTAATGAGTGGAACCAAGTATGCCCAGCACACTGGTATGTTAGTAGGAGTGTGGCCACAGACCTTAGCTTGGACAGGGATGATACTAACATTTACACAAGTTACTTTTGTTTTGCATGTGATGTCTCACTGACTGTAATTAAATTACTCCTGCACATAAAGTTACTCACGGATTTTGTTGAATCAGGGCCTCTTCTTCTGTCCATGATCCTCAACCAGGATACTGAGGCAAATGCCTACACATGATTCACAAGAAAAACACATCTTTCAAAGAAGAATTCATGGTGTCAGAAACATTCTGACCTGTTGTGGTTCTTGCAAAATCCTTGCAGCAGTAGATTTGTTCTACTGCTGTTTCCATAGTAAAAAAAAAACACTGAGCGAAGTCTAAGAGCTGGCATCTTCCAAGGGGTGCATTGAGTCTAAAAAGATTGAGAACCACTATATTAGTGTGATCTGTGCTATATAAAAATCCAGCTATGTAGCTAAGGAATATCTATATGCTTGAACAGAATGAGCATAGTTAACCCTGACCAGGTATTCAGCTGTCTGTCTAAATAGTGCCTTCAATGCTGATATCATTTTCTACTTTGAATGAAAGTATTACTGAAACTGTGTTGCCAGCCATGTTTCAAAAGTAATTTTGGAATCCAGGCCAGTAATACTTGAAAGAAAATATCCTGAAAATATCTACTCTGTATGCCAGATTTCAGTCTTGGCAGGATAAAAACTGCAGATCTCATAATGTTCTACGGTGATTGCAGATTCAAGGCAAGGTTTTTGGAAACATACATATAAATGCACATATCTGTTTAGATTCCCTATCTTTCCCTGTATCATTACTCTCAGTCTTCAATTCTTAAGTATTCTCACTTTGACTCTGATTTATCCTTTTGTATTTGTTTCCATTTTTTAGCAAAGTAAATGAACACAGATACCCTGGCTTAGCTCCAGTGGCAGAGATAAAGGAACATTTGGAATATTTCCTGCATTTCATCTGAGCTGTATTTTATGTTGATTGCTTTTTGATGCCATTTCTGGAAAGAGGAGGTATAAATAATTGCAGATGAAGAGCACACAATCTACATTTTCTACAGCACATATTTGGAAAAATTGCCATTTGTATTGTTCCTGTGATTCAATAAATAAATGATTTCTTTCCATCCCCCCACTCCAGCCCCAGCAAGAGGAAGTCTCTTTACTATGTACACAGTTAATGCCATGCCACAAAAAGGCTGGTGGATGATGGCCACTAAAATAAATGGGTTCTAGAAACATCTGAGAGTGTGTGAAGCTAAATTCTGTTGCAATTTACACTCTGTGCGACTCTACTGACTTCAATAGATCCAGGGCTAGGGTAGATTTGGTCCTTGGGTATCTGCACATAGTTAATGGCACACATGGGGTGGGTGTTTGCCTTCAGGTGTATGGATGTTGCCATGAAAATGCAGCTATACGGGGAGGGATGTACCCATTATGTATAACATTCTTTCTCTAAACATTAATGGGACTTAAGTATAACTAAGGGAAGTTCAAGTGGTCCCAATGTGCTCTCAGGATCACATTTACCCAAAGATCCTTGTCTCTCAGGATCAGGCTTTTCAGGGATTTCTAAAGTACTTTGGGATGACTATTACTATTTCAGAACTACAGCTGGTTAGAAATGTTCTGGTAGCACCATTCTTTCTTCAGGCAATCATCACTTCTATTGAAATTTGTTTTCCTACCAACTCAACTCACCTGATCAGCTCATTAGTAGCATGCTGGACAAGCTGCCAGTATAGGCTTTGCTCCCTAATCCCATGCCAGGCTGGTTGCTGCAAAACTGAAACTACCTAGGGTTGTAAGCTGTTTGGCAGCATGCCTGCTGGATTGGTGCAAAGGTATAGCTTCCCAGAAGCCTGCTAAAGGGAATGCCACAGAGCATAGGCTGCCAATGCTCTTCCAGGCTGCCTAGTTTCTTGGAAATCTAAGAGGCAGGCTGAGATGGAAGAATGCTTTCCAAACTCTCCAAGTTATTGGGCAGGCCAGGGAAGTTGGCCAAGCCAAGCCAGGGAGCAGGCAGGGTTCTCAGAAGCAGCCAGGCTCACTGAAGTAGCCTGCTTCCATGCTAATGAGTAACACTGGCTACTTGCAAGCTGACTGTCCAAGCTCTCCTGCTTCATTAGTTAGAGAGCTAGGTGGTTGGCTGGCCTGCTGGGCTATTGGGCAGCCCATACGGCTGCCTTCCTGGATAGCACAGTCCCACCTTGCAGTAAATGCAGTCAGCCACCTCAAGAAACCAAGCAGCCAAGCAAATAGAAAAATTCCACTTTATGTTTTGAAAGAATCAAATTATACAAGTTTCTTCTAATAAAAAGACTCATTTGGGGGAGAAAAAGTTGTACTAATTTGGGTGACTTTCTCTTCTATAAAAATGCAATTTGTTTCCACTTTAGTCAGCTCTACTGATAACTTTACTGCTTTAGAGGGTAATGGAAAAGAACAAATAGCTACATGGGAAACTGACTGCAAAAGCAAGTGATTCTTGAATACAACCTGTATTGCCTACTTGAGTAGTAGCTGGCATGCTTTTAAGTAATTGCTTTTATAATTTCTTAATGTAAAAATATGCCTGTGCCTTAATCAGAAAGAATTTAATATTGAAATCAGGTGACACAGAACATTGCAGATGCAGCGCTGAGTTTCAATCCATGCTGGGCATATCTGTACTTGGTTTTTGTACAAACCATGTGACACTTTAAAAAGTATTTTTGAAAAGCAGATCAAACATGTTGGGTTCAGTTGAAGCTTGCTTTGAGGTTTCAAGGGAAGTCAAAATGAAACTCCAAGGCTGCTAATCAAAAGAAATGAAACTAAAACGTCATGACCCTGTTCAAAACCCACAGAGGTCTGCAAAATAGTGATCCTAGAGATTGCTTGGCAGCATCATGAGAGGCTATAAGCAATAGATGTTTTCTAGATGAGGCCGACAGGAGAAGTCAGGTCTTCACAGCTTTGTGCATTTCTGGCTTGGGCTTGCATGACAAGCTGCTAGTAAGTAACAGAGTAGAAACAAACAAAGTCCCCCAAATCAACCCTCAGTGACATTCAAACATTTTAGAATTGTTTCCTGTTCTTCTAACAGGATAGTTGCGTAACACTGGTACACAAAGATTGCAAACTGTAGACGTGTGACAACTCGTACTTCTTCCAGCCATAATGCTACATAGAGCACAATGCAGGTTGGTAGAAGGCTAATGGGAGGCTCTAACGGGACACCATCAGGTTTGTTTGATGGAAAGGTACCAACATCAAATAGGGCAGGGTTATGGTTGAGAACTGCTATTTACTGAGTCAGACCATGGGTCCATCAAACCCAATACCTTGTTTCACGCAGAGTAGACGCTCATAGAGAGGATGAATAGGCATGTGCAGAATTTTCCACTCCCAGCTCTCCCAAGGCAGCTTCCAACATTTCAGAGATTTACGAAGTTGTTTCAGAGACTGCACTGTTATCTACTGTATTCAATACTGACTGATGGACCATTCCTCCAAGAAGTGGTCCAATCCCCATTTGAACTGGGTTAAGCTACTACTAGCCTCCACAACTTCTTGTGGCAGTGAGTTCTACAAGTGCAAAAAAGAACTGTTTTCTTAGTTTTAAAATGTCCCCTAGTCCTTGTATTGAGAGAGACTGCAAACACTCCCTATTTACTTCCTTTACATTTAATATTTTGTAAACCTCTATCATGTCCCCCACCTCCAATGTCTCTCTTCTAAGCCAAGTCCTAACCCATTAGTCTGTCCTCACGTGAAAGCCCCCCATACCTTTGATCATCCTTGTTGTCCTTTGCATCATTTCTAGTTCTTCTTCTATATAAATAGTTCTAGTAGTTCTTACATGTAGATTAGTGGGAGCTATCATCTTAACTGGGAAGGTTTTTGCATTTCGTTGCATAGTTTTAGTACGTCTCTTCTCAAACCACTTCACAGTGCTTTAACATGACAAACTGCCTTTTGCAATCCCTCAGCACCCCTGAGTTGCATCTGTGTTGGACTGAGTGTACCTATTCTTACCATCACAGGCCTATGACATGTACAAAACACGAGTCTTATTGGCCTGTCTTAAGAACCAGGTTTGGCTATTCTCACCTCACTTCCACCTATCTTATTTCTGAGAGCCTAATGCACAGGGTGAGCCTGAACCTTCTCAACTCCCCAGCCTTCTTTGACAGCCTATACCCACAAAGAGACTTTGCTGACACTAGGATTTTCAACCATTTTGTCCACCTAAAGAAACCTAGGAGCAACTGGTGGACATGCAGACTCCTCACTGCTAAAAGCACATAAGCCCTAACAGCACCTCTCACACCAGGGTGGCATCCTGCCTCTGAGATCCAATTTTAGAAGTGTTCTCAAAGCAGGCCTAGTAGAAAGGACATCATAGGAAAGGCAAGGCAAGGAAAAGAAGATGAAAGTGAAAATGGCCATGCCCATTTTTAGAACATGTTGGTGGGATGGGGGACACCCTAGTTTGAAGCTTCACTCTACCATCTTTGGAGCAGAGACTGGAATCCAGGCCACCCCCCCAGGCAGGTTCAGTACAGTATGATTATTACAAGGTGACAATGTCTGTTCCCAGTTCCCTAATGCAACCTTTGCCTTCTGTGCTTGTAACACGGCTTTTTTCAGCTCTGCAGCCTGGAATGAGCCTCACTTGCCTTTGAAACAATTCTAGCAAAATTTATCTCAGTGCTGCATCTTGCAGCCCCCTTGACCAAATGATCAGAGGTTTGTACACTCAAATCTGCACCTCAGACCCCTCATAGGCATACCAATGGCAAAACATCACCTGATGAACACAAAGCTAAATCTACCCCCAATTGCAAATGTTTTGTTTTTGTTTCACCTTTCTAGTGAAATGTTGTTGCGATATGTTTCCTATACATGCACTTGGAGCTATCGTATAGTGTGTCATATGGTTATACACACACACCCACCCACATGTGGCTTTTCCAGTCCTGCTATGTTAACTGCTGCTGCTCTGGTGGTTCTCCACTGCCTCTTGGGAATGTAGGGTGCTGATGCAGCTGCTCCCTCAGGTTACCAACGTTTTCCCAAAGAAGCAGGATACAGGAAGAGAGCCGTGATTTTCAAGTTTATAGCTAAGCCAAATCTAAAATGAATTTCAAGAGCAGAGTGAAATTTTAATACCGCTGTTGCTGTAGCATCTAAAACAACAGGCTGTTTTTGTAGTGGAAGTTTACGTTGGCAATCTAGAAGTAAAAAGGATCTGGTTGCATCTCATCTAACAACAACAACAGCAACATTTGCTTTTTTGTAGGGTTCACCTCCATTATTTCTCACTGAAAGCTTTCCTTCTTCAAAGAGCTCTGCCAGAGAGTAGCAGACAAACCTCCAACCTTCTTCGTAGCCCATCAAGTGCCACACAGTCAAGCAAGTCTGTGCTTCTGCAGGTGTTCTTGGCAGTCACTCATTAGTTCATATTGCCATCACAGTGAAGCAAACCCCTACTGCAAGGAGAGTATGCCCACATTTTCTGAAGTTCAGCTGTCATACATGCTGGTAGATGAAGCAGGTATTGAAGTTGAGTAGCTGGGACTAAAATGGTAATTGCTTGAGAAGGGATGGAGCACAGTAAGGGGTGATATCTCTTTTCTTAAAAACACTAAGCCAGAACTCTGGTGAGGGCCAGCAGAGGCAAAAAAAGACAGCAGGAATACTGAACAGTGTTTCATGCTTTCCAACTTGCAACGTTTCAGATCAGCCTAGGATGACTCACCCCACTACCTGCTCCGTGAAAGGGATGGAACAGGAATTTTGCATTCTGAAAAAATTCAATTTTTTCAACTGTCAATAAAGTATCAAAAGATTTTAGGAAAAGAGGATACTTTCACCCGAAACAAAAAACAGAGAACAAGAACCACAGGTAAAAGTAATCACACTTTTGTTGCAAACTGGTTGTTACTTCCACTAATGCACGTACACAGAATCTATTTCTCATTCTTTAGCAAACAGTTCAGAGGCATTTGGTTGCTTTTATTCACCACCAGATCAGGAGAAATCAAACTCCTGATGCAAGAGGAAGAACCTTCCTTTCTCTATAAAAAAATCTAAACAAATTCCCCTTTTTTTTAATATATTTTAATACACTCCCCACATGTTTCAAATTATCACCAGTAATTTCTTTGGGGGCAACTACACTTCCATTGTACCAATCAGGTATCCTAGGACAACAATATTACATCATCTGCTTTCATGGCTTTGGGGTTAAATACAGTACAAAGAACTCAAATTATGGCCAGCCACATGCCTTTGGTAGAATTAATGTCTGGTGATATCACATTTTCTCATAACGTGAGAAAGCCACATGATGAACTCATGTAACATTTTACAGTTTAATTCTGTACAAAATCTTTTTTTCTTCCCTTAAGCAGAGTTGAGCAACTGTCACCTCAGGTTGCTCTTTTAGTGGTATTCCAAAAGTGAGATGTAAGTATTGAACATCACAGAAAAGTCTCTCCACATGCCTCAATTTCCAGTAGATTTGTGTTTGAAGGGCGGAGAAAAAAAAGTCTAGTAAACATCACAAACCTACAGGTCAAAATGGTCATAATTTTCCTTCTTGACAACTGACAGATAAATACTTTGTAGTTTTAAAAAAGCTTCGTAACAGTACATGCGATTCATTTAAGGAACTGGCGGTCTTCTACTTTGAGACGTTTTTTCCGGGGCTGTACAAAATCATTGTCCGAGTCATCAGCAAGTTCTGAATTTTCATTCTCAGCCCGGGAGTGAGGTTGTACAGGGAATTTCTTCTCAGCATAAAGGCTTTTTAGAAGCTCTTCAAAGTATACTTCAAGTTTCATGCCAGCATCTGCTACTTCCGAATCAGGCTGTTGGGTGAATTAACAATATCAGCGTATCATGCAAAGGTTATACACGTACGTAAGTACCCAAAGAATTCCAATGCATTTGCAAATTCAGTAAAACAAGTATAAATGGAAGATATCCATCTTTAGGAGGTAAGGTAGCAAATAATCACAGAATTCTGCAGAACAATGATGGAGGGAACATTCTGAGCAGTGCCAACACTGGAAAAAACACTTTTTAATTTACAGTATTGCCACGGAATCTAACACTCAAGAGCAGACAAGAGATGTTATAGTTAGCCCCCTCAAAAAGGGGTTGGTTCAAAACTTTTGGAGCAGAGGCTTAGATTGCTAAACTATTTATCTACCCATTAGACTTTTTTAAAGCAGAATATGAACAAAGTAACATTTGGGATATTAACAAATGGACAAATTACGATGAGTTAAAAGGAAGTAAAAACTTCTCACACCTCAGTTGCTCTATGGTAAGTCTGTATGTGTCAGCAGTTTACCCTGCAGGGTGTGAAAGTTAGAACTTTGATGAAGTAAGGCAAAAACTACAAGTTAAGCTTTCACATACCACAGTATATGTATAGGAACAGTTCTTGTGTCAGCAATGTATGGCAAGTCCCCACCTCCTTTTAAAGAACTGTAGCTTAATACACTTGTCCATACCCTTTTCCAAATGGATGATGGTTATATCTGAAACATTAGGAAGCCTTAAGGGAGTGGTGGTTAAACTTTTTGGCAGGCATGACAAAAATTACAGGCTTCTACTTGATCCATGCCTCCCAGAGCCATACATGATAATAGTTTGTGCCTGGAGAACTGGAATGAAGGCAAGGGGCTTGAGCCTCCAAGCTATGCAAATCAGAGCTGGGATGGGGAGAGAGGAAGGGAAGAATAAAGTTGTAAGAGGAGGTATTACCACCAAGAGTCAGGTTAACTCTTCTATAGCCCTGCAACTGTTACAATTTTATATGCTGAATGGGTGAGAATCCAAAAATTTAATTCAGTGATGGCTGTAGGCCCAGGGAAGGGTTAATCTAGCTCTTGGTGGTGACACCTATTCCTGCAGCTATGTCCTGCCCAGCCCCTCCTCAGCTCCATGAACCCTGAGGCTCTTGAGCCTGGCTGTCTGGGGCTCATGTTTATGTGTAGCAGATGCTCTTATCACTTGAGTAACATATGCCACGAGTCAGGCAGCCCTGCCTTCAGGTGTTTTACACCATCAGTGTGGGTCAAATTTCCAGGTGCAATTGGAGGGTACAGCAGGCAATTTGTTGTGACCCAGGCTGACACCAGTTATGTTCAAACCTTTGTTACTGCTAGCAATACCCTTCCTTTGCTAGCCCACCTGGGACCCATGTCCCTTTCCCATTGCTATATCACCCACTTCATATAAAGAACAACTAAAGTTAAGAAAAGCTAGAAGTAGCTGGAAATTTTGCAGCACAGGAAATACAAAGCTTAAAAGGCTGGCTAAGGAACAGGATAAGTTGAGGTGGTGAATAAGAAGTCCATCATTTATAGAAAGGTTAGAGGAAGGAGGAAGGGCATTAGAAAAATCTATTCAGTAGGGGGTTGAGAAGGCAGCACATCTAGGAATGGGAAAGTACAGAGGACATAAAAATTCTGCTTCCAAAAATTCTGCTTTGGAGCAGTAAGGATTAAATCACACTGGGTGCATCTACATGTGCATTTTAATGCACAGTAGCCTATTTTACTGCACTTTAAAATATCATGTAAAAAAACACGCAATTGCGGTAGCACAGTTAAATAGGCTACCATTAAGCGTCACTTAAAAACCATGCACATTTGTTACTGAGCATTAAGGCAGTCTAATGCACATTTCTTTAGTACCTCACACATTGGAGGTACTAAATTTAATGTGCATTAGAAAAAGTGCCTTAATGCAAGTGTAGATGCACCCACTATTTGCTATAAAAATCTCCTTCCCTGTTTCAGTGGCATCGCCTACCCTGCTCACTTATCCAATAGCAACACAGTTTTGACTGCAGTCACCAAAGATTAAGTTCTTATGTCAGGTATATCATGAAATTCTATCTTCTGCCACAAGTTCTTTTTTTCCCTAGAAACACTTAAACTTGTAAAACAAATAGAAAGGTTTTTACTTTTCTGACCTCATTAAATTCAGCACAATTTTGGAAAATCAGTCTGAAATCAGTCACAACATCCTCTGGCTTTGAGTAGAATGAATGGTTTACTTGTAATCTGTTTTTGATAGTTGACAAGTCCATTGGCTTCTTGATTATTTTGTAGTAATCAGGTACCTACAGAAAAATATTAGCATGATGAACAACTGTGTGCATGTAAGCAGTTCACTATTTTGAATGGTCACCTTCAGGAAAAAAAACCTCTCTAGGTTTGCCACTGAAAAACAGTTTGAAGATGTAAAAATGTTATATTAGCACTTTAGAGTTTGGCTCTGTCATAATGGTTTGCTTTAGCAACTCAAATGCATTTTTACTTTTTAAAACTGTCACCTTAGCTACAGGATGTAGTTGCTTTCTACAGTTTCTTGCACATGAACAGCTGATGTTGCAACAAACAGCTAAAGCATCCTGGCTTGCCCATGCAGCTTTCTGTTGCAGCTATGCCTCGGCCCTGGGTAAACTTTTTGAGAGAATTATCCTGGCGCATGTCTGCGAGGGGCCAGCAGGGGAGATTATGCTTAGGGGCAACCAATACAGGTTCATTAGAGGCAGGTCCTGTCAGACCAACCTGGTGGCCTTCTACGACCAGATCACCAAATCCTTAGATGCAGGGGTAGCCGTGTACGTAGTCTTTCTGGACTTTAGGAAGGACTTCAACACTGTCTCTCACCCCATTCTCTAAAAAAATTAGGAGACTGGCATCAATGCCTACATTCAGGTGGGTAACTACCTGGCTGGAGGGCTGCACCCAGAGAGTGGTGGTGGATGGGTCATTTTCAACCTGGAGGGATGTGGGCAGTGGGGTTCCGCAGGGCTCAGTCCTCAGGCCCGCACTGTTCAACATCTCAATCAGTGACTTGGATGAGGGGGTAAAAAGCACCCTGTTCAAATTTGCAGATGACACTAAGATGTGGGGAGAAGTGGGCATGCTAGAAGGGAGGAATAGGCTGCAATCGGAACTAGACAGGTTACAGGGGTGGGCGAACGAGAATAGGATGGGATTCAACACTGACAAGTGCAAAGTGATGCACCTGGGGAGGAAGAACCAGCACCATACCTACAGGCTGGGGAACTCCCTTCTTGTTACTGCAGGGGCAGAAAAGGATCTTGGAGTCATCACTGATGCCAAGATGAACATGGGCCGGCAGTGTGGGGATGCAGTCAGGAAGGCCAACCGCACCTTGTCATGCATCCACAGATGCATCTCAAGCAGGTTCAAGGAGGTGATACTCCCCAACTATGCGGCACTGGTCAGGCCGCAGCTGGAGTACTGCATCCAGTTCTGGGCGCCGCACTTCAAGAGGGATGTGGACAACATGGAGAGGGTCCAGAGGGGGGCCACTCGCATGATCAGGGGACAGCAGGGCAGGCCCTACGAGGAGAGGCTACGGGACCTGAACCTGTTCAGCCTCCAGAAGAGAAGGCTGAGGGGAGATCTAGTGGCCTGTTACAAACTAGTCAGAGGGGACCAGCAGGCATTGGGGGAGTCCCTGTTCCACCGAGTGCTACCAGGAGTGACTAGAAATAATGGTCATGACTAGAAATAATGGTCACAAGCTGGCAGAGGGTAGATTCAGGCTAGACATCAGGAGGTGCTACTTCACTGTCAGGGCAGCTAGGATCTGGAACCAACTTCCAAGAGAAGTGGTGCTGGCTCTTAGCCTGGGGGTCTTTAAAAGGAGGCTGGCTGAACACCTTGCTGGGGTCGTTTGACCCCAGTACTCTTTCCTGCCATGGCAGGGGGTTGGACTTGATGATCTGCTTAGGTCCCTTCTGACCCTACTAATTATGAAACTATATATGCCCCTGGCGCACACATACTTCCATAATGCAAATCCACACTCAGAACAGCAATATGAACTACTGAAAAGATATGGTAAAAAACCCCCAAACAAACTTAACTTTAAGCCTGAAGTGCTGAAGAAAGTAAAATTCAATAATTGATTTTGTACATGAATTAACTTTAACTGGCAAAGTCTGTTGATGACACTAAGCTATGGGGAAGTGTGGCCATGCATCAGGGTAGGCTGACGATCCAGAAGGATCTAGACAGATTAGTTAGATGGGTCAACCAGAGAGTCTCTCCCCCCCAGAGCGCGGGGGCTGGACCCAATGATCTCATGAGGTCCCTTCCAGCCCTAAACTTCTGTGAATCTGTCCATTTGCTAAGTTCCATTCACAAGGCCAATTAATCAAATTGTTGCAAGCTCACTAATGGGAAAGCATATGCATGTGTCACAAAGAATGGGATTTGGTGAAATATATTAATGTGGTTTTAAAATCCCAGGTTGAATTTCCAGGGCTACTTTTAGGGAAAAAATGTAACTTTTTAATGACAAATTAGTATGTAAAGAGGAAATGAGACAGGAAATCCTATGTCATTAACAAGTCTCTTTTGTAGATAAAACCACATTTTAAGAAAAACCTCTCAAGCCCAGTAATATGCAATCTATATATACATATTACATGACATTTTCTTTATCATTTCATCTCTCTCATATACCCAATCTCTAACTCTTTAGCTCAGTGATCTAGACTTAAAAAGTTTTTAATGATATGTTTCATGCTGATGAAAGAGGGAGAAAAGGACACACCCACATGATATTACTACACAAATACATTTTTTCTACTTGGAAGGGCTTCTGGGCATGTGCAGAGCAGAACTCACTTTACGGCCAAAGTGAGACACCTATGAAGTTTAGGAGCCTCTAAGTTTAGGTGGCAGCTGAGCAGGGATCTTCAGGATTACTGTTCTGATTGAGAAACTTGAATTCTTCCTAGTTCTAATTGTCCTTTATTTTATAGTCCTGTATAAGAAGTTTGTTAATTTGCTGTGAATTACTAATTTAGTTTCGCATTAAATCTCTACTGGGATTTACTGACCATAGAATTTCAATTTTTGTATAAGAACAAAAGACAGCAACGGACCTCCCAATGTCACCGAGTCCAGCCCTTACTAGTGCAGGCAACCATGTCATATAAGCTCCAGTTAAAACTAATTTCACATTTAATTCTCACAACTCCTACTGGAAGACCATTTCAAAACCTCTCTGCTCTCAAGGTTGGAACTTACTTCTGATTTCCAGTTTAACATTTATATGTGACGTAAAATCTGTTCTTGGACCAACACAAGATTTAGTTTAAACAGTTATTTCCCTTTCTTGGTGTTCAGGTCCCACAAAACATTTAGGGAGCAATCATATCCTGTATATCTCACGATAGCTCCAGGATCATTGACTCCAAGATGAACATGGGCCGACAGTGCGGGGATGTAGTCAGGAAGGCCAACCACACCTTGTCATGCATCCACAGATGCATCTCAAGCAGGTTCAAGGAGGTGATACTCTCCTTCTATGCCGCACTGGTCAGGCCGCAGTTGGAGTACTGCATCCAGTTCTGGGCGCCGCACTTCAGGAGGGAAGTGGACAACATGGAGAGGGTCCAGAGGAGGGCCACTCACATGATCAGGTGGCAGCAGGGCAGGCCCTATGAGGACAGGCTACAGGACCTGAACCTGTTCAGCCTCCAGAAGAGAAGGCTGAGCGGGGATCTAGTGGCCTAGGTGTGCCTCCCCTGGGGCCTGAGGAGGGCCCAGTGGGGGCGTGACTGTTCTGGTCCCTGCTTAGGAAAATGGAGGCAAAGAAATTGTTAAATATGTTGGCTTTGTCGTCTGGCGTGACAACCAAATTTCCTAAATTTCTAGTCAGTCAAGTTGGGGAATAAAAGCCAGCCAGGTGTGATGTAGTTTAAGTACACAAGTCCAAAGAACCATTAGATTCTGATGGATTCTCCTTCTATATCCTCTCTGAATTTTCATTTTGCTATGCTAAACAAGCCAAGCTTTTAATTTTTCTTACTGGGTGCAAGGGTGAAGTAGGTAATGTTCTCACAGATCCTTCCAGTCAAAGGTACAGCTCCAGCTAAGAACAGAAACATCTTGGAGATCAACACATGGCTACATAGCTGGTGTTGCCAGCAGGGCTTTGACCATGGGGTGTGACATTCCAACAAGATGGGCTGCTGGGAAGAGACAGGTCCCCCTGACAGAGAGAGGGAAGAATGATTTTGTATACAGGCTTGCTAACCTGGTGAGGTGGGCTTTAAAACAAGGTTCACTGGGGATGGAGACAAAAGCCCAGAGGCAAGTTAAGGACCAGGGGACCTAGACAAAAAAAACAAAAACAACTCAGGCAGTGGAAGCAACAGTGGAAGCCTTAGCAATGTTCTCAGGGAGAAGATATACAAATCACAGAATTGTGATGCAATTGGCATTACAGAGACGTGGTGGGATCAGTTCACATAACTGGAGGACAGTCATGGATGGGGACAGCTTGTCCAGGAAGAACAGAGAGAGGAAAAAAGGAGATGTTGTTTTCCTATATATACAAAGGCAACATACATGTGTTCTGAGGTGCAGTACAGGGTGGAAAGTAGGTCTACTAAAAGCCTCTGGGTAAAGCTCAGAGGGGAGAGCAGCAAGAGTGATGTTATGGGAATGTTTGCTCCATGTCACCAAACCTGTAACAAGGAGGTGGTGCAAAAGGCAGTTGACAATAGCTTGCAAACCGCAGGATCTTGTTATTGTGGAGGACTTTAATTATTGGGTCATCTGCTTGGAGGGAAACACAGCAATGCACAAGCAGTTCAGAAAATTCTTGGGAATGTGTCAAGATAGCTTTGTTTTGAGCGATAGAAAGGCCAACAAGGGGAAACACTCTTCTTGATTTGCTGCTCACAAACAAAGGAATTAGTTGAGAAAGAAAAGGTGGAAAGCAACTTGGGTGGCAGTGACCACGGAATGGAGTTCGAGATCCTAGATGGGAGGAAGGGAAGAGATCAGCAGAATAAAGACACTGGACTTCAAAACGGCAGACTTTAGCAAGCCGGTGGGCAGGATTCCCTGGGAAGCAAGTCTGAGGGATAAAGGAGTTCAGAAGAATGGGAAGTGCAGCAGAAGACCAATGTGGCTAGACAGCAATCTCTTCATTGAGGTGAAAACTCAAAAAGGAATCCTACAAAAAGTGGCAAACTGGCCATATTTCTAGAGATGAATATGAGTGCATCACACAGGGGTGCAGGGGGGGAAATTACAAAGGCCAAGACAACTGGCAAGGGACATAAAAGATAATATAGAGAAAGCCTACCAGTATGTGAAAAATAAGGCAGTGGCCAAAGAAACTATAGCCCCCTTACAGAATGCAGAAGGCAATCTAATTACGGATGATGCAGGGAAGGCAGAGTATTTAATGCCTTTTTTACTGCAGTCTTCACGAATAGGACGGCTATCAGATGACAAGGGCAGTTGGCAGCAAAGATATGAAAGGAGACAAACAGGCTGAAGTAGTAGAAGAACAGGTTAGGGATTACTTAGAGAAGCTCAATGCTTTCAGGTTGGCAGGGCTGGATGGGATGCACCTTAGGGTACTGAAGAAATTGGCTGAGGTAATTACAGAGCCATTGGCTATCCTTCTTGAGGATTTCTGGAGCTTGGGTGAGATCCCAGATGGCTGTAGAAGGACAAATACAGCGCTCATCTTTAAGAAAGGGAAGAAAGAGGTTCTGAGGAATTAGAACAATCAACCTGACCTTGATACCTGGAAACATCATGGTATCAAGGTCAGGGGGTGTGTTTACATGAGCCGCTACTGCATAGTGGTTACTGCTGATTGATTTACTACTTGTATAAGCAAGTACTAAATAAATGCACAGTAACTGGAGTTACTGTGCAGTAGAGCCAGTGAATGCCTTTTAAGTGACACTACTATGCAGTAGCCTAATAGTACTGTGCAGTGTGGTTTTGGCAAGGTTTTTGAGACACAACACTACTACACAATAGTACTGTGTAGTAGTAGACGAGCCCACTGAAAAGAGAACAAGGTGAACAGGAACAGTCAGCATGGATTCACCAACATGATTTCCTTCTATCAGGTGATAGGCTGTATGGATGTGGGAGAGTACTCAGTGTGATGCACCTTGACTTTCACAAGGTTTTGACACTGCCAACCAAGACATACTGACTAACAAGCTAAGGAAATAGAGTAGGGAGGGCAGGGTACATAACTGGTTGCATCACCGGTTGGACTGTACTCAACAAGTAGTCAATATTTACTTGGAAGGAGATATCAAGTAGAACTCCCTGGGGGTCTCTCCTGGGGCCAAGTACTGTTCAATATCTTCAGTTATGATTTGAATGACGGGACTAAAAGGACACTCAGAAAATTTGCTGATGGCACCAAGTTGGATGAAATCGCAGACACTGGAAGGCAGGTTTAGGATCCAGAATGATATAGAGACCAGAAAAGCGGTTCACAATCCATCATATATGATCCATCCACAAAAAGTGTAAAGTCCCCTACCTTGGTCACGGTATCTCCCTTGCCAGATAGCCTAAAAAAAAAGGCTAGGAACATGCGACAAATATAGGGTAGTGCAGCCAATCTGAATAAGATGCATGGCAGCGCCCATTGCACAGAGTCCCCCTCAGTGCCAACTCTTTTTCCAGCCACTACATTGAACACATTTAAACTTCTTCTTCACTCCCACAGCTAAGCTGTACCTTTCTTACCCATTTCCAGTGATTCCTGTTTCCTCACCAGCCTTAAATGTCTGGCAAACATCACCAAACAGGGACCCAAACAGTTCAACTAGAATCCCCCTGTAGCTCCCTTCCTTAGCCTGGCCAGATATGATTAGTGTGGGTCCACCCTCCAGGCTGCCCTGCTCCTCATCTGTATATAAACTTTTGAAGGATCCTAGGGCTTGTGACAAAAACACTCAAATCACAAGCCTTTTGGCTTTAGACTTCTCATGCATAGCAAGGGAGATACCGTGGTCTTCTCAGCCTTGAATGACTAGCTGTAGTTAGTGGGTGAAGGCCTGTTCCCTGTGACAGTCTACAAATGCCTCCAAATGCAAGGATCTCAGCTACATAATTTATGGTGATGGGGGATTGCTCTCAAACTTTCAACACTAGAGCTAGCCTATTCCTTGCCCATCTTAACAATTAAAGCAAACATTTGGTAAACTGAATAGCTAAGTAACTTATCCATCTGAGGGTGGGTTATTACTGGGAACAGCGATGCCAACAATGGTGCCACGTGTTTTAGTGAGTATCACAAGGCAAAATTATGTACTTAGAAAATTAGGGCTGGAAGGGACCTCAGGAAGTCATCTACCTACCGTGGGAGGAACTGGATCTTGAAAAGCAAGGCTCATTTCATGGCAGTAGAGGTACAGCAGTAACCTTTCACACTTCTGTACATAAAGGAAAAAAGGGACAATAGCTGCGTATTAGAAAACTCTCCATTTTTACCTTCTATAATTTATTATATTAAATTTTTTCAGACAGATACTTAGTGCTCCCATGATCATCACTAGAAAAATGAAATACATTTCGAAGCTCCAGACCTTAACAAGTTAATTGCTTTTTAAAATCAAGGTATTCATCATCTTCAGTGTACATATACATACCAATACAGAGCCTCATAATATGAAAGAACATCCACTCAATTACCTACAGTGTAATTCTCTTTTTCCTTAGTGCCATTGAGTATATGGCCTATCAGGAAACAAACTGAAGGAGAATATAACTTGCCCACACACACTGATACCTATATCATGATAGCAAGGCCACAGTAACTCTTACTCTTCAATCCCAAAAGCATGACAACAAAGATGCTCTTGGGTCAAAAGGATTATAGAGGGAAAGGATGCTTTAACTGCTAGTTCTGTAAATTCATCCTGAAAAATGAGAATGAAAGTGGCATCCTTCCTTTTTGTCAGCCCTTTTAAATAATGGTTCTAAAATCACTGATTCATAGAAAATGAGGGTTGGAAGGGACCTCAGGAGGTCATTTAATCCAAACCCCTGATTAAAGCAGGACCATCCCCAACTAGATCATCATAGCCAAGGCTTTGTCTAGTTGGGTCTTGAAAACTTCCAAGGATGGAGATTCTACAACCTCTCTGGGTAACCTGTTCCAGTGTTTTACCACCCTCCTAGTGAACATGTTTTTCCCAATATCCAACCTAAACTTCCCTTGCTGCAACCTGAGACCATTGCTCCTTGTTCTGTCATCTGCCACCACTGAGAACACTCCAGGAGAACAGTCCAGCTCCAGCCTCTTTCAAACCCCCCTCCAGGTAGTTGAAGGCTACTATTAAATTGCCTCTCTTCTCTAGATTAAATAAGCCCAGTTCCTCTCCTCAGAAGACGTGCCCTCCAGCCCCCTAACCATTTTCACTGCCCTCTTCTGGACTTTCTCCAATTTGTCCATATCCTTTTTGTAGTGCAGGGGGGGCGGGGGGAACCGGACACCGTACTTTACATGTGGCCTCACTAGTGCTGAAGAGAGGGGAATAACTTCCCTTAATCATCTGGCAACACTCCTACCAATGCAGCCCAGTATGCCATTAGCCTTCTTGGCAACAAGGGCACACACACTATTAGCTTATATTCATCTTATTGCCCACTGTAACCCCAAGGTCCTTTTCTGCAGAGCTGCTGCTTAACCAGTCAGTCCCCAGCCTGTACCAGTGCATTGGACTGTTCTAACTTAACTGCAGGACTTTGTACTTGTCCTTACTGAACTGCGTGAGATTCCTTTTGGTCCAGTCTTCCAATTAGTCTAGGTCTCTCTGAATCTTAACTCCACCCTCCAGTGTACTTACTACTCCCTCCAGCATGGTGTCATCTGAAAACTTCCTGAGGGTGCACTCCATCCTATCTTCCAGGTCACTGATGAAGCTATGGAACAGAACTGGCCCTAGGACTGACCCTTGGGGCACTCCACTTGATACTGGATGCCAACTAGACATCAAGCTATTGACTACTGACCTCTGAGCCCAATGATCCAGCCAGTTTTCAATCCACCTTGCAGTCCATTCATCCAACCTGTACTTCCTTAGCCTGCCTGTAAGAATGCTGTGGGAGACCATATCAAAAGCTTTGCTAAAGTCAAGGTACACCACATCCAGTGGTCTCTCCATATCCACAGAGCCAGTTTATAGAAGGCAATCAGGCTGGTCAGGCATGACTTGCCCTTGGTGAATCCACCCTGACTGTTCCTAATTACCTGCTTCTCCTCCAAGAGCTTAGAAATTGATTCCTTGAGGACCTGCTCCATGATTTTTCCAGGGACCAAGATGAAGCTGACCAGCATGTAGTTCCCAAGATCCTCGTTTTTCCCTTTCTTAAATATAGGCACTAAATATTTGCCCTTATCCAATCATCATATTTGCCCTTTTCCAATCACCATGAGTTTTCAAAGGTGATGGCCACTGGCTGTGCAATCACATCAGCCAAGTCCCTCAGAACCATTGGGTACATCCCATTCAGCCCCATGGACTCATATGCCCAGCTTCTCTAAATAGTCCCTAACCTGCTCTTTTGCCACAGTTAGCTGCTCATCTCCTCCCCGAACTGTTCTGTGCAGTAGTCTGGGTGCTGACCTTGCCAGTAAAGATTGACGTGAAAAAGGCATTAAGTACTTCGGCCTTTTCTGCATCCTCTGTCACCAGGTTGCCTTTGCCATTCAGTAAGGAACTCACACTTTCCCTGATCCTCCTCTTATTACTGACATACTGGTAGAAATCCTTCTAGTTACCCTTCTAGTGGCAACTCCAACTGTGCTTTGGCCTCCTCGATTTCATCCATGCATGCCCAAGCAATATTCTTATGCTCCTCCCTAGTTTTTTGTCCAAGTTTCCACTTCTTATAAGCTTCCTTTTTGTGATTTAGCTTACTGAAGAGTTCCCTGCAAGGCTAAGTTGGTCTTCTGCCATACTTGCTAGTCTTCCTGCACATTGGGATGATTTGTTCCTGCACTCTCAGTAAGGCTTTTTTGAAGTACAGCCAGCTTTCCTGGACTCCTCTCCCTGGCTTCCCAGGGGATCCTGCCCATGAGTTCCCTGAGTGAGTCAAAGTCTGTGTTTTCTGAAGTCCAGGGTCCTTACTCTGCTGCTTTCCTTACTTCCTTTTGTCAGGATCCTGAACTCTATCATCTCATGGTCACTGCTGCCCCTGTTGCCATCCACTATTACATTCCCCACCAACTCTTCTGTTTGTGAGCAGCAGGTCAAGAACAGCACAGCCCTTAGTTGGCTGCTCCAGCACTTGCACCAGGAAGCTGTACTCCAAAGCTTCATACTGGAGTCCTGAGCAATCTTTTACATAAAGTGCAAGTCCTCCTCTTCTCCCCTGTCTATCCTTCCTGAACAGTTCACACCCATCCATGACAGTGCTGCAATCATGCATGCTATTCCACCAAGTCTCTGTTATTCCAATCACATCGTAGTTCCAAGACTGTGCAAGGACTTCCAATTCTTCCTGCTCATTTCCCGGGCTCCACGCGTTCGTGTACAGGCACCTAACAAAACTAGCTGACTGACTGCCCTACTTTCTCAGGAAGAATGAGAACACCTCCCCTGTTGCCCACTCCTGCTTGCACTTCCTCCAGGTCACCCACTTACCTAAGGCTTTTATCTCCATCCCTGGCAAATCTAGTTTAAAGCCCTCCTCACTAGGTTAGGAGCCTGTCCACGAAGATGTACTTCCCGTTTGTCGGAAGAGGTAGGATCCACCTGAGCAAATGGGATCCACCTGATGAAGAGAGGATGGCTTGTCTGGGGAGGTTGTGTGTGTTGGGGGGTTATGATGTATTTTGAGGTGGCTGTAGCCCACTGCATAATCCCCTCATCCAGCACCACCCCCACTTGCCCTGGTCCGAGCACAGCCCCTGCTACTGGGAAAAGGTTGGTGCAGTCCTGACCCCAACCATGTAGCAGGCAGTCTGCCATCACCCCACACACAGATCCAGGGGGCACATGCCCTCCATGCCTCCCCCGGAGTCCTCCCTCCCCTGTACAAGCTGCCCATGGCTCCATCCTACAGCCCACCCTGCTCCAGCTATGCAGCACCTGCCCCTGCCCCACTCCCTACCTCATCGTGGGGGCCTCAATCTGCAGCCCCCCCACGGCCCTTCCCTCCAACTGACTTACCAGCCAGCCAGTGGTCTCCAAGCTGCCGGGCTGCACCTCGGCAATCGGATCAGTATCAGCCAATATGGCTGGTCAATAATTGGGCATCGGTATCAACTCAAAAAATCTTTATCGGTGTATCCCTAGTCTGGGTATGACTCTCTCCCAGCATGTCTAGATAGCGTCTAGTCTGAAATAAGAATGGGTGACTGGTGCCGCCCTAGTAAGGGGGGGCACATGCTCCCCCTGCGACCAGTCAGCATGCACACATGCAGCATTTAACCAGCCACATTAGGTCTGTGTACCCGCTAGGACCTTTTTAAGAACCCCTACAGGTACACATACTCCCGGTTGACAACCACTTACAGAAGTATTAAGCCTAAACCATATGCTCAAAATAAAAAACAAACCAAAAAAAGAAAACAAAGGCTTTGGCAAATAACATTTGTTAGGAAAATGTAAGTCAAAAAGAAAGGAAGCCCAGGTTTCTGTTTTGCAAACTACCACAGGTGGAAGGAGCAGAAGTGGCTGGAGAATTGCACTTTTTTTTACAGCTTGGAGTCTGGAATATTCAGAATTGCAAAAGGTACTGCTTCCAGAATTTCCACCGACTCAACTGCAGTATCAGGCCATCTTTTAGTAGTGGAAATCCATAAAACCTCACTAAAAAAGCCCCAAACCTTTCTTTACAAGGACACTAACAAAGTACTTTCAGAATAGAAACTTTAGTCTTACACCATATTTGTTCAGGTGAGGGAAAAAAGGCAGAAACGGTGACTATTTTTCTTGAGGCAACAGAGGTAGTCAATACTGAGGCATGGGTAGCACATTCAGTAATTCTTGGCTCTGGTTCTGGTTCAGAGCACCAGATCATGTCTCAGAACATGCTGGGCATATTTGAAGCGTACTGCCAAGACATTGGAGCTTATTTAGAAATCCTCTAGTGAACTCATTTCTGTCAGCAAAGGCATGGTTTAAAAAGCCTCAACAAAATGGTCTGACAAGTAGGGAGGCTGAACAAACAATGTATTCTTACCCTCCGGTCTATTGGTGCCAATCCTGTATATCCTTCCAATTTTCTTTTTTCAGCGTTGTTACTAGGGTTATCACAATCATATTCTACTTCTGGCTTGGACAAGTCCCGACAGAATGTGCAAATCCATTCTCCACTGAACAAAGGGGAAAGAAAACCAGACATTTCTTTGGACATTTGATAAAAGTTACAGGTCTTGAGTAAAGGGTTTCCAAATACTTTTGGACAGTTTTACTGTTCTATTTCTCTTGTATCAATTTTCTTGCAACCACAAGAAAGCCAGGATAGAAACAGGACACCTCTTTGGAAGAAGTGCTCACTCATCCCTGAAATTAGTTTTTGGAATAATTTAACAACAAAAGTAGTATCTACTTCCCTCTAAGCTGAAGACATTAAACATGGTTGCACAATTTAAACCAAAACTTTAATGGCAGGCCCACTGCCTGGTTAGAAGGTAGACTCTAAAAGAAATGAAGAGACAGGGGAGTGAAGAGCACAAGTAGTGGGCAATATAAATATTGAGCAGCATCAAAACAGAAAAAAGATGATGTGGTATCTGAAGGAGTCAATTTCCTTATTAGATATATGACTATCAGGCACTGGCTACTGGCATGCAATATATGGCACTATAGTCAACCTCTTGGAAGGATGGAATTTCTTCATTCTTAAATCTCAATTTTTTTCTTGGGAGGAAACCCTACAATTTTAAATGAAAGAGCAAAAAAAGGTTTCACGACTGAGTCAGTTTTACTCGCTGTCCTTTTCTGCCTAATTTGTGATATCCTTAAAGTTCTAAACAAATCTAAGAGATTATCATTTAACTTTAAAACCAACCAACCAAATAGACACTTGCACCTGTGAGGATAACCACAAGAGGGCTAAACTGAACTGGCTTCTTTACAGGAATGAAGAGAATCAAAAAAAAAATCAGTTTTAACAGATTATGAAAAGTAGGTATAACAAATGTGCACTGTACTACACATCTGATAATGCAAGAAAGAACTTTGGATACAAGATGTAGCTATTTAGCAAGTATATGTTACTTTTGACAATGAAAGCACAGGCTTTTGAGTTTAAAGATGTTCAGTAGAACTTCAAGTACCCCAAAATGTATGTGTATCTTATTAGGATACTTAAAACATTTCCACTTTCTGCTATCCCTACCTTAAGATAATGAACAAATGAACATCTCTAGAGCAAAATTTCAGTTTTAACTCATGAGAATTATTAGCTACTTATATGAAGATATTACTTACAGTACTTGAATCAAGATCAGGGGAGCAGGGTGCTAGCTGCAGTAGAGGGATAGCAACCAAAGATGTTATAAGATATACACACAAGAAAGTGTTTAAATCATAGCAAATCATGGCCAAAAAAAAAAAAAAAAAAAAACAACTCACCTGAGCCATAAAGATGAAAACAAGAAATTAAAACTTGTTATGATAGAAGGGGAGAAGCTAAAGGAAGATTATGAGAAGGGCAGATGTGTAAGGGAGAAAGTGCACTATTCAAGATATGAAATGGTGGGGGTTTGGATGAGAGTTGTGGGTGTCTGTACAAAAAGTAAAGGGTGGGTTTTAGAAACATTATACAGGAGGCAGAAGATCCAGAGACTAAGGGAGAGGAAGGAGTCAAAGGATTCTGGGACTATTAGCTTGACTGACAGAAAGAATGGTATATAGTCAACACTGGCAGATAGGGTGTGATGCAGAGAGTTTTAGAGGAAATAATCAGGAATTCAGGTTTTGGTCACATAAAATTTGACTGCAGGATAGTTAGGCGTTATCATCAGAAGATGTCAAAATAAATAGAAGATAAACATAACAGTAGAGAGAGAAACGTGCATATCATTGACATAAACAGGAGCCAAAGTTTTGCAAGCACATGAAGTTAACTTGAGAATACAAAGGGAGAAGCAGGGCATGTAAAGTGGGGTGGGTGTCATGGGCTTGAGGTACATGGGATTTCCACAGAGATTTGGAGAGTGGAGGAATGTCACCTGGTAAAGAAACACTGAATAAATGATCAGGGAAATCTGAAAAGAGTCAAGAGAGGACAGAAGGGTCAGATCACTATTGTGACCATTATTGTTAAAATACAGACAGACACAGTAGAGGTCCTGGTATTTAGCAGACTGATAAGGATCCAGGATGCACCTGAAGAAGAACAATTCAGGACAAAGATTTGCAAGCTGTGAATAGGAAGAGGAAAACAGTCCACAACTGTACAAGCAGGTGGAATCAATGATAAGAAACAAGAACACATTTGTAATTTGAGAAGAACAGACAGATGTTGAAGAGGAAGAAGAAGAGTGAAACAGTCTTTATCCCATTCTGGCAATGCTATGGCAGGTGCTGTGTTTAGCAGGTAGAGATCAAGTGAAAAAACAGTATTAGTGACTGCAGTTCTCTGAGTAAGGAGGGCTAAAAAACATTATGCATTGATTTCCAAGAAAGGCCTAAAAGCACTGCAACAGGCTTTTTGGATGAGCAAAAGGAGAGCCCCACAATCTGACGTTCAAAAGGTAAGATGCCATAATAGTAACATACAGAAACTAAGTATGGTATTCAAGAATCATCTTGCTCAGCTATGTGTAAGCAGAGGTGAGAAATGCAAGGTGTTGTAAATTAACCTTCTGTGGGGTTCCTAAGGGGTCCTGGACTTGAGGGGTGGGGCAAGCAGTAGCAGAGCATGCTGTTAAATTCTGGGAACTAGCAACAGGGAAAGTGATAGCTGTGGTAATCCCTGGAGCTTCCTAAACTGATACAGTAGCAGTTAATGCTGCTGCTGGAGATGGATCCAGGTCCGCCTTGTAGTCCAAATAAGTTTGACACCCCTGCTCTGCATAAATTAGGATGCAGGTGTGATACTTTTTTAAAAAGTGATAAACCAACACCAATGATAAAAACCCTAGTATTTTACACAAAATCATTGATCAATGACCAAATGAGAAGAGATATCATTTAATATTACCTAACAGTCTTTTATACAGGACTTCTATACTGGAGTCTCACAAAGTGTTATTTTAGCAAAGTAACTTCGAAATACCAAAGAGAATGATAAGACTACAGTAAAAGCTCTGTTATCTGGCATCCCCACGGTAATAGGGGATGCCAGATAACAAAAATATGTCTGTTAATTGAGCGGCTCCAGCCGCTGCTTCTCCTGCCACATCTGGGGCGTCCTTCCGCCCCTCCCACGGCATTGCTGTCCCTCCTGCTGCATTGTCGCCTGTCCTGTGGGCCCCGCACAGCCTGTTATGCCCCCTGGGCCGTGGGGGCTCGGCAGCGCAGGCTTTTTACCCCCGGCCATGGGGGCTCAGAGAAACCGGAAGTGCCACGGTAAGCACTTCTGGTTTCACTATATCTTACAAGCTAGCATGCTGGTTAGTAGAGCATGCCAGCTTGTAAGATGCCAGATAATGCAGCTTTTACTGTATTTCCAATTAGCATTAGCACTACAGAGACAAATTACCTCTTACCTTCTGAACTTTCAAACTGGACTGAGCAAATTTAGTACCTGGTCCTTAACAGGCAAATCCAGAAGGCCTATTCACATAAATCTCACTGCCCTGAGTGTGGAATGAGGTAGTAATTATCACAACACCAAACACGGTGTCCTACAGTTGAACTACAGCTTTGTTTAATACTGTACTAACAGATCTTTTTCTTTAAACACATTCTTTGGGGGGTTTTTGCATTTAAAAGTTTCTGTTGACCTTAAAGACTCTGCAACAGACTAGTAATTCTATGGCCTACTTTGGTAGCTCCAGATAATAATAGATGGCCTATATAAGCAATTTTGTTTAATTGCCAAGCAAGTACAGTATTTCATATTTGTTCTTGCAGCAGCAAGAGTTAAAAGTTACAACTCAAATTTCACTATATATTCTGACAAGCATTTCTTATGTGATAGCTTTTAATTGGACCAACTGTATAGCTGGGGCAGAATTAGACACGCTTTTGAATGTAAGACGTTATTCTTCAGGTCACTTCTTTCAGTTCAGCCTGAAAATTCAAAAGATAAAAAGCAAATCTATCTGTGTAGTGTTAATGGTAATTGGAAATAGCATTTAGAGTTCTCACCGGTATTTCTAAAGTTAGGGTACTAAAACAACACTTTGCAAGACCGCAAAATGGCAGACTAATGTCAGGGACCTGAAGAAGAACTTGCATTCAGAAACATGTCTAACTTTATCACAACTATACAGTTGGTCCAGTAAGATATACCACCCCAAGAAATCCTTGCTTTTCACAATTTCTAGTCCATTGTAACTGTGTCACTCTTACGCTAATAAGTATCCTGGATTTTACTAACTCAAATTTCAACTGTAGTCATTTGAAGCTGAAAGTTTCCAACTCATAACCCCAAAATTAATTCCTTTTGGGGAAAAGGTGGACAAAATTCATTAGGTAATTCTTACCTTGGAAAGTTCATCAGTGTAGGGACATGACAAGTAAGGTGGAATACTTTTGGACATTTCTCACAACAAAGGAGCTCCCCTCCATTTTGACACACTGCACACCAGTCCTCATTGGGGTCATCCTCTTTTCTGCTATCCCCAATGTGAGAGGCACCTATCCATGTTGTCTTTCCATTGGATGTGTTCTCCTGAAGCATCCCTGGTCGGTCACCTGTGCTATCTGGAGCATCTGTTCTTAAAACAGTTTCATCAGAAGAGGAATTACGATTGTTATCCAACAACAATGAGGTAAGTATGCTTCTTGAAAAGTTGGCCTGTAGAAAGAGGCAAAGACAACTTAGAGGTATGTGCACACCCTGTTGTTGGGTAGATTATCAATATAAAAATATTAAATAAAATAATGCTTCTTTTTTCACTCTGTTTATGTAACACATATATAGTCATGTCCCTTGTGATATCTAAACAGGAGTTACTATTTTTCTTCAGATTTCAGCCAATTAAATGTAGACAACAGTAAAAACAGGACCACAATGAGTTAGCTTTGAAATTTAAGCAGCCTCCAATAGAAAAAAGATATTGCGTTTTGATGCCTTATATGTTTAACCTCCCAATACTGAGTATACTACTCAAATTAGAAACACCTCCAAACATGTCCTGAATCATAGTGTCTGTAGACCTCTCTCTGTCTCTTGGATCTCCAGGGGCTGACAGCAGTCTGATCATTTCAGTTTTTCAGGCAACTAAATTTAACTATAAAATTTAACTTTTAAACATTGAGAATATTATGCCCTCTTTTTAATAAGGCCTAAAATCCCAGTCTAACAAAATACAGTTATAATTTCTATCTCCCATAAAAGCAAGTTATCCTACACACCAAAAACTCAAAGGAATTTTTTTATTTTTAAACATACATTTCGAGGACGGGATTCTTCATCTGTTTCTTGTTTTACTATGACAATTGGGAAATCATAGTTCTCACTCGGTGCACTAGATTCCTGTTTAATCCTGATTGGCTCTAACATGACAACAGGGACTCTGTGGGTAGAATCAGCTCCAGGTGGTCTGCTGGATGAGCCAGAGCTGTAAAATAGGAGGACAAAAAAGAAATAAGGCACAGTAAGAATGGATATCATCTGCATGGGGATGGTATCTGGAATCCATAAATTTTACAGTATTTTCCATTCTCCAGATTCTGAGCAATTCAGCAAATTTCACCAAGGAACAAGTCCTAGCCCTAGTTCCTACCCTTTTTGGTTAAGTTTCAATGGGATTACAGTAATGTCTTTTTTCCCCTTTATAAATACAATCCTGAAAAGAATTAAAGAGCATGATTTCAGAACCAGTTTCTATATCACTACTCTTGGGCAAAACCTATAATAAAAAGATATACAAAACTGAAAATACTGAACTTAAAACTTTGTTTATCTGACGTATATACATTCTGAAATCCAGCAATTTTATCTTAAGATAACCATACAAAGCCTCTACAGCATTTACTACATAAGTGCAATAGAGTAACAGTAGGTTTGGCAGGATATGATTTTTACCAATAAGCACTGATAAATATTTATTTCACCTCATACTTGCAGACCAATGGAAAAAAAATACATTTCCATTGATAATAATCAAAATGTATAGAAAGAGAACGTAAGAAAAATGATGGTTGATACTGTGCAACAATAAGGGGAGCAGTCCTACAGAATCATGCTGACTGTAGTTTGTACTGCAACTCCCAGAAACCCCAGGGGACTGGGAACAAAGGAAGAGAAAATGACAAAGCAGATGAGGGGCTTGGTATACTTTCACTAATAAGCTCTCTGCTCCCCACACCCCCTGAAAATTTAAATTGCTAAAAGTTGAAATAAATGTTTAAAAATAAACTTCAATATTATTTGTTGAGATTATTAAAACAAAATAGAAATCAAATTCTGCCAAGCCTAAGAAAGATGTAGACTGTTACAAGTATTTGGATTTCTACATGAAGGAATACAACCATACTCAGCATGAAAAATTCTGTTAGCTGTAATGCTTTAATTTATTGGAACATATTAATGGCTCTGCTCCCTTTAGGTAATCCTGATTAACCCTATTTTGTTCATGAATATTCCATCACTCCTGGTATACAATTTTTTGCAGTCTCTTTTTCTAAATATCCAGTGCTTACTTAACCAACTGTATTATGGCAAAAAGCTCTTTAATGATAATCCTCTTGTAAGGCTAATTCCCTAAATCTAAAGTCATTTATGGTTCACTGAGGAATTCTAGGTTCACAGACTCTTAAAAATACAACTGAGATTGTCCTGAATTTTATATCATTATTTACAGCATATGATTATAAAAACAAATATTTGAGTTTGCTATTAGTTTCATGGCTACCGCTTTAATCTACTATTTAATCTTTCATGTGCTATTAATAAAACCAACATGAAATGAGTATTCTAAGCCTTGACAATAGTATAATAAAGGCATAGGAACGAGTTTCTCAACATCAGCAGGGTATGGTGAATTTCAGCATTAATTACTGGTAGAAATTAACAACAGGTGAGGCTGCACACACTCTTCCTGAGACTGAAGCTATGCTTCTTCCCCCTCCCCCAAATCTACTCTGCTTACCTGCCTCTACTTCCGACACTAGAAGCACTGGGTGAACGAATTGGAGGATGGATATTAGTCATGCTTACTGCTCCTAGAATATCAGAAATGAAATTAGAAATAAGGATAGGTTTGTGCAAACAAATTATCTTACATTTGATTTCTACTTGAAGAAACACAAAGGGATTTCTATAAAAGTTTTCATTAGTAAGTTGTGATCACAAAATCATAAAAAAGAAAAAGGGCTGGAAGGGAACTCAGAAAGTGATCTAATTCAACTCCTGACTCAAGGAAGGAATATTCCTATCTAAACAAGCCAAAAAAATCTTTGTCCATCCTACACCAGGCACTCAAGGGAGAGAGAATTAGGGACAGGAGAAGAGAACAAACTCAGTTGAATGGATGCTGGCTTGGAGCAGGCCTTGGGCTCTAGACCCCTGCTTCCAGTAGGGCACAAATCTCATTGCATTACTCTCCATCTTTATTATGTAATAGCTATTGAATGCAAGTGGCAGGAGCCCAGCTTCAAAAAGACTGCTGGAGAATTATCTGAGTAATACCTAAACTGTGGCACAATGGTTAGAGTATCATGCTGGGAAGTTAGTCAGAAACGGGTTCAAATCTACTCTGGGTGGGGGAAACCTAAAACAGGTTCCTTCAGATCCCTGGGCAAGTATCCTAATCACTTGTCTATAGGAACTAAAACATGGGGAGGCCCCTTCTTTCTCTTCCTGACTAGCATCCACAAACTGCAGGTTTCCGGACAGCTACATTATGTACTGTATCAGCACATGAGATGCGAATACATATCTGGAATGGGCCTGTGTGCCAGCGCAGCCAATATATAGCATACTGCACGCACTTAGTCTACAAAGTAGCATGTTTGTGTCTCCACATTGCAAGGAGAATTGCCCCTTACATATCTTTGTGAAATTTAAATACAAAACGAAATAGATTTTTGTTTCTGGTTTTCTTTCCATCTCTGTCATTCAGCTTCTTTCAGGGATATCTTTTGCATGTCCATAAAATTCCATCATTGGCCCACATCTCTCCTGCACTAACTCCTTTCCTTAACAACGTATCTGCTCATGTGGCTGCAGCTGTCATCGTGTAGCAGCTAAATAATATTCCACAAAACTAGCTCTCCACTTCTCATCAATTCTTCATCTCATTCTACCTTCTCTTGGATGCCTTGCCAGAGTTAGTTTAATGACAGTCCCAAATTTGAATTTCATCACCAGCTACTTAATTCTTACAGTCACTATAGATGCTGCCCCCTTTCCTTCACACAGACACTTAGGCTTAAACCTGGCATTACCTTTCACTCTATCCTCACTTTGCAGCTTCATATGCAAACAGTGTCTAAATTCTGTTACTTTTTGCTCCACGATATTTCTTAAGATCTGGCCATTTACCTCTGTCTACAATGCTAAGCATGAGCCAGGTGCACATCTCCTATTTCCTCTTTTTCAGCCTTCTTCCTTACCTTGAATTTCTCAGCATTTGACATGGATTAGACTAGGGTTTCTCAATCTGTGGGTCATGACCCAAAAGTGGGTCACAAAAATATATGAAAGGGTCACTAACAAACTTTAAAAATGGATTCTCCTTTAAAAGGAGAAAAACATGGGAAAACACAGGTTTCCCCTTCAGGCTGGCAGAGTTCCAGCCTGCAAGGGGCGGTTTGTGGCTGGAGTAGGAGGAGGGCAATCAGCCTTGGGCATGCCACGTGCATGTGCGTGTGCACACATGGACATGGCAACCAGGCAGTGTAGACAGCAGCTCCCGCAGCTCACTGCAGGTAAGTCTATGGGGTGGGGGGACATAGTGCGGCGGGGGGAGGGGCCCATGATCCCCCAGATTTGTGTGCCCACAGCAGGCCCGGGGCTGCAGCCCAGAAGGCAGGACCCAATGTGAGAGGGCAGAGCGGAGCAGCAAGACTCGTTGCTGCTGCCACTCCCTCACCAGCTATAACGCCAATAGCACGATGAGTAACAGATGGGATAGGGAGGGGGAAGGCCCTGTGCTGTCCTCACCTCCTCCCATTGCCAGTTGTTTGTGCATTGGGCTGTGGCTCTACCCTGCCACCATGGCCTGGCTGCTGCTCCCCCTCAGGCCATGCTCTGCCTCAGAGGAGAGGTAGGGTGGCGGGCAGTGTAAGCACTCTGAGGGGAGTGGCAGTGGCAGCTGGGCCATGACGACAGAATAGAGCTGCAGCCCAGTGCACGAGCAACTGGCAGTGGGAGGAGGTGAGGGAAGCACAGCCCCCAGCCCCCACCTCCCCATTACTCCCCACCACTGCTGACAGTGAGGTCCCAGTGGTGGCAACAATAAATCTCACTGTCCCATTCTGCCCTCCTGCACTGGTTCCTGCCCACTGGGCCACAGAGGCAGCTCCTGCCTGTGCCAGTCTGCCTGAAGTGAACACACAAAACTGGGGGGGCCACCAGCCAAACACACTGGGGGCCTAGGGGCAGGTGGCAGCAGGTCAAGAGTGAGGGGCACCAGCAGAGCTGTGGAGGTGGGGGGCTGTGGGTTGGAAGTGAGGGGTACCAGCAGGGCCAGGGGGCTGTTTTCTACTAAAACTATTTACTGGGTCAGGACTGGCCATCGATGTTTACAAATGGGTCCTGGTAGAAAAAAGGTTGAGAACTGCTGGATTAGAAGACACCGTTACAATGCAGTAAGACAAATGGACATTTTGAGATCAGCAAGCAAAGTCTCTCATATGTTTTATTCCCCACTATATCAGGTAAACTGAAAGTCGTAGTGAAACCAAGTAGCCACCATACCAGAGAGGCCTGGAGATGGCACTGATGAATTTGGAGACTGGACGGTTCTGTTTGAAGGGGGTTTTGGCTGGGTATGCTCTACAACGCCATCTTTCCTCACAATATTGTCCAGGGTAATGTTTCCCGAACAATCAATCTAAAAAGATGAAAAAAGACCATTATCATTAGGATAGAATCTTTTCTATGTAGTCACGGTAAAGATTATTTTAGTTTGTATTTCCAAATCCTCTTTCAACATGCTCATTTCATTTAGTGTGAAACTGATTAAGTCACAAACTACCTGATAAGAAGCTACTCATGTCTCACCTGTGCTTGAGCACATCCAGAGGTCATGCATATTCAGTAAAACCAGACAAAGGTCAGTTAACTGGTTCTCTTTTCAGCTATGACAAAAGAATGATATGTCTATTTTTTTTTTTTTTTTTAAAGACAAAGCTTGCTCCAATGCACTGTGTTTACTCAAAATTAAGACAACCCTGAATGTAAGATGACACCCCAATTAGGTTCTATATATGGAAGATTTATACATTTTTATAATTTTCTAGGTATCTAATTTAGGCCTGTGCAAAGCGGCTAGGATTCACTTTGGATTCAGATTCAGCCAGTTCAGGGGACAGTGATTTGATTAGGTGATTTGAATCACCATCCCAATTTGATTTGGAGATTCGGCTGCTGCTGAATCAGCCGAATTTCTAAATCAGTCAGGCCCAGCAATGGCTGCCCCAACCACACCAGCTCCTGGCACTTGGAGAAAAAAAAAGTCCTGACTCACCGGGTGCTGACAGCTGGGGGACAATCCCCACTTCCCCATGCTGCATGGGGGACTCTGCATGAGCCCTCCAAACCATCCCCCTGCTGTCCCAGCCCCCCACACGGCTGCCCTGCCCAATGTGACTCAGGCCCTTTAAGAAAAAAAAAGAGAAAAAACCCAGACTCATCATTCCTGCTGGTGGGGGTAATCCCTGCTTCCCCCCACCACATGAGAACCCCCCCAAAGCCCTGAGGCTGTTGCAGGAGTGGTGAGTCCTGGTGTCTTTTTTTCCTTAAAGGGATGGAGCTGGGGCGGGTAGGGCAGCTTTGGTGGGGCTGGGGAGCAATGCGGGGCCAAAGGGCTCATGGAAGAGCCCCCCACATGGCGTGGGGCAGTGGGGATCGCCCCCCCACCTGGCAGCACTAGTAGGTGGGGGCTTTTTTTTAAAGCATCAGGAGCTGGGCTGGCCAGGGCAGCCATGGGGGGGTTGGGGGAGCCTGGGGGAGAAGGGAGGCTCTCCCCTAACCCCCCATGGCTGCCCTGGCCAGCCTAGCTCCCGATACTTTTCAAAAAGCCCCCACCCACCAGTGCTGCCAGGTGGGGGGGCTCTTCCATGAGCCCTCTGGCCCCTTCTCCCCAGCTGCCCCTCCCTCACCCCCTACTTACCAGCAAATCTAAGACAAGCCCCTCCACCCCCTTTTGGGGAAATACTGTAAAGCCTCATCTTAGATTTGAGTAAATACAGTAAAAACATCACTTACTTCGACTATTATACAAACTGAATAATTGAGATGGCCTTTTGAAACCCTAGTGTTGTAAAACAATACTGTTCAGCTAGAAAACTGAACAACTTAACTTGGGAACAGAATTTAAAACATTCACACACGATATGTTTTATGCAAATATACCTCACTGTGCTGTGCTGTTGCAATATCTGTGTCAATGCATTCAGTTAAAAAAAAAAAAAAAATCAGGTAAGCTATTTAAGGTCTGAGACTACATCAGGGAAAACTTGAGACAGAAGGGAGAAATAGGGAGATTCTGGTGACAAGTAACTACAATAAAGCGTGAAAATTAAAATAATTTTCAAAAGTTTGCAAATAAGTCTACTTTTTTCTGCACAATGAAGTAGATTGCTTAAAGTTAAAAATTTCTGATTTAGTTGTCTAGCTTGGGCCTCTAAAAAAATTATTATTGATTGAAAATGGTACAAAGAGACTTGCTGCAGGTCAGCTGAATCTCCAGTCCCTGTTTTATGTATGTACTCTGTCTCCTAGTAAGTGGGAGTTAACTAATAATTTATCAACTCTTTCATTTAAGAGCAAGTAATTGATTCACTTACTACACAACAGGAGTGGACAAATGAAACATTTACAATGGATCAACTGATGACTGCTTAAAAGCAGCAAGTCTCCCTTTCATAATAAATGCTAAATTTATAAAGTTCCCTCCCCTGGATACACAAATGTTGAGGAGAAAGATGAGCTCCTTATTCCCACCCCCTACTCTAAAAGTAATGAAAAAGATGAATGACTTAAGGCATTTTTTTCAAGAAACTAGAAGTTTCAGGCATGTATTAAAGGTTTTAGGTTTATCATATAACATCACCAAATCTTACTGTGGTCACTGGCACTCAAAGTTAAGGAAATCCAATTTTGTAGGCAGTACTCAAGATGATGGACAATTAAGGCCAGTATGCATCTATATAAGAGAGTGCAGTCACAATATGCACTGTCACTCTGATAGGACTAACATTTTATGGCAGTCCCTCCTGAATAGTACTGAAACACTTCCAGGACCATGCAGACAAATCTGGACTGTTGCTTTCTACACTGCATGATTTTGGAAAGGCAGAAAATAGAATTTTAGTCTGCACGACTGTTCACCTTTCACACACACTGACCTCACTTCAGAATAACTGTAAACTGTTTGTATGTTACCCTTACATCAGGAAGAGAAGGTAGGTTATAGGAGCTACCCAGTGGAGAACTCAAATCTATCAGAGGTGGACCATATGTCTTTCCATCATATCCTGCAGCACTAGTAACTGTAGGACTGGATGGGGTGGATGTTGTGCTGCTTGCAGTTGATGGGGCAGCCGAAGTTTGTCCACTGCTGATCTGCCACTAAAAAAAAGAAAAATGAAAACCCACAACTCACTACTGCTGCTTTGCATAACAGATGTCTGTTATGTATATGGACACCAAGGAATGGTTGAGCTATGCAAGCATGTTAGCTGAATGAGCTGAAAGCAGAGCTGAAAACTTTGTTTACTTTGTAGCCATCAATTTTCAAAAACAAGGCACTCAGGACATAGGAAGAAGAAAAGCAGAAGAGAAATAACATGTAGAAGAAACAAATAAGATATTTAAAAATAAAAAACCTCTACCCCCTGCAGTTAATATGCATTAATATGTCTGGGACTTTATTGGCACAATATTGACTATAATAGTTTTAGTAGCATGAATGTGTTACAGATAATAAGCTGAATATGACATTGCTGTTATATTTTTAGTATTACAAACCAGGTTTTTCAGTAGGAAATATTGGGTATTTGAATCCAAGAGGTTCTTTTGTCATTTGTCAAACAGAAAAATGAAGCAAAACAAAAACGAACCACTGATTGGGACTCTAGCCAGCAACAACTGTACTGACCCAATAACAAGAATGAAAAAGTAAAGTCAGGCCAAATTTCACCCTTGTTTAGATCTAAAATTTCATAGATATAACTGAAAGCAGATTTTGATTCTGCACAATTCTTCTCCAGTAATTCTGTTTAATAGTTGGGTTCCAGGAGACTTTACAGCATAATGAAAATACTTGAGACAAAGACTTACAAAGACTACTTTTTCAGAGGCTCACAGATTCAGGTGCTTCTTGTTACTACTGGTTCTAATATGGGCTGTACAGCTTTCTTCAGTTCATTTCAAAGTTCCTCTCTGATGCAACTGAGGTCACTGCAAGAAGCACCATGGTCCTATTTTACCATTTTTCAGGTCACAGACAAGAGTCCTTCTATGGTGGTATGGTAATCTGCATTTTTTTTCTTCAAAATATTGAACATATGTACATCAATATGCTGTTTAATATATGCTTGCCTCACTGAAGCACTAAAATGTATCTGATGTATTTAATTTTACTCCACTTCAACCACTGATCAGCTTGGGATTGATCATTTGATCAGAAGTCCACAGTTTATTTTCTCTCTTCATCTGTAAGTCTCCAGATCTAACTCCAAAGTATCATTGTAGATGCTTAATAAAGCTTTTGCCTGGTTACAAGTGAACTAGGCAGTCCATTGACTGCAGTGTCCAGGACATGGTTGTATTACATTCTGCATTGTGGCCAAAAGACATCAAAACAAAATATACTTTAAGTTACTAATTTAACTTTTCTTCATCTATTTAGAATAGACAGAATGGGATGGACAATGATCTCATCTCATTAATATTTTGAAAAAAACTTCAGGTATCTTCTCACAGACAAGTAGTCTCTGTACACTGTAAACTCACGCTGGAAGTTAAATGAATGTAAAATTATAAAATTAGCATTTAGCCTTAGTTTGAGTGGTGAAGTAAAAAGACAGTTTACCTGTTTGATAGCTTGCTGTGCCAAGAATGCCATCTGTAATGGGTTGGGTTTTATGGTTTGTTTTGGTATGCTCTGGGTCTGGGGAAACCTCAT
Source organism: Crocodylus siamensis (assembly GCF_052110815.1). Lineage (NCBI taxonomy): Eukaryota > Metazoa > Chordata > Crocodylia > Crocodylidae > Crocodylus > Crocodylus siamensis. Next base: position 105,699,787 of record NC_143398.1, read on the forward strand.
CTGTGGTTGTGCAGGAAGAACGGACCCGTTAGACTTGGGGCTGTGATTCTGAAAGTTAATCAAGCGTGGAGGTGGATGCTGGAAGAGAAACAATCCCTCAATTAATTGTCTGAACACTGATAAACACTTCTGAAAATGCTTTTGGCTCAATTTCCCATTCAAACTTCTGGATATATGACAAACAAATTAGAGTACTGAAATAATCGTTTGTCTGAATGAAGGAGAATTCAGATCTCTGCACCAATGCATCTTGAACATTAGAACCAGAGTAAGAGTCAAAAGGTTTTGATGAGATAGTTCCAACTTTTGGGGCGAGAGGCAATACTTAAAAGTTATCTGAAACTTCTACAGGTATGTGCAATGAAGACTTAGTAAAATTAATACAACATGGGTTCCTTAAAAATTATAGTTTCATATTACCAGTTTGTGGTCCTGTGAAATAACACCTGCAGAAGCTACCACATTACTTTTCTGCTGCAACAATGACAATCAGACATGTCTTCATCCTGAAACACTCCTCATTTACCTGATAAGTAGGAGCTTGCTGCACTGGTCCTGGAACTCTCGGATTTGGTAGACCCACTGGACCTGCCCTTCGCTGAGCCTGTTGCCTTTGAGCCATGACCTGTTGCTGCATGTGCTGGAGTCGTAGCTGAGCTAAATTGATCTGTGTTGGAAACTTAGATAGCTGGTTTGTAGGTAAACCACTTTGTGGCTGTAAATTTGCTTCCATCACAGGGCTCTTGGGCACGTGTGGTGGAGTTTCTTTATCTTCAATTACCAAAGAACCTGATTAAAAATAAACAAATGTTTCAATATTCATTTTACTGTTTGTGAAAACTGAATTTTTCATTATGTCCCTCATTTTATAAAGACCATGAAAATCCTACAGTCTGAAGGCTGGGTAGACAGTTAGGGTCACAGGAACAGAAGGATATCTTGAGTTGTCGACCCTGTACCGTACAATTGCAGGCAGCTGTGTTATAGTACTTTCCTAAAGCTTATTAAACTTTATCCTAAAACTACTTAATTTGTTTATCCCAGTACTTGCTGAAGCCTCCAGAATCTCACACCAACAATGGTTAAAAACTTAATTCAATTGGAGTCTGCAACTTCTAAAATATGAAATCCTAGAAAAAGTTATTCATGACTTCATTCTGATAATCTGAAATATTCAATCTTCCAAGTCAGTATTTCTCAGAAATAGAGCATACACAAATAGAACAAGCAATTCAATGGTGAATCAGAAAGAAACAGCAAACAGCTTTATATATGTTTATTCAAGTACTCATTACCACATGGCTGGAAGATACATTTCTGGAAATAGAGTCAGAGCCCCTCTTCTTATTCTGTTTCCCAGTTAGTGGCAGAAAAGAAGCTTGGAGGATTTTTTTTTTGTTTGGTCCCTCTGAGAACAGAGCTTGTTATAGAAGCACGTTTTAGACCAAGATTTTCCCTTTCCACCTTTTTTCTACAGAATAAAACTGTCTGCAGTTTCTGACCAAAGGTCAAGAGGCCTGACAGGTATGTGCAGTGCTACGCTCTTACAGAAAGACTGAGATAGTGACAACCAAAAGAAAAAAACAAAACCTTAGCAAATGCAGAAGAAAGACATAGCATTTGTCACAACCTTTAAGAGAGAAATACTAGAAACTAATTTCTGACCTTGATTCTACTGTACTGCTTTTTTCTATTAGGTTTAGCATGTACACTCAGTAGATTCACTGAAAAAACTACTGCCTGTAAAATGAGTAACTGCCATAGAGTACTAGCCACTGGAAGGTGATAAAGAAAATGTAAATACCAGCCTGGAGATAACAATCCAATCTGCCTAGAGAATACGGATGAACCACATTTGCACATCTCTCCATTTATGTGCATGAAAAGCACGATAGGAAAGGCACGTGGCAAAGGCAAGATTTAGGAGAAAGGATCCAACTCCACCAGAAAACTTTTTCACACCTCTTAAAACCAGAACTATTGCTTGATAATTTTTCATTCACTGTTCCTTGCCCCTATTTCTCCCTTTATCCCAGTTCCATATGGTTTATACCTCAGTCTGCTAAAATCATAAAGGTACTGCCAGAGGTTTACTGCCTGGAAAAGTTGCCACTGTTCTCATGCCACAGAGCATTGAGTCAAAGATGCTTTATAGGATAATTTCTTTCTATGAATTAGAGGTGTGTTGAAGAATGCATGAAAGACACTGGAATACCATTCACTTGGCCAAGCTATTTTTATAGACATGATAAAATCTAAAATCAATAAAGGGAAAATAGGAGCCATTTCATACCTAGATTGAAAATATTTTGAGCCCAGAAGCTAGGATCACAATGAAACTGGATGGTGTTGTTAGTCACTGGTGAGGCATCACATCGTGCTCGAAGGAGATACCGTAGCCGATATGTAATCTAGAAGTGAAAAAATATAATTTACTTGGGGTGAAGTGTTCTCCACGATGATTCTTACCACTGTCCCTGCAAGGCAATAATAGGACTTAATATTAACCTGAATAAAATTGCAGAACTGGTATGAAAAGCATGGAAATTAACTGAATCAGCCAAAAGAAGGGTTTCACAACTGCTCAGCCCCAAGTAATTTTGCATACCTGTTATCTACAATATGACAGACAAATAAACAAACAAAGTTCTTCCAGGTGTAGAAATACATACACTTTCCTAAATGCAACTAAGGCTTTGTTGCTTTAACATGACTCTTTTCTGAAAGTTTTCAGGTCTCACTACTCTGTGCCAGATCTTTGTGGTTTTACCCAGAAAGTTTATTATCCCATCTTATTGGTCAGAAGCATTAATATAAGGAATTTACACTGGTAACAAATAAAATGAATCCCAGTTAAACTGGAACAGAATTTTTAAAATTTTGTTTGACAGAATTTTCATATGCATTTTTCTTTGAAATACCCCAACCCTACTGATTTAATGTTTAGATAATGTTCTAAACAGAAACAAAAACAAAACAGTAAAATATTTCAAGTGAATGCAATATTAATTAAAACATAAGTTTTTATTAGGATGGAAAAGGTGTTTTCTTGGGCTTTTATTTCAAGAGAAACAGCTGACCCTTGACCGACATGGCTATATTTATATATTTATTATTATATATATATTATATATATTTATTATTATAAACATAATAAAGAACTTCAGAGAGAAGAAAAAAGATCTCAGTACCTGTATTCTCTTTGGCTTCCTAACTTGACTTGTTCTCAAACCCTTTCTTCTCGAGGAAATGTTCTACCCTAGATGTCTCTTGAACCCCTGTTTTTTTGTTTAACTCATTTCCCCTTGTCATAGACATTAATTACCCTTTGTTTGGCTACTTTGACACAGCCCCAACTATTTTGACAGATTTATTTTATTTCCTAATGTCTAAATCTTGATGTATGTTTGTTTTTTAATTTAAAAGGACATATGGGAACACGTAAGCTTAGACCTCTGCTACACTGAATATAGGGTTCTCAGACACTAGCAGAATAAGGTGGACTACATAATATTTGCTCACTTTTATCTACTTAAAGAGTTTGTAACAAGTCTTTAGCATGGTTGGCTGTATGCATTTGTTTACTCTTCTCCAGATGTCACATGATCACTGTTACCTTCTGTGGGTAACTTTTATAAATGACAGCATGGGCAGAGCTAGGCTTATGAAAAGGGGGAAGGGCTGAAGATGGTGTGGCACATCATCATTTATAACACAACATGGTTTTCTCTACTTAAAGAGAAACTAGAAGCTTCACTTATATGCTAGGGGGCTAGTACTATATTGTTCAGTTGAAGATGAAAGCAAAAAACAAATAACTATTTAGATGTCTACTAATTTGCTACAGTACCTAGTAAGTTTTAAAAACTACAACAAACGAGGCAGAGAAAGTCAAAAAAATCTGTGCTATTAGCTCCACAATCATTATAGTTAAATGCATATTGCATTCAGATTTATAAAATAAAATCTAGCCTTCTTGAGCTGCTTGGCAGTACCTCCAATACATCCCTGTTAGTCATTTCTATACCTGAGTTAATATTACCACACCCGAGTTTAGGTTTTCAGTTAGGGACAGAAACAGTCTGCAGGGCTGTGAAATCAAAGAGAGACATTACCAGGACTGGCTAACAGACAGCAACATGACAGAAGAAAGGATAGTTTGAATAATCAAGACTATTAAAAAGGAGAGAGGGTCAGTAACACCTGAAGCCTGGAAAGAGATTACTAGGAATCAGGCAGATGATAATAAGCCATGAATTCAATAGACTCCCTCACTGCTGCCTGAATAGAAACACTACTGTTCCTCCCACCCCAGTTAACGGTGTTTTGTTTATGCCAGAAGGTTAGGTGAAAACATGGGCCTCTTTCTGAAAACAGTTCAACGTATTTCCACAGCCCCCTCCCCTGCCCCTGTGGGCAGGGCCTCTCAGCTCTGTCTGTGCAATTGAATTTGTTGGGTCCTCCTCCTACATGTGATAGGATATTTTAGAGGATATTGCTTCCCCTGCTGCTCTGTACAACGTCCCTTCTGAAAGAGAATTCTATAAGCACACAGAAGGTTGGACAGTCCATTCCCAGATATCTTTAATAAGAACTAAGCACTTAATTCTTATTTGTCTCTTTGAGATTATCCCTACAATTTGCTAAGGCATTGAAATAGCTGCCCAGATTTTCCCAGGATGTAATAATCCAAATATAGAATTGATGACAGGAAAAAGAACTAGATGTGGACTCCAAATAATTACAAATAAGCATGATTCAGTTTGATGTTCATGTTCCTAACCAAGTAAAATATTGTACTTATAGCTTACACAAGTTCTTTGCATCTTTAGTCATTTAGAGCAAAACTGAAAAAGTTGTGTGCATCTATTCAGTTATATAGCATGCAGGCCATGCTTTTTATGGTTCTTTCTTTGAAGAGCTATACAGCAGTGATTTCCATCTAGGGAAACTGCCAATATAGTCCTTGTGGTTTAACCACCGGACTGGAGGTTCAAGTTCTATTCCAGGTTCAGGTTCTATTCCCAACTCTACTACAGACGTCCTTTCACAAGATTTTAAAGATACTTAAACTCAGTTTACTCATGGACCTATTTGAAAACCTGAAGAAAAAAAAAAAGTTTTGCATTTTTTTCTCAGGATTCCCAAGACCACAGTCAAAGGGTAAGGTGGCATCCAATTCCAGCACAGCTGATGCATCCTTAGCCCTGAAGGGTCTCTCCCAACTCATAACATTAGGCCTTATTAAAGATTACACCAACCAAACAACAGCATCTCTAACTGAAGCTGTCAGTTACACTGAGCAAGTATCAGAAGTCTTTAATAGGAGACTAGACTGACAACTAGGCAGCCACAGAGTAACCTTAGTTTAAACAATTATCCATTATGTTTGGATTCCTTCACTCTCTGAGTTCAACATGTAGCAAGTAGTAAGAAAAATTGTCCTAATGGTGTACCACATGCACACAGAACAGCTCATCCTAATAGAGGTTAATAGTATTATTTCATACCTCTCCACAGAGGAGGAACGATCCACATTTCAGTGGTAGACCTTAAAAATGAAATTGCTGCAGGAGCAAAGCCAAGAGGGTCAGAGGTCAAAAAGTTGAACATCATCTTCATCTTGTGAAAATGTATAATACTATATATTTCTGCACCAAACAAGATGAATTCCTGGATATAAAAGATGCAGAAACTTGCCTTACTTGACTTGGTAGTGTTAAGAGTGATATTACTTGACTTAACACAATTATTTCACGTCTGGGGACTCCCTGTACCTATAAACAAATGTCAAAGGCAGAGCTCACATGGCTCCCCAAATATGCCAACATACTTGCGACAGACCTTGAAGTCTGTTTCCTCGGGTATATTGATGACATCTTTATAATATGGACACATGAAAAGGAATCTCTGGAAAAATGTTACCTGAACTTAAACAACTTCCATCCCTCCATCAAACTAACTCTGACATACTCCACCCAGCAGGTTCATTTCCTTGGCACTACAGTAAATATTTGTAATGGCTACACTGCCATCATGTTGTATTGGAAACCATGAAACTGCCACAGCTTTCTTCACACCACCAGCTTTCACCCTACGCACACCACTAAACCCATCCTCTACAGCCAAGCTCTGTTATGACTATCTGCTCCAATCCCACCAACCATAATGAACACCTTAAGGTTCTGGAGCAAAGATTCCATACTATTACAATCTCAAAACTGTAGCCACTCAAATCAACAAAGCCAGACCCAGACCTTGCTCTGACCTGGTACAATACCAGCCCTGGGACAAAAGGCAACAGAATCCCTCTAGTTGTTACCTACAGCCTGCAGCTTGAACACCTAAGATACATCATTAACGACCTCCAACCCCTTCTAGAAAAGAATGACCATCACACGGTAGTCACATAGGACAAACCTGCCTTGGCTTACAGACAGCACTACCAACCTCAAATGACATCTCTCAAGCCACAGACTAACTCCCATCCTTACTGAAGTACCAGGCTTTCCAAAGGACCCAAATACCTACTATGCCTCCACATCATTAAAGACCATATCATCACCAGACCAAATAACAAGGAGCACAACATCCAAGGTTCATTTGCCTTCAATTCTATCAACATCATATACCATCACCCACTTACAGTGCCCATCTGCTGTCTACACTGGACAGGAAGGGGGATCTCTACATTTGGGGCTGGACTCAGTGATCCTCTGGGGTCCCTTCCAGCCCAAATGTCTATGAAATTTAAGGATGAATGAACACCGATCTGACATGAGCTGCAGGAAGATACAAAGATCTGTGGCAGAATACGTTAGCCTCCCTGGGCACTCCATTGCTGACCTCAGGCAGCAAACTTTTAAAATCCAGCTTGAATGGGAAACTGCAGAACAAGAAGTCATCCACAAACCAGACTGAGTTAAGCATGGTTTAAACAGGAACTACGAATTATTTTCCCATTACCTGGATTAGCTTTGTGACCCCTTTGTTCCTATACTCCTCTTGCAGCATTGTCTATCTCCCCCCCACCACACCTTACTTTCCTCTTTTCCCCACCTTTTGTACTGAAATCACTTACTCCACTTTATACACTGCTCTATGCTGTCCTTTTATAGCATCTAATTAAGTGAACTCAAGCTCATGAAAGCTTGTGCTCAATATTTAGTCTCTGAAGTGCATAATCTACCCTGCCTTTTGTCCAATTTCAGACTAACATGGCTAACTACCTCCATTTAATATAGCAGTTGTATGCAACAAAGGGACTACTGTTATCTTTTCCTAACCTTACCAGACGTTTGCTGTATAGCAATGCTGTGCTGCTCCCACTGGAAACTGCCCATTTGGAAAAATTCATGACATGTTCCAGTTGTTTAGATAGACCTGCCACTTCCTGCTGTTGCTGCAGAAGTTTCATCCGATGTTCTTTTGCCAGACTCTACAAGAAAAAATATTTCCAGTGAAAACTATCTATTTACAAATGAAGTAGATTAACGCTTACTTTCTAACCCACAAACTCAATAGTTAACTTCACTAAAAACCCAAATGGCTCCATCTCAATTTTCTGAAAATAAAATTGAAATATAGCTGTACTCTGAAAGAGGAGTGTAAAATTAGTACATTTCATATTCAGATTCCCAACTCCTTTCTTAAGTGACAAAATAAGTTTCTTTGTGGGATTTTTTTTTTACTTTGAAGTAGTGTTTAGATAAATGTTTAGATGAGATCCCTCATGCACAATTCTCTCCTTTGTTTTGCTGCTACTGTGAACTTGGACAGATGAATTTGTGATATAAATCACTTAGATGGCAACACTTTTCATGCATGCTGCACAGGATTATGACTTGACTGCACAACCAAGCAGAAGAAGCTGGGCTGTGAGAAAGGCCAGCTCTGGTTCAAGAAAACGAAATACAAATAGAAATTCAAAGTTACTGGAAAAGAAAATTGCTTTTGCATGAAATATTTCCCTGCACAGCCCTATCTGAAACTTCCTCTTAATGGGACACCCTATTTGAAAATTGGCCTTTGCTATACTCAAATTTTAATGGATTAAAAGCTCCTATAAAACACTGACAAGATGAATTTTTGTACCTTATAATTTTAACAAAAGTCAATTTACCTCTAGCTGATGCAACAGAGCTTTACCCTTTTTGTTTATTTCCACCATCAGTGTAAATATAGCAACTTTAATGTCCTGTTCAACTTGCTTTTGGTTCTGGTTCACTTCAAGGATTCTATAAATAAAAAATATTTATAAAACTAAGTTGACTAGCAGTGTTCTCAACAAAATACCACAACTCCTTCAGACTTAAGAAATGGAATTATTTTCTTATTGCCCAGACTAAAGTGGCTTCCTTTTTGTATGCATCATTCATTCACACCCCCCCCCCATATCGAATCACTGTCCCCGAATCGGCCTAATCCAAAGTGAATACTAGCTGCTTCGCACAGACCTACTAGGCATGGCAGCAAGAATTTCCTGGTGTGGCAAGATAGCAGCAAGACTAGGCCCCAAACCCTTGCAAGGGCAGTAGCAAGACTATTATTTCTTTACTGAAGTCTCTTATATACATTCCTGTAAATAAAGTGTTGTTTTTACACCACAAGCCTGATCAAGATACAGCAAAAGCTGTGTTAACCGGCACTTTATTAGCCAGAAAAACTCTACTAACTGGCATCTGAGGGACACGGCAAAAGTGAAACCAGAAGTACCATTTCCGCCACCGCAAGCTGAGTTTTTCTTAGTCACTTCTTCAGCCTATGGCCCAGGGCAAAGCAGCCTGTGCAGGGCCCCCCTCCCTGTCCCCTGGCACACTTACGCCGGGAAGTACACTAGACAGCGCACATTTGATTAACCGGCGCATTTGATTAACTGGCATCCTCCATTCCTGGGGGATGCCAGATAACAGAGCTTTTACTGTACTATGGACTCAATGCAGGACTCCTCCCCTTCTACTTGATAGGTCAGAGACAAATAACACCCATCTTTGCAGTCACCAGAGGACAGTGTCTGAATGCCATCAAAGAAAAATTATATTTTTTGCTTAAAATACACATCCTTATTTTGGAGGGCTGATTTCATGGGAAAAGGCTGCATGTGGTATGTGAGCAAATATGGTACAAATTCCAGGTAATTCATTCAGCTGTCATGGCAAGTTAGAAGTTATTACCCAAAATATGAGGTGTCTCCAAAAATAAGATAGTATTGTAGTCATCTTTGCATTCTCGGTTTTGTTCATTTGATGATGAATCACTGCTCTAGCTGGGGATGAGGCAACCTTTTAGCAGCCAATCACTGGCTGCTGTGTTGGCAGGAAGCCAACCCCACCCAAACACAGACATACAACCATCAGGAGAGATAGGAGTGAGCTCTCTGCACAAGTCTCTTGGTGAGCTTGTGGATCTCTCTGTATCCCAACACCTTGCCTTGACTTTGTGCCTGTTTTTGCTTCCTGACTCTAGTATCTATGTTTAGCTTCCTGACTCTATCCTAATTTTTGGCTTTCTGGTTCTAACTTGATTTGCAGCCTTCCAATTCTGGCTTCTTGACCATGGCTTGTTCCTGAACACTACTCTGGCTCCCTGATAATGCCTTCAGCATCTAGGTTCCAGCTTGCCTGCTGCCTCCAGACTCTTTCCGTGATCTAATACCTGGCTCTGGACACTGGTTTCTGACCCTGGGCCTGGCCACTTGGCCCAGTAGTTTGCAACTCAGCTGTGACACACTGTGTTTGACTGCTGGTAGTATGAATGGAACTTTAACAAGCAGTTCTTGATTTCCCTTATACAAGTGTATCAGGTGATTAAGAATATTCTTGCACATAATTTTAAGAGAAAGATGCTGGGGGGCGAAGGGAAGAAGAGAGAGGGAAGGGTGTAATTACTTTTTTCCTATCATGCAAGAACAAGGGGATGGTGAGCAAAGTATAAAGTGTGTACCCAGCATCCAGAAAGTGGTGAGATAAGAGACAAAGGACAAACAAGATAGTAAGGCTTCCCATCTCCCAACAACCAGAGTAAGATTTGGTCTGCATTCCCAAAGCCTTTGAACTTTTCTGTAGAACCTCTTGCAACAACCCACCCCTGGTATTTAACCAGGGCAAGTACAGTTAGTCTTAAGTTTTGTCTGTTAAATTGCAACCCCCAATTATATAATCGTTAAACATATCTTCAAATAAATCTGTCACATGCTTTTAATTACAAGAACATGAGTCATAACCTGTCCTTTTAAGATAGATACATTGTAAGAAAATTAATACGGGTGAGGGAAGGACATACTGCAATGCCTTCTGGCATTTTTTTGTCACTTTTTGGGCTGAGTCTGACCTTTTGCTGATCTTCAAATATGGAGGATAAACAGAACAGTTATATAACTAAGACTAAATGTAAGATAATAAGCAAGGGTCAAAGCCAACTGAAAATATTAAAATTATTCCAGTCTTTCAATAATGAAAAATCCTTACATGTATTAAAACACTCTGGCATTCTGATTGTATTTAGTTACATTTTACATAAATGTGTTAGCCTATTGTCAGTATTTGACAATGTAATGCATACCTGTTTTGGATCTGCTTCCCTGTAAACTTTATGTATTTAGTCTTCTCCATTAGCTTGGTGATAAGCGTCTCAATGATCACTTTCTGGTTCTGAAAAGCTTCTTCTATAAACTGGTATCTGCAATAATCGGTAACTATTTACATATAAGCAAAGTCTCAGCCATGCTTCCTAAAAGGAAGACTACTTTGCAAAGAGCATGTAGTTAAGGAAACAACTGTAGCTTTAAGATAGACTGTCATCATTAAATGGAAACGCATGGTAGCAAATTCCCTTTTTTCCCCACTTTGTAATTATGTTCTTCATATAAACTAAGAGTAATAGGTTTTGAGACCAGGTCTACAAGCAATTCAGAGTTAATTCATCATGCATATTAAAGTATCTTCTGCTAGTTGCACAAAAATAGATTGTACAGATAGATATAGATTGTACCTGTGCTCTTTGTGTTCCAGTAACTGGCAGTCCCGGCATGTCAACTTGTCACAAGTTTCACAATAGAGTTTTAACTGTTCCTTTTTGTGGGAAGGGCAAAACACAGGTCGCTGACTGGTTACACCAACTGCCTCTGTAAAACAGAGGAGGATTTACATTCCTATTAGCAAGAAGAAAATTATGTTTTATTACCTAGGACTGAAGTCCGAAGTTGGTTAGTTCTCTTGCCTCCACGTCTGCCTTCTCTGTTCTGTTTTGGAATTGCTGTATTTTTACCTGCCTTTTCAAGGCAATAAGTTTTTCCCCAGTGTAGGACAGAGTAAGAACATCCAAAAGCCAGAGAGAAAAAAAATACAGAAGTTCAATGTGCCAAAGCACTGATATAGTATCACCTCAGACTGAAAATCATACTTTGGATTTACTTTACCCAAAATCCTGATGGGAGGACAGACAGGGAAGACTGATGGATGTCATTAGCAGGGATCTGGGTTTTCCATTTCCCATGGAAAAACAGAAAACATGGATTTCTCCTTTTAGCAGAGAAACCCATGGATTCCCTGCTTTTGCAAACAGCTTTACAGGCTGGTTGAGCTCCAACCTGCAAAAGCTGTTTGCAAACAGGGTGGGAAACCCCAGCCCTGCCCAGAGGAGGAGGAGGAGGAGGAGGAGGAGGAGAAAGGGTGGGGCCTGAGGCTCTCAGTCAGCCACAGCTCCACTCAGTTCAGCTTCACTCTTTGCTCCTGGAGCCTGAGGTAAATGGGGCTTGCAGGGAGCTGGGGGCCCCTCTGGCAGGGCTGGGGGGTTGCAGGTCATGGTTGTGCAGGGAGCCCCGGCAGGGCTGGGGGGAGCCAGGAGCTGGCCCTGGCCCCACCCGAGCAAGCACCAGCAGTGGGGGAGCCAGCTCCAGGCTGGTTCTGCTGCAGCTGCCTGCTGTTGGGGCCAGGGAGTTGCAGACTTGGGGCCCTGGCTCCATAGGCCTGGCAGCTGGGGGCCCCCTCCAGCAAGGCTGGGGGGCCAGGGCTGTGGGTGGGGGCAAGAGGCACGAGTAAGGTATGGGGATGTTTTGGGGCACTGAGGGGCACCAGCAGGGTTGGGGGGTCATTGGAGGGAGAGTGAGGGGCACCAGCAGGGCTAGGGGGGCTGCAGGGGGCTTTTAATTTTAACAATGGATTTTGGGGTTTTTGTCAGAGAATTTGATTTTTTTTTAGTTACAGAATTCATAATTTATTTTTAAATCAGAGAAAACCAGGATCCCTGGTCATCAAGTAGTTGTACAGTCTTGATGGTCCTGGTAGCCAATTTAAGACAATTAGCTTTGTAAACTCTTGAGAAATGAGAAGTAAAGTGAAAAAAATCTGAAATTAAGATGTATTTCTGCATTCCTGACTGTAAAACATAATTTAATAGTACAGATGTATTAGAATTTCATAGAGTTCATAGACATTAGGGCTGGAAGGGACCTCGGAAGATCATCGAGTCCAGCCCCCTGCCCAAAGGGCAGGAAGTCAGCTGGGGTCATAGGATCCCAGCAAGATAAGCATCCAATCTGCTCTTGAAGGTGTTCAATGGAGGTGCTTGAACCACCTCCGATGGCAGGCTGTTCCAGACCTTGGGGGCTCAGACAGTAAAGAAATTCTTCCTTATGTCCAGTCTGAAACACTCTTGCAGTAGTTTATGACCGTTTCACCTCATCATCCCTTGGGGCGCTCTGGTGAACAAACGTTCCCCCAGATCCTGGTGGTCACCCCGATAAACTTATAGGTGGTCATCAGATCACCCCTGAGCCTGTGCTTTTCCAGGCTAAAGAGCCCCGTGGCTCTCAGCCTGTTGTCGTAAGGTCTGTTTTCCTGACCTCTGATCATGCGTGTGGCTCTTCTCTGGACTCTCTCAAGCTTCTCCGTATCCTTTTTGAATTGTGGAGCCCCAAACTGGACGCAATACTCCAGCTGCATACAGCTAAGTTGTTTTTACTAGGAAATTTCTTAAATAAAAACCTAATCTGGAAACTAATATTCAAGATAAAGAAATTAAGGAATTAAATAGGAAAATGTATTAGATAAAAACTTTATCTGGTAATTAATTTTGCACATGTGAAAACTGGGACGGAACCAATCCAGAATTAAATGAAGACTTCTATATCTACACAAGAAACTTGGATGGAAAAAGGAGACTAATGGGAAGAGGACTGTACACTACTGCACAGTTCAGAAATCCTTATCTTCCAACATCATTTTGCATCATGGGTAACCAAAAGAAGAGAGAGAACTGTTGGAAATTCATGAGCAACTCTTATCTAAAAATTTGCATGGCCAATCTGTGGCACCTATCACCTCAGGTTAAGAAGAATGTATTTATTCATTTTATGACAAAAAGGTGAGCCTAAGCCTACTGATGGTCATTGTTCAGAGAATTATCCTTTTGACTAATTGGAAGGAATTATTCAACCTCAGCAGATTGAAAAGACGCATTTTATAAGGACCATTTTGTGAGAAGTTCCAGCTGAAAGTGACCTGAACTCTAGAAGTCTCCCGTCCATAGAAGTCTTAAGTAAAATGTTCCTCAACTGAAAAACAATCCATAAGGATTGTTCCTAGGAACTTGACAAATAAACACTTACACTGTATCAGTGTTTCCCAACCTTTTTGATTCCATGGCACTTACATGGCCTTTTTTCATTCCCACAGCACACCAGCCGGATGAGGAGCGGGGGTAGGGGGGAAGGCAGGCAGAGGGAGGGGAATGATGGTGCGTGGCCACCTGGGGCGTGGTGGCGGTGCAGGGTTGCATTGGCTAGAGCCACACCCTGCCAGAAGCCACGCCCCTCTAAATTCCATAGCACACCTGTTAATGTCTGACAGCACACCAGTTGGGAAATGCTGCTGTATCAAAAAGCAAGCAAGCTAGACTGTCCATGAAAATGGCATCTATGTTGGCATGTGGTTCCAGGTTCTTTAAGCTATGGTCTTCCCTGCAGAAAATCTGGAGGAAATGTGATATAAAAACCAGGAAGTAACAAAAAGAGAACTTGACATTAAGAATGTGTGTGTGCGCGAGCACAGTTCCCCCTTTTTCCCCTTCTGAGTTTCACAGTAGCTTTCTTTTTCTAACTACACAGAAAGGAGTGGGTGATACGCAGACTCACTTGAATAGAAGCGTGTTATGGAAGCACAACAATAAAAGCATTGGAAAGCAATTCAAAAGGCCTCTTTTCAAAAGGAGTTCTCTGGTCAACAACTCCACTGGAGAACCCATACCATTAAATCATTAAATCAAAACTAGCTTCGATTCCCATGCACTTGATCTTAGTAAAAAGACGATGAAGGAAAGACCAGTCAACCTTAAAGATGGAAAAAAAACCTGTGCTCTTCCCAGACTGGATTTTCGGAGAGGCCTTATTAACTTCTCTTTCTGTCAAAGTACAACCACAAAACCATATTTCTCAAAAGATTCCAAGGGAATGAATTTCTTTCACCATTTCAGCGTAAGCAGGTTGTAGCTTGTAAAAAAGGCAAGTAACTGGCACAAGTGGTATGTATCCCCCAATCTCTGAATAACCCAAAGTTTGTTGGGTACTTTGGCACTGCAGGATAGAAAGGACCTCTACTAAGGAAAAGGTAGGTGGCCAGTATGGAAATAAAAATGAAGAGACAAAACCTAAGTGGTATATGCAGTAGCTAGCAGCACACAGAACAGCATGGTAGAACGAGAACATTAAAACATTACTCAAATAGCACCAGTCGATGCTGCAGCACTGAAGTAGCTAGGATACCAGAATTTAGAGATTTCCTTCAAATGTTTCAAGTGGCGAGAACACCCAGCTTGAAGCAGAAAGAAAAGAACACTTGAGGGAGTTTCTGAAGAAATCTGTCACAGAACATGGAGTCAAAAGATGGTGAGCATTTTCTATACGCCCGCAAAAGGAACTGAAGGCAGATTTACCCTGAAAATATAAGAGAAACCACATGCCTACTTCCAAGACCTAATAAGGCAAACAAATTCAATTCCTCTAAGCCTGAAAAGGCGGTAAATTCTTATTACAGAGGATCAACTCCAAAGCTTGGTAGCTCTACACTAAATGTCAACAAATGGATACTCAGTCAAAATTGCACTGGTTTCAATGAGCTTTAAGTATGGTATAAGATAATTCAGGGGAACAATAATGGGAATATTCCCCTTTTTCTGGTCTGATTTCAACAAGTGACTTCAGTAGTAAAGGAAATTATTTATGCATTTATCTCCATGTTACAAACATGCTGTTTCTGTGTTCCACTTTTGACTTGCAAGCACTCTGTACAATTGATATGAAAACATTTTAGATAGTAGTGTTTACTACTTGCACTAGCTCTGCCCTCAAGCCTCACTTTACCAAGGGCATGAAAAACGGCTGAGCAAGTAACTTGTCCTAAGTTCCTTTGCAACTGCCAGAACCATGTTAACATGGCTTGATTGTAGCAGGGCAATAGGACAGGATTTGTCAGACATAACATCTTGAACATCTTCAGTTAGAAACAGGTAAGTAAATTCCCCTTCTTTGAGTGCTTGTCTGTGGTCATGTCTACCTAAATGTAATATGTATTACTTTAATGCGCATTAAGGCTAGTTAGGCTCATGTCTACATGTGTACACATTAAAGCAGTCCATGAACTGACATGGGACTAAAGTTAGTCCCAAGTCAGTCCATACACAGTGTTAATGTGCCTTAATGAGTCTACATGTGCGTTAATGCACTTTAGCTATTTGCACCTAAGTTTGATACCTACTTTTGTAGGTATCAAATTTAGGTGTGAATAGCCTCAAATCACCATTTTTAAGGTGCATTAAGGGTGTCCACTTGTAGATGTGTGCCCTTAATGTCCCTTAAATTGAGCTAAAGTGCCTTAAATCGGCACAAGTGGACGCGCCCTGTATGCTTCATTTCTGATCATTCATAGGCAATCAACCAAAAAACGGAGAGTATTGCAAATTATACAACCCTCCCCCCACATATATCCCTATCTAACTAAGCATCTGAAGAAGACAGCTGCACAATAAAAAGCAGTAAAACTATTGTTGTTACTCCAAGTAGCTACCTTTCTTATGTCATTTAAAAAAGTATCCCAAAGGAACCTGCAGAGGTGGGCTATAGGATGGTAGAAAGTGACCTAAGATGCCCCAAAAGTTTCTAATTTAGTTTTCATGCTAATGTAATGCAACCCAACACCTGTTTTTGTAATTTACCAGGCTGAAACCCTTTGACCTTTCAGAAACAGAAAACCAAAACCATACCAAAAGGAAAACCAAAATCCTATTGGCTATTTTAAATGACTTACTTTACAAAAGTAAAAGAAGAGTCTGAAGGATATTTAGGTGCCAGTCCAACTGCCCCTATAGGTTTGTTATCTGCTATGTCAATAACAGCTTATAAGGATGTCCTATCTGTCAACTGACCCTCCATGATCAAAGTCATATATTCATTTCAATGCTCGGAAAAACATTTAAATACTCAGCAGCTTAATGCAGTTGAAGCAGTCATGGTGAGAAAGAGGAGCTGGATAATTTGCTACATGAAACTGAAAGCTGACAAAAATGTCTGTTTCCTTTTTTTGAAGGTTTAACCTCTTCAATTACTTATCTTTGAGAGTGGTTTCAAAAGACTGGTCTATTAAGATACAGCAACAATTTAAGTGAGTAAGACAAATGAGAATAAAAAACATTCAAACTCTACACCTGCAACCTAATACCTTTCTTTCAGCTTTCTTTAGTTAATGTTAATGAAGCTGAATCTGCCACAATGATTGAGGTGGTTCTATTTTGCTTTCATTTTGGGCACAGCATGCCCATCAGGCAATCATGATATTGTTCTGAATTGTACTGGAATCCCTATAGCCTCAGGCATTCATCACAGTTTTTAGTATAACTTCCAGTAATCTGAGAGATTTGGGAAGAGATACTACAGCTCTGAAGGACATACATCATCTTGGGACAAGGCACATCTTGCTTTGTCAACTGAGATAGATAAGACAATATGATATGCTTAAGCATCTACAGTTAAGCACCAGGTAGATCTTACTGAAAAGATGGTCTAGCTCAGGAAGCAGACTTCAAATTATGTTTGGAGTATTCCTATCAAGGTTTCATCACTTAGGATGCTACTAAAATAAGGGGCTTAAGAAAGGAACGCTCAGGGAATAAGAGAGAAAGCCACCATTAGTATTCAAAGAGAGAAAACTATAGTGTCACACAAAAAAACCCCAAAACTAAAAACAGGGATGGAAGGAACTTGTGAGTTATCTAACTTATCTCCAAGCCCCAAAACAGGGTCAGTTATACCTAAAATAGGGCTGTATAACTTTCAAGTGGCCAGGAACTGCACACCCCATAGGCCATACCAGTGGGGGCTTCACACTCTGAGGGCCAGATCAAGGTGAGCCACAGCCTCCCTGGACACATACCTCAAAAATACCCTCCCAACACTGCACCTTGTGTCCATGACCCTTCCCCCCCACTGCATCACATGTCTGAGACCATATGTGTGGGTGCCCACTGCTGCACTGAGCTCCTGTGATTTCCCCAACCCACCCCATTGTACCACATGCCCCAAGATCATCATGCATTGCCACACTCCCTTGCCCTCTGGGCTGGAGGCAGGAAGCAGCAGCCAGGGGAGGGAGGGGAAGCCCAGAGACTCCAACTGCTCCTGCAGCCAGAGCAAAACAACAGCAACCAGGCAGGAGCTCAGGGTCCGCCTGTTAACCCTTCATAGACATCATATGGCCCACAGGCCACCAGTTGGATAGCCCTGACCTAAAACATTCCTAAGAAATGCTTTAACCTGCTCTTAGAACCTCTAGAAGGAGATTCCATAACATCCTAAGGTAACCTGTTCCAGTAGGCAATTATTTTTACAATAGGGTTAAATATTTGGGTGGGGCTTAGGAAATATGTGATGGGGGGCAAAAAGTACTTTCTAAATCTTCTCTGCAGTTTAAGCCCTTACTACTACTACTAACTTCCAGGGGACTGTGACTACTTCAACTTAAAACTAGGGGTGCACTGATAAAGATTATTTTGGCTGATACTGATGGCTGATTATTGACCAGTCATTTAGGCTGATACCCATCTGATTGACGATATGCAGCCAGCAGCTTGGAGAGCAGCATCCAGCTGGTAAGTCCATGGGGGAAAGGGGCATTGGGGGGCAGGTAGAGGCTGGCACAGTGATGGAGGGAGTGGGGCCGCGACAGACAATTCATAGCTCAGGTGGGGCAGAGTGTGGGATAGAGCTGTGGGTGGCTTATCCAGGAAGTGCAGAGGGGCAGAGACAGCTCTCACTGCTGCATGCACCCCAGGGGAGACATGGGAGGAATGTGCCTGCTGGATCTGTATATGGGGTGAGGACAGCCTACCCATTGTATGCTTGCGGCTGGGGCTGTGCCAGCCTCTTCCCAGTGGCAGGGCAGGGCTAGGTCTGCACTTGAGCCAGGCGGAGGTGGGGCAGGTGGGAGTGGTGCTGGGGGGGCTATAGCTACCCCCAAATTTGCCATAGCCCCCCTGTAGCTCTCCCTCTCCCAGCGCTACCCCCACCTGTCTGTTCCAAGCACAGCCTGCCCCCCACTGGGAAGAGGCTGGCACAACTCCGGCCCCAAGTGAACAGGAGGTAGCCTGTTCTTGCCCTATGCCCAGATCCAGGGGGCACATGGTCTAGATGCCTCCCCTGGGGTGTATGCAGCATCTAGGAACTGTGCCCTCTCCCCCCCCACTGCCCACTGGACAAGCCACCTGCAGCTCTGTCTCACTTCCTTCCTCACTGTGGGGACCTTGATCTGTCCCCCCCACCACACTCCTTCCTCCCCACAGACTTACCGGCCAGATGCTGCTCTCCAAGCTGCTGGGCTGCATTCCTGGACATGTGCATGCTGCAACTGTGCTCACGCACATGGCATTTATTGGCAACATTATCAGCCACATCAGCCAGAAAAAGCTGACTGCTGATAATGTCAATTTTCCTTTTATTGGTGCTGATACGATATGGACTGATGTATTGCTGCACCTCTACTTAAAACTACTTTCTTTACAGTAACCCTTAATAGATTTGAAGATGTCTCCTCTCTCTTTCTCTAAACTAGCCAAGTCCAATTCTTCCAAGCTTTCCACACAATTCACGAGACCTCTGATATTTTCCCCCCTCTCTTCTACACTTTCTCCAAGCAATCTGCATCTTTCTTGAAGTACCAAAAACTGACATGTCAATACATCCAAAACTTTGCCAGTACTTCAGAACATGGAAAAAATGTTTCACCTGTCTTGCATGTAATATTCCCATTTATCATTCCCAGCACAGTGCTGGTTTTATTTATTAGCAAAAGCACAACACTGCTGACTTACTGTCAATTTGTGATCTACTATAATAATTAAGTGCCTCTCTGCAGAACTGCTGCCCAACCAGTTCTTTCCCAAATTGTATTTGTACACTTGATTATGCCTGAAGAAAGCAAGTTGAGTTTCATCCCATTTGTTTCAGACTGTTCCGCCAGTTTACCAGGACCATTCTGAATTCCAGTCCTGTCTTCTTAAAACCCTTCCTAGTTTATTTAGAAAATGAAATTTCCACTTCTAAATGATGGATAGACTTTATAAGGGCTTGACAGTTATTACAATAATCCCCCTGGAAGATGTTAAATTAACAGTGTGATGGGATCTGAGAAATCTTATCCCAGATCCCAACAATTATGTGTACTACCATGTTGGACAGGATACGTGACTGAAAGGATCTGAGATAGCCCCAGCCCATGTGTAGCCAGATGCCTACACCACCGTGTAAAAAGAGTGTGTGCAACTGGCAATGGAAGGAACTTCCAGTTCCCAGCTGCACACACCACACTGGGGCACATGCCAGCTACCTGTGCAATGGACAGGGCATCAAGCTGCAGCATGGCTTTAAATGTTATTTACCATATTTACAGAAATCCAAGACAAGGTGTGTTCTGCCTGCCCCCTCTTTTCCCCCACTATCCAAACAGCATAGGGGGAAAAATAAAAGCCTTGTTGTCTGAGATTTAACTACCACCTGCCCTGAGCTGAGCCCTAGGCCGGGGCAGCTTGTGCTGTGAGGCTGGGGGTGTGCATACAGGGGAGCCTCATGGGGGGAGGGGAAAGGGGAAGAACATGAAGGGGATCCCACCTGTATGGCTTGGGGGAAGCCATACAGGTGGGACTGCTGACTGTCCTAGAGCTGAAGTAGAGCAGAGAAGCAGAAGGTAAGTGGCACTGGAGTGCAGGGGTTGGAGGAAGGGGAAACAGGAGCATGCAGCAAAGGGACAAGGTGGGGAAGAGGCAGACCCTGCTCTTGGGGGATAAATTTATACTTCCATTAATTATATTCTATACATGGAAAATTTAACAAATTTATTTTCCATGTATAAAATATAATTACTGGGGGGGAATCATCTCAAATTTAAAGTCACTTTGGATTCAGATAAATGCAGTAATGTAGAACATCTTTGTAGCTGGTTTGCTATTTTATTATGTCATAAATTGGTCAAATGTGTGGCATCTTGCAATTTAACACATTACTCACACCATAAACGTAACGTCTGCCAGTACCCTTTCAATAAGGAAACCCTCTGAAATAATCTTTGGCCTACCCAAAATTGGTTCTGAAGAAACCAAGGGAGATTCCAAATGAAACAGTAAACCCCTCTGGTACTGTGTAAGATGGTATCAAACATGAACCAGTGTGTTTCAAGCTTAACGGTGAAGAAATCAAGTGAAAAGACAAAACGGGCATCAGTTATGACACCAATAACCCTTGTGTTGAGAGTGCTGGGATCAAGCAGGTTGGCACTAAGCTCACAAGCTCTGAAAGCACCAATAACAAGTGCGATGGTGACAACAGCTGTAACACCAAACTTAGTGGGTATTTGAACAGAACCCTTTGCACAATCACTGGAGGAACTGAGAAGTAAGATCTCTCTGCTCAGGCAACAGATGGACCAAAATTTAATCTTTAAACACTATTTACTTAATGGGTTGGGGGAATTACTTCTTTCTCCTGGGACTTTTTGAAAAGCTTTTCTACTTTGAGGAACACATAACACCAGCAGAGTCTCCCTATGCCTGACGAAGAGAGTTTGTGCCCAAAAGGTTGCAAAGAACTTATTTAGTTGCTCTAATAAAAGACATTGGATTTACTCAAAGAACCTTGTCTGCCTATGTCCTAAGACCAACACGGATACAACCACCAACCCAAACCCACAGACATGAATCCCAATAGGAGACTAAATTGCCCTACAGAGGGAAAAGAATAGAATTCTAAAACCCAGTTTAGCAATAGGTTACTATAGCTACACTAAAACTAATTAAAAAGAAAATGCAAAATAAAACAAGTCATGCCACAATCAGCAAGTGGACATTACCAGTGACCTCCATTCTCTCAGCTAGAACAGTGAGAAGGAATTGAAGGTTGGTTGGCTGCTCTGCAACTTTTTATGTCCTCAGTGAAAAGCACTGCTCCAGAACATCCAAACACACACAACTGAAGTGGCCATATATAACACAATCACTTGAAGGGCCAGAAGTCGCTATCCAACAGCCGTTCATTTAGCTGTTCTAAATGAGTTAAAAGTTTCATTCCAATTTCTAGTGTATAAGCACCAACAACACAGAAAAAAAAGACTACACAGTGGATGCTGAATTTGCTTAGCATCTTTGAAGAATCAGATAATCTATATTTACAAGGGGTTATCACATGTGCCATTAAGGTGAATTGAAAAATTCAGGCATAGTTTGCACTGAAGAAAACTGCTCCCAGACACAGCATTTACATGTGTGCCCGGGACCGCAGCAGTTTGAGCTGGGGTGGACCAGCCCCAGGTTGGTAGGAGGTCCAGGGGGTCAGTCCACAATAAAGCTGACATGAAAGGGTCCCAGGCATACAAGATCATCCACAGCATATTGCATTCCAGCTACAACCTCTTCCCCTGAAGCACAGGTTCTACATTTGTATTCATACGGAACCACAGAGATGTACCCAGGTTGTATGATAATTTATTTCATGGTAAAGAGGCAAACTGGAGTTCCAGCTACTAATCTGAAACCATTCTGTAACAAAAAAGTTGAGAGAAAACAGTAGAGAAGGCAGAAGTAGAGGCAATCAATAGCAGTTATACACATTATTTTTATGATTTCACTGTAAGCCCAGCTGTTCACTTTCAACTCTCCCTGTATCTTAAAAAAATAATTAAGTATCCTAAAAACAGAAGCTCTTAGTTTAGTTTCCAAGATAAGCAGTAAGTTTGAGCACCATCCTTTGGCCATGAAGTACTGGAGAAAGGGTGGGTAAATCTGTGTGACAGCTGCATGAAGCTGAAGAGTAAAATAGAAAAAAAAAATAGTGCAGGGTGACTTAGCCAAGTTCAAACTAACAAATTAAAATGATAGCAGTAACATGAATTTTAAAGCAAAAAAAAGCAAAAAAAACCCCCTTTCCCCTTAGTATTTTTAAAGATTTCTACTGATGCCTATGTGTAACACAGTCCCTTCAATTCTTTTAAATAATGTTTTTTTAAAATAACAAATTAAAGATTTAAAGACACCTAATTTTGATAAAGCACATTAGCTACTAGTGATACACTTCTTCAATAGCAGAACTCCAGAGGACCACAACAAGAGCCTATTGATGTTTTCCCTGCTGTGGCTTATTGAAGTAAATTAAAAAATTAACTCCCACAATTTTTTAAGAGCTCTGCCAAGTATTAATATTAAAGAACTTCCTCAATGCAGCTGACATGGAAAGTTTAGACAAAAGTCTGTAACCATTTAGGTTAGGTACAGATGTTCAAAAAGCCCAAGGGAATTGATCCAAGTCATGTGAGGGAAGGGTTTTGTAAGTGGTGTAGTTTAGATCAGTAGCTAACAGAACACGCATTGACCCTTTGGTGGGGGAGGCAAGTGTTGGACCAGGTTCTGTCATTGTTAAACCAGTCTGTGCACGCCGAACTTCTGTTCTGTTATGGGTATAAACTGGTTTCGGATCACTTATACTAGTAAAAGGGTAATGTCTCTACCTGGCCTTAGTGTGGAACATCATCAGAATATAGGTGTTTCTCTCTTTACTGGCTCAAGTAACTTTGGAACAAGTTCATACCTATGTTTAATGGCTGGTGAGGGTAGGGTGAGGGAATGGCAGGCTTCTTTAATTTATATACTTAAACACATATGCAATTAGGGAAGCATGTGGGGTTGAATGAAATTATCCAAGACAGATTTGCACCCAAAGCAAGTAAAATTTGTTACCTGGAGATACTTCCTCTTTCTGTCTGACTGTGTGATCCTTTGTGAATTTAACTCTTTGATGAGCTCTGATACAGGTCTTACACAACCATTCTACACATTCCACACAAAAACCATTTGCTTCTGCATTGTCTTCACAGCTTGTACAGACCTAAGAAAGATACACAAGTCACTAGGAAAAATAAAACATACAGACTGTTGATGTGTCATCCGTTAACTTCTAGATAACAATGAATCAAAAAGCACAGAACTGCCCCTCCCCACCACAAAACACTCTGCCTAACTGTATCCAAATAACCATTTTAGTTAAAAGTTCAAAATGACTTTCAAGAAAATAGCCATATACCGGAGTTAATTTTTAAAATAATGTTTTCTTGGTCAATTATAAAAAACAAGAGATTCCATTCTACTGGACATCGTATATATTTAACAACCTATTCTTGTTAAATATTTAGGTACAGAAAGACTAGGTTCACTCTTCATATTTTAGGAACCTCTTTCAATGTATTTCAAAGCGTGGTTATGCTTCTAGGGAAACACATCTCGGTAATAAGCACCATGCATCTCTTCATGACTCTATGATAATACTCAAATTTAGAACATTAAGCTAGAATATAGACACAGCTTTAAGTGTTTTCTCTACATAACTCAAGGTAGCAGGCAGCTCGTGAATGCTGAGATGCTAGGGAGGATGAAGAGTCCCACAGGAGCACAGGGGGTGGTCCCCAGCATGCTCAGCAGCAGACCCAGAAATGGATCAGATGCACTTTCGGTACACTTCTGGGTCTGCTAGGGAGTGCAATGGGGGCCTCCCCGGCTCGTTGACAGGTGCCTCCTGGGTCTTGGTACCTGGTCCACTTCCAGGTTTGCCACCGAGCACATGTTCCCCCCCCCCGGGAAGCTCTATCTGCCCCACCATCACAGCATTCACAAGCCACACCTGGTACCTTCAGATTCAGATTCGGCCAAATGGAATCTGGATAGTGATCTGAATCAACAAACTGAATCACTGTCCCCGATTTGAGCTGAATCTGAATCGAATACAGTCTGTTCTGCACACCCCTAGCAGCCACCATCAGTTCAACCACTACATTAACTCTGCTCCAAGCAGCAGCTTCAAGCTGTCTAGAGCTCCCACTGGTGGAATTATACTGGTAGGAATAACCATATGTTTATAATTTAGGAAGAACTCCCAAAAAGAAAACTCTAGAACAGAGGTTCTCTAACTGCAATCTGTGGATCACCACTGGTCCACGAGCTCCATTCAGGTGGTCTGCACAAAGGTGACCTAAGGTTAAAGCTGACAAACATTCAACCTGACTTCCCAGAACTTTGCTCAAGAAAACAGCCACATACATTGCATTAGAAAAGTAAGACTACTGATATTAAAATATGAGTTGTGTGCTTTGATTTGTAGGGGGAAAAAATGTTTAAGTGGTCTGCTGAGACCCTCAGCAATTTCCAAGTGGTCCACGAAAAAAAAAGTTTGAGAACCACTGCTCTAGAGGACTATTCAATGCCACAATATTCCAAAATTACTGGCCATGCTGGAAAACGTGGAGGAAGTTATTAAATTTTATAGAATTAGAAACATCATTCATAATTTAGTTTTGATGCAACCTTTCAATAAGTTGCAAAAAATAGAGGATCTATACCTTTACAGTAGTTAGAGTGACTGCCTATAACTAAGGACCTACACCAAACTCGCAACTCTGTGATTTTTGTGAAAACCATGATTTTAGGTGGGCTCCATGCTTTTGGCAGCCTCAATGCAACCCCCCCCCCCCCAAAAAAAAAAACAACCCCAAAACAAACCTCAGCCAAAATCCAAAACAAACAAACAATCCCCCCTACCCCCCAAACACTTACGAATAAGAAAAAAAGCACATGGGAAGACCTGCAGTCTTGGAGCATGGGCTGGGGATGTAGGGCTGTCTCTGTAGGGGATGGGGTTATACAAATAATGGAATGAGAAGTGATTCCCAAAACAGGTCGGGGGAGAGGGATGGAACGGGACAGAGTTATGAAATGATGGAATGGGGGGCAAGGAAAGGAGTGGGAGGGTGGGACTGGAGGCAGGGTTATGCAAATGAAGGATCAGGGCTATGGAAGAGAGGTGGGGTTATGCAAAATGACATATGCTTCCTCCCCTCCCCTCCCTACCAAATGCTCCAAGATCACAGAGCTTCCTGCATGCTTTTCTCCTTGTTGGTAAGTTTATTTCTTCTTTTTTTTGCACCAAGACTGCCAAAAATGTGAAGCTTGCCACTGGGGGATGGCCTGAAACTGCAGCTTAATTCCCCTGGAAGCCAATTAATCTACGCTTAATAAGATTTGAATTAATGTATTCTCTGGGCTTAACCAGGGTAATTAAGATGCAGTTTTGGGCCATGTGGCAATCTGTAGGAAAGGGGCTCCTCAGCCAGAAGGGTGGGGGGGCCTACCGTTCTCAGCCCATGTTTATGATGGCCTGCTGTATGATCTGCCCATGAAATTGGTTAGCTGCCTTCTCAACTTTGGTAGACCCCTACTTATAACCTGAAGGGTCCCAGGCATACAAAATCATCCACAGCATATTGCATTCCAGCTACAACCTCTTCCCCTGAAGCACAGGTTGCTACACATAGATTTCATAGACATTAGGGCTGGAAGGGACCTCCGGAGATCATCGAGTCCAGCCCCCTGCCCAAAGGGCAGGAAGTCAGCTGGGGTCATAGGATCCCAGCAAGATAAGCATCCAATTTACTCTTGAAGGTGTTCAATGCAGGTGCTTGAACCACCTCCGCTGGCAGACTGTTCCAGACCTTGGGGGCTCGGACAGTAAAGAAATTCTTCCTTATGTCCAGCCTGAAACAGTCTTGCAGGAGTTCGTGACCGTTCGACCTCGTCATCCCGTGGGGCGCTCTGGTGAACAGACGTTCCCCCAGATCCTGGTGGTCACCCCTGATAAACTTATAGGTGGCCATCAGATCACCCCTGAGCCTGCGCTTTTCCAGGCTAAAGAGTCCCGTGGCTCTCAGCCTGTCATCGTAAGATCTGTTTTCCTGACCTCTGATCATGCGCATGGCTCTCCTCTGGACTCTCTCAAGCTTCTCCACATCCTTTTTGAATTGTGGAGCCCAAAACTGGACGCAGTACTCCAGCTGCGGCCTCACCAAGGCCGAGTACAAGGGGAGAATGACGTCCCGGGATTTGCTCGAGAAGCATCTATGGATGCACGCCAGCATTTTGGTCGCTTTACTAGCCGCAGCATCGCATTGGAGGCTCATGTTCATCTTGTGGTCAATGATGACCCCCAAGTCTTTTTCTTCTGTAGTGCTAACCAACGTAGCACTGCCGAGCCTATAAGGGTGCTGCAGGTTTTTCCTCCCAAGGTGGAGAACCTTGCATTTTTCAGTGTTAAACACCATGAGGTTCTCATCTGCCCATTTGCTGAGCTTGTCCAGGTCAGCCTTGGATCACCCGCCTATCTTCTGGCGTGGATGCTTTGCCCCAAAGTTTGGTGTCATCGACAAACTTGGCCAGTCCGCTCCTAACTCCAATGTCCACATCGTTAATGAAGATGTTGAACAGTATGGGTCCCAGGACAGAGCCTTGAGGGACCCCACTGGTTACAGGGCACCATGATGAGTGACTGCCATCAATCACAACCCTCTGGGTCCGACCACGAAGCCAATTTCCCAGCCAGCAGATAGTGGTGGAGCCAAGGCCACAACCGGACAGTTTGGCCAAGAGGTGATCATGGGATATCAGATCAAAAGCTTTTTTGAAGTCAAGATATATGACATCAATCTCTTCTCCCTTGTCCAGGTGATAGGTCACCTGGTCATAGAAGGAAATGAGATTGGTCAAACAAGACCTACCCGCAACAAACCCGTGCTGGCTGTCCCTTAGAATGTTAGCCTGGGCCAGTCCCTCAAGGACGGCCTCCTTAATAAACTTTTCTAAGATCTTCCCCAGGATAGAAGTCAGGCTAATGGGCCTGTAGTTAGCCAGATCCACTCTCCTCCCTTTCTTGAAGATCGGCACCACATTGGCCTTCTTCCAGTCTTCTGGCACTACACCAGAGCGCCAGGAGTTTTCAAAGATCCGTGCCAAGGGCTGGGCTATGACGCTCACCAGCTCCTTGAGTACCCTGGGGTGCAGGTTGTCAGGGCCAGCTGAATTCTGTATTGATACAGAACCACACAGATGTAACAGCTGCATAACAGCTTGTATTAGTATCATTTGATCATGACCCTCTATGTTAAGGGTCGCCATACAGCTTTTAACCCAGCTGTACTCCAGTTGGAAAGGCCCCTGTACTACAGGTACTCACCAAGAACTTTTCATTAGTCTTAGTTATGTCTATGTCTTCTGATGCAGAAGCTTGAATATTACTAACTTAAGGCATGGTTATGGACACAATAACAGATGATCCAGGCCATCACCACAAAGTATAAGGGGAATTTGGAGTAATAGTCAGAGAGAGGAGACTGTCACACAATATATTTATTGTTCAGAAGACTACAAAAAGATGCTTCATCATCCTTGAGTATTAAACAATGTTTCCAGAAGATTAGACTCTTTGCACAGTAAATGTAACAATCTTTTTTTTTAACACATGGAACTGCCACATTGTACAGCTACAGGATCTAACTAGTTCTGTGAAGGGTTTTATTACAATAAACTATTGCTACTTATTTTGGAACAAATCAGCCAAGCAGGTTCCAGATACCTCTTACGTATCTCACTACACTGAACAAGTAAAACATTGGACTATTTTAGGTTTATACCCATACATGGTACAACCATGGTAACTCTCTGCACTAACATGTTAGGGAGCCTGTCATAACACAGTGAGAGAGCTGGACATGGCATGGTATGAAGTAAAGATAAATTGCTTCTGTATTATAGAAAACTTCAGAATTCTATGAAGAACTTCTCATCTTCCTCCCCAGTCAAATTCAATGATTAAACATTCACAGGGCCACCTTTCAAGTACAGCTGTGACCCTCATTAGGTGTGAAAGATTATTTGGGTATTAGCATACAACCAAATATTTCTTGTCAAAGGCAGATTTTATTCCTACACAAAGGAAATGCATTCTCCATGGTCCTTGAGCTCTCCCCCAAATCACTTGGACTAGAGGCAGAAATTACACATAAACTAGTAAAAGTGATTGGAAACCATTTCAAATCTGTAACACAACAGAAGTTCAATGCACACAAACCATTTTCAAAATGTCCCAAACTGGTTTAAGATAAACCTGGATGGATGTAATACCAGACTTAACTCAGTTTACTGAATTTCTGTCCAGATCCCCTCCAGATTCAATTTAATTAACAGCCCCCCCAGCATCCCAGGATGCTTTGCACCACCCCTGCAAACCCCCCTACCCCCACCCCCCCACAGGGCAGGCAGGCTTTTGGTTGCTTTAAACCTAAGTCTTCTCACCCTATTAGAAGCCAAAAAGATTATGGGCATGAAAGATAAATGAGGGTAGGTACTTATAGCACAAATTACTGTCTGGTAAATGCCTCTACATAAACTCTTACCCTGCTGTAAATGTAGCATAATCTATTAAAAATTACCTCTGAGGGTAACTGCAGTTTAGCTTTCGTTACTCCAAGGCAAGAGCAAAAAGAGTGCATGTGCATGGCCTGCTGCCATGGAATAGGTGACATGACATTAATCTCTATCATTTCCCTCAGTAGTTTATTCAGACTCATACCCTATATTACATAAAACTTACAAGGCTGCCTATGTACAAAGTAAATCAAGACTTGTAATATTTTACTTGTAAGAGGAAAGTAAAAAGGGATGTTTTCAAGTAAAACATTGGTATAGAACATTGTTCAAATGTCCTTGCAGTTAGGATCTCACTTTAAAATTTCTTGTAGCATTGGAAAAGTAACTGTTTTTTGCAAGCCATTACGAAGAAAGCACCTATGTTTAAAGGGCTTAAGTGAATTAAAAAGTTATTTCCAACCAACTGATTTACAAAACATACATACTTTATCTTCCTATTAACTCACACTGAAGGACAGAAATATTTTGACTACAGATGTTCGTAAGTTTTGGTCTTGTACAGACCTAACTGTTCAATTGTTGTTGCGTTTTTTGTATCCAGCTGCTAAAATGTGCTTAAAGAAACTACAAACACGGTAGATTTTTTCCATGTTTGCAATTCCTGTTGTTGCCACAGCAATGTTATGTGATTAGGGTTAGCAAGCTGGTCAACCGACTGCATATTTTTGCCTGGTCAGAGCTTACAGCAATTTTACAAAAAAACCCTACATTTTTTTGACAGAAATACGATTTTTATTGCTTTTTTACACCTTTCCTAATGGAAAGTTTGTGCTTTTTCTATGCATTATTTGGATCTACTGGGGCTTTTTTTCCTCTCCAAGTTTTGACTAATATTTGACTAGTCAATTGACTGAACTTTATTGGACTGGTCAAATACCCAACCCTATATATGATTGCCAGAGGAAAGGGAAGTACTTTCCACTATGAAATTTGAGAACCTCTTGTTTAATGACAGACTTTC
The DNA here is from genome assembly GCF_052110815.1 of Crocodylus siamensis. Lineage (NCBI taxonomy): Eukaryota > Metazoa > Chordata > Crocodylia > Crocodylidae > Crocodylus > Crocodylus siamensis. The sequence goes on from NC_143398.1 coordinate 105,729,578, forward strand.
CAGCTATTTAGTATCATGTTTCATCAATGTTTATAAGGCTTTATTTTCCTCTTCCTGACCAAATAAACTGAGTTTTACATCAAGGTCAATTACACTGGGGTCATTTTTGGTTTCTTGTGGTAAGAATTCCATAGTTCAGGGGTTTCCACTGAAAATGTTATACCCTGGGCTCAGGAAATTTCACTCAAATGTATACATCTTATTTCTTTTATTTATGTAACCACATGGTCAATTCATTTCAGCAATTTAAGAACAGTTTTAAATAAATTACTCCTGGTACACTTTAATTGATTTCCTATGGCAGTTATAAAATATGCATATCTATTTTAATGCTTTTCCTACCCCAAAGAAAATAAAACAAGAAGTCCACACAGCTAGAAGTTGAGGAGCATATAAAGGCATCCAAAGGGTTCTGAAGCCATTTTCATGCACTCACCTGATTTGACTTTTCCACTGTGCTACTAGGAACCTCTGTGGTATCCTTTACAAAAAAATTATCTATGATGTGTCTCTCTGCACATTCCTGACCACAAATTGGACAGCGGATAACACCAACTGGAGAAAAAAAGTAAAGCAATATATATGTTAGAACTATAAGCTCTCTCATCTTAAAGATTTATTAAACAATTTCAGAAATAACTTTTGCAAATATGTACTTTAAAATTTTGCAGTTGGTACTTCTAAGGTAGTAAAGTCCAAGCAACAAGAAGCCAATCCTCCCCTACCCATTGCCAACCCACACACTCTCAGGTCTGAGCCTGACATTCTTTGAGCAACGCCCAAATCTAGAGGGACTTCATCACCTAACAGGATTAGACATTTTATTGTTCAAGAGTCTATTCTGTTGTAACCTCACAGATTCTATTTTCTAATAAAAAGAGTGTACACCTTTACATCAGCAGTTTGGTGAAAAGTAACTGAAAGAATCATAGAAAAGCAGGGCTTGAAGGGACCTCAAGATGGCTTCCAGTTCAAGGCAGAATCATGCACTGTGCACTTGAAAGCTAACTGAACCTCTCTCCCAACTATACAGTCAGTCCAATAAAAGATAATCACACCAAAAAGCCAACAAAACACACCCCTTATACATTTCATGGACCATCACAATTACAATACTCCAACTCTACTATAATAGATTTCATAGATTTCATAGACATTAGGGCTGGAAGGGACCTCGGGAGATCATCAAGTCCAGCCACCTGCCCAAAGGGCAGGAAGTCAGCTGGGGTCATAGGATCCCAGCAAGATAAGCATCCAATTTACTCTTGAAGGTGTTCAATGCAGGTGCTTGAACCACCTCCGCTGGCAGACTGTTCCAGACCTTGGGGGCTTGGACAGTAAAGAAATTCTTCCTTATGTCCAGCCTGAAACGGTCTTGCAGGAGTTTGTGACCGCTCGACCTCGTCACACCTTGGGGCGCTCTGGTGAACAGACGTTCCCCCAGATCCTGGTGTTCAGCCCTGATAAACTTATAGGTGGCCATCAGATCACCCCTGAGCCTGCACTTTTCCAGGCTAAAGAGTCCCGTGGCTCTCAGCCTGTCTTCGTAAGATCTGCTTTCCTGACCTCTGATCATGCGCGTGGCTCTCCTCTGGACTCTCTCAAGCTTCTCCACATCCTTTTTGAATTGTGGAGCCCAAAACTGGATGCAGTACTCCAGCTGCGGCCTCACCAAGGCCGAGTACAAGGGGAGAATGACATCCCCGGATTTGCTCGAGAAGCATCTATGGATGCACGCCAGCGTTTTGGTCACTTTACTAGCCACAGCATCACATAATACATCCCAGACAAAAGTTCAAACGAAAATTTTAAAATTTCCAGTGATGAACATTCCACAATCTTTCTAGGTAATCTGTTCCAGTGCTTGCCTAACCTCATCATTAGGAAATTCTTCCTCATGTTTAACCTATTAGTACCATTTAAATGATTACAATTAAAGTATTACTTGTTCAGTTGCCTCTCCTGCGCCCCCACCCCCAACATAGGCACAGAGCACAATTGGTCAATAACTCTTCACAACAGGCTTTCCTGTACATGAAGATCATCAGATCCCCTTTACCCATCTTCTCCAAACTAAGTAATCAATTATTCCATGCTAAACTTGTGTCATATTTTCTAGTCCTCTGATTATTTTTCTTTCTTCTGCACTCTTCAATTTGTTCACACCTTCTTAGAATTAGATACTCAAAACTGGATAGAGTGCTCTAAGTAAGGCCTCAGCATTGAACTCTTTCCTACAATTTGCACCTCACACCCCTGTTAACATATCCCATTACGTAATTAGCTTTTCTGGCAACAATTTTACAGGCAGTCCTTGACTTAAGATGTTTCGAATGGCAACTAACAACACCTACAGCATTTATAAATTGACACCCTGTTCCAATGTCATGAGGTCAGTTTCGACTTTACAACGCTTGATCCGATGCCACACCACGCCAGTGAACAAGGTCGCTGCATCACCCATCTCCCTGGAGACCATCTCTCCAAACTTCCACAGACACTTTAAGAAAGCAGATAACGCCCTAGAAAAACCTGCAGCCAAGACCCCTGAGAAGACTTCAGTCAAGAACCCTTCAAGGAGTCCAACCAAGAGCCCTTCAAAAAGTCCAGCAAAATCACCTCTAACAGCCAAAACCAGAGGGATTAATAAGCAGTAAATATGTGCTTCTTAGAGGCATTTGGTATTTTGCCTAAACAGGTAATATTAGTTAATATAAAGCTTGTAAGTTTGTAACCCGCAAATGTAACTTGTCTGTCATAAGCTTAAATGATAAAATTAACTGTTCATGGAACTGACTGGGCCCCATAGGCAAAGCTGTAGCTGTAAGATTAGCTGACCTAACAGTTTTTTGCTCAGGGTTCAGCCTTGATGATTAAACTGGATCCAACTGCCTGGCACACCTAACACATTCCAGGAAAGCACAGCCCAAGAAAGCATATTCAAAGAAAACCTAAAAGGGGTTAGGGCTTAGGCGGAGCAATGTCAATTTCAAAGCTAAAGGTGCTACATTGTAATTTGCCTATTGGATAAACCTGAGTCTAGGTAGTAACCTTTTACGATAATTTTTAATGTCTTTCAGTCCCATAGGGTAACACAGCTATAGGGCAAGATTATGAGTGGCTATAAAGCCAACAGATTAGCATAAGACTAGGTATAAAAAACACATGCATCAGGTGACTAGCAGGAAGGATGGAACAGAACAGTCATTTCTGTTCCTCGCCTGGACCCCGGACTCCCAGTGTCAGTGAGGATCGGATCCTGATCAAGGGACCTTCCCCAGTAATCCCTCTGACAGCATCGATCAGGGACGCTTGACTTCGCTGGAATCACTTGACGTGTACCTGGCATTGAGGGACTATCGATAAGTTCCCAACCCATGTCTGTCTAGCTGTTGTTTTGAACAGCCCAGTGGCTAATAACCTCACAGTGCCCAGTTGGCCTGCGACAGAATTGATCTATCTGTTATTATCTGTTATTAGCTCTTTAATACTGCATTATCTGCTTATCGCAATTATCTTTCTGTTAACTGTTGTGTGTATGTAAGCTATAATAAATTTGCCTTTACTTCACTTCCAACCTTGTCTCCTCGATCTGAAACTGAACCAAACAGCCCAGTTGGCCTATGATAAAATGGATACACTCAGCGCCTAGCTGGCCTGTGACAGTCACCTCAAAGAAGTCCTTCCAAATCAGTATGATTGCTATTTACAATATAAATACATTAATATAGCTATATTACTCATCTATAATTGATTAAAAATGAAATTCTGGGTTATTTTCGGTGAAAATAGGGTATTGAGCCTTGGTTTAGGAACCAATCCCCCATTTTTAACATTGTTCATATGGGAAAATTGGTTCCGAGTTACAACGTTTCAACTTAAGATGCGGTTCTCAGGAACCAATTGTGTCATAAGTCTGAGGACTGCCTGTACTTGGTTGACTTACATTCAGCTTCCGAGTCATTATAACCATTAGGTCTTTCTCTTTAGTATTGCAGTCCAGCTAGCATTTCCACATATGGGCGTAGGCATTGGATTGTTCCTTTGTGTAGTACTTTGAATTCATCCTTTCTGAATTTCAGACAATTTTCAATTTATCAAGGTCATTTTGAATCTTCCAGTCATCTAAAATATCTGTTACATCTTCCAACCTAGTGTCATCTAAGCATTTTCTACAGAAAGTACACTCAATTCTATTCTCCAAATAATTAATAAATATAATGAACAGGGATCTGGGTTTTCCTTTTCCCATGGAAAAACAGAGTAAGCCATGGATTTGACCTTTTACCAGAGTGAAATGCAGATTTCTCATTTTACCAGAGAAACGCACAAATTTTGCAATGAGCTCCCTGCAGGCTGGCAGTTTCAGCCTGCAAGGGATTGGGAGTGGGAGGAGGACGGTCAGGCAGGGGATGCCATGTGCATGCCCCAGGCAGCCTGGAGATCAGCTTCCACAGGTAAGTGGAGGGAGGATAGATTGAGGCCCCACAGGGAGGGAGTTGGGCAGAGCTGGGGCTGGGCCTGCTGCCCAGCTGGGCAATGCCTGAGGCTTGGGGCCACAGTGCATGGCTGCAGGGCCTAGGGGGAGCAGAACGGGGCTCTGGGTTGCTCATCCAGAGGGCAGGGTAGCTGGGGCTGGCTCCCCACTTTTGCACACTCCCAGAGGCCAGAAGGGACCTGCGCCCCCCAGATCTGTGTGAAGGGTGGAGTGGGGTCTGGCACTGGAGGGCACAGCGTGGCCGCGCAGGAAAGCTGCTCACTGCTGAGAGCTCTGCACTGCCCTGGCAACATGCCCCCTGCCTGCATGGCAGCTTTGAGGAGCACAACCTTGCACCACTGCCATCACTGCAGCCGTGCACATGGGGCGTTGCAAGGGCAGCATGGGGCTCACAGCAGTGAGCAGCTTCTCCACACGGCTCCGTTGTTCCCTGCTGCACCAGGTTGCACTCACAGGGCTGTGAAGGCCCTATGCAGGGAAAGCAGGGGAGAAGCCTGCAGCACACAGCCTGTTGCCGCCCCCACTCCTGCCCCATACACAGATCTGGGGGGCATGGGTCCCCCTGGTCCCCAGGGGGTGCACGCTATGGTGGGGAGGTTCCACCTCCCGAGCCTACAGCAGGCAGGAGCCAGGCTCTGCTCCACTGAAACAGCCTCCACCTCCTGCCAGGGGGAGGGGGCTGCAGGCCCAGGTCCCTGATTCCATAGCCCTGGCAGCTAGGGGCCCCCTCCAGCAAGGCTGGGGGACCAGGGGCTGTGGATAGGGAATGAGGTACACCAGCAGGACTGGGGAGGCTGTGGGGGTCCTTTAAATTTTTATCACAGGTTTTGGGGTTTTATCAGAGAATTTGCAATTTGTTTTTAATCAAGGAAAACCAGGATCCCTGATGATGAATAATATTAGGCTTTGGACAGTCCTCTGGGGAATCCCACTTGATCTTTTCTTCCAGGCTGACACTGATCCATTGATAACTATGTTTTGAGAAAGATTATCTAATTTTGTACCCACTTCATAGTATTTTATGTAGACTATTTCCTTAGCTTCTTATCAGCATGTTGCAAGAGATGGTGCTAAAAGCCCCCTCCTTCAACCCCTTTTCCCTTCCCTACATGGCTATGAGCTTGCTAGTGTCTTTCTCCTTGTGGCGTTTTCCCCCTCATTTGTCGCCCTCAATGTCTTCCACTTCACCTTGACCCCACCTTTCCGTCTCTGCCTGTGCCCCAGTAATAAGCACAGGATTCAACCCACTGGCAGGGGGATCTGCAACAAGACGACCACCAGGTCCAGGCAGAGCTGGATGAACCAGAAACAAGATGGCTACCAAGTCTAGGTGTTTCACGACGATGCAGAAAAGGGAAGTAGAGGAGTCATGTGATCCAGAGAGCCCTGTGTAAGTTCATGCCTTGGGGCCAGAAGGGCAGTCAGGCCATGGAAGCTGTTGGGGACAGACCACTTGGCAAAAGGGTTAAAGCCCAGACTGGAGAGGACTCGGGAGGCAGCCCCAAGGGAAGGGAAACTGGGAGTTCGCATATGGGGCAAGCCAAGTACCCTGGGCACCATCCATTTGGCTCTTCTTTTGATAGGGAACCCACCACTGAGGGCTGTGGTGAACCCTGTGCAAGACATTCTTTTGAGCTCGGACTTGTGCTTACTATTTGAGGGTTTCGTTCCCCCCTTCCATTTTCCCCTCGGAGGAACAGGTTGTGGCTACAGGGGCAGAGGAGGCCACAGAAAGGGAGTGACTGAAGGGCACCCAAAACTTGAGACTGTATTGTGGAACTTGAAGCCATGGAATGTGACTAAAGGGTGTTTGGTAGCCACAGAAGGCAAACTGAGGACGAGTGGGCCCAGAGGCCGAAAAGGGCTGCACTTGTCCTTTGAGGGCAAAAAGACACAGCTTCTGGAACAGAGCAGGAACAGGGCTGGGGCCTGGACAGAGAGGGGGGTTCAGCAACCTGAGGGGAAATAGAAGTACGCCTTTAAGGGTCAGACCAGAAACTGGGAACCCTGAAGCTCAATTTGTTCAGTGGACTAGAGCTAGAGGGTCTAGCAGGGGAAAAGGGCGGAGGCTGAGAAGGCCAAAATCTGATACTGGCACAATGGCACACTTGTGCTATGTCCCTCAGGCAGCCTCCCTCCTTTCCCAGATAACATCAGAAGGTGTGGTGAGCACGTAAAGGATGTGAGGGTACCTGGAGCTGGAGATGAGGCAAAAACTTTCCAGGTATCAAAGGCAAACTGACTGATTCAATTTCCTTGGGCTCCCTTTATTCCCTCCATCCCCCTCCTTAAAAAACGTGGGAATTGTACCTGTCCTTTCCCAGTCTTCTGGGATCTCTCCTAGAATCCATCAGTGCTACAATTATTTCTGCCAGTTCACCTACTTTCTAGAATCAACTTCACCAGGCACTCCTGATCTCAAAATATCCAGCTTCTTAGAAGTAATCTATAAAACTTACTTTTTTCCTAAAGTAGGGAAAAAGCATCTCCCCCTGCGCTGCCCCTCTCACCCCCATACTTGATGCTAGCTATGTTTCACCTGTTTAGTGGCTTGGGGGAAAAGCACTAAATAAATCAACCTTCCTGCATTACCTGTTATTAGCTTTAGCTTTCCCTCCCATTTTTGAAGAGACCTACATTTTTCTTGGTATTCCTCCTCCTATTTCTAAAAGTCAGCATCTAAGTGACGCATTCAATTGGTAGGCAGCATGTGATCCAGGCTAGGGCACATGGCCACCATACTACATACATGCTCTATATCTTGATGCTACAGAATAAACAGTGTTCTCTTCAATGAGCTGAAATGCATAGAAATTCTACAGAAAGTAGAAGTTTGGCTATATTACTAGACAAAAGTATAAAGTGCATCACAGGCAAGCATGGAGCAAGTCAAGAAGGCCAAGGCACAACTTGAGATGCAACTGGTGTTGACCCTCAGGTATATTCTGAAAACCAAGAAAGGCTTGAAGAGCCAAATCTCACCAAAATTAAATATTTGCAAACATACAGATACTTAATTTTTTAGTAGCAAGTGCAATAATAAAAACAGGCAAGATGACAAGATACAAATGACTAAACAGTACAGAGTATGCACATCAAGCTATTAAAATACATAAAATGTGCAATCTTATTAACATTCAAAATATATTTTAAAAATTCTCTCCAAGTCCTAAAGTCTCCAAAAGCCTCTAACAGCCTATTACAGAAGAGGACTTATCACCTAGATTAAAACTTAAGTATTACAGATTAAAACTTCAGTATTACAGTATTACTTATCTTCATTCATATGCACAAGCTATTCAGCAAGAAACAGAGTTTGAGGCCTAAGAGAGATGATTCTAAGATGAACCCAGATTTTTATACTCTTAGGTGTGGCTAAAATATCAAATATCTTACTAAATAAGGTAAGCACAAAAACATTCCCAGTGGGTCTTACATATTCATGTGACTATTTTTATTCCTTATCTAAGCTATAACTGGTCTAAAACTAGCCTTGTCCTGCATCAAACCACTAAAATGTACTCGAAGCAATCTTGCAACCTTTAGCCTAGCCGCCTCCCACCCCCATCAATATTCTTAAATATTCTAAAATGGCTCACACCTTTTGGTGTCTTCTGCAGACTGTAGTAGGCCCTCAACTGTTTAATGGCAATATAGTATAACGTTTGCTTGCATTCTCTTGACCTCAGCTTGGTTAAGAGATGAAGAGGCAAAGGATTCTGAACTTTGGGAAGAATCCTGTCTTGATTTTTATATTAGTGTGGTTTCCTAAATAATTCTTAACAATCCCTCTTTTGTTTATACAGTGTCTCTGACAGTTAGTTAAGAAATCAGGTGTAAAGCAAAAATGTGACATACGGATTTCGTGCTTCTCCCCCATAAAGAATGTTCATATTGTAATTATGCAGCAATGGTTGTCTTCTACATAGACCACCCTTTCATTTTGCCATCTCCATATCTTCAGTTTTATGATGCATGCGGTTGAGTCATTAAGCTGACCTCAGGCAGGCTCGGGTACATTGCAGCAGCATATATACCACATCCCCTTCTGGAGCAACAGTTGATTGTTGGCACTTTCCACAACTGAAGCTTTGGATGATAACTCGCAAGTAAAGACACACAGATGCAAGACCCCTAGACGCCATCTACCAAATGACCAATAGACTGAAGTGTTACCAAGTTTACAAACACATCAATATCAGGGTCAAAAGACAGACACTGGTATTATAAAATAAATCACCGTATCATTAAACATGATACAATTTTGAGTTAAATAACACTTATAACTGGGGTGAATTGTGACTGAACCTAAACATCAAATTGCAGCGCACACGATAGACTGTTTCAGATCGTGATCTACACATCCCTTAACATTACAAGGATAACTGGACAATAACAGCTAGTAATTTGCTGATCCTGATTAAGAATTTTTCCCGTTTCTATATTTTGAATTTCTTGTGAAATGGCATCTAAAATATATTCACCATAGGAGGAACATTTTCTTATTCTCATATTATAATCATCCAGTACTTGTTGTCATCTACACATGCCACCTTTTCTCCCTGCTGCCCTCCCCCCAGTATTTTTCCCTAACTCGTTCATTGTGAAAACCAATTAGCTTATTAATTTTATGCTGGGTTTCATTAAACAACTGAGCAATTTCATGCAGGTAAATACCACTAATCTCTTCTTACGCTAACCCATCTATGCCAGAAATCATGGGATTAGCAACATGATTGGCAGTTTCTTGCTGAACATGAATGAACTATACACGTTAATTTTTTTTCCATATTCACTCTATTCTAAATTGACATTCATGAACCAAAAAGACCATTAACTGTTCCTATTCCCTCTAATATTTCTCCTAACCCCCCTTTTTTCCCCTTAAAGATGTACGGTTTATGGTAGATGATCCATAAAAGCTTAGTCATATTAAATTCTTTGAAATAAGTCTTGTCTGTTAAGAAAAAGTGAATACAATGGAATTCACACTAGTATTTTACAACAGGGAAATTCCTTCATATTCCACAAAAAAAATCAACAACACTAAAACAGGTACACATTTAACTTGATTAATTAACACTCTGGGTGGCAGGGCAGCAATTAACCCACTTGCTGGTTCTTTTTCAAATATAGGTAATTTGGGGTTATATGTTACTACATCATTGATTATTGTTAGGTGATGACTATAAATTATATTTAAAGACTTGCTTTTAGGAATTGGCTTGTAGGTAAAGTAGATATTGTATTAGAGAAATGGTCCAGGGCAATGGCAAGGTTTAATTGGTTTCTAAAAGTCTGTTTGTGACAAAGTTGTAGGCTTCAAGGCAGCCAGTGTGTCTAGCACCAGCAGAGAAATAGTCTGTGAAATGAAAGACGTACCATACATACTGTTCCCTGAAAACCCATAACAAGAGATACGGACCATGACCAACTTCAAGGCCCCTGGGATTTCCAGTTGTGGTGGACAGACACAATTAGGAGGCTGGGGTTGCTCAAATTAAGACACCAGTAAATAACCAAATTAAGAAGTATGCATGTGTTGGAACAAAGGAATAAGCTGACAGGACAGAACAGAACGTGGACAGTATGATGACCACAGGGAAACCAATCAAATGGTACCCAGACATTAAGAGTCAGAGGAGAAAGAGAATACAAAACCACTATGGACAAAGGGCATCCCACTGACATCTCACCCACCCCAAGGGAGATGGGGGCTGGGGGAGGCTTTACCCCCAATCTCTAAGGCTGCCTAACATCTGACATTCAAGAAAGAATCAGGGTGAAACTCAGGTATTGGCCAGGTGTGCCTTTCTTCTGTGAACCCTAAAACTGGTAGATATAGAATCCGGGGGGGGGGGGGGGGGGGGGTGTAGTATTTTGTTTGCCTTCCCAGCATTATTCTTATCTGACATCACTGTGTATCAATAAAATTTGGCTATTATCAAAAAGAAGAAGTTGTGGCCAAGTCTGATGGTTTGGGTACACCCAGAACAAGATATCTGTGTCATAAATCCAATGCCAACTTTAGAGACCTACCAAAACTATGATTTTGTGATTTTTGCAGAAACTGTGATTTTGGGCAGGCCCCACAAAAAAGCATGGAGTCTGCGCTTCTGGTAGGCTTCCTGGGAAAAGGAAATCACCAAAAATAAAAGTCCTCATGGTCACTGAAGCCTGGCTGCACAGCCTGCCAGAGGGGTCAAGGGAGGGGGGCTGCCAGCATAGCAACTGCCTCTGACCCATGCCACTGATTGGCTGCAAGGGCTATCAAGTCATGCAGATCCACCCCCACCAGTTGGTGGGAACGGGCAGGATCACATGGACATCCCATCAGTGATGAGGGACAAGGCCACCAGGGCCCCTTGACCAGAGGCAAGTGGGTAGGGTGGGGCACCGTGCTCCGCCCATAAAAATGGCTGCCAATTCCATGGTCTACCTGTGAAAATTGGCCAGCAGCCACCTCAACTTCCTAGAAGGAAAAACCAAAAAAACCCTAGGACTATGTATTCTGGAGAAGAGAAGACTAAGGAAGGATTTTCATAACACCTGATAAATAAAATGGAGATGTAGTAGCAGTTCATGAGGTGTGCTAATTGTGATTCCAGCCCAGTGAGAGTTAAAAACACTACAATGCTTAGATGATACAAGACTGCATGGGACTCAAGAAAAGGAGCACCACAAGTTATAAACTAGAGCTAACTCTTCTGTGAGGACGTATCAACTATTATAGAGACACTTGTTATGAATCTAAAATAGAAACTTAAACAGCAATTTGTTCAGTACTATCTATCAGTATTTTCATTAAACAGAGTAATGTTAACCCTGTGCATTCAAATTATTGTTTAGGTCTTAAAAATAATAATGAGATTTGGGGGGTTTTTTAAGCCAAACTTCAGTTCTTTTTATTTCCTTTGGGTATCTTCTTTTTTTTAATGTGCACTGAGGTCACATCTGTTAGGTTCTCTCCCTCCAACTGTGTGTACAAGTAGCTTTAAAAGAATGAAAGCATAATGAGTCAGGCTCAGGAGGTGCAGGTTTATGGACGGACAGACAAGACACTTATTTCATCCATCAGGAAATGTATAAGTGCAAAAAGAAAGCGTAAAAAAATCTTTCTACAGGTATCAAAATACCTTCTATGTAAAGGTTATTATCCTGCCGTTATCAGAGTATCTGAGCATCTTCCGGTGTATATTAAACAATAAGAACAATAGGTGGATTATTTTCTCTTTGTCTCCCTCTCCAGGAAGGAAATCTTGATTTTTTTTAAGAATATATTAAATGGAATATAAGATCATTAAAACTTGCAGTCATAGTAAGAAAGGGAAAAATTTTATATAGAACCTAGAAATAAGAACATCTTATAGGAAAACAAAGGAAGAAGAGGGGTGGAACATTTTATTACTTATTACAAATTACCAATAAACATTCTGATTATCTGAGTCAAGGTTACTAAAACATTTATGCACATATTTGGTTTTAAACACACAAGCACTTCCACCAAAGTTAAATTCTCAAGTATCAAGTTAAACATGTGCTTAATAAAATTTAAAGCCAAAGCTTACTTGGAAAGAGTAATTCTACTTTTAAGCACAAATTTACTGAGTTGAAGTGGTTTTTACCCTCAGTTACCAGTTATAGAACAAGCAGTCTAAGTGTTTACACAGGAGGCTAGAGCACATAGGCTACTTACAGACATTTAAAAAAACAAACAAACAAGTTGCACTTTACTGGAAGGAACAGCACGTTAGTTCGACCCAACTCCGCAGCGTCTGTATAGATTGGACACTTCAACAGGGCTTTTTAGCGCTTTCATCTAACAGCTGATTGAATAAACTATTAGATAAAAGCACGAAAAAAGCCCCACTAAAACTCACAACCTACACAGATGTCAGCCAAGCTGGATCCAACTAATGCAATGCCTCTTCTGGGCTCGGCACGAGACCATGCCAAGCTTAAAGTGCTTTTTTTTTTTTTTTTTTTTTTAATGTCTGCAAGCAGCCATACTGTCTCTTCACAGGGTAGCAGAGAAACATTGGAAAGGAGGAAAGCTAATTACAGCTACACTAGGTGTCAGATGGCCAACTACACAATATAAATATCTGAAAAATCAAATGTATCAAATTCTGTTTTAAAAAATGTAATATATTTGGTGCTCGTATAACCTACATGCTTTCTACTGCACTGTTTGGGCTTTGTCTCCCTTTCTTGGGGTCAAGCAATCAGAAGAAAGTTAAAAAACAAAACAACCCCTCCCTAACTTTTTAGCTGGAATATGATCTCTGCAAACAGGAATGAATGCAGGGTAGGATAACTAAACGGGCCCAGAAAAATCCAAAAAACAGGATACAATACTACTAGCCATGTTTCTGAAGATGTATAGGAAGATTTCATCACCAACAATCCATCTGGCAAGTAATACCCAATCACTATCTGAGAGCTGAGCCCCAAGGATGGCGACAATTATAAATACAGAAGTTAAGGACAGCCCTGTGGATTTAATGGCCTCAAACTGTTTCACTTTGAATACAGTGGAATGCTATTTCAGCTTCTGTGTTAAGGAACTCCTATTAGAATAATATCTGGTACATTGCCATGTATTTTCTCCAGACTGAACAACTGTCAATCTAGAGACTGTACAGCCTATCGAATTCACAACTGCTTTACATTTGTAAATTTGTTCTAGACAAGGCAAAAGTAGAGCCAACTGAGGTGAAATTTATACTCAGCTGAGCTAGAATTATGGGAAGACAACAGTACACTGAGGTGTTAGTCTTAGAGGTCCAGAGAATGGATATTTTACATGTCAGCCACAATATGCGTGTTATTCTAGATATACATTTCTGTTTTCATCAACAACTGGGGATCAGCTGGGTCTTATCACAAGGGCTGGAACCCTGCTAGCTGCTGTGATCCCACACTGATTTTCTACTCTCTAGTGGAGAAGGAATTAATTACATGATGCTATCAAGTTCTATAGAGTCCAAAAGACAACAGACTATGCTTATATAGCTTGAAATAAAATTTCTGAAATAAAAAGATGGAGAGTGCTTATTGGTATAAATGGAACTCTAAATGTTTTATATTGAAGTATAGAACTCAATGTTACATTAGAACACTTTATAAATGTATGTAACAGCAACAAGACCGGAAGTCCACATGAGAAATGTCAATGCATTTAAAGCCTAAGAACTTTTATTTTAACATTATTTACAATTTGTGCGTGTTTAAAAAAAAACTGTCTGGTACTTCTTGAAAATTGACTTGGAACAATTAGCACCTACTTATCAGTGATTTCTCCCCACCCCACTCCCGCATGTTAATTAAACCTTGGGGTCTAATTCAGTGCAAGACTTTCTAAAAAGCTCTGAAAGGAGAACTCTGGCCTGTGCTTTGGGAAACTTGATCTGAGGTACAGGAAGACAGGGAATGTAACTGTTTGTTAATGTTACAGTCTCAGCATCTCCCTGTTCAATTAGGTTCCAACAAACATGTGTTCTTTAAGTTTGCCCATAAATATCAAATATTAATTTTAACTAACCTTTAAAGACATTTCCTCTCTCTCAACACTTCTATGACACTATATGAAGTCAGACAATCAGTTATGATAATGAGATTACATAGTTGTTTCAGAGCTGATTAAAAAAAAATGGATCCAAGATTGGGGGGGGGAGATAAAAAATAAATTAATTAATTAATTTTTGCAACAGCGATCTAACTATATTATCTTATTTCATTACCTACTTCTTTCCTTATTTAGAGACAAATCACTCACTTCCTGCCTGAATTTTCTGTAAGCTTTTCAAGGCAGGGACCACAACTATTTGTATTTGTGCAATGCCTCGAACAATGGGCAAAGTCTGATAGGTCTCTAGGAGATTCCAGAATTCAAATAATTGCAAGAAATCTTATGAGTCACGGCATTTTAGTTGTCTTCATTGTTTAGGGAAAATAAAAACAATCCTTCCAACTAAGTTATGGAAGAAGTTACATTTGTAATTGTCACAAAATGTCTTACACCTTCAGGATAAGGGCTCTATTTATTCTACAATTCCAACACAGGAAAATATCCATTGACAGTCACAGGAGACACTGAAGGGAAGTCCTGAAGAAAGTTAGGGCATTACAGTATACTGAATTTTTGCAAATCACACTAAATATGGAGAGAGAAAAAAAAAAATCAAAATCACATTCCTGTGGAATTTAAGGGCTGCTTTGACATCACAACTTGTGTACACAACTTAGCCTTGACAGGGTCATTCTAAAATGGGCTTCGAGACCTTGGTGAGTGTACATAACAACCTGTTATGGGAACTGAGCAAAGACCAACTTGTTTCATGTCTGTATATGCCTAGCACAAAAGGGCCCCATTCTGGATTGGTACTCGGGTACTACCACAACAAGCTATCTTTAATAATCCTATGGTTAAATAAAATTTGGCAGTGAAGATCATTAGCCACCACTAGCCTTGGGGCCAGAAAATTAAGTCTGAACATTCATATTTAAGAGAATAAATTTTCAATGGGTCATCTCAAAAAGCATGACATATTCCATAAAGCCTCTCTTGGGCCTAAAGCACAGTACGGCTGGGTAAATATGCATGACAGAGTGATTACATATACAAGTGAGGGGCATATAAAAATAGTAAACAGTATTAGGAAAGGGGAAAGGTTATAGCATATTCCCCAATGTTTACAGCAATCTCTATGGGGACAGAGTAACGGTTGCACAGAGGTAGGTTATAGCAAGCATAACCTTGTTTTGTAACCTGTTTTCTGTATTTAAATTCCTCACAGACAGATACATTAGTTCAGGGGTTCCCAATCTTTTTATGCTGAGGACCAGCAAACCACAGACTACGGGCTAGCAAGCCGTGGACCAGCAGTGACCAGCATACTGCCAGCAGGCAGCCAAGACTTTTTTTTTTTTTTTTTTTAATATTCAGTATAAAAAAGGGTTGGCTGCTGGTTTGCGGTCACTTCTGGTCTGTGGCAGCCAACCCTCTGTGGCCCAGGGGTTGGAAAGCCCTGCATTAGTTCTTAATTGCAATATTTCTGTACTTGGGACACTTACCAGGCAGAGCTAAATAAGCAGCTCTCGTAATGAAAATTTTTGTTAACAAGCATCTTTGCTTATATATATTCAAAGAAGGAAAGTCAAGACCCATTTCTGTGCCATCCTTTGTAAAGGAGAGGAAGAAAACTTCATCAGTCTGATGAGACGTCCAAGAAAAGCGAACCAATAACACACAAATCAAAAAATGTTTTCACAGTCAGCTATTTTCTGAGAAATTAGATCAACTATTAAAAACTAGCAACTTTTAGTATTTAGCATTAATCAGTGAAGCCATCAATCACCATTAAAAGTTGTTTATGTAGTGCTTGTCAACAAATTGTTGAAAGAAGTACATTTTTAAATAGCATACATGCTCAGGTGGGGGGGAGGGAAGAGAGAGAGATTTAGTTTTAGAAGCAGAATTTCTCAAGAGGTTCAACCACATTTTTTCCACTTTAGTAACCATATCCAATTCAAATCAGTTAATATATTTGTGGTTTTCCTGAAACAAATGTTTGTGGAATGTCCAGATTACCAGATGAAAATGCATTCAGTTAAATCAAATTAATCCAAACTGATTAAACTCCCATGTACACATGTCCTTGGAGTGTGGACAGGAAGTAATACATAATCTAACTGATTTACTTCTTTCCGGTACCACATGAGTAACTGGGCTTAGTCTCCAAAGACTGAAGAGGACTACTAGTATAGTGGACTGTTACAGAAACCCGAACAACGAAGTTCAGTATATCCATACTAATCAAACTGAACCAGTTTGGGCTGCACTTTCACTTGTGGGGGGTGGGGCCGGGGAGCGGGGAGAGAAAGGGGTGTAAAGAGAGATGGGTTCTTAACTAATAAGTTTTGTACCACCTCAGGCAATTGTGGTGATCTCTGCAAAACAACCTTGCAATTCCCAGCTAAACTCCCAACTAACACTCACCAGCACCAAACAAGTGTCATTCAACTGTGATTACCCTACTTGAAAGCCATCAGTAGACGGTTTGAGACATTTTTGTTTGCCCCAACAGACTTTAAAGGGCTTAATAGTTCAGGCTCTCCAGAAAAAAAACAAGTAAAAAATATCAGTTAGGCATGACATATGGACTTTACCCTACATTGGATTGGAGACCACTGGGAACTACTGTTGGGTTTTTTTCTAATGGGTTATACAGCTGAACAGAACAGTTCTGTTTCTAAAAAGATGCTAAGATGATGGGAACTTTCCAGAGGCAGGATTTTTCCATTTATCTGAAGACTACTATAAAACACTCTACTGCTTCAAGACATAGATCTTCATAACACAAAGACTAATGCATATGGCAAACAGTAAGTAAAGGTTAAAAGTCACAATCAAAATAAAATGGACAAAAGTGTCTATTCCGTAACTTTGTATGAAATCAAGACATTTCACTTCTAACATGCAGTCCTCCCCCAACCCTTAATATGTGCATAACTGCCATTATCCTTTTGTTACAAATGTTTAACATCTGAAAAAGACCAAATACAAGGGTAAGAGTCTTCACAAAAATTCCTGAACACATTTTTAAAGAATACTCCTTTCTTTTTGTTTTCTGAAGTCAATCCTGTTCCTGCAAAATTAGCAACTTCTTCAAACCGGTTTGCTCCAGAAAAAACTGCTTCTATCCAGTTCTATCAGCCTGCTGCTGCTTGTGGAGTTCAAATAGGTTAAACCAACAAGCAAGCACGTCTCAAGAGGAAACCTGCCACTAACTCCCAAAATACAAACATTCAGAACAACCCTAAAGCCAGCAAAATTTGTGTATTAAATTCTGAGCACAGGATTTTGCACCATTTCAAATGTAAACACATTAAAACAAAAAACAAAACAAGACACTCCTGGACTGCAATCCCCCCTCTGAAAAATAGTGTTGCAGGCCAGTTTCTATGCTGCAGTGCTTTGACTTTCTTGGAAAGCGCTGCAGAGCTGAATTAAAATACTTCAGCTGCTCTGCAAAATGGTTCATTGTTTTTGCCATACATGCCAGTCTAATGTTTAGGCTATGAAGCACTGTTTGACGAAACTGCAGTTCTTTAAGACGACCATATTTCAGTGTTACTTCTCACTTTCTGCATACTTGCAAGAAATTGTTAGCCAAAATTAATGAGTCCACTCCAATTTATTCTTTTTTCAAATAAGGTGTTAATATGAGGAATGCTACAAGGAGTGCTACAATGGAAAATAAAGGCCATCTTCTTTCCCTAGAACAGGAATAAAAACACAAGAAACTGAACATATACTTCCTCTTATCTCCCTGCCCTCGAAATGCCTCTGACCCAGAGGCTACCAACAGTTATGACTGCTATGACAATGGCTTCTTCTATTAATACAAATTAGATATTTTTTTTAATTAAATTTTTTTTTTTTTTTTAATATCCCAGTCTACAAATCTTCTTGTACTTGGGATACTCACCTCATTTCCTGGACTAGCTGTTTAATCTAGGACCCCTCCAGGTTAACTGTATTTTTCACCTTCATTGATCTAATCCAGTGATTTTCAACCTTTTTTCATTTGCAGATCCCTAAAAAATTTCAAATAGAGGTGCAGGCCTCTGAATTATCAGTGTGGGTATTAATGTACTTTTGATTGATCATAGTCATCTTTTGCAGACTGCTTAGACCCCCCCAGGTGTCCACAGACCACAGGTTGAAAACCACTGATCTAGTCAACTAAAGGTGCACCGATACATGGGCCCATATCACATTAGCACAGATAAAAGGAAAAGTTGATATGATCAGCAAATCAGCTTTGTTTTGGCTGATGTAGCCAATAAATGCCATGTGCACTACCGCAGCACGCACACAGCCAGGAGTGCAGCCCAGCAGCGTGGAGAGCAGCATCTGGCCAGTAAATCTGTTGGAGGGAAGGGGTGGGGGGCAGGGTAGGCAAGGGGGGGGGGCACAGATCAAGGCCCCCACAGTAAAGAAGGGAGTGGGGCTGTGGCAGGGACAGAGCATGGGATGGAGACACGGCTCATTGGGGGGACGTGGCTCCTCCCACCACATGCAACCCAGAGGCGTCATGGGTAGCACATGCCCCCCAGATCTGTGTGGGGCAAGGGCAGGCTGCTGCTGCAGGCTGCAGCCAATGCTGGGCTCTACCCAGCAGAGGAGTGTGGGCTGGAGCTGTGCTCGGGGCAGGCAGCAGGAACACTGGGATGGGGAGAGAGAACTACAGACACCCCAAAATTCACCATAGCTCCCCCTTCCAGTTCCACCACCACCACGTGCCCTGAGCACAGTCCCAGCTCAACCCCACTGCCCGGAAGAGCCTGGTGCCACCCCTGGGCTCAGTCTGCAATGGCAGCTCACCCTGCATACAAATCCTGGGGGCACATGCCCCATCTCCCCCAGGGAAGCACGCAGTAGTGGAAGCCACCCTTCCCTCCTACCCCCCCAACAAGCTGTGGCTCAGTCCTGTGCTTTGCCTTGGTTGGGCAGCGCCTGTCCCTGCCCTAGCTCCAGCCCCACTCCCTCTGTCACTCTGGGGGCCTTGATCTGCCCACGCCAAACATCTGTTTGCTTCTCCCCAAACAGACTTACCACCTGGACACTGCATATTGGCAAGTGGATCACTACTGGCTGATATGGCTTGTTAATAATCAGGCATCAGTATCGGCTGATCTTTATCAGCGTACCCCTATAATCAACCCATTATTACTTCTCTTAGCAGCATCCTCTTCCCTTGCCCCTCTCCTTTACATAAGAATCTTTCTTCCTTGAAGTCTGTTCATACCATAGGATGATGTAGACTGGTACTATCAAAAGCTCATCCCTCTGTACCAGTTACATCTCTAGGTGTCCCCCTACCTTACTTTTTGCCTGACTTCAAGCTAAAATGGCTAACCACCTCCATTCTCATACCTGGAACATCCATAATGTAGTACCCATCTTTAATCCAGGGAACTAAAGACTAGTCAGCCTGAACTTGATATCTGGAAAGATTATGGAACAGGCCCTCAAGGAATACACTGTAAAGCACTGAGAGGAGAACAAGGTGATCTGAAACAGCATTCACCAAGAGCAAGTCATGCCCGACTAACCCGATTTCCTTTTATGGCAGGGTGACAGGCTCTGTAG
This sequence comes from Crocodylus siamensis, assembly GCF_052110815.1. Lineage (NCBI taxonomy): Eukaryota > Metazoa > Chordata > Crocodylia > Crocodylidae > Crocodylus > Crocodylus siamensis. Next base: position 105,749,236 of record NC_143398.1, read on the forward strand.
ATGTGGGGAGAGCAGTAGGTACAATATACCTTGAGTTCAGCAAGATTTTGACGCTGGTCTCTCAGAACATTCTCATTAAAAAGCTAGGGGAAGTATAAACTAAACAAAAGTAGCATGAGGTAGATATGTAACTTGTTGGATCTTTGTACTTAATGAATACAGAACAACAAAAAGGATTAGGAGCCTGGGGGTAGAAACAGAAGTTACACATAAACCAGTATAAATTACTTCAGATGTGTAACACAATGTAAGTGCACATAAACTATTTTCAAAATGGCTGAAATTGGCTTAAGATAAACATGGATGGATATAGTACCAGACTTAATTTATTTGGTTTAAATTGGTTTATTGAACTTCTGTCCTAGATCCCCTCCAGATTCAAGTTAATTCACAGTGCTCTCAGCATCCCAGGATGCCTTGCACCTCCTCTACAACCCGTCCCCCCAGGGTGGACAAGGTAGGTTTGGTAGAAGCCATCTGCTCCAGCCAAGCAGGGAAGCATGCTCTAGCACTCTCTGGCTTCTGCCCTGAGCCACTGCAGGCATATGGCTGGATTTCCAGAATCAAAAGTGAATGTCTGTTCACTTGCTTATCAGTTCAATCTATACAATTTTCTCTGATCGATATTTATTGTTTAAAACTATAAACTTTGGATTGTCCACACTGAAAATACTCGCTTGTTCTAAAACTTCAGTTAGTATTTCAACTGAACACATATTGAAATACTATTTTGCAAATATCAACACAATCTAGGTCCTTTTACTTGTGCTTAATTCCATAGTATCCATAGGCACTGAGAGCAAGGATAAAACATCTCGCCCTGTGAAAGACTTACCAGGAGAGACAGGAAGGTGGTGGGATGCCGCACCGGAAGCAGATTGTGGCAAGAGTTAAACTGTAGTGGCCGGAGCCGCTGCGGGAAAAGATCAAAAGAAAAAAAAGCAGCTGAGCCTGGAGGAGCTGAGAATGGCTCCTGCATCCCCATTGGCATGCTTTATAAAAGTGTGCCAGGGCTGATTGGTCGGCCAGACGCCCAGAGCCAGGATAAAAGACCCAGAAGACAACAAGCCTGGGGGACCAGAAACGGAGTCCCCAACCGGCCCAGAGGGGCCAGAGCTTTTCAGCAGTCTCAGAGAGGTGACCTGGTGGGTACCCTGGAAAGGGGTCACAGCAAGAGTGCAGGGCCAGAGAGGGCCCAAGTATCCATTCACAGGGTCATCGTGGACCCAGGAAGTCGACAGTGGTGACTGGAATACAGCAGGACCCAGCGGAGTCAGGATTCGGATGCAACAGACAGATGACAGGTACTGAACCCAAGGAAGAATCGATGCACTGGAGGATGGAACAGTGCTGAGACCGGACACCATGTAAGCAGAGAGGCGGGTGGGGCTGTAGGAGATGTTCGGCATAGAAGTATCACCGTTAGCCTGTGGCCAAAGATCCCAAGAGACCAAGCGCCGAGAAGTTTCAGAACATCAACCTCAACGACACAGGTGATAACATCAAGGTTGGTGTTAGGCAGGGTGTAGGGGAGGCAGAGCCCCACAAAGAAGGAACAGCAGGAATGACCAAGGGAAGGTGCCAGGGGAGGCAGGACCAAACATTGTCCTCTCAATCCAAATGTAACCATCACCAAAGACATGGCAGGAGAGGCCCCTGGGGAATGAACCCAAAGTCACCCCAATAACCAGGCTGTTCAGCCCAAGACGTCACAGTGAGGTTCGAGAAGAACCCACACTCGAGCTGCTCAGGGGAAAGACACAGGAAATTATACACCCCCTACTAGTAAAAAAGCAAACTTGTGGTTACAACAATTAAGCTATTACAATTTCTGGAACAGACGCAGATTCTGCATTTAGTTCCAAATATAGCAAGGTTAGTCACTCATCACTTACTTCTTTTGGCCAAAAAGTCTAATCCCAAAGCAAGCTGGTCTCCCACTGTTGGTTGACAGTTGTATTGTAGTGAATACAGTTCTGGGAAGTGTTGAGTTAAAGACTAGTAGATATATAGACATTTTTTAAAGGACAGAAGACTGTTCCCCAGGCAAATCTCTACAAAAGAGGGAGGACATCCAGGAAGTGTTGTGAGAAGTTCAGAATGACAGTCATCACTAGTCAATTGTTTAATTCAAATCTGGATAGAAGTGAATCTAATGAAGACTGCAGAAAGGACTTCAAAGAATTTTGCATCCCTAATTATGGCTGAGTTGAAAGTGAATTTATGAGTACCTTAATGAGGATAAGCACATGCTTAAGTGAGATCTCAAATAGACATGGTTATATAATCCACAGCCTTCCACAGTTCACTGGGTACTGACAAGGTAATATTCTATTATAAAACTGTCACAACAAATCCGCTGGGAGCATAACTGTTCTAACTGACTAATTTAACCATGGCCATGCTGCATCACAACTTTTAAAAAGTTAAATTGCAAAAAGTAAGTATTTTCAGTGCTAACATACAATCTTAACTTCACTACCTTACTCGTAATAGCAACATTAATGCACCTCCTGCTATATATACTCCAGGAAATGGATAATACTCATGTAGATCATGGATCTTACTGTTGCAAAATTCCTACACAGTTACATTTTCACTTTTCTCATCTAATGCCCCAGTTCCTTTTCTGTGAAGTTCACATCTTTTCATTGTCTCATTTCTTCTTCCTCTGTTTTCTAAATGCCCTGTGTTCCTCACCTCCACGAGAGAAGGCAACAGAAGAGTAGCACCCTTCCTGCCAAACTCCCAAACCCAAGTGTAAAAAAGAAGCCATTGTGATCCTTTGGAGTCTGAGGCTTCTCTGCATGCTCTTTCAGCCCATTAATGTGAAGTGTCTAATCTATTCACACACTTCAGTTCACTTTACTTTTGCAGTCAAAACTGATGCATGAAAGAAGTTAAGAAGCATGTGTTTACGGTTAGGTAGCACCTGAACAGGCTGTTCTGCATCTCTAATCAAAACACTGGTGGGCGTAGACACACTGGTTAAGTACAGACATTATACTTTTACCAGTGTAAGTGATTAGCAGGGATCTGGGTTTTCCGTTTCCCACGGAAAAACAGAGAAAACCACAGATTTCCCCTTTTTAATCAGAGAAAATGCAGATTTCTCCTTTTAGCAGACAAACCCAGATTCCCTGCTTTTGCAAACAGCTCTTGTAGCCTGGCTGAGCTCCAGCCTGCAAAAGCTGTTTGCAAACAGGGCGGGAAACCCCAGCTGTGCCTGGAGGGGGAAGAGAAGGGTGGGGCCTGAGGCTCTTAGTCAACCATGACTCTGCTCAGCTCAGCCTCACTCTTCTCCTGGAGCCTGAGGTAAGTGAGGCTTGCAGGGGACATGGGCTCCTCTGGCAAGGCTGAGGCATTGCAGGTCATGGCTGGGGGTGGGCACTGGCAGAGCTGGGAAGAGCCAGGAGCTAGCTCCAACCTCACCTGAGTGGGCAGCAGCAGTGGGGGAGCTGGCTCCAGGCTGCTTGCTGTTGGGGGCAGAGATCTGCAGACTTGGGTCCCTGAGCCCATAGCCCTGGCAGCTGGGGCCCCCTTCAGCAGGGCTGAGGGGCAATGGCTGTGGGCGGGGGCAGTGAGGGTCACCAGCAGTATTGGGGGCAGTGAGAGGCAGTGAGAGGCACCAGCAGGGCTGGGGGTGGGGGTGCTGCAAGGGGCTTTTAATTTTAATAACTGGTTTTGGGGGTTTTGTCAGAGAATTTGCAATTTTGTGTCAGAGAATTTGTGATTTTTTTCTTTTTTTTTTTTAAATTAATTCAGAGAAAAGCAGGATCTCTGGTGATTAGAAACCGGTCTATGCCCAGAACAAAAACAGAAGTTTGGCAGACAGCCATATGATTGCAGTACTATCCAGATGAGCTGTGTTAAGTAACAAACCAAGTTTCCTTAATATATACCTATTTCATCTACAACTAAATGTGTTGAGAAAACTAGAAATCAAAACACTATTTATGTAAACTTTCACAGATATAATTTATTACCCAGACTGTTGTGCAGAATAATTTGAGCTTGTTTAAACATAAAAAGGTCTACTAAACATATTTATAAGATTTAATCTTTTTTCCTTTTTAAACATACATTTTCAGTCTTCAAGAACATGTATTACTATAACTGGTATGAGTTCTAATTCTATTTCTGTATCACTGCAAAATACTGTTAAGTTGCAACATAACACTGCACTCAGCACCAAAATACAACACACAAGAATTTTCTATCCTAACAAAGCTGAAAGACGTTTCTAACTTGAATTCACCTATAAATTCTTAATGTTTTGTAAGGTGAAGTATTACTCCATTAAATAAACTGCCATAATCAGAGTACAGAGACTGATTTCCTAAAATCTGTGGAATAATTTTAGGCAAAAGGATAAAGAAAGCAACCCTCATCTAAATATGTTTTCCTATTAAAAGGAAAGGTATATTTCATGTTTGTAGCAATTTTTTTCCCAGAAGATCTTATTTAGAAAGAAAGCAAGTGGTCCAGGGAAATTAGGTGGCTTGAATCAATGCTATGGCATAGCTCAGAATAGAATACAAGGCTTCCAATTCAGCCTGTGTATGCCACTTCCCAAATATTGCTTAAAATATTGCAAAACATTGTTACTGCATGAAAAACCACTGACTAAAGGTTATGCAGGAGTGGTTAAAGTCAAGTCCAACTTATTTGCACCAGCTGCAGATCCAGATAGGAAAAACTCAGTTTTGCATTTAAAGCAGGGATTTAACCTCTTTTTAACCTTTCAAAAGTTAGTATGAGTATGAAGTAGCATTTTGGAGAATGTGCAACTAAGCCTGTTAAGATGAAAAATTAAAATTTTTAAATGTTTTTGAGACATTTAGCACTTATTTTCAGAATTTTTTCCCACAACAACATGAACAGAACAGATCACTCAAGCTTTTCCTGTGGTAAGGACTGTTGCCCATAACCCACATTTGAAAACAGGCTGTAATTAAGCCAGTATTTGCAAGATCTTTGAAAATTGAGGGGGTTCTTTCAAGAAAGTGACATAAAACCCATCATTTTCTCCCTGTCTCTACCTTATCTCTGCATTACACTCATAGATTCATAGATGCTAGGGTCAGAAGGGACCTCAATCATTGAGTCCAACCCCTGGCCTGGGCAGGAAAGAGTCCTGGGGTCAGATGACCCCAGCCAGATGCCTATCCAGCCTTCTCTTAGAGACCCCCAAGGTAGGGGAGAGCACCACCTCCCTTGGAAGCCCATTCCAAATTTTGGCCACCTTTACCATGAAGAAGTTTTTCCTGATTTTTTAGCCTAAATCTGCTCTGTCAGTTTGTGATCATTGTTCCTTGTTACCCCAAGAGATGCCCTGGTGAACAGAGCATCTCTGATTCCTTGCTGCATCCCCCTTATGAATTTGTAGGTGGTCACAAGATCATCTCTCAGCCTTCTCTTGCAGAGGCTAAAGAGGTCCAGGTCCCTCAGTCTCTCCTCATAGGGCTTGCCCTGTAAGCCCTAAACCATATGATTGGCCCTCCTCTGGACCCTCTCAAGGCTATCCACATCCTTCTTAAAGTACAGCATCCAAAACTGGATGCAGTACTCCAACTGCAGTCTGACCAATGCCACAAAGAGGGGAAGTAATCACCTCCTTGGATCCATTTGTCACACATCTGCTGATGCATCATAAAGTGCAGTTAGCTTTGCTGATGATTTGGTCACACTGACGACTCATGTTCATCTTGGAGTCCACTATGACTCTGAGATCCCTTTCCGCTTCTGTGCTGCTGAGAGGGTCACTTCCCAGCCTGTAGGTGTGCTGGATTTTTTTGCACCCTAGGTGCAGCATGACATCCACCTCTACTACGCCTAAGCATTTTGTGACCCTGTCATAAAACAAAACCAGATTGGTCTACCGTTGAAGTCCTTTCCAATTCAAACTTAGATTAGCAATGGGAATCAAGGATAACAAGAAGTCCTTCTTTGGGTAGATAGGGAACAGGAAGAAAACAAATGGAAGTGTGGGGCCATTGCTCAACTCAGGAGAGCTGCTTACTGGCACCCAGTACTCCTGAATGACTACTTCACCTCAGTCTTTCACCAAACCAAGGAAAAAACAGCACCAGGTAGAGTACAGGAAGAGCATAGTAGGAATAATAGCTTTCCCACTATTGCTGTAGAATTGGTGTATGACAAATTAAAAAATTAGACATATACAAGTCAGTGGGCCCAGATGATCTTCCTCCAATGGTTCTGAAGGAGCTGGCTGAAGTCATTGCAGAACCCCTAGTGAAACTCTTCCACAACTCGTGGTGCCCTGGAGAAGTCCCTGAGGACTGAAAGGAGGCCCATGTTGTGCCCATCCACAGAAGGGTGGGAAAGAGGATCTGGGTAACTACAGGCCAATGAGCCTAACTTCCATCCTAGGGAAAATCCAGAAAGACTTAATCAAGGAGTCTATCAGCAATAAGCTTTCATAAGGCAAGATTCTGAATGACGGCCAGCATGACTTCATCACGGACAGGTCTTGCCTTACCAACCACATCTCCTATGTCCAGGTAAACTTGCTACCTGGACACTAGAAAGAAGGTTGACATTGTAGACCTTGACTTCCAAGAGGCTTTTGATCTAGTATCCCACAAAGTCCTCTTGAGAAAATTGGAGGATTGTGGGATTAACTCCGAGACAGTCAGCTGAGTGAGAAACAGGCTCCAGGATAGGACCCAGAGTCATAGTGAATGGATCCATGTCATCCTGGCGAGTAGTGGGTAGCGGTGTCCCGCAGGGTTCAGTGCTTGGTCCAGTACTTTTCAACATCTTTATTAACAGTTTGGATGTGGGTGTGAAGAGTCCACTGGCTAAGTTCATGGATGACACCAAGTTACGGGGAAGTGTGGTCATGCCTGAAGATAGGCTACACACCTACAAGCTTGGCAACACCAAGCTGACTAGCACCACAAATGAAAGGGACCTGGTATGACCACAGTAATAATAGACCACAGTATGAATATGAGCTGGCAGTGCAATGCTGTAGCCAGTAGGGCAAATACTACTCTGGCATGCTCAATCGATGCATCTCCAACAAATCCAAGAAGGTGATTCTTCTGCTCTATTCAGCACTGGTGAGACCACAGCTGGAGTACTGTGTCCAGTTCTGGGCACCTCACTTTAACAAGGGCATGGACAAGCTTGAGAAAGTGCAAAGAAGAGCCACCTGTGTGATCAGAGTCTTACACAACAAGAAATATCAGAAAAGGCTGAAGAGTCCTAGATCCCTCAGCCTGAAGAAAAGAAGGCTGAGAGGGGACCTGGTAGCAGAGCTTACTGCTACACTAGGGGAGTACATCAAGGGCTCAGTGAGCAACTGTTCACCAGGGCACCCTTGGGGAAAACCAAGAGTAATGGCCACAAACTCCTGGAAGACTCAGGCTCAACATTAGAAAAAACTTCTTCACAGTCAGGGTGTCCAGACTGCAATAAGCTCCTTCCAAAGGTAGTGCAATCACCTACCCTGGAAATCTTCAAGAGGAAACTAGACATTCACTTTGCCAGGGTCACCTGACCCCCAGTTATCTTTCCTGCTTGGTGCAGGGGGCTGGACCCAATGATCTTCCAAGGTCCCTTCTGGCCTTACAATCTATGAATCTATAATTTACAGTGGATAGTGGAAGGGCTGGTTGGGGCATGAGGCTGCTTCCGTGTGGGGCTGCCTGCAAGCTAACCCCATGCTGAAGCACCCTCATGCCCCAGGCAGCACTTCTACAGCATGTTGAGCCAGGGAGTAGCCCCAGGCTGGCAGGCTAACCCCTGGGGCCCCCTGCACATGTGAAGACATGCACCCAGTAGCAACAAGCTCCAGAGACATGCCCATTAAGCAGATTTTCCATAACCAACACTTTTATAAACACAGATGTAGATCTTTAAGATCTCAATTAATGTCTTACCTGTAAGGGCTGATCTTTGGTCTCACCTGACAAGCTGCATCATTGTACCTACTATGGTTAGGGATATTTTTTTTTTTTAAAACAAAAATAGCTATAATTCTACGAGTCTTAGCACGGTGAAGTTGTGCTAGTAAGAACATACCTTATACATGTAAAAGCATAGGAATAAACTATTCCAATTTAAAGCAAGTTCTTGCCAACGAACTCCCTCCACAACCCATGTGGCAGATGTACAAGATACTTCTTCTATTCTCTCTCAGTAAACATCTGCTGCAAAAATGTTATATTTATTAGTGGTGCAGTAGCTTTTACCTAAGGTAGCTTCAATCTACATAACACAGATTTCTGTGGGTAGAAATTTGGTACTTGAACAAAAAGAATTTAGTGCTAGGATTGTACTACCAACCACCTCACCACAAAGATGAAGGTGACTTCAAAATGCTTAGGAATATTAGAGAAGCTGCCTTAGCTTCTCTAGGACAAGCAATAATACTCTATGAAGAGAGACTTCAACTACCCTTGCACAGATTAGGTAAATACTTCATCAGGGAGAGACATGGAAATAAAAGTTCTGGATGTAATAAGTGACTGCCTTCTAGACCGACTCATCTTGGAAACCCACAAGAGGAGAAGCATTTCTTAACTTAATTAGTAATACACAGGACTTGGGTCAAGAAGTACCTGTTGGTGAGCCATTCTGTAACAGCAATCATAACAATCACATTCAAAATTATGGTGGATGGGAGTAAGTCAAAAAAACCCACCACATCAATATACAACTTCAGGAAGGGGAATTATGCAAAAAATGAGGAAGTGAGTTAAAAAGAAATTTAAAAGGAGCAGTGAAAATATAAGAGGCCTGTGGGTGGCTCAGAAGCCGTTTAAAAGCACTATATTAGAGATTTGGGAAAGCAGTATACTACAAACCAAGAAGGGTACTAGGGGTTCAGTAAAACCCCTGCATGGTTCAACTGCAGAGTTATGGAGGCGAATCAAGGCAAAAAGGCATACTTCAAAATTAAATAAATAAATAATAAAAAAAAATTTTTAAAAAAATTGAAAGTGTGCCCAAATGAGGAAAATACAAAAGCTCACAAATTCTGACAGGTTAAGAGAAATAAGGCAAGCTGCAAAAAGAATTTGAGTAATCTCTAGCAAAAAATGCTAGTTAATCATAAAACATCAGAAACAGGAAGCCAGTGAGAGAATCAGTGAGACCACTGGATTACTAAGGTATAAAAGGTGCACTCAGGAATGATAAAGAAAGGAGCTCCAGAAAGAACCTACAAAATTAAATGAGTGGGCAAAAGACTGGCAGATGAACTTCAGTGTTGACAAGTGCAAGATAACATGCTTGGGGGAAAATAACCTAAACTATACATGTACAATGCTGGTTTCTGAACTAGCCACTGCAACTCAGGAAAGCAACCTGGAATAGACAGGTCTCTAAAAATGTCAGCTCAATGTGCAGCAAAAAGCCAAAAAAGTGTTGGGCATCATTAAGAAGGGAACTGAAAACAAAACTGAGACTGTTATCACCAAGTTAACCAAATCCATGGTATGTCCACATCTTAAATACTGTGTCCAGACTCAGCCTCTTCAGATTTGAAAGAGGTCTAATAAAGCCATTAAAAGTGTGGACCAAGAGAATAGGGAACTGTTATTCACCAACTTCCAAACTACTAGAACTAAGGGGCATCGACTAATATTAGTGAGACAGACTTAAAACCAAGAGAACTGTGGAATTCAATGCCACAGGAGGTGGTGGAAGAAGACAGCATACCCAGGTTCAAAAAGGGACTAGACAAATTCATGGATGATGCATCTAATAATGGGTGTTGAGCAGAACAGAGATGTTACCTCTGGCATCTCTAATCAACTAACTGTGGAATACCAAGGAGGGTAATGAATAGGGAATACAGCAGTCTAGGGAACAGGCAATTACTTGGACTGAAAGTCCACTTAAGTAGTCTTGGTGAGCTGTTGCAAGCCAGGGGTGGAAGGGGAAGAGAAGAGGGGGGGGCAATCAATGCTATCTGGCCCTGGGCCCATCCACCCCATGCCCACTGCCAGGGGCGCCAGACAGAGTAGGTTGGTGGGGTTAGGTAGGGCATAGGCTGGGCATGCTCAGCTGGGCAGATGGGATGGGGCCACAGGTGGGCAGGGAACAGTGTCCAGGAGTGGGACAGACAGGTGGAGCAGGATCACAGCCTGCAACAGTGCAAGGCCGGGACCCAAGGCAGAGTTGCAATCTGCTCCTCCGATGTCCCTACAATAGGCACTGTGTTCCATGGGCAGGGACGTGCAGGAAATAGTTCACGGCTCTGCCCCAGGTCCTGGCCCCAGCTCTATCCCACTTCTGGACACCACTCCATGCCCACTCACATCCCCATCCCATCCCCCTGGTGAAGCGTGCCCTTCTCTTAGGGGTCCTGGACCAGTTTCTATGGAGACTCTGCCCACCCAATCCATCTGGCACCCCCAGAAGTGGAAGCAGGGTGGATAAGTCAGGGTGCCTGGGCAGCAGGGCCAGGCTCACCTGCAGTAGCAGCTGGGCAGAGTGAGGCACTGCCGTCAGGGTTGTTGGGAAGCCAAATCCAGCCACCCAGCTGCCCCCACCCCACTGCGTACCTGGGGGCAGTGGGATAGGCTGCATGCACCACTGTATCAGGCTGCCCCCTGTATCTGGGTTGGGTGGGACAGAGGAACCTGCTGCAGGCCAGACTGAATCCCTTGGCAGGCCAGACCTGGCCCATGGGCCACATTCTGCCCACCCCTGGTCTAGATGCATCTAGTTCAGTGTTCGCCCTCTATAGCATCCATTTCTGCCACTGTCAGACAGGATACTAGGCTAGCTGAAGCATTGGTCTGACCCAATATAATACTTCTTATGTTCTGATGGATGACAGTACAGTGAGGATACAGCAGAATCCTCCGTTCAGAGCCTTACCATTCACATTGAATGCTTTAAGAGCCCATGGTGCTGTAATGATGACAGTACTGTTATACTCCTGGAAAATTTAAACTAGCTCTGGTGCATCTACCTGTGATGCAAATCACCCCTCAGATTTGAATATAGGAATAACCTTAAGAGTAGTACAACTTGCGTGTTGATAAGCCCCTATCTGAGCAATAAGATTTAACCAGCACTTACATCTGAAACATTACTGGCAAGTGTGCTGTCCCCCACTGGAATGAATGGGGTCATTCACGTCTCAGAATTTTTGTTTCCCTGTGTAAAGATTTTATTAAAGTAAAAGGCTTTGGGTTTTAGTCTAAAACCCCAAATAACCCTGCTTTCCCATACTGAAAGCATAACTGAGTTTAAGTAAAAATTTTGTGTTTGGATTGGAAATGGATTAGGGGCAATCTCCAAGCAAGATCCCAGATAAACTTGGCAGTTGTATTTAATTATGATTATAGACTTGATGGACAATTCAGTGGCGCAGGTTGTTGGCTTAGAAAATGGTATTTAAAGGTTTGATTTTGGGGAATTGTCTTGTAGGTATATGTATATGCATATGCATTAGAATCATTCAGGATAGGGAGCAGGGGTTAATTAATTTTTAAGAGCCTGGGTATCACATAGTTTCACACAGCCTTCAAAGCAGATGGGCTGTCTAACACAACAAGGCCAATGGATATACACACAGTATAAGAAAAACTGTGGTACATGCCCCTACTGTTCCATAACTTGAGATAAGGTGGCACCAGCTAACAAGGCCCCGAAGCAAGAGGGCATGAGTCCCGGTTTGGGGGGGAACAGAACAAATTAGGACAAGGCCCAGAAAGACCAAATTAATGTGTGCGCATGTGATGAGCTACATGGACAGTGTGACGAACACAGAGACACCAACCAGTGACAGCCATGAATCAAGAGTCATCAGTTGGGAAGGAGAATACAAAAACAGAGACTTAAGAGTAACAAAGGGTCTGTCCTTCCCACCCCTCCTCCTTGTCCTACCCCAGGTCCCTCCCTCACCATTCCAACCTGGGTCCTCCTTCTCCCCAAAAGGGTTCCCCATCCCTTGGAAGGGCCCCACCCTGAGGCCACCATGGACAGAATGCACACCACCAGCCCATCTCATCCACCCTGCTGGAGGGAGGGTGTGGGCTTAGGCATCCCACCTCCAGGCTGCTAACATCTGACACGCAAGAGAAAGCCTCAGAGCGAAGCTTGCATCCTGACCAGATGTATCCTGGCTCTGATGACCGTCCTAGAATTAGCAGAATTGCTTGATTGTTTGTATCGTTTCTTTTCTGTTATCACTGTGTATTAATAAATTTAGCTATTGTCGAATGGGTCAGATTACAAGATCATTAGATGCAGGGGTAGCAGTCCAGTCTTCCTGGACTTCTGGAAGGCATTCAACGCTATCTCTCACCCCGTTCTCATTAAGAAATTGGGGGACTGTGGTGTCGACGCCCACACAGTCAATTGGGTCGCCAACTGGCTGGAGGGCTGCACCCAGAGGGTGGTAGTGGATGGGTCCTTCTCAACCTGGAAGGACATGGGCAGTGGGGTTCCGCAGGGCTCTGTCCTCGGGCCTGCACTGTTCAACATCTTCATCAGTGATTCAGATGAGGGGGTAAAAAGCACCCTGTTCAAATCTGCTGATGACACTAAGATGCGGGGGGATGTTGGCACACTAGAAGGAAGCATCAGGCTCCAATCAAACCTAGACAGGCTACAAGGGTGGGCGGATGTGAATAGGATGGGATTCAACACAGAAAAGTTCAAGGTGATGCACCTGGGGAGGAACAACTGGCACCATACCTACTGGTTGCGGAACTCCCCTCGTCAGCACGGAGGTGGAAAAGGATCTTGGAGTCATCATTGACTCCAAGATGAACATGGGCCAGCAGTATGAGGAGGCAGTCAGGAAGGCCAACCATACCTTGTCATGCATCCACAGATGCATCTCAAGCAGGTCCAAAGAGGTGATCCTCCCCCTCTATGCGGCACTGGTCAGGCTGCAGCTGGAGTACTGCATCCAGTTCTGGGCACCGCACTTCAAGAGGGATGTGGACAACATGGAGAGGATCCAGAGGAGGGCCACTTGCATGACCAGGGGACAGCAGGGCAAGCCCTATGAGGAGAGGCTATGGGACCTGAACCTGTTCAGCCTCCAAAAGAGAAGGCTGAGGGGGGATCTAGTGGCCTGTTATAAATTAGTAAGGGGGGGGATCAGCAGGCATTGGGGGAATACTATTCCCCCGTGCACTGCCAGGAGTGACCAGGAATAATGGTCACAAGCTGGCAGAGGGCAGGATTAGACTAGATATCAGGAAGCGCTACTTCACGGTCAGGGCGGCTAGGATCTGGAACCAACTTCCAAGAGAAGTGGTGCTGGATCCTACCCTGGGGGTCTTTAAGAGGAGGTTGGATGAACATCTTGCTGGGGTCGTTTGACCCCAGTATTATTTCCTGCCATGGCGGGGGGTCGGACTAGATGATCTACTCAGGTCCCTTCCGACCCTAGAAACTATGAAACTATGGAAAGGTCTGAAGGTGGATCTGGGTCTGTGTCCATCCCTGTCCCCTGGGTCCCAAATCCAAAGCCAACAATGTAAGGAGGCTGCTAACCCTGAAGTAACTTTTAAAATCAGCCTGCTTCCCAAACCAATTTGCATGCTGCCACATGGGAAGTGAAATTTAGTAATGACAGCTCAAAACTATGCAGGCTTCCCATGTCACTGTTCTCACAAGTTACACAACTATGCTTCACAAATTAGATTCACTCATGCACTATAACTGCAGTGAAGAATTACAACTGCTTGCCTTACTGTCCATTGCTAAATGTTTGGATTTATTTCAGTTTTTAACCTAACACCCTCCAGAACCCCAATTTATAATCCTGACTGAACAAGAGACCAAACCCACGGCAAAAATGAGAGCAGAAATGGCACTGCTTGCCACAGGATACTGCCATAGTGAATGTGTAGACACATGAATGCATGTTAACACGTCAATAAATAGACACTGTGTTAATATGCATTAGTGCATCTGCATGTGTGCTAATGAAACTTAGCTATTCACATCTAAAATTTAATGCACCTTAATGCTCATTAGTGCACCCTCACGTAGACGCGCACATAAACTGCCTTAAGCAAAGGCTGCAAATTTAGGACTGTGTAAATACACGTGTAGACATTCCCATTACGTCATCTATTATAGGTTGGTATGCTATACTTGTAAACTGACTGACTAGTTGGCAGTAGTTTCCCATGCATTTGGGATGGAATAAATATTCTGTTATTATCCTGTCCATAAAACTTCTTTTTAAGATATTAATCCGTGAACCAGAACTATAAATTCATTCCACCTTCCTCTGGGAAATTATACTGCCCAAATACTGACGGGCACGAGCTGTTTAAAAGAAAAATAAAGATAAAGATGATAGGACAGGATTGTACCTGAATGATGCGACAGACTGAATAAGATAAATACATAGGTAAATGAAGGCTGGATCAATATGGTAAAGTTTTTACTGGACCAGCGCCGGAGGGTCTGTTAGCAATCATCACACATAGATATCCATGAAGATAAATAGGTCAAAAGTTAGCAATATTTCTCTCTCTCAAGAAGCGTGCAATTTTGGTAGGCTAGAGATTCCCAGATAGAGTGGTGAACCAATTTTTACTAATAATGATACGGCCCAGATATCACTGGTTGTAACAATATACAGATTTCTAGGGGTGCACCAATAGGCATTTGCTGATATCAACAGCTAATATTTAAGGAGGCATATAGGCCGATACTGATCCGATACACTGCCTGCAGCAGGTAAGTTCAGTATGGTAGGAGAAGTGGCATGGGAGCCTGGGCTGGGTGGAGCAGCACTGCTGGGATGGGGCTACAGGGGGGCTGTAGCCACCCTGAAATTTGCTGCAGTCCCTTCTTAGCCCCCCAGTCCTAGAGGCGCCACCGCCCCAGCTCTGCTAAGAACAGCCCCAGCCCGCCCCATGCAGATACAGGAGGCACATGCCCCCTGGTGCCCTCCCCAATGAGTGACAGCATCAGTGGTGGGGCCCAGCAGATAAGCCACGTGTGGCGGCAGGAGCCACCTCCCCCAGTAGCTACCCCTGCCCCAGCCTCCCTCACAACAGGGCCCTGATCTGCCTCTCCATGCTCCTTCCCTCCCCCCCCACCCTCCCAAGACTTACCAGATAGAAGCAGTCTCCACCCTGTGAATGGTCTTCACTGCCTACGTGCTGTGCTGCAGCTGCACACAGCATTGGCATTTAATCAGCCACTTAAGGCCAATACCCGATATAATCTTCTTTATATCAGTACCTATCTGATATCAGGCCAAGGTATCAGTGCACCTCTACAGATTTCTTCACCAAATGATCACCAATGCCTTTTTCTTCTTGAAACCCAAGCTTTATAAGAAGTCTATAAAAGAGCCGGTTGTTTTGCCAAGACTAGACATTTACATTGTATCCTTTCCTTCCATGGTGCAGTTAAGAGCATATGAAATTGCAGTGGACCTTTGAGGAAAGTTTTCACCTGGGCACTTATACAGACCGGGGCAATATTACAACTAGATCATTGCAAGTATCTTTGGTTAACACAATGTTTCCCAACCAGTGTGCCATGGCACAAAAGTGTGCCAGCAGAAATGAACAGGTGTGCCATGGAATTTTGCCATGGCAGTGAGCTACAAGAGGTATGAGGATGGAAAATGCCTTACCAGGTATGCTGCAGAAAATTTTCATTAATGTAAAGAGTGCCTTGGACTGGAAACGATTAGGAAGCACTGGGTTAACATGCTGCTCAGGTAAGGATGGATGATGGGAGCTCTTGAAAACTGCACACGTGTGCATGCACACATACACGGATTTTTCAAACTTTTGTAGGATCACTGACAGATCAAGAACTCAGATCTCCTCCAACAAGAGCAGTGAGGCAAAACAAGCCTTACATACAGCACAGTCTGAAGGCCAGTAATAGAAGCAGCCTACCATTTCCTGCACAACAGTCTCACTGAAGATGGCTTGGTCTACTCCCCTTGCAAAAGACCAGCTAATCAGGTACAATCTACTTCAGGGGTGTCAAACTCTTCTGGCTCTGTGGGTCATATCTGGGCCACTGAGCTTCCTCACAAGTCAAATGACCCACCCCCAATGACAGGATGGCAGATTGTCAACATAGCTCTAGGACCAGGGGCATGAACACTGCTGCTGCTTGCCTTCACCTCCATTTTCCCCTGCCATCAGTTGTACTCACCTACGGTGACCAAACACACTGGAGTCAGTGATGGGCAATGGGGTGAGGATATAGTGGGGGTTAATCAACAGCAGTGTTCACCCCACAGGTTCCAGAGTCACACTGACAAGCAATCCCTCGGCTGAAATCTAACAAGTCATAGGTCACATGTGTCCTGCTGACCGCCAGCTAGGCAGTCGTGTTCTAATGCATTTGGCACCGGAGAAAAATTCTGCTACTGAAAGGTAGCATGGTGAAACCTACTGTATACAGTTCTGGTGCTACATGATCCAGGAATATCAATTCAAATTGGAACAGATGTGGAAAAGGGTCACAAGGAAGTTCAGAGAATAAACAGCCTCATAAGACAGGACTTGACATGTGCCAACATAAAACCACGCTTTCTTAACCTTTTGTAGGCATTGCTATGGGGGAAATGTCTTACTCTGGTAAGGAAACTCAAAACACCAGCTAATAAGCACTGAATCTTTTCCAGCCATGCACATAATACCTTAACACTTCCACTGATCTACAGGTCTCATTTGATTCTGGACAATAGAGCATTAAATAGCATAGATTAAAAAGTTGCATTGAATCTCAACATGTGCAATACCTACTGGTCACTTTGTAAACATTAGCAGTTTTTAAAATCATTCGTATTACTGCTGTGTGGACTCCAAAGACATTAAGGACGAGACAGATCCACAGGACTTGGGTGCCTAGATTCCACTTAACTCCCCCTTTAAGTGCTTACAGTTAAATGGAGATCACCTTTTTAATCAGACACTAGGAGCACCTCAAGAAAGGGCATTTATACATGTGCTCTGGGAGTCAGGGGGGGCACTTTAATGAGAGCAACAGGTGTATCAGCATTCCTGCACTGAAAAATGGTGGTAGGGGTGCTTGAGCTTTAGTTAAAACACCCTCACCACCATTTTTCAGTGCAGGGACACTGATACATGTGACACTGGAATCTGCTGGAGCACAGTAATTGGCACGCTCCAGCTGACTTGAGTAATTACAGCGTGTTGGAGCAGCGTCGCTGCACATGTATAGGTGCCTAAGGCTCCCAAAGTACCTTAACAGCCAGTCCAAGTAGTAATGCTAACATGTTCTCTCTCCTCTGAGACCAAAGAATCTTTAAGTTACCCCATGCAAAGTAAAAATAGCTCCAATCAGATGAAGTGATAACAACCCACAACCACCCAAATATAGCCTGGTGGCTGGAACACTCCTAAGAGGCTACCACTTCCCTCCAGCAGCCATCTTTAGAAAAAAAATCCATCTTTATTTGGCTTGTACTTGGATCCACAAATTGTACCTTATGACTGATGACTTAGATCCAAGCCAGAACATCAGTAGCCCCTTGGAGAACTGGTGCTTTTAAGTGGAACTAAATAGCCAGAAAGATGGCACCCCCAAAAGAATGGATTACCACAAGGCAGTGCCCTGCCCCTACTTTCATTCAACATCTACATTAATGATCAGCCACTTCCTGCCAAATGTCAATGGTTCATCTACGCTGACTATCTTTGCATTCGTACCCCAGGTACACCCAAGGGTGTGCCCTATTCTCAACTGAATGGGATGGGATAGGATGGGAAGGCAGGAGATGGTACTGTGAGAAGGGTACCAGAATTCCAAGCAGATCCCTTTTTCCTCCATAGAGTTAGCCCAAGCACGAAGTTCTTAACTATATACAATTTATTAAGTTACAATATAAACATAAAACTAAATATCATATACATAACTTTACACAGAGAACACTAACCAATAACCAAGATCAAACCCTAAATAACACTATTTACAACATCACAATACATTTAAATTACAAAATATAAGGCGCAAACGAACAATATTAATAACATTTATTCCTTAATATAGTCCCTGATCCATGGCAAGAGATGCTCCTCCTTCCAATGGGGTCCCTTGGGGGTGTCCAGGAAGCACTAGGGGCATGTCCCCTTAGAGCCTTGACTAGGTGTGGGGGGCTGATCACCCAGCCCCTTCTCTGGGGTTGCCCTCCCCAAACGTCTTTTCCCTGTGGGACCCAAGGGCCCCAATGACTCGCACTCCCTTAGGTGGCGGTGGTCAGGGTACAGCTTGACGGGGTCTCCTCTGCTGGAGTGCTTCTCCAGGCCTCTCCTGCACCGCTGGGCTCCTCTCCACCCTGTGCTCAGCTCCTCTCAGCTGCTGCACCACTGCTGTTAGCTCTTGGGTGCTGGGCCTCACCCGCAGCACTACCATTTCCCCATTCCTTGGCTTGGCACCGAGGGCTCTCTTAGCACAAGCCGGCCCCTTCAGGCTTCGGCCAACCATCCTCATACTGGGTGGCTAACCCAAGCAGCCTCTGCTGCTCCCTGGCTCCCAAGGCTCAGGCCCGTGTGCAGCCCTCTGCACCATGGGACCTGGCTGCTTGCCAGGAGATGGGGCCTGAGCCACCTCACTGCAGCCCCAAAGCCTTTGCTCCATGCGCTGCCCCACGCACTGTGTGGCCTCCTGGCCCTGCCAGGGTTGCAGGCTCGAGCTGCTGCTTGTGGCTCCCAAAGCCTGGGCTCTGTGCACCAAACCGTGCACCATGATGGACCTGAGCAGTCTCACATCGCTCCCAGAGCCAAGTCTCCACGCACCGTCCCCATGCACCGTCAAAAGCCCAAGAGGTCTCGCACTGCTCCCAAAGCTGCTCCTTCAGTGGCAGCTTCAGGAACCTTGGGCCTATTGCCCACTGGGGGAAAGTTCCCCAGTTTGTCTTGGCTCCACTCTTGAGTCCCTCACCGCATCCTCCCCTTGTGCTGGGCATGCAGCTCCTTTTATACACTCCAGGCCTCCGCCCCTGAAGTCTTCCGTACCTGATAGTTTACAGTCTTCAGTCAGGTCTGGGGGAGCTCTTCTCCCCTTCCCCCCTCAGGAAAGGAGTGTGACTTTATTTCTCCTGCTGCCTCCTGATTGGTGAATGGGCTCCGCCAATCAAAACAGAAGGATCTCAAGCCTGGGACTCAACCCAAGCTCTGAGAGGTGAGCCTGAATTTTCAGGACATAGAGAAGATCCTGGAGAGGGCACTGAACAAGATGTCAGATTATTATTTAAATAATGATCTCAAACCCAATCCTAACAAAACCCAAATCTGCGCTTTCTGTCTGAGGAACTGGGATGCAGAATGACACCTGAACGTCACCTGGAGAGACCAGAGTCTCAAACATCCAAAACACCCCGTCTACTTAGGGGTAACACTGGACCACACACTTTGTTACAAAAGCACATACCAAAGCCAAGGTCAACACAAAAATATTCTGTATAAACTCACAAATTCCTAGTAAGAAGCACATACATCCACCCTACACACAACTGCCTTACCATTCTGTTTCTCTGTGGCTGAATATGCCTGCACCACCTGGGGATGATCCAGTTGCATCAAACATACTGACACTGCCTTAAATGATACATGCAGAATTACAACAGGCTGCCTAAAACTGACACCTATTGCCTGCCTATATGCACTACATCAGAAGGAAAGTAGCAAGTGACATTGACCCGTACACATGTTAGATGACTGAACATCAACCATATCACCATTATCTCTCGTTGAGAAAGTTTTTTGTCCTCTACCACACCACTGGGCACATCACCAGAAATCGGCCAGAACTACCCACTGGCAAAAAGAATGGGAGAAACTAGGCAACAAAGGTAATGAATGGAGCTGATGAGGAATTACCCCCAGGGAGGAGTTAGCATCTGGCTCCAGCTACAAATGCCATACATGGCAGAGCCTGAAGAGATTGAGAGTAGGTCCCGGAAGATGCAACTCTCTCATGAAATCATGGGGCCTCTACACAACCGACTGTTGCGTTTCTCAGAAGCACACCATGGATCATCTCCTGAGATGCCCTGTAGCACCACAGTGTACCCCACAAGATCTGGCAACATCAACACCAGAAGCAGTGGCCTGTGCAGAATATTGGGAACAAACTATATAGAAAGGCTGGAATGGAGACAAGATGAAGGAGACTTGGTTTGCATGAAACATCTCAATCACCTATCTTCATGAAACTGTTCCATATGACAAATTTTTAACAGAAGAAAGTATCTTGCTGGCACTTAAGGTACACCTCTGTCCTAGACATTTCCTAACAGCTACCTTAGGTATTTCCCTGCCTGTTGTGAACCCCATTCCTGGGCACCTACCATTCTGGTCAACACAAATTCCATCCCATTACCACATGAGAAGTCTGGTCACATATCAACATCTTGTATTGTCTGTGCATCACTTACGGGTTTAACTTAAAGCACAACTATGTTAGCCAGGAGCCCATTTCAAAAATCAGCTGCTGCCTAGTAATAAGAATTGCCATTTTAGACCAACATTCATCTGCAGCTTCAAAACTGGATGATGGAAAACAACAAGGCATATCCATTGATAGGTAGTCTGAGAATTTTGTATAATGCTGATTTTGGATTTAAACTTCATTGCTGAACAACAAGAAAGATTTCTACACTTCCCTGCCTTTCTGCCATCTGACACCACCAGGGAAGGAATCCTGCCTAATCTGCATTCTCATGGACCCAGAGGAACAGACTTCCACCTACAGCTTCGTTTGTGCAAAAATGAAGTTTATTTTCTACCTATGAGGACTTCTAACCATCTTTAAGTTCTCCGAGCCTCAGAAAGGGAACGTGTGCCCAAAAGCTTGCAGATTTTTTTTTTTTTTGGCGATTTCATAGTTGGACTAATAAAAGGTATCATCTCTGAACCAAGAGCTCTAGAGTTTTGCATTGCAATTATTAATATTTACTTTTAGAGAAGGCCAATTATATGCTCAAATACTAATTTATTAATTTTATTTATTGGTAAGAGTTACCGATATTGAGGTACTCCCTTACTTGCTGATTGGCCAATTTACAAGTCACCTTCTAGACCTTCCCCCAACTCCTTAGAATTTTCATGTTAGCTTTTTCCACCTTAAACTGTGCAAGTCAAGTCAAAACTCTCCAGCATCTCTTTGAATAAAAAAAGATATTTGAGGTCTTTGGTTTGAAGAGCTTAGTAAGCATAGGCCTTCAACGTTCAGTAGCTTATTTGCTACATACACTAAGCTATAGGCAAATTATAATTCATTTTATGACTTAATCTGAAGTAGAACAAACTCTGAGTTAGGATAGTTTCATAGTTTCTAGGGTCAGAAGGGACCTGAGCAGATAATCTAGTCTGACCCCCTGCCATGGCAGGAAAGAATACTGGGGTCAAATGACCCCAGCAAGATGTGCATCTAACCTCCTCTTAAACACCCCCAGGGTAGGAGCCTGCACCAATTCTCTTGGAAGCTGGTTCCAGACCCTAGCCGCCCTGACTGTGAAGTAGCGCCTCCTGATATCTAACCTAAACCTACCCTCTGCCAGCTTGTGACCGTTATTCCTGGTCACTCCTGGCGGTGCTCGGGGAAACAGGGACTCCCCCAATTCTCCCTCAGCCTTCTCTTTTGGAGGCTGAACAGGTTCAGGTCCTGTAGCCTCTCCTCATAGGGCCTGCCCTGCTGTCCCCTGATCATACGAGTGGCCCTCCTCTGGACCCTCTCCATGCTGTCGACATCCCTCTTGAAGTGTGGCGCCCAGAACTGGACGCAGTACTCCAGCTGCGGCCTGACCAGTGCCACAGAGGGGGAGGATCACCTCCTTGGACCTGCTCGAGATGCATCTACGGATGCATGCCAAGGTGTGGTTGGCCTTCCTAACTGCCTCTCCACACTGCCGGCCCACGTTCATCTTGAAGTCAATGATGACCCCCAGAACCTTTTCCGCCTCCGTGCTGACAAGAGGGGAGTTCCCCAACCTGTAGGTATGGTGCCGGTTGTTCCTCCCCAGGTGCATCACCTTGCACTTGTCTGTGTTGAAACCCATCCTATTCTCGTCCGCCCACCCTTGTAACCTGTCTAGGTCTGATTGTAGCCTGTTGCATCCTTCCAGTGTGCCCACGTCCCCCCACATCTTAGTGTCATCAGCAAATTTGAACAGGGTGCTTTTCACCCCCTCGTCCAAATCACTGATGAAGATGTTGAACAGCGCAGGCCCGAGGACCGAGCCCTGTGGAACCCCACTGCCCACGTCCTTCCAGGTTGAGAAGGACCCATCCACTACAACCCTCTGGGTACGGCCCTCCAGCCAGTTGGTGACCTATTTGACAGTGTGGGTATCTACACTGCAGTCCCCCAGTCTCTTGATGAGAACGGGGTGAGAGACAGTGTCAAAAGCCTTCCGGAAGTCCAGGAAGACTATATCCACTGCTACCCCTGCATCTAAAGATCTGGTGATCTGATCATAAAAGGCCACCAAGTCAGTCTGACAGGACCTGCTACTGATGAACCCATGTTAGTTGCCCCTAGGCATGCAATCCCCTGCTGGCCTCTCCTGGATGTGTGCCAGCATAATTTTCTCGAACAGCTTGCCTAGGATTGAGGTGAGACTAACCGGCCTATAGTTTCCTGGGTCCTCCTTCCTGCCTTCTTTGAAGATGGGGACCACGTTGGCCCTCTTCCAGTCCTCCGGTACCTCACCAGAGCACCACGAGTGCTCGTAAAGTTGTGCCGGGGACTTGCAATGACCTCGGCCAGTTCCTTTAGAACTCTAGGGTGGAGATCATCCAGGCCGGCTGACTTGAATACCTCCAACCCCTCCAGAAGCTCCCTATCTAAATCCTCGCTAACCCATGGCCCAGGTGTGCCTCCCCCAGGACCCAAGGGGGGCCCAGCAGGGAGGTGGCTGTTCTGGTCCCTACTTAAGAAGACGGAGGCAAAGAAATCATTAAACATGTTAGCTTTGGCATCTGGTGTGACGATCAAATTTCCCATTGTGTCCTGCAAGGGCCCCACATTACCCGGGACCTTCTTTTTACCCCCTACATATTTAAAAAAGGACTTCTTATCCTCCTTAATCTGGGAAGGTAGTCCCAGTTCCATCTCTGCCTTGGCCTTCCTAACTACCCCCCTACTTCCCCAATTAAGTACAGAATAGTCCTCCCTGGTGATGACCCCTTCTTTCCATTGGGTGTAAGCCTCCTTTTTAGCAAGGAGACATTCCTGGATGCTTTTGGTGAGCCACGGAGGCTTGTGTGCTCTCCTGCTCCCTTTGATCCTCATTGGGACTACCTTCCTTTGGGCTTGGAGGATCGTCTCCTTAAGGAGCGACCACTCTCCTTGGACACCTGGCTCCCCTCCCCTCCGGGACCTCAGCGCTTCTCCAACTATCCTCCTTAGCTCGTTGAAGTCTGCCCTCCTAAAATCTAGGGCTGCTGCCTTACTGCATGCCTTTGCCACCTTGTGCCGGATGGTGAATTCCAGCAGGCGGATGATCACTGTCACCCAGGTGGTCGAGCACCCGCAGCCCCCTCACCAGGTCATCACCCGTGGCCAGCACTAGGTCCAACAAGGCATCTCCCCTGGTGGGGCTGTGCACCTTCTGGGTTTGATGGAGGTCCTGCACTCTGGCCAAGAACCTACGGGAGCATTCAGACCTGGCTGACTGTTCTTCCCAGCAGATGTCTGGGAAGTTCAGGTCCCCCATGACTACCACATCCTTAGCCTTCACTACCTTTGTGAGCTGACCCAAGAATTCCTGGTCAAGCTCTTCTCCCTGGTTGGGAGGTCTGTAGTAGACTCCC
Organism: Crocodylus siamensis; assembly: GCF_052110815.1. NCBI lineage: Eukaryota > Metazoa > Chordata > Crocodylia > Crocodylidae > Crocodylus > Crocodylus siamensis. The sequence goes on from NC_143398.1 coordinate 105,773,007, forward strand.
ACCGTTAAGTCTCTTTCCCCTCAACTGCCTTGTACTCTAACCCAAAGCACTTCAGAGTGCCCCTCCCCTGACTCCTTGCTCATTGACGAGGATGTGTATTCGTCCTTAATATAGAACGCCACGCCCCCACCTCCGTTTCCTATCCTGTCCCTCCTGTACAGCCTATAGCCCTTGACATTCACCGCCCGATCATGCGTTGCGTCCCACCATGTTTCCGTAATCCCCACTATGTCCGGGCTGGTGTCAGCCAGCAGGAGGGCGAGTTCCTCGTGCTTGTTGCCCATACTACAAGCGTTTGTGTAGAGGCATTTGAGGCCTCCTGTTCCTTTAGCTGCTGAAACAATAAGACAATGCTCTCACTCGTTCCCTCTCTAATTCCTGATGGCTGTTTACATCAAATACTCTAATCTCCTACACATAAGGTGACAGTTGGGTTTCAGATGGTATCTAGGTTTCTGACCAGCTGATACCTTCCCACAACCTTTCAGATCTGGCCTTTCATTTAAAGGTCAGTTCCGTCTCATTTATCTAGCAAAGTTACAGGAGACCAGACAGTGACACAAACCAAGTTGGCATCCTGTTATGTTACTAACTGTACAAGCTTTCCAAATAACCACAGAAACTTCTGACAATGACAAAGAATGAAAGCAGAAATTCTACACCATTTTATTTGAGACTGAAGATATACATGTGCTTAGGTACTTGAACCACAATTTAATTTTAGTTTTTCAACTCAAACGTTGACCTTTATGAGTCCAAAGGAGTCATTCAGTTTGATCACGGTCAACCAAGTATGTTACATAACGGTAAGAGCTGGCATGATGAAGTGGCAGTAAAAACAATCAAACTAATAAATAAACTAAAAAATATAGAAGGAATCTGTGGAGACAAGACTTCAGAGTAATTCCAAATCACCAGAAACCCCAACTGTTGCAAATATAGACCTATTATGTCCCAGACCCAACCCTTCCAAATGGAGAGACGCTTAATAATGGCACTGTTGCACAATTCAACATGAAGCAAATACCAAAAGTATCTTGAAGTGATTTTTTCAAGTTCTACCAAACAGCATTTCTTCTAGAAGACTGTTCAGTAGTGCTGAAGATTCTGCTGATTTCTGCAAAAGTCTGTTCCAGATGGCTTGCTAGGGAGGCAGAAATGCAATTTCCCATTTCTATGTCCTAAAAGAAATGTAATTTCCCATTTTTATGTCCCATTTCTAGGTAAGAGCCATTAACTGAAGAAACAGAAAAGCAAATTCTTAGTTCATCCCAAACCCAAAATCCTCTACAGTTACTTAGGTTAGATGGACTAAACTACTAGATGTCAATTTACTAGACTCTTGGAAGTAGTATAGGCTGCAGTTTTTTCATATGCATACCAGAAGCTCAGAAAAATAGCTTTGTAACATAGCTCTCTCCTCCAAGAGCCCTTTCAGTGCAATATCACCTTCCTATACCATTATACCTCAGTCAGGCCTGGTTACATCCCACTGGTTCCCAGAAATCCCCTGGATCCCCATAACTCACCTTATACAATCTATAATAATCTCCACTGACCTTCCTTACTCCACTGGTGTTAAAATCCAAGTATCAGATACAAATCTCTCTAAGTCATGCTATGCACAAGTTTGTCTCTCCCCTCCCCCGCAATAGCTGAATCACTCTCTCAACATTTTAACCACTCTCTCCAATACAAGCAACTACAACTACACTAGAGATCCAGTTAGGTTTTTTCTCCCTATCCTGTTCTCCCTTAGCAATTACACAATATGCCTCTGTATCCTCTAGTTCTGCAACAGACATGAATAGGGACCTACTTAAATCACTGTTCCACGATTTTTGCAGAAACCGGGGAAAATGGTGTTTTCCACAATTTTGCATGGAATCTCCTGGAAGTCAATCAACCAAGCTTACCAGAATACAAAGAAAGCAGAGATAGATCCCTGAAGCCATAAGGCATTTTTACAAGTGCTGTGGGATGCAGCACTAAGCACTTTAATTAGCAAGCCACGCTAATTAAAAGCTCCCATGCATCAGAGTCCCTGTCCTGAAAAAATGGTGGTGGGGCTCTCTGAAGTAAAGCTCATAGAATGTGTTTTATTTCAAAGTGCCCTGCCACCATTTTTTTCAGCACAAGGGTGCAGATACACATGGAAGGCTGCCAGAGGACATCAACTTCTGTGCTCTAGCAGACTCAAATCAATGTGCGCTGACCCACTGGACTTCCAGTGCATTGGAGCAGGCTCCCCACATGTCCGTAGGAACTGATAGAGCACATGGCTTAAGACAGCTACTGAGACACTAAACTAGTGATTTAGACTCAATGAAAGCTCCTATCAGGAAAGTGAGAGCCAGATGCAATTCTTTTACGAAGCCAGATGCAATTCTGCAGCAATACTTCAGGTCTGAAGATGAGTGAAAAGAATCCCAAGAAAGCTAAATTCATTTCAGCTCAGGATCATGTAAGCCAGTTCCCTGCGGGAACCCTGTATGCAGATAGTGGTACATTATTTTGCTCATCGTGCAATGTGCCCCTGGAATGTGTTGTGGCAAAACAGCATTGATTGACATTTAGAGCATGAATTGCATAAAGCAAAAGGTTGCTGCAGATACTGATGGTCAGAGCAAGAAACAATCAACTATGTCCTCTATCTTTAAAAGAACCACTGAGAGCAATGTGATGAGAAGAGAGGCTATATTTGTGCTAGTGGAGGCATTCAGTCGCCAACATTCTTCTGGAGAAAATTGAGGAAACTAAATTTAGGGACAACTTGAACAAACATGCCAAACACTGGCAGTTTCCCCATGTGTGAACAAGCTTCGCCAAGTTTATCTACCAGGAGCAATTGCTTCGCATGTTCAGTCTACAAAATCTGCATTGGCAGAATATGAACCAATCTTGATTGCAGCAGACGAAGCAACAGATGCCCAAGATAAAATGTGCAAAACAATTATTTGCACCTTGGAGCTGCACAGACCACAACCTACCTGTATTTCCACACAGAGCCGGTTCATCTCATGTCTGTCAATTTTTCTACCATGGCATAAGCTGTAGTGAAGGCTCTTGTAAACTACAGCTTAGAATTTAACAAGATCTCAGCACTTCCGTCTGATAATGCAATGTATATGTGCAAAGTTTCTCTAATGTGGTCCATGGAATGATGCCCAATGCCATGTGCATCACCTGCAAAGCACACATTCTTTCCTTAGTAAGTGACATCTGGTGTACATCGTCCTGATGTGGACAGCAGTGGACAGCCTGGTTTCTTCTAAACAGCATTCACACATTGTCTGGGCTGTAAGCTTCAATACCGAGAGTCCATCACCAACATGGGTAGCTACATGCGACTGTCTCACTTCCACCAGAGCCAGTTCTTACAAGGTGGAATTTGTAGTTTAAGCACAGTTCATTACTACACAAAGAATATGAAATACTACCAGCACTTTGTGTACAAGGAGCTTGAACTCACACCTGGCACACAGTGCATGCTTAAACTACACAATCTTTTAAGACAGGGCAACACTGAAGATCAAGTAAAGTTTGTGGTGGAAAAAGGGATCCAGTTCATGGAGCTTCTAATGTTGAGAATATCAGTGAAAAGGCAATAAAGCAAACTGTGACAGGAATGGTCACCTGCCACACATGGACAAGTAAGCAACTGTGAAGAAACTAAAGATATTGGCCAAATGCCTAAAGGCATCACAAACCATATCACATGATTTTTTCTTTTCTTTTTTTTCTTTTTTTTGAGGGGCAGAAGGTTAGGGCAGAGGTGAAAATATGCAAAAGGCAGGGAGGGACAACATAAGATGAAAGATTTCTGCTTTGCTACGTCTCAAAATAGGAAGTAGTTCTTTCTGGCAGCTATTTCCATCTTCTTATGCACTGGGTCCTAGAGAGAAATGTTGCATTAGGTCAATCATCCATCCTTGACAATATACATAAAAAGAGAACCAACTGGGGACGCAAGTAAATACCAAACTAAAAACATCTATTTGGAACTAGACTTTAAATTGTTCCTTCAGGTCCCAGAAAACAAACAGGACATGTGAAAACTTTTTGTACAATGAAGGTTACATATCAAAAGATACATATACAAGCTGCTACAAATGCAACTGTTATATTGTTACAGAATCATGTAGCAATATCATTTGTTAAGTACAAGTACAGCAAGTGATCCTGCTTCATCCAAGGTCAAAACTGGGGCAATTTAGCTCATTTGTATTGCTATAGAATCATATCCCAATTTTCCTCTTTCAAAATGCTAAAATATATGTTTATCCATACCTTGAGACCATTTGCCACTATTCTACTTTCTACCAGAGGGAAAACAAAATAAAACCAAAATCATGCACCATGCTCTGCCATTCCCATTCCTCCAATTTCTTGGCCCCCCTGTTTGTTAAGGACAGAATGTTTTGGAAGAGTTAAGCACCTGCTGTTAAAAGTATAATTTGGAGTTAATGCACCCCTTGTCAAACCTTGAGCATGGGGACACACAAAAGCTAAGAGCACAAAGTTCTTCATGCAGGGCTTGCCAGAAGAGGGATGTGGAATCTGTAAAACAGTATGGTAGGTAGAGCATAACACACACTAATTATATCATTTTACCTAAGCAGTTACCCACAGAACATCTTATAAATGTATTAGAGTTCAGATTATTTTGGTAAATTGAAATGTCAAATCTCATTAAATCAAAAGAGAACTTAGAAGGGTGGAATTCTCAAAAGGATTCTGCTTTGAGTCAAGTCAGATTTTGATTATTTCAATGGGAGTAGAATGGCTCAGACTCCAAGGGTTTTTGAAATTCTCACCTGAAGTTACAGAGTAAACAGATATAATGCTAGAATTACAAATTTAAAAGAAAAATTTCAAAACAGAACAAATTACAGTCCTCTTGTACAGCAATAACCTTACTCAAGCCCTGTATTAACACAGCTGATATTAATATCAACAGGCAACTAAACAGGTCCTTATTGATTTATCATCCAAAATAGGTTGAAAACTGTCAATTTAAACTCAAAAAGAAAAGTCATTACTTACACTGGAGTAAATACAACTACATGAAAATTTGAACCCACACTTGCATTTGAATTTAAGTGTTCATGTGATCCATGCAGAAGTCAGATCCTTTTTGACTAACATAATCTGTTGGAATGATGCATATTCCTCCTTACACCATACAGTGGTATAAAACTTAACACAGAAGTTACTCTCAGGCTCAATACTAGATACAGTTCTGGTGTACATCTTCAGTGTCTGCCTTTTTTTTTTTCCCTTGCCTTCAGTGATGAACAAGGCTTGAAAGGCTAAATCCTCTCCCCATCCCCAACACCACACATGTGAAACAACACAGTTTTTTCTTGAGTTTCTAGCCTGAAGAAAACTCAAGGAAGATAACCCCTTAGAGGTTCAGAACACTGGAATATCATCGAAGGCAGTGCCAAGGTTGATGCTAGAAGTGATGCTAATTTTAGAAACTGTTTTTGATTTGTGTTACATTCTCTATGGAAGTCTGAGGTGTATCATATCTGTTCAGTGGTCACAGGCAGTGCAGACTTGACTGTTACAAAAAGTTTTGGAACTCCAATGTTATTCAAGTGAACTGTTCCAAGGTAAAAGTTTCAGTCTGCCATCTCTGGACTTTTGCATCCAGGTAGGAAATAGGAAGGGAAAAATACTGAAGGCTTGAATCCTACAAACTGAGTCCACTAATTTGAGGCTCTTGGATGTGGAGGGGGATGTGGGCAAGGTCAAAGTAATTCAGATTTAGAAGAGTTTAATTTCAACATATTTATACAAATAAGGAACTAAAAACTATTCTGCCGGATTTTAACTTTCACTGACTGCCACAGGGAAAAAGAGGAAACTGAAGGACCATCAGGGTTGTTTGTATATGACCCCTCAACCAAAAAAAACAAAAACAAACCCGAGATATTGCTGCTAAAAAAAATTGGTTTTACATGCATGGAACATAACATGCCTACCTTTAGATGGATCCATACCAAAATATTCATGTGTGCATGGACCCACACGCACACACTTCAAAGTTCTTTCCATATATTAAGTCACATAAATAACACCTATGAAACAAAGTGTTTTAAAACTAATTTCCACCTCTTGAAAATGACCAGTAGCATAACATTTCACAAACTATGGCTCATGGCCTACTGGTGGTCTTCAAGACCTTGCTATGCAGCCTTGCATGAGCCCTTCTTCCTCAAAAGTTTGATGATATGGCTACATGGTGATCCACAAGAAACTGAGGACTGGGAGGGGTCCAGTGAACCACTGTGTAAAGGCAGTTTGGAATCCTAATTCTAATTTACCATGAGCTCTGAAATTACCATATGGTAGTTACCAAATTACAAACAGGAAATAACAATTTCATAGTTGGTAGGGTCGGAAGGGACCTGAGCAGATCATCGAGTCTGACCCCCTGCCATGGGCAGGAAAGAGTGCTGGGGTCAAATAACCCTGGCAAGGTATTTATCCAGCCTCCTTTTAAAGACCCCCAGGGTAGGAGCCAGCACCACTTCCCTTGGAACTTGGTTCCAGATCTTAGGAGAGACTTTCCCCCCTAACTCAAAGTGGCTTTGCCTTTGGCACACCTGAGGAGCAGGAATCAGGTAGGGGACCAAAAGCCAGGCAGGGGAAACATAGCAGAGGATGGTTTTGATCCATCGACCTCTGCGTTATGGGCCCAGCACACTCCCGCTGCACCACTCTGCTTGGGCCTGCAAGAGAAAGCTAGTTTATCAAATCAGTTTGAGCTTCCATCTTTGAGAGGCTACCAACTCTTTCACCACAAGTCATGCATTTCTCACTAGTTTGTAATGGATCTAGGCATGCAAGTTTCCACTTAGGTTGCCAACATCTGCAAGCCCATGGAAAGGCCACTCCTAAAGAAAGAGAACAAATGTTCTCCTCAACGGATACCTACTTCTATATATACACATCTGTTATCCAAGGAGTTGTATATAGTGACATGTTTTCTCTCATATTATCCAACCAGCAAAGCCATAACATTTCTATTTTAACATTATTAAAAAATGTAAATAGCTTCATCCTTAATTCTGAGATTAAAAATGTACATTTTAAACAGCTGACTGCTGAGGATTTCTATGCCCATGCCATGCCAAGAAGCATGTTATTCTTGTGTGAAGACCACCGTTTATTAAACTGTCACTTTGTGAAAGCCACAGCAACTTGTATCTTGTGTTTAAAGGGCTTTGTGATTTGTTTGTATTTATCACAATAAACTTGGTCCTGTCACTAAAGACTCACCACCATGCTAAAGAGAGCTTGGGTTCCAGTACTTGAGTCGGAAATCACTGCTGACACATTTGAGCATCAGTGGAAAACTTTAGGGTGCAGAGAGAAGTTAATGGTCATGTAATCAACCCCTGGAAAACACATTACAGCCATACCCTTACAGAAGAGCATGGCTGCAGAGCACTTTAAAAGTGCCTGACCATGCAACAAATCTGAGCCCCCATTACATGAGGTTCACATGAAGATACTCCAAAAAGGAGCTAAGATGGGGGGAGCTCTGGGGCACTCCAATCAACCTAACCCCACCCTCCAGCACAGGCTGGGCAAATCCCAGATGGAACTCCCTCCCCTCCCTTTTCCCCCCTCCCATTCTGAAGATACCATCGTAGCTGGGAAGGGAGAGGGGCAGGGATAAAGGAGAGCAGCTGCAGACATACAGCTGCTCTAAACTACAGCTCAATCCCCCAACCCTCGGACCCAAAAGTGAATGTCTGTTGGGTTGTGGGGGTATGCTGTAACTCGTGGTGCTTCCTGCAAAGTACCATGAGTTACAGCAGGGAGCTGCATGTCTGTCAGTCCCTGCAAAGAGCCATGGCATACCTTGCCTATGCCTGAAAGATGGGAAGCTCCAAGGCATATTAGACATCAGTCATGTATTATATTGGAGCAAGCCAACACAGATTTAAGAAACTGTTCAACATGTCCTAAGGTCAAGTCCAACTGTGACAGAGATGGTTATATAATTTAGAAAAAAAAAGAAGTAGGCAGAATAATCCTTATGGGGGGAGTATTCAAAACCTTTGTAAAGGCAACATTCTCTCCCTTCAAAAAATTAGACTACAGAATAATTAAGTAATTTTTTTTTTTTTTTTTAATATCTGGTACTAATTGGATAATGGACTATCACACCTTTTTCTTGCAAACGTGTTTTTTCAAAACCATTTTAGCTAGAAAAATAATGTATTAAGATTGTGTCTTTGTCCATAAGCATATGAAAATACCATATAAATTGCATCTCATTTCATTACCTACAAGGATGAAGGACCTGGCCATCACAAGGGCAGACCACAACATTACAAGATAAAAATTACAATATGTGTTGCTACTGCCCTGGTAGTCACCACTCTTAGGCGCTGTCTGTTGTACTTACTTTTGATTAAGGAGTGTTGTGACTGGAATAAAATGATTGATGAGACTACTGAAGTATTCAATAAATCAGAATAGGAGACTGAATTAAAACGTGAAAGATGTGCATAATATCAATATTATTCAAGCAAAACCCCAAACAGCCAATAAAGGTATTCTTATGCAGAACTTCTGAACAATGTATGATGACTCTACTGGCCAAGTATCATCACGGCTTCAGGAGTTGTGGTTCTGATCCACATGAACTCCTCTTGTTCAGTGACAGCTTCCTCAACTTAGGCTTTTATACCTTTTTACAGCCCTCTTCTGTATATCCCATATATGGTCATGATCTAAATCCTCATCAATTACCTTTTACAGTGGTTATTTCCCCCCCAGTCTGTCACCCACATCCTATTTCTTTTCAACTTACTTCTCACCTACTGAGCCATCCTTGGGCTTATTTTGCTTTCCTATTTTATGTTTTTTTTCTACATTCTAGCTATCTACATTTTGTTTTGCCTACAAAAATTGTTTATGTTGTCTGCAGGTTCATCTCACTTACAACTAGTGGTGTCCATTTGACAAAATGGCATCAGTCATGTCAAGGCAGCTTATAGCCCTACACGGTCCACATGTGAAAAACCAGCCCAAGCCTCAGAAAAAACTCACCATGATTATATAAGTATCATATGAAAGGAGAGGGAATGTAATGGGGGTAGAGAAACCAAGATAAATTTTACAAAATAAATATTGGGAATTCCCAATTACCTCTAAATTTGGCCTAAGTCAGGAAATTAACTTATCAGAGAAGTCATGGCAAAACTGGATTTTAAATAATCAATATGGAGAAAAAGCATAACAGAGTTTTAGTTAAGCCCCAGCAGGCATTAACCAAGGAAAAGACCAAAAACAAAACTGAACAGAAGAAAATGTAAAGGGAACAGATAGGTCAACGCTGACATTTCTATGGACAGAAGAGTCCTGAAAGAGAAGCAGCAGGGCAAGGCCACAAGAAGGCCAGAGTTGATAAGTAGGGAGGGACAAATGTTCAAATGGTGTTGAACATACAGATAAGCAGCTTGACAATTTTGCCATGAAAATAAAAGGGCGAGAAAAGTTACAAACTGAGCACCATGCAAACTAAGGTCTCCTAGAAGCTGTATTTTGCAATAAACCAAATTCTGGGGGTAGAGAATCAGAGAATCCAGCAAGGATGACATTGCATGTGCCTAAATTGGGGATGAAGGTCTGGAAGAGTCATAGGCTGCAAACAGATGTTCCGTTTCTCCAGGAAGAAAGCCTGTTGTCCCAAAAACCTAGAGATGTTCACGTCGATTGTTCTGCTTCAAGTAATTGTGAAGTATGCCAACACTACTCCTTCCCTCCACATGTCTGTGCATCTGGGTGTTAACTGGGGCTCATTATAGGGACAAGCTCATCTCACTGCGCTCTTCCTGGCCACCTACTGACAGGGGAACAGCAATTGCAGCTTGCCAGGGCTCTGTGTAAGCTCATCACAAATGAGATATTTGTGTATAGCCCTAGCCATGCAAATCATGGAAACTATTGTAATAATAAAGGCTATTTCTAAAATGACAAGAATTTGGATTCCAGATGCCTGGGGAAGGAAAATGAAGAAGCTGAACTTGGATATATCCTGTAAAGCCTTACACCAGTGACTCCCAAAGGGCATGCCACAACACACTGGTGTGGAGTGAGAGCAAGACAAGTGTGCAAGGGAAGTATGCCATGAGATCCACCTGTGAGAGAAAGTAAATTTGTTCTCCGCCCCTATTCAACACCCTGCACCTGCCCCAGCTATTCCAGCAATGCCTGCAGCTGTTCCTCTGGAGTCTACTGCTGCCTTCCCCACATCCAGGTAGCCCCTCTGCAAGCCATTCCCTTGTTTCCAGCACACTGCTGCAAGGAGGTGGGTAGGTAAACACACAGATGGAGCTGCACTTTGCAGCCCAGGCCATCCTCTCCACTACTCTATGCTCCAAAACTGACAGAAGGGACCACAGGTGACTGCCAGAGTGCAATGGGGGCCGCCCTTCCCTGCTATGGTATAGACCAGTGGTCAGCAGGGGCAGTCAGTGGAAAGAAAATGACACAGCTCCTCTTTTTTTTTTTTTTTTGGTGTCATTTAATGCTCCCACTACTCCCAAGCCACAAAAAGTTTCCAGACCAATGGAGAGCCCTGTGGGCCAGACATCATGGCCCCATGGGCCAGAAGTTGAGCACCACTGCCCTAAAACAATCCTGGTAAGCAGACATTTTTAGACATTAATCATCTAAAATATGACACATTAACCACTTACATTGAAACTGTCATTTGGTAACTTTGAGCAACATTAATAACTCCTATAACAGTGATCCCCAATCAATCCAAGGTACTTAAAATATTTGTAAATGTTAGTCTGAACATTCCTCAACCATTTATACTCTACAAACTATGCTGGACATGCATGCTAAAAGCTTTTAAAACTGTAGTGTAGACAAGTTGACTGAAAAAGACTAGATCTAGATCTCACTTATACCTGAAGCAGGCATTAATGAAATGTCATTATATATTATTATATTACTTAAGATAAAATTTTAACATGCATTTCCAATCACATGGCTCTTTTCCCTACACAGTTCTATTACCTAGAAAGTTATTTATTTTAAAAATCTACTCAGTATCCAAGTTGGCATGAACAGAATGTTAAAAAACCAAGAATATTTCAGATACATAACATGTAAATGGATTTGCAGTTCTTCTGTAAATTACAAGCCTGAGCTTCACATTTAAAGACCCACAAAAGTAACTCAATGCTCACACGCACCCTCCACCACGAACACGGCCTTATTTAAGTATAGAGGCTATCACTCAACCAGGCATTGGGGCACCACCCAGTCTGCACATCTGCTCAGACAAAAAGGTGCAATCATCATCTTACACTTACTGATTCAACCTAACACACTCAGGAAACAAATCTCTTTATTTTATTTTTTTTCAAAATTCAAGTTGCCCCAGCTACACAGGAGCAATATTGGCAGGTGAGGCACTAGAACAATAGGGCCAACCCTTCTGGCAGGCCTACAACAAAAGCCTGGCACCCTCCCCCAGTGCCACACTGATCATCTGCCCAATCTGCTGTTCTGCTTTCTGCTCCCAGGCAGTGGCTGCCTGTGCTATATGTGGCAACCATGAACATCAGATGGCCACCCCTGTATGGCAGTACCTGGTCACAGGCCCAGTCTGTTTTAGAAGTGCCAAACATACTCTTCAGATGTCAAGAGACCTATTCTTGCAACATTACAATAATGCATGCTACTCAGTATTGTATCACATGATAACTGGCTGCCATGCAAAAGCCAGCCTGCTAACAAGCTTCCAGTAATTTTAAAAGAAGAATTCTCCAGTTAAACTGATCTCATCATCCTAGGAGTGACATTTCCATCCCACATCATATATAAACGTTTGCGTTCTGGAACCGTTCTTCCAACACCTTAAACTTGAAGACCAGACGTCATAGACAACTATTGTTTCTGACATGAAGTCCACTGAAATCTTTTATTCACTGTTTAAATTACATATATTTTTAAATCCCAATATGTTGTTAAGCTCAATGATCTCCTGTTTTACACAGCATGCCACCAGTTAAGTTTCACACATTAAAACATCTTTGGAGCCCCAGATAAGATTTTTGTTTTAAAAAAAATAAATCAATCCCATATACTTTTCTCCACAACATGGACAGAAGGCCCAGTTAAGACTGGTTGGATAACTTAAGTATGCGTTCCCATATTTTAAACTATTCAGGTGTTTTTAAATTTAACCTTAAAACAAGAATTATTTCAGTTTGCACTAAGTTCATTTGTCATTCATATGTTGTTCCAAAACCCTTGTACTTGTTTTCATCTTTCAGTTACTGATACATCTCTCCAGAAATTCTCTCTCTTTTTAATTTAAAAATGCTGTTGGGGAATGCTGAAGAACTCCTTCAAGGAGAAAGTTTTACCATATCTTTATCCAGCTGATGATACATGATGTCATGTGTGCATGCACATGCGTGCTTTAATTTTAAGGCCACATTTAGCTTAAAGCAACTGGAGCATATTATATGCCCATCATGTTCACAGTTGCCTTGCATCACTTGGGAAGTACAAAGCAATTCAAGCATACTGGTGAATTTGGGCCTTCAGTTAATTAGTGCAGCAGTCAGCAACCTTTTAGGCTGCAGGCAACTGAGTCAGAGGGAGGCAGGTAGCTGGGCAAATGCTAGGACCCAGCCATGGCTGCTGCCGCCACTGGCCACTGCTGCTGAACAGCATAAGGAGGGTACCAGCTGCTGGCTTTTCCCTGCAGCAGCATGGAGAAAACAACTGCTGCTGAAGCCCCCTGCTGCTAAGTGCCACCAGAGCTCCATAACCACAGGCTGAGGTATAGATTGCCAGCCCCTGTACTAGTGTACACCATGGAGCTTTCAGGAACAGTGACAATGAAGCCAACCCTATGGCAAATGGCCAACAATTAAACTCTTGAGAGACATCTAGCTCTCTCCTACCACCATTCATTTCAGCCAAAAGAAATGGAGCACGTAAACAGCTGAGAGAAAACTGAACCTACCATCCGCTCATGTCATAATAGAGCCGCTCATGAATGATCTGTGCTAGTGTTACAAATACCAGAAAGAGACAGCATAATCTTCATACATACAGTACCATCCCCTCTATCATTAAAAGAAAAAGAGGGGAGTGCCTAATTTCCATTTCTATATTATTATTTTGTGCATCTTTTATCATTTGTCCCTTGCACACATGTTACTACTTCTCTGAACAATACTAATTCTTCCTCCTTTATTCGTATTAGTCTTTCCATGCACTTTCTTTGTCAGGAACAGACTCCTTTCTTTTTCTGTCATTCTTTGACGCTTGGAAATTGAGCCATTTGCTTATACTGCTCATGAAAATCATCAAATAACGTTTATAAGGGGGCCTGAACCTGCTGTCCTGTTTATAAGGCTACTTGTACTTCTGCTCCCTTTCTGAAGTGAGTGAATCCCCTTCATGTGTCAGACTCTGTGCCTTTACTTTCCCCAGGTTTGAACTGACCAGTTCTCTCACTCCTGGACTGAGCTAAGCCACAATTTGCTGTGCAACAATCAAGCTAATGCAGTAGGTCTGACTAGGTCTAGTTCTTCTCTTTGGGAGCCTGCTCCTCATAGATTATACTGTGATCAAACTTAATTTTAAAATTAAGTTAATATATTGTTAAGCCATCAGGAGAGCTAGAGAAGAAAGGTTTTAAACCAGTATGCAACAGGGGTGGGCAATTTTGGGGGTGGCATGCTGGTCAACACCCTCCTCACCCACCCTACAACAGCCCAGAGCCCACTCGACCTTGGGCTCCTCCCTGCCACCCGCAGCAGCAGAGCATACAGCTCCAATCCATCCCACACCCTCTCTAGACTCACCCCAGCCAAAGCGGACAAGCTCTGGACCAGCCAGGACCTACGCACACAGCCCTGACCCCAGTCTGCTCTGCACCTGCTCCGGACTGCCTGCACACAGTGAGCAGTGGTGGCAACAGCAGTGGCCAGGCAGAAGCTACTGTTGGGTGCAGGGCAAAAGCAGCTGCTGCCCCCTCACTGCTGCCAGGTCCTTCTGCTACAGCCACCTAGAGTCTGTGCACAGCCTGTTCTGCAGTTCCTGTCCACTGCAGTCACCGCTACCACAGTGGCACCTCCCAACTGGGGAGCAGTGGCAGTGAGGAGGAGCCACAAGCTCCAGGGAGACCGCAGCAAAAAGGGTCCAGCAGGGGTGAAGGGGAGGCAGCTGCTTTTCTGCCCAGCTGCTGCAACTGCCGCTCACCATGGGCAGGCAGTCTGGAGCAGGCCAGGACTGTGTGTGTAGGTCCTGGCTGGTTCAGAGCTAGTCTGCTCCAGCCAAGCCAAGTCCACAATGGGTGCAAGGCAGGCCAAGGCTGGGGCTGTGCATGCAGGTCCTTGCCAGTCTCCATAGAGCTGGGGCCAACGATGGCAGCAGTCGGAAGGAGCCACCAGCCCTTGGGCTGCCTAGAAGTGGAGTCCAGCCGCAGAGCTACCCCAGTCCCACTGAGCACCTGTGACCAGCGGGACATACAACAGACCAGACAGCATGTGGGCCAGGTGGGACTGAGGGACATGCTGTGGGTTGGACAAAGTCCTTCTGCAAGCCGGATCTGGCCTGCAGGATCGATTTTACCCATCCCTGGTCTATATGCATGTCTGTCTTTCCTAGGAGCTTACCATCTCCTGATGAAATCCTAGGCATACCTAACATTCTTCACATGTCCACAACAGGTGTTCAGAGCACACACATAATAGACAGAAGTATTCCTTTTTAAATTACTATAATGCTGTGGTGTACCTAGGTTATGACCTTTTTCCTAGACAAAATGCATTTTACAGGTTAAAATGATAGCAGTCTTCAAGTTCAGCAGCTCCGATATTGCCTTTCATGTCCCTCTCTCCAGGACCCTTCATCCCAATAGCCAGGTCAATACACAGCATTCATAAACTGCTAGAGAGTAGCTCCAGTTCCATCACACCTACCTATTAAAAATATCTATTTCATTCATTTCCATCACCATGTTTCAGTTTTTTCAGGATGAACTTTTGTATTACAGAATAGAACAAACAGGCAATTACATCTGCTAAGAAAGAGATTAAGGGAAAATTGGTTTAAGAAGCAATTTTTATCATCCAATACACTACTGACAGAGTACTGAAGTTCTGCTACAACATGCCTATTGCCTAGAAATGTTTTATAGCCGTGTCAAACACAAACTAGATCCCTATGATGAAAAAGCACATTTGCTTAAGGACGACTTCTTCAAGAGGTTCTCTATTTAATTCAAAATCAAAAAGGTTTAGTTAAATACCTCATCTAAATTTAACCAGACTGATAACATGTGGACACTACAAGTATGGACAGACGTAACACTGAGAACACTCTAATTACCCTATAAAACCCAAGAATCTAGACATGCATGCCACATTAGACCAGTTGAAATTTCCTGGAACATTTCAAAAAAGCACACTGGGAAAATTATGTACTAATTTGATTCTCCTTGAACCAGTTTAGGGTTATGTGTGGACATAGAACATTCTGTGCCTAGTGTCTGGTCAGTCCTCTGGACGTCCTAAACTGCACCACTCCTCACCCCCCACAAACCATACTAGGGCTCCCCTGGGATGTGATTAGGGCTCTACTGCCTACAGAAACAACAGCTCACATGGCAGGGAAGCAAAAAGCCTCTGTATCAGTTTCAGTTCCATGCTAGGGACCCTGGGCAGGAATCTCTGCCTTATCTGGGATGGTGGGGGGTGGAGAGGTAGCCAGGTTCTGGAGAGGGTGAAAGTAGAGGGCTTTATGGTTTGTGGCAAGCAGAGGTGGTTGGGCTGTAACAGTAAAACACCTGTCAATTGCTGGGTGGAGAAAGAAGCCATTGCCCAATGGGTATTTAACAGAACAGAATGGCTGTCAATTCTATACTCAATGAGAAGTGAATTAGTCCATCAACTGTTAACTGTTCCTCCCTCTCTGCCTGCACCACATACCCTGCTTTCAAGGTTCCCCCTGCTCACAGCTCTATGCAACTGCTGGCAATGCAAGGTACTCACAGCTTTCTAAGGAAAGTCCTTTTAAACCTGCAGTGTGAAGGGAGGCTATGGGAAGTCTCAAAGCAACCAGCTGCCTTGCAATGGCACGGAGGCCCCCCCACCCTGTATCCTCCCCAACACAGACACATGCCTGGTCACCCTCTGTCTGGGTACCACCACAGAGTCCCATACTGTGCAAACAAGCCCAGGCAGGATGGGCAGGTGAAGCAGGCAGGGGCTGCCTGAAGGCTGGTGCCCTTGCAGACTGCCCAACACAGAAACATCACTAAACTTGGAACTTCCAAGCCACTGTTCCCCCCCCCACACCAACTAACAGGTGCCTCGTGCAGCCCTCCATCTTTTTTTGCTCCCTCGCAGAAGCCCTTTCCTTCCTCATCTATGCCAAAAAGTGAAACCAATCTGTGAAGTTTGTCAAATAAAAAAAGAAACAAAATACCAGAGGGGCAATAAAAAAAGCCATCACGGCACAGTTCCATACAACTCTCACAGCTTACCTTTGCTCTCTGCCCTGCAGCTACCTCTGGGTCAGCACGAAGTCTGCTGCACGCTTCACCCATGCCCCTATTGGGGAGGGCACGATCTGCCCAACCCGGTAACACCAAGCCCTGCTCCTTACCAGGGGCTCCTGCTGCAACCACCCTGGGCTATCCTCAGGGGGGGGGGGGGGGGGGGGTCTCCAAACATATATATGCCTCTCGGCCTCTTGAAGGCTCAGATCAAGTATTGTAATGTGCACTGCATCCTTCAGCCCATTGCCTGCTTTGTCCCATACCTGCATTCCCGGTAAGGACAAACCTGGTGGAAGCAGAGCAGGAGCTGTGCCTTCAAAGCGCGCGGTTAAAACAAGCTTGCCCTGATAAGACCCACAGGCTGCCGGCAGAGGCAGGACAAACGCGGGGCAGCAGGGGGAGGGGCGGGAAGCTCAGAGCCCAGTCGCCCCTGTGGGGGGAGGGGAAGGGAGAGGCTGCCCGCCTGCAACCACGAGACGCGCCTAGGGGGAGGGTGTCCCGGTGCCCTCCACTCCTGTCGCGACAGCACGTGCCCGCGGCCCCGGCGGCGACGCGCGGGAGGCACTTACCGGCCGTGCAGTGCAGCGGCGAGGCGACGGGCGGCGGGTCGCGGGGGGCGGCGGGCGCGGGGGGCGGCAGCATGAGGTAGCGCTCGGGCAGCGGCAGGCAGCGCAGGCAGAGCGAGTGCAGGCAGGGCAGCAGCTTGGGCCGCCGGCTCTGGATGGGCTGCCCGCACACGCCGCAAGTGTCCAACAGGTTGAGCGGCGCCGCCTCGCCGCCGCGCTCCGCCGGGCCCTGCCGGCTCTCGGCCTCGTTCTCCCCGCTCAGCGCCGCCCGCTGCTCCCCCCCCGCCGCCGCCGCCGCCGCCGCCGCCGCCGCCGCCGCCCAGCTCGGGCCCCCAGCCGCCGCCGCCGCCGCTACCGCTGCTGCCTCCATTGTCCAGCAGTAGCCGCCGCCGCCGAGCCGCTGCCCCGCCCCCGCCGCGCGCCGCCGCCGCGGGGTTTGCTGTCCTAGCCCGGGAGGCGGCTGCACCCGCTCAACATGGCCAACGGCCGCCCGCGCCCCGCCTTCTCCGCCGGGCCCGCCCCCGCGCCCCGCCCCTCCGCCCGCTTCAGCCAATCTGTCGCCGCGCCCCGCCCCCGCCGCCAACCCTCCTCCCAGCCCCGCCCCCACGCCGGGGTCTCGGCCCCGTCGGCTCGCCTGTCCCCGGCCCCGCCCCCCGCTGCCGGAGTCAGCCCCGCCCTCGCTGCTCCGCCCCCCTCCCCGGCGCTCGCTGAACTCTCCGGCGTGGCCACGCCCCCTCTGCTCTAACCACGCCCCCTCTGGCCTACGGCGGCACCGCCCCGCGCGCCGCCTCTTTCAGCCCAGCGTGGGGACCCGCACAGGCGATGGGGGGGGGGATGGCCTCGGGATCCATGTGTGCCAGACTGATCACAACTTCACGAAGTTCCTTGCCCATCAACTCCGCTGGTATATATATGCATATAAACATACACGCGCACGCACATATATGCATACATATATACACATATGCATACATACACACCTATGAATACATATATATACACATATAGTTACACACGTGTGCACACACATACATACATACACACACACATCCTATTTTATAAGCAAGGCTCTGACACCCTGTTCCCCGCTTTTCGTGTCATTCTCAAGCTGCCCCCAGCACATACCCGAGGTCAACCTGCAACCCTCACTACTCCGGTCAGAGCCGACACATGGCCAGCCCCAGTGCAGAAGCTGTAAATGACACAGGACTAGTAGTGTCTTCACAACAGTCGCTTACATGGGCCTCTCCCAGGTTTGGATTCCTCACGTCCAGGATTGATACTACTGGAGCATAATCTATAACTGATACAACTAGACCATAAAACTAGAGCCACACAATACAAAGGCAAATTTGTATTTTTTTAATACAGTTTAGGAGGTCAGCTCTTATTCCCTGTCTGGCTTTAACAACACAAGGACCAGCACTCTCCTTCTCCTCCCCTTCTCTTCCTCCTCCTCATCTCTCCTGATTAATATTAATGAGAACTATGTTACCCAGCCCATCTGCCTTCTTTTCTCCAGTCCTGCCATCTCCTCCTAGCTCTGCCCAGAGGCAACAACAACAGAAGGGTGGAGCCTTTAGCTTCAGTTATTAATATTCATATGGCTAGCCAGGCTCACCCTCTCCTTCCCCCACCCTCCCCTGTTAGCTTCCCTTTATAGGAAAGGTGGGATTATACTCAGGCTCCAGGACAGGAAGAAAAAGCTTTAAGGAGACACTGAGAATAGTCCTTACAAGATAACTACCCCCTGAGCATAGAATTGGAATCCAGTGAGGCGAAAAACCCGTTAAGGAGGAATTGCAACAATGAGACAAGAGGAACAACCAATTCATGCAGTGTAGTCTCTTAAAAAAATGTTTTCAATTTATTTTCCCATGGACCTAGTGCAGAAGAGGTAGAAAAAAGCAAGGCTACTGTGACTTCCTCAAATGTGTATATGTCTTACTTGGCCTACAAAGGGGCATATTCATCCTTCTTCCTCAAATACCGACATTATGAAAACAAAACCTTCACAGAAATTAATCAAAACATCTTTACATAAAGCAAGTGCCAATATATGAAACAGGAATATTATTCCATAAGACAATAAACTAAAAAAAAAACCCACTATCTTACCAAAGTGTTTCACAAGCAATTGGCACATGGAAAGAAAAAAACAAAGGTCAGGTTGCAGAATGGGGCAGCAACCATGGGAAACAGATCAGATCACGTGTTGTATCCACTAAATATGCAGCACAATTGCACTTGTATGAGTTGGGATACTCAGTAAGAAAATGTTACTCTTCTGTTACTGAATGTCATTTATTTATTGACTGATTAACTGATTGATTTGGTTTAATTAGATTTATAAGCCACCCTTCCCAAAAAAGGGGAGGTGGGAAGGGGAAAATTTCCAAAGCTGATTTTTCTGTCAGTAGATATCTTCATGGCTCTTCTGTTCTTTTGCTTCATAATTTCTTCATATGGTTGCTTCCTTGTTTGTAAGAAGTAGCAGGGTCAAAAAAAGGCAATCTGGGATACTAAAAAAACCATGACAAGGGCTCTCCATATTACTATCTCCATGCTGCAGTCTCAGTCCTCTTCAGATAGCAGTGGCAGAGGTCACTCATGTCAGAGGTAGCTGCTGGACTTGTAAGGATTTTCTTTTTACTCCCTTTTGGGGGAGAATCCCTTGTTTTACAGGAGCATCAAACTTACCCAGCCCCACAGACCAGCTGAGTTTGGTGGGACTAGTCTGCAGACTGGATCAGACCCACAGACTAGCCCTGCATTCTGGTCTTGTTCCGACCGCTGTGGGCTTTGCCATAGGTGACTAGTAGGGGGTGCACAGGGGTGTCCATACCCCCCCCGACGAGGCCAGTGCCCCCCCTTGACAGCCAACACTGATGCTATTCCTAGGGCTGATGCCCCCCGACAGGGTTGCCACCATCAGGGACCTATCATAGACAATTACTTAATGGCCTGTTATAATGTACCTGATGCTCGTTAACTTCTGTACTTCCTAAGTGATAACTACCCTTCTGAAAACTGTTGTTCCTCCTTTATTAGGTTTTTATTGTGCTGTGGTATCTGAAAGCTTCCTGACATCTATTCCAACCATGAGTTGGTCCTATAAAAGGTATCATGCACAAGAATTTTTGCTCCTCCCATATTTCCTGGACATCACAGCAACAACATCGCCTCAACACTACCAACACTAAGTCTAATGGCATGAATGACAAAATGTAAATAGAATCTAGACCACCAAATATTAATACAAGGTCATGCTTAGTGCTTTCTCACCTCAGGAATCATAATGTGTTTACCTGAGTGCCTGGATCAGACAAACCTGCTTTCACTTTTCCTCCTGCTACACACAGGCCACATCTACACAAGACACTGACTGCTCAGTAGGTCATTACTACTGCACAGTAGTGTCACATGGCACAAAGCATGGCATGGCATGACACTAATGCGCAGTACTAATGAGCTACTGCACAAATCAGCATTACCTAAAACCCTAACTCCGGTTACTGCACAGTCATTTAGTACTTGTGTATGCAAGTTTTAAATGACTGCACAGTTACAACTGTTGTCGCAGACCAACTGGGCACTGTGAGTATATAAATTTTATCACAGGCCAACTGGGCACTGCAAGGGTATCAGCCACTGGGCTGTTCGGTTCAGTTTCAGATCGAGGAGGCAAAGTTGGGAGTGAAGCAAAGGCAAAATTATTATAGCTTACACACACAGCAGTTAACAGAAAGATAAATGCAATAAGCAGATAATGCGGTATTAAAGAGCTAATAGTAAATAATAACAACAGATAATAACAACAGATAGATGGATCAGTTCTGTCGCAGGCCAACTGGGCACTGAGGGTATCAGCCACTGGGCTGTTCAAAACAACAGATAGACAGACATGGGTTGGCAACTTATAGATATTCCCTTGATGCCAGGTGCACGCCAAGCGATTCCAGCAAAGGCAGGTGTCCCCGATTAATGCTGTCAGATGGATTACTGAGGAAGGTATGTTGATCTGGATCCGATCCTCACTGACACTGGGAGTCCAGATTCCAGGCTTGGAACAGCAATGACTTTTCTGTTCCCTCCTTCCTGCTGGTCACCTGACGCACGTGCTTTTTTATACCTAGTCTTATGCTAATCTGTTGTCTTTAGAGCTACTCACAATCTTGACCTATAGCTGTTACCCTATGAGATTGAAAGGTGTTAAAATTATTATAAAAGGTTACTACCTAGCCTTGGGTTTATCCAATAAGCAAATTACAATGCAGCACCTTTAGGTTTGAAATTGACATTACTCTGCCTAAGCCCAACCCTTTCAGGTTTCTCTGAATATGCTTTCTTGGGATGGGCTTTCCTGGAATGTGTTGGGTGTGCCAGGTGGTTGGATCCAGTTTTTATTGTCAAGGCTGAACCCTGAGCAAAAACTGTTAGGTCAGCTAATCATGCAGCTACAGCTTCACTTTTGGGGCCCAGTCAGTTCCACAATTAATACAAACAGTTGGTTTTATTATTTTGTTTAAACTTAAGACAGACAAGTTACATTTGCGGGTTACAAACTTACAAGCTTTATATTAGCTAATATTACCTGTTCGGCAAAATACCAAATGCCTCCAAGAAGCACATATTTATTGCTTATTAATCCCTCTGGTTCTGGCCGTCACAAACTGTAAAATCAGTGTCTTGTATAAATGCAGCCACAGGTTGCAGGCAGAAGTGCAGTTCCCTGCTGTAACATTCTGTAGGAAGTTCCCAGAGTTATAATGATTCCTGGGACCAAACAGAAGTTCACTGTTGGTTTCAGGGGGAGGAGACTCTGGCTGCTGGCTGGGAGCCTGAAGCTGGTTTCCTCTGACAATGGCCCCTCCTCTCTCCCAGCCTATTCCTGTTTCAGAATGGGAGGCGAGGGAAGGGAGCAGAGAGAGCTCATTCTAGCGGTTCCCCAGTCAGTGCAGGAGGGTGGGGTGGGTGAATTGGAGCCCCCCCATCTCGGGGGGGCTCCAATACACCTGCTCCATCCTCCAGTGGGGACTGAAAAAACCACAAACCAAACTCTCTCTGTTTCCTTTCTCTTCCTCCCATTCTGAAAACAGTGACAGGCTGGGAGACTAAACAGACACAAGTTACAAAAGATGCTGTTTTGCAACGTCTTCATCTGACCCCTCGTGCAATGAGGGTTCAGATTTTTCACCCAATCAGCCATTTTTTTAACTGTCTGCAGCTGTGCACTTACGTTTGGTCATGGCTATAGACCACTTTCTGTGAACAGATCAGGTGAAAATTGTCATCTGTGCTCACAGGGATGGTATTGTCAGGGCCTGAAGGTTTGGAGCTAAAACCTAATTGAAATATATGGTACGGTTTCTTTAGAGCCACTATTTTAGAATGCCTGCAGACTCAGGCAAATATGACTGTATCACTCAAATATGCTCTTTCCACATATTCAATTTTTTCTCCAGAACCATGAGAGAGAAACTTAGAATATCCCTATTTACACCCTATATAATGCCTTGTTGAGATACACAAGCAAGCTGTAAATGAGATAACTTGGGTACTATGCATTGTCAGTGTAGTCATATTAGCATGGCACTCAGTCCAAACTAATTAGCTCTGCTGAGCAGTGGCGTATATTAGCTCAGGTGAAGCAACATGTTCCTGGGACTTTGCTGTTTCTAGTATCTGATATCACTAGGCGTCTCTATATGGCAGTACACTGTGCTGTGTTGACATGCTTTCATTTTCATTCAGTGAAAGCTCAGATCAGGTAATTGCAGGAGTCCAAGAGGTAGAGCCTCTTCTTGGTCCTATAGTACCCATGCCTAAACCTGGCACTGACTGAGACATGTTTTTGTTCTAAGTACTAAAATACAGCTGCCCATTTCTCCATCACTGTGTGTTCTTTTAGGCCTGAGGATTTGCAAAGATAATAACACAGTTCTAAAATACTTCTTGAAATTTAGCAGACAGTAAGTCCATTATTGAAGTGGTTTTCAGATGCCTTCCTCAGGGCCTATCTACAGTGGACAGTTTAAGAGGTTCTACCTGTATGGCTATACCACTACAGTTAAACAGATAGAAAGCCCTTTACAGAAACGTTTATTTTAGAATAAAAGTTCCTCTTTGGTTTACCTTAGAGCACAGGTGGGGAAAATACAGCCTGTGGGCCAGATCCAGCCCACCAACTGATTATATCCAGCCTGT
Source organism: Crocodylus siamensis (assembly GCF_052110815.1). Taxonomy (NCBI): domain Eukaryota; kingdom Metazoa; phylum Chordata; order Crocodylia; family Crocodylidae; genus Crocodylus; species Crocodylus siamensis. The sequence continues at coordinate 105,796,347 of NC_143398.1, forward strand.
GGGCAGGCAGCTACCAGCTCATGGGATCCAGCCCATGAGGAGCCAACAGCTTCAGCTGCTGAGTCATGCCAGGGCATCCCAGCCACTTCTACAGCTTACACCAATTCCTGCCATGTGCACCAGAAGCAGTGCCAGGCAGGTGGGCACCGGCATCAGCTGTGGACATGGCTGGTAGGTTCCGGGTGGGGATCAGGGCATCCATCCGGGTCCACAGAAGACACTGCTGCATCAGCACATCAGCTGCAGTCCCTTGATACCCACTGGGAACTTGCTTACAGCATCCACAGGTGGTGCTGGTGCCACTCAGTGCTGCTTCTGGCACGCAGACCAGGAGTTGGTATAAGCTGCAGAAGGGGCTGGGATGTTGTGGATTGGGGCATGCTGTAGCTGTGGGGACAGTTCAGGCTGGGAGTGAAGGCAGGAGAGAAAGAGAGAGAGAGACTGGGGCATGCTCTGACTGTGGGATCTGTTCAGGCTGGGGCCCAGAGTAGAGTCGTGACCTGCTCCCTGCGTGCAGGGCAGTTGAGAGTATGGGGCTGGGGCCCTGCATTCCCAGCCTGGCACCACCTGCCCACCCAGCCTGCTCTTGGATGCCACTCCCCCCGATCCCAGAGCCAGTCCCAGCCCAAGCCCCATCCTGGCTGAGCATGAAGCAGAATCATGATTCGTTGCAGGCAGGGGTATGCGGGGAGCGGATTGTGGCTCTGCCCTGGGTCTTGGCCTCACACCATCACTGCTCCACAATCCCAGGGTCTCCATGGAGACTGGCTGGGACCTGCCCAAACAGGGTGCTGGGTCAAGCAACCAGGATGGGGCCACTTAGGGTGTTTTGGTGAGCTGCTGCACAGGGGGTGGTGCTGACCCAGCCTGTGACACCTCACCAAAACTCCCTATATGGCCTGTGGCCCCAAATAATTGGCTACCTCAGGCTAAGAGCCTTTCCAAAGGGCATAAGCTGACCTGGGAAGTTACACTGGCATAACTGAATTCATGCTCTATCAGCATCACTTTCCTTTATAGGCAAGTCATTAGAGAAACCACTTCTTCATTTTAGGAATCCTGCTAAAATCACCACATCTTAATCTTCTTTCTTTGGAAAAGATTCATATAGAATAGAACAGAACAGAACCATATAGTATAGTGTAAATAGTAACAATATAACTGACAAGAACTGAAGTCCATTGAGTCTCTTGACCCTACTCAGTTTAATCTTAGCCCTGGCTATGACATGAATACTCTTTGTTTTATGTATCAGTGATCTCCTTTGATTTCCTTATGATGAAAAAAGATGGGTACATGCTTATTTTTTCTTTCTTTCTTTTTCTTTTGATCCATCTGATGCCTTTGATACTATTGACTACAAAGAATCATTGACACCTCCAGGCCCTAGTAGAGGGAAATCGAACTGCTTCTGCGTAGCACCATTCTTTAATCTCTTAGAATACTCAGAAGTTAGGACTGAAAGATGGGTCGTGTGTCCTAAGGCCATTCTCATGGAGCATGTCACAAGGTTCTTGTTTGTCAGTCTTTCATTGTATCGACATGTATAGGATACTATAAAACAAGGGTTAGAATGGAAGGCAGTAGAGCATAGCTCTTTTCTTAGTAAAGGAGAATTTCCCTTTCACTCAGTGACCTGGAACAGCAGTACACCCCATTCTCATTGGCTGGCATGGTAAAAATTTTCTCTGATCCTATTTCAATGCACTTAACTAGTATTGTTAATATGCAAATGACAAGGCAGTTCTATGTCTCTCCTCAGTCAGAGTTGGATTTGTCAGTTTTTCTAATATCTAGTTGACAGTGAGACAAACTAATAGAGATGGCTAAAGATGATGGCCCCAAGAGAGGACACAGAAAATAAAGAGTTTATACCAATTGGCAGCAAGAAACTAGAAGTCTTAATATTAGATCCCTCAATTCCAGAAACTGTTTTGCCATTTGTTACGCCTGTTCACTATTTATGTATATTATTCAATTATTAGCTGCTTCTGGATTTCCAGATGACAGTGAATACTAGGAACAGCTTTCTTCTATCTGCACTCAGCCTTTTGCTTTGGATTAAGGCATCATCATGGTAATCCATGTCTTCTCCTGTCTTCAGTTTGGATTACTGCAATGTGGGCATAATTCGACATTTTCAGCTACTGTGGAATATGTCTACTTTTCCAGTAGTGCTTATCACTGAAAGTACTCATTGACAGTACATGACTAAAAGCTGCCAAACCTCCAGAATTTGTTTGGAGATTCCATCTTTCTGCTTACCTCATTGGTTTCCTCCTCCCTTGAATTTCTACATTTTTGGCAGTCACCCAGAGGACTTTGTTTTATAAAACAAACACACACTCAAACACTTTTCCTCTAAGCTACCACTAATGTACATTCTATATCTCTGCCAAATATGAGGCAGATACATGACTGTGAGATGCCTCTTTCTTACCCTGGACAGTCTAAGGGCTGTTCTAAGCCATGCAGGTAACCACTGGACACACCTACATGTGCAAATAATGCAGTGTGGAGTAATTTACTCTTAAGTAAACCCACCCCAGGCAGGTGTCTACACATATGGATATTTGAGAGGAAATTTTCTGCTCCTCGCAGCAGTCTGCTCCTACCCCAACTGGCCCTGCACTGGGCACCACCACCAGGAGAAACTGGAGGCACCAGCCACAGCTGCCTGTGGCCAGTGACCATATTTAAAAGCCAGCCCCATGCACTGCTGCCAGGCCACCTGCTATCCTGGCCCAGAGCAGTGTGCAGAGTGTGGTGGCAACATGCAATGGGTCTGTCACTGAAGCCTCTGCATACTGTGCAATGGCTCCTCCACCCCTAGGGTCCGGCAGTGACATCCACTGCCCCAGGCTCCTGCTCGCCACTGTATTTACTCTGCTGGTCCACCTCAGGGACTTCTGCCTGACTCAGGTCAGTCTTGGCCCTGGTGGCACCCCCTCACGGTGCAGGTTCCTGGCCTGACTCACCATGTCATCCCAGGGTCCCTGTCCCACATTGCTGCTGCCCGGACCCTGGCAGGGATGCCAATGATGCAGTCTTGGATGCCACCACTGGGGCCATCCACATACTCCTGGGCCTCCAGCACTGCTGCCTTTGGGCCCACCCAGGCAGCCAGGTGCCCAGTCTCTAGTTGCGCCCCCCCCGGTATGTACTCTGTAGTGAGGCTGGCAAGTGGGGAGCTCTCCTGGGGGCAATGGTGGATCCTACTGGCATGGTTGGCTCCCCCTCCTGCTGCCAGCAGAGCCCGCATGCAGTCTTGGCCCTGCTGCAGGCAGCTCTTGCTTCGGGGCTCCATGGAGCTGGGGCAAGCAGCAGGGCTGGGCCCAGGTAGGGGCTCTGACTGGTGGGAGACCTGTGGTAGGGACCAGGGAAGGTGCTTCTGGCTGGTGGGGGTGCCAGGGGGCAGGTGGAGCTGCACCTAGGGGCAGGGTAGTGGGCAGCACAGAAGCGACCTCCTTCGTGGCCTTCACCGCCCTGGCCATCAGGATAGCCTGTTGCTCCTAGGACTCCAGGTGCCTATCTTCCAGGTCCAAGAGCCTGTCCTGGAACTCCTAGTCCTCTTGGTCCCTCCACCAGTCCCTCTCCTCCTTGTGTTGGTCCCTTACCTCCTCATGCCAGTCCCTTGCCTCCTCACAGGCAACTTCCTCCATGCACCAGGCCCATGAGTCCACCGGGTGCTCCTTAGCCACAGTGAACAGCTGGTCCAATGCCTGGGTCTGATCCTGCATTCTGCATCTCTGTGGAGCCCCAGCCGAAGCTGGTGGTGACTGTGATAGTGCATACCAGCTGCCAACTAGTTCATCTCTCCTGCATGCAGCTGCATGTTCTACAGAGTCAGAAGAAAGAGTTTGTTTGTGAATTTGCAACATTTCTGAGATAAGATGCTCTGTAACAGGAGCCTGTGCCTTGCCTCAGATTGGAGGATGTGCATGCATGAGTGCCCAGGGACCATGGCAAGTCAGCCAGGCAGGTTGTGACCCAGGTGGCCACAACCTGCCTCGTTCCCCACTGGGTCTGCAGGGGCAGGTGGGCTGCTGAGTAATGGCTCTATGTCTATGACATTAAAGAATTTCCTTTCCACTGGGGTCCTCCCACAGCTCAATGCAGAAGCTCTATGATCAGAATCCACCAGCAGTGCAACACAAAGCACTCATTGGCAGAGCTGGTCCAGAATACAGTGTTTCACATTCCAATCTCTCTTGATAAATAGATACCTTAATATATTATTGTTTGTGTTGTTAAATGAATATCATCAAATATAAAATATGTGCACTATAGTGCAACTGAGTACATTAGAAATTCATAGTTTGATGTAATATATTAGTGTTTCTAACTACAGGGAACAAGGAAGAATGTTATATGCTAGAGCAGCCAGAATGAGCAATGAATGAATGCATGTGCCTCACTGGCTACAGTGGATGACTGAAGAATTAATGTAGAAAATGATATAAATTTACTTCCAATTGTTCTGATAACCACTCTCAGGAACCCAGCAGGACTTTGTAAGCTACTAATTTGTCCCTTCAGCCCAGGAAAGGGTGAAACCAGGGAAAATCTAAACAGCACAGTACACCCCATGAAGAAATATCCAAGCTAGCTAGCTCAGGTCCCACAACCAGCATAGCCACATTAATGGAACAGTCTCCCCTCACCATACCCCGCACCTTCCCCAAGCTAATTAGCCATGTTGATGATCAAGGTAACACTGCTATGCTTCTTCCAGAATCCATGCTAGCTCATTTGAAGCTTGCACAGGTAACTGTGCAGCATTGCAATGTGCAATGTAAACAAACTCTCAGAATCTAATTCAGGCTCTTTTCTCAAGGCTGCACCATTATTTCTTTCATGAAAAATAAACATAGCACACCCCAAGTTCCTTCCTCTTAACCCAGAGTTGTCTTCAGGGGACTTATCTATTATTCCCTACTTAAGAGTCAGACACTATTCTAGAGCCTGCCACATGGACCAAACTGCATTCTGTGGGTCTCCTTACACATAGTCTTGTATAAGAAATGCCTTCCAGATAATCCTGTACTCAGTTTTTGACTTTTATAAATCACCAGAACTCTGACATATCGGTGTCAGCTGGGAGGCAATTGATCCTTGAACGGTGAGGTTGAGGTTAACTCTCCTTTAAGAGCCATGTATCTTGTGATAGATTTTTCTTCGATTTATACTGTAAAATACCACCACCACATACCACTTATTGGTTCACGTTCAAAGAGGCTGCTAAACATTAACAAATTAATTCTCACCATGAATGGCCTCCATTTTACCAATGGGGACTGTAGGAGGGTAGGTGATGTTGACCTCAAGTTCATCTGGGGGATTCGCCTGCCACTAGTTTTGATGGGAGAAAAAGTAGAATTAGCACCACCCCCCCAACAATGAAATGCATGACAAAGTGCAGATAGACTCTAGCCAGTTAACAAGATTCCTTTTATTGAACTATTACCTCTTCTGTATTAACTGAAATAGGTGCCTGTCTCTTTAAGCAGCAAACTGCTGCTCTTTTGAGTCCCAGAGCTGGTCTCTGAACCCTGCTCTCTCCTCCTTCAGGATTCCTGCTTCAGTTCCCCCAGTGGTGTCCTGGCGAACACCAGGTAAGGTGTTCGCCAGGACACCAACTTGTCCCTGGTAAGTAAGGATCCTTGCTCACCTTGCTTGGTGGTGGGGTCAAATTGTGCCTCACTCACCCTGTTGTGTTTTACTCATCAGCCTGAGCTTTTCTCACCCAGCAGGGTTTTTCCAGTCCAGCAATGACCCATCCTGATTCTTGCTGCCCGATCTTCTATGTGATCTCTAGTCCTCATTGTGCCCCTGGGGGCAGCTACTCACTCTGAGTGGCTGCCTTTTATCCCTCCCCCTGCAGGTTTGCCCACAAAAGATGGGCATTTGCTTACAAAAATTAAGGTAATTAATCACTGGTGTCAACTTTCTTCTTCAGCCACACTGGTGTTTTCCTGCGCTTCCCCATTCTTGACCCCACATGGCTACTTTCGGTCACTCCAGTAACAGAGTTGCCATGTCACCCCGTTACAGGGACTTACAAAAGGCTAAAGGTAGAATTAAAACTCAGGAGATTATTTTTAGTTAGGTCTCCAACAGAGAGTAATTGTATTGTGTGCTAGGGGTGTGTGAAGCTTGGTCACTGATTCAATTCAGAGAAGATTCAGCCCAATTTGGAAGCCGAATCATCAAATCCAAGTCGAACTGGGAGACCCATAAAAACCTCTGAATTGATTCAGAAAATATTCAGAAAAAGATTTGGAGATTCAGCAATTCAGCAGGAGGTCTTGCAGGGAACCAGAAACTGAGAAGAGGGATGGGGAGTGTGGTGTGGGGAGGGTGAGACTGACATGTCTAGCTGGCCAGTGACTGTGTTCTTCCCCTAAGTTCTCTTCCAAACATGGTGCTCTGGGGGAGGGACATAGAAACAACATACTTCACTTCATCCACCTCCTAGATGCAAAACCTTACGGACTCAATATAGACATTGGATTTATGACACACTATAACCTGCCTGACATCTGACTCCCTAGGTACCTCTCCACTTTTAACTGCTACATTGCCCTTCCCCTTCTCCACACCCTCCCCCACCAGCCTGTCCCTCACCCCCTGATGCCTTAATTTACATTTTCACTGACTGGCTTTCTTGCATGTATACCAGCCTCTGGCTTCTTTACTATTCATTCCATCCAGGAAGAGCACACACCAACTGCAGATGCTTCCTCAGCCTGACAAAGGGTTTTTAAACCTGAAAGCTTCCTAAGATATATTTCTCCAACTATTCAGTTGGTCTAATAAAAGATATCAGATGGACCCAAAGCACCTTGTCTGCCTATGTCCTTAGACCAGCATGACTACAATCCCTTAACACACACACAACACGAGTTTTGCTTTCAACAGTTTGAGGTTCACTTTCCCAGAAACCTTTGTACCTATCCCCTTGAAACTTGACAGGCTTCATGACCTCAGAAGGGGCTACCATTCCTGCTGTTTTCATCAAAATCTGCCAAAAAATGACAAAGTTAATGGTATTTCAGTGATTCCCCATTATTGTCTTGTAAGGCCCGTCCCAAAAAAGGTTCTGGGAGGAGACTAAGCTGGCATCCCAGAGTGGGGGGCAGCTTTGCAGAACCCAGGAGCCATGGGATAATGACCATCTGCTATTCTTTAGGTAAGATTAGAAAGAGAAACTGCTCTTGCCTGACCCAACGGCTCTGGAAAGAGGAACTGCTCTTGCCTGACCCAACAGATCTGGAAAGGGGAACTTCGAAATAACTGCTTTGCATCATGAAACAATAGCTTTGCTCTAAGCCATAAAAGGTAATAAGGCTAGAAGGTACTTGGATTGGAGAACCCAAAGAGATAGGAAGTGGGAGTGAAAGTATAAAAGTCATGAGAATTATGCCCCTGGTAGAATCACTTTGGGGAAGGACAAGGCTAAGGACCCAATAAAGGAGACCATCTTGCCACCCTGGATTCAGGGTAGGGTTCCAGAGACAAGTCAGGTAATGACTTAGGACAGGGTAGGGTGTGCCTTTCCTCCAGCCTGACACACTAGTGGTTTTGTAAGCTCTTGTATTGAGTTGCTGCCATTAGACCATTTTGCTGTTACTCACAATAAAAGTTAGACTTGTTGCTTTGACCCTGGTATGTGATTTGTGGGTTACTCACCTTCCCCCCTCAGAAGGGAGGGAGCCCTGACAACTGGTGGAGAATGTGGGCACTTAGAAACCCCTCCTAAGGGGCAGCCTGGCCAGCTGCATCTGGGGAACTGCGGACATGTTCATGCACCGGGGAAAAACCACAAGTTTTTCTGAACTTAGTAGGAGGGTACACCCATGGACGTCCTCTGGGGCAAGGAACCTCAGGTCCCTTACTGCAGATGAAGGAGTTTTAGCCCAGTGGCAGCTGGGAAGGAAGCCAAGAAAAACTGTTATTAGAAGGAGCCATATCCTTGTTATGGGAGATGGCAGGAGCTTTGTTGCCTCCAGAGGACTCAACTCCGGAGTCAGGGGGTGGGGGAACGACAGGTGGCAGTGGCCAATCTAGCTGGCAGTGAGGAAGGCCGACCCGCTCCACCGTCTTTGGGAATGAAGGAGGAGATGGGCCCCCCGGAGAGTAAACCCCCTCCTGTGGAATTGGAGGTAAGTGCAGTTATGAAGCCTAGGTATCAAGCGAATCAAGAGGGCCTTGGGTTCACCCTACAGGAGTGGGAGGTGGTCCCATGGAAGCCCACAGATTTCCAGGTTGAGCTGGCAGCCAGGGTGAAGGATCCAAAAGAGACCTGGACCTCCTGAGCCAATAGGTTAATGGCCCAGGGACCAGATAACTATTTCACTCCCCGAGAAGCGATAACAGCGTTAACCAAAATTTTCCCGGGGAATGGTGTAAGTCAACACAGGCCAGTCAGAATATAGACCCAAAGGTCTGGGGGTTTTATGCTTACCAATTAATAGGCATTGCACTAGGGACCCTGGAAGCTTGGGAATTGACCAAGGACCAGCACGCTAGACAGCCTAAATGGATAGATTGGCCAGGGGCAGTATGGCAGTTGAGTGAGGATGCATTTATTGAGGAAGCCTTGGAAGGGACCTTGGACGTGGACACCCCGTGGGTTGTAGTCACTGGGGCTACCTTGGAAAGCAGCCTTCATAAGGGATCCTGTCCCTTACAGGGTATTCTGCTGCAACACTATGATGCCTGGATGAATCATCCCCGGGCAGAAATTATAAAAGGACTAAAGACCCTGATTAATTTGACAGGGGAGCACCCAAAATTGAAACAAGTAGTGGTAGTATAGGGGCTGCTAACCTATCTGAAGAAAAAGATCCCCCGCCACCAACTCTGGAAGGAGCTGAGGAAGAGAGGAATTCCCATAGAGCAGATTGATGGAAAGTCCACAAGTGGGTTGTATCGGTTGTGGAAAGATGAGAAAATCAGGGAGACAACTAAAGATTGCTGCACAGTGGCAGCTGTTCCCTCAGCACCTCCAGAAGAGGAGCCTGAGACCATAGTGGGGCTTTATCCTGATCTGAAAAATTTGCACATAGATTAGGGGGGCCCCAGGGAGGGGAAGCAAGGGACAACCCCCTCCTCACTTCCAGTGTGACAAATCAGGCATTGGGGGAGTCCCTGTTCCCCCAAGCACTGCCAGGAGTGACCAGGAATAATGGTCACATGCTGGCAGAGGGTAGATTTAGGCTAGATATCAGGAGGCGCTACTTCATGGTGAGGGCGGCTAGGATCTGGAACCAACTTCCAAGAGAAGTGGTGCCAGCTTCTACCCTGGGGGTCTTTAAGAGGAGGCTAGATGTACACCTTGCTGGGGTCGTTTGACCCCAGTACTCTTTCTTGCCATGGCAGGGGGTTGGACTCGTTGATCTGCTCAGGTCCCTTCCGACCCTAGAAACTATGAAACTATGAAATCCCCAGGGATGCTAGGGGGTACCTTTTTGCCCATATTAAGATTGAAGGAGGTGAGGTAGAAGGATGGTTTCTGATGGATATGGGGGTGGAGGTTATGATATTCCAATGGGAATGCCCCCACCTTGAATGGACATCCTGTGGTGCTTAAAGAGGTGGGGAGAGGAGTGGTTAAAGGATGGGAAATAAAAGGCATGGTAAAATTAGGACAGCGGGAGATCTCCACAGTGGTGATCACTACCCAACTCTCATTGTGGCTGTTGGGAACCAATGTTTTGAGTCACTATATTATAAATGGGCCCCACCGGAGCGTGATTACCCTAGAAAAGGAAGCCCCCTTGCCTAGGGACAGACATCCATTCAGAGTGGGATGTGGGATGTACCAAGGAAGAGATACAAATTGAATTAGAAAAGGGGGTAAGACCACATTTTGTACATCCCTACCCTTTGACGCCTGAAGCCAGAGAGGTCGTCAGTGAAATGGTTCAGGGACTGCTGTGGGCTGGGCTTGTAGAACCCACCATTGGAACTCCCCTTTATGGCCCATGTGAAAGGGTAGTGGAAAGTGGAGAATGGTAATAGATTATCGGGAGGTAAATAAAAGGACAAAAAAACTGGGCTTGGTGGTCAGCACCCTTCCTGAAATGTGGAATGCAGAGCAAAGGGCAGGCACTTCTCACTTTACTGTAATCGACATCTCAATCTGTTTCTTGGCAATTCCAGTATGGGAAAGCAACCAAGACATGTTTGCTTTTATGTTCAGAGGAAAACAGTAGCGGCCTCTGCGCTTGCCCCAGGACTGGTGCAATTTGCCGATACTAGCACACCAACAAGTGGGTAAAACACTTGACTCCCTGCCATGTGTTCAAAGCTATGTGGATGATATTTTAATTTGGGCAAACACACCTGGGGAATGTGCTGATATTTCCTACCAGGTACTACAGGCTCTAGGGATGGCAGGGTTTCAGGTAGATAAAAGGAAGTTTCAATGGGTGCAGCACTCAGTAAGGTACCTGGGTATGCAATTGGATGCCCAAGGCTTGGGAATCCTAGAACAAACTAAAGAAGCATTAGCCCAACTCCCCTCACCCTGCACTCGAAAAGAACTTCAGGCCAACTGAGATTGATGGGATGGTACCAGGCAGCATTACCTGACTTTGCCAGCCTGGCACGCCCCCTCTATTGGGTGCTAAAGGTCAAGAACTGCCAGGAGTGGGCATGGGGAGAAAAGGAAGGAGAGATTCACCAAGAAATGCTGCAGGCTATATTAGAGAGCCTGCCCCTACTCCCTCTGGACCCCAGCACGCCCAAATATCTGGAGGCAAGGGTCCGGGGGAACACCATTAGTGCGGTGTTATATCAGCAAAGTTGACAAAGGTGGGAGAATTGGGAGTTATTGGGAGCTTGGAGCTGGGCACTATCTAATACAGAAATTATGAGCCACTTCAAAAGGAAATGTTAGCGGTGGTTTTTGGACTAGAGAAAGGGGAGAGGTTGGTGGGAGATGCCCCCCTAAGGATTCAAGCATGGCCTGGGATATTGGCTGCCTTAAGGAAAGGCTTGCCCACGGGGTCCCTCCACCAAACCAGGTGGTTAAAGTGGAGCCTACAGCTAGCCAGGTACCTGCATCGGGAGGCAGGGGGAATGTTGAAAAATCCAGTACTCTCTTGGTTAGAGACACCCACAGAGGGGGAGGCTATAAGCCCAATAACCCCCACAGGAAGTTTTCACCCTGCAGATCCTCAAGCTCTATTTACCGATGGGGCTGCAGATGGTGTAATGGCAGTATGGGCTTGGTATTGCCTTTACACCGAAGAATATGGGAGGAGTGAAATACAAGGGAGCACCCAATTAGCAGAATTGAAGGCTGTAGAAGAAGCAATTGGTTATGGGATTGATAAGGGTTGGACGGAAATAAGAGTGTATACAGATAGTTGGGTATGTGCTAAGGAGGCCACCAAATGGATCTCTTATTGGAAAAAGGCTGGATGGGACTTGAAAGGCAGACTGTTTGGGGAATGAAAATCTGGCAACTTATTTGGGAGATGAGTGGCCAAATGAGGGTGGCCACCCGACATGTGGCTGGACATCAAGGGGATGGTTGATGTCTCCGGAAGTAATTGAGAATGCCAAGGCAGACTCGCTGATGCGCCTTTCCCGCATCAACTCTCTGGAGACAGCACAGGCAGCCCATGCATTTGCTCATGAAGGGGGAAAAGGGATGCGGAAGAGACTTTGGCAGGAGGGAAGGAGGGCTATGGAAGCGGAGGTGCGACAAGCCCTGGAGGAATGTCCGGCTTGCAGCACTCACCGACAGTCCCCATACCCAGGGAGGGGACATATTAGTAGCTGTGGATGTAGCCACAGGCTGGCCAGAAGTATGGCGTACTATGGAGGCCACTGAGGAAATGGTGGTTCAAGCCTTGAAGGGAATAGAGACCCATTTTGGGAAACCACGCTGTTTAAAGACTGATAATGGGTCCCCATAATGGGTGGAAAGCATCTGGACCCGCTGATTTGAACATTTCCAGCCCCTCCAGAAGCTCTCTAACCTGGTCCTCCCCAACCTAAGGTCTGGAGGCGTTCCCCTCGAGTCCATCTTGCATCACTGTGGGGAAGTCCCGGTCTCTGCCCAAGAAAACAGAGGTGAAGAATTGGTTAAAAAGGTCTGCTTTCTCCTCTGGCGCAACCAGCAGATTTCCCAGAGGAACTTGCAGGGGCCCCACATTTCCCAGTGCTTTCTTTATCCTCCCTATATATTTGAAAAAGGACTTTTTATTATCTTTGATCTTGGACGCTAGTCCTAGCTCTATGTCTGCCTTAGCTTTCCTGACAGCCCCCCTACAGGCCCGAGCAGAGGAGGTATACTCCTCTTTGGAGATAGCACCCCTCTTCCACCAGGTGTACGCCACCTTTTTGGCGACCAGGCATTCCTGGATGCCCTTCATGAGCCAAGGGGGGCTTTCTGGCACTCCCGCTCCCCTTTCTTTTTGTTGGGATGGTTACCCCTTGGGCCCTGAGTATCGTCTCCTTAAGGAACAACCGCTCATCTTGGGCACTGAGTTCCCCTGCCCTTGAGAACCCCAGTGCCTCTCCCACTAATCTCCTCAACTCATTGAAGTTGGCCCTCTTGAAGTCTAGGGCTACTGCCTCACTGCTGGCCCTTGACACCCTGCGCTGGATGGTAAACTCCAGCAAGCAATGATCGCTATCACCCAGGTGGTCAAGGACCTGGAGGCCCCTTTACCAGGTCGTCGCCTGTGGCCAGGACCAGGTCCAAGAGGGCATTTCCTCTGGTGGGACTGTGCACCTCTTGAATTAAGTGGAGGTCCTGTGTCTCGGCCAGGAACCTCCTGGAATGGTCCGACCTGGCTGCCTGTTCCTCCCAACAGATGTCCAGGTAATTGAAGTCACCCATGACAACTACATCCCTTGCCTTAAGTGCCTCTGCAAGCTGGCCCGAAAATTCCCGGTCCAGCTCCTCCCCTTGGTTGGGGGGTCTGTAGTAGACCCCCACCGTTAAATCCCTCTCCCCACAGCCCCCTTGTATCTTGACCCAGAGCACTTCAGCTTGCCCCTCCTCTGACCCTATTTTGCTGGCAGAGGATATGTATTGCTCCTTGACACAGAACGCCACACTCCCACCTTTCCTTTCTTCTCTATCCTGCCTGTAAAGCCCATAACCCCTAATGCTAACTGTCCAGTCGTGGGATGAATCCCACCAAGTTTCTGTTAACCCTAGTATGTCTGAGTCTGAACTGGCTATCTGAGGGCAAGTTTCTCCTGCTTATTCCCCATAGTACAAGCATTGGTATATAGGCATTTAAAGCCCTGCCTAGCTATGTGTGCCACCCCCCGATTTGGGAGACTCTCTGGACCCCTGTTTCTTACCTGGGCACTCCTAGCATTTGTTACCTGTCTTGGTCGGGTGGTGTCCCACCTGTGGCCCCCTACAAGGTGACTGTAGCCCCGGGTACCAATTGGACTCTTGGCCAACAATGACGAATACAACACTGAGATTGAGGAGCACCAAATTCTCGGAGCGGAAGGCACTTACAATCATGCTGTGTGCGATGGACTTCAAATAGACTTTGTGCTTATATTTTCTAATATTGTGGGATCTCTAGATTGTGAGCCAGGAAGGCATCCCATCCCTACAGAGGTACGGAGGCCTTGTGTGGACAGGCAGAATTTCCCCATTTTAACTTAGGATGCATACAAGAGTCGCAAAATGGAGGGAAAAATCTCCTTATGGATTTCAGTGAGTCCCACCTACCCAGAAAAGATTCCCACAGTTTTGGAAACTAGGGTCCCAGAAAATTTTGTTGTATTCCCCTCACTGTTCTTAGAAAGATCTGTAGTCTTGCAATGGGAAATTAATGTCACCAGGACACATCTGTGGTGCCGCAAATGGGCAGAACCCATTCTATTGGCCTGGCTAGAAAATCCCAGATTGCATAGGAAATTTTGTAGAGGTGCAGCAACCATCCTGGGTTCAGTGGGAAGTGTCAGAGTGGTGCTTAACCAAATGGATATAGAGGTAGCGCAAAACAAGCTTGCTAGGATGGGACAACTCATCCACCAAGCATTAGAGGGACAAATTGTGGCTAATGAGGAATATCAGGAGAATCATGTCAAAACTATAACAGCGGCAGTGCAACCACTCAAGCATGTAAATGCCATTATGTGTTAGAAGGGATGTGAGACTTAGCAAATGAAACAGATTCTGCTATATGTTGTGTAACTATGCAAACCTTCGTATTACACCAATATGAAAGACAGGCGCTTTGGATCAAGTCAGGAGATCCAGCAGTCATATCAAATTCCTATGTAGAATGGTGTCCTGAATGTAAACCCCTCTTTGTGAAGGTCATGTCCTCCAGGATTAACAAGCCCTTGAGAGGATATATTCATGTAAGATTGGTGGGGTGGAGATAACAGAACCTGGTCTCTCTATGATTATGTCCCAATCCCTGTAGTGTTGATGGGGAGGGTTTGGGCCCCCAAGTCCCCTGCTAAATGGCTGACTCAAACAGGTGAGCTCCTAGACCACAGAGGGTGCGAACAATGGGGCCGTTATGAATGGATGTGCTATCATGAAAATTTCCTAATGGACCCTTGTTGTCTACATCAGGATAGTGTGGGTGATTGTATGTTAGATGGAATCTTTAACCAAACCACTGTAGTAGTGAACAATGCCGTTATGTGTCTATGTGTTGCTTCAGTGACCTTGGTAAGTTGGAAGAATGGGAATGTCTCCCAGGCCCCTGTTAATGAGTGACGTTGCAATGCTACCACTGTAGAAAGTGGAGGACATATTTATGCGCAACCTACCTATTCATGTTCATTAAGTTTAGCCAAGGTCTTCCCGGTGAATTGGACAATGTCATTAGGCCCTTCTTGAGAGGCTGTCTATCAGAAATTGGAGGCATTACAGAAGATGATTAGCAGTTACGCTACTGCTTTGAATAAAGAGAAACAGGCAAGCCTACATATAATACATCAGAAGGCAAAACTTTTAAAGTTAACTGCCAAGTTAGAATCAGTGTCTGGACACCATTGGTATGATATTTTCTTAGGTTATAGCCCCACCTGGACTGGGTTAATGAACTTTGTGCTACATCCAGTAGTTATCACTTTGCTGTGCATTGCTATCTTATGCTGCCTTATGTGTATGATTACTTGCTATGCCCGAAGATTATATGGGCAAGTGCAGGGCCTGATGGACTACGTTGATGGTTATGTAACCCTGCATAATTTTGATCGGCATGAGTACATGCAGATGCAACCGGTCAGGGAGGGATTGTAAGGCCTGTCTCAAAAAGGGTTCCAGGAGGAGGTTAAGCTGGCATCCCGGAGCGGGGGTTAGCTTTGCAGAACCCAGGAGCCACGGGATAATGACCTAATGCATCTGCTGTTCTTTAGGTAAGATTAGAAAAAGGAACTGCTCTTGCCTGACCCAACGGCTCTGGAAAGAGGAACTGCTCTTGCCTGACCCAACGGATTTGGAAAGGGGAACTTTGAAATAACTGCTTTGCAGCATGAAACAATAGCTTTGCTCTAAGCCATAAAAGGTAATAAGGCTAGAAGGTACTTGGATTGGAGAACCCAAAGAGATAGAAAGTGGGAGTGAAAGTGTAATAGTCATGAGACCTATGCCCCAATAGCATCACTTTGGGGAAGGACAAGGCTAAGGACCCGATAAAGGAGACCGTCTTGCCATCCTGGATGCAGGGTGGGGTTCCAGAGATAAGTCAGGTAATGACTTAGGACAGGGTAGGGTGTGCCTTTCCTCCAGCCTGACACACTAGTGGTTTTGTAAGCTCTTGTATTGAGTTGCTGCCATTAGACCATTTTGCTGTTACTCACAATAAAAGTTACACTTGTTTCTTTGACCCTGGTGTGTGATTTGTGGGTTACTCACCTTCCCCCCTTGGAAGGGAGGGAGCCCTAACAAGTCTATGGCCAAATCACCAAATCTCTGAATCAGTGCCAAATCTTTCAAAGCCAATTTGGCCAAATCAATTCGGGACAGTGACCCAAATCTCTGAATTGAATCATTGTCCTATGAATTGGCCAAATCCAAATCTGAATCAACTACTTCCCTATTTGCACAGGCCTATTGTGTGCATTTCCAAAAACATATTTTCAAATTTAAACTTTATTTTGAACCTGACTGTAAGAAGTTGGTGGTATGCCATCTGAAATTGGGTTGTCTCTCCGCTAGAATAGTAGTGTTGGGTCCTTCGAAAAATCTCCTGCTACACCTTAATGTTAGAGAGAGAGGTGTCAAACACTTTTTGGAGACAAAGGATCCATTAAAGGCTCAGGAGGTGGGCTTATCTTTTCAGGGCTCCACCATCCCCATCCCCTACCCTAATCACACCAGATGTTCTGGGCCTGTTGTTGCTTGTCTACTGAACTGAGTGTCCGGTCTTAGTCCTATGGACTCCTTCATCGAGCTTCCTCTTCTAAGTTGGCTGCTTGCCCCATTCTTCCCTGTACGGGTCCCAAGACAGCCACCTCTTAGTTCTAATCCTGCCCTTACCTTCAGGGTTGGGATGGACTTATCCCTCCTTGGAGTGTAATGTCATCCTTGTCTCTTTTCTCCTTTCACATCCCAAAGCAGTAATCTCCACCCCTTGGGAATGGACTCACTGACAGAGCAGTCTCCTCTGCCTCTTAGCTGGCTCTTGCCAGGTAAGTCAGGGGACTGGGGCTTTCCTCCAAACCCCAAGGTCAGTTCTTTCTCCCATTGTCTCTTGCCATCTTCTCTATTTTGGCTTTGCTCCCCCTTTCTCTAAACTGACCCTGGACACCCCCTCAGCATCACTTTAAATTCCTTTTCTTAATAACTGTGTTCCCCGTGGCAGCATCTGATTCACTGCTTTATTGACTCAGCTGTTTTTCTCTAAGTTTTTTGCCACAGCTTTTTTCTTCTTCTTCTGCTGCGCCATTCTCACTGTCCCAGGCTTGAACTCCGGCAGCTGGGCTTGCCACGGCAGCCGCTGAACTGCCACAGCCCCAGCTGGTTCCCTTAATTAGTCAGGGTGCGGCATCTTTCCTTGGCTTGGCATGGTTTCTTCTGCATCTCCGGGTAAGTTTATTTTCTTTGTGTTCTTCCTCATGTTCCTGTAGCAGGGTGCTTCAGCCACCCTGTCACACAGACCGTTTTATGGAAAAACCTAACCAAAGAGAGCTAACCATGTGAAGATTTCAGTTACATTTTCCTTTCTCTACATGAAAATGTTTGCTGATTGTTAACTAACAAGCAGGTTTGCCCCAGATATGGAACTGTTGCATATCCTACCCATAAGCCTCACTGGATCTTCAGAAATGCTGAAAGATCACAGGGGAATCAGGAGGAGATCAGGACAATGTGTGAAAAAGCATTGTAGTATCTCAACACTGGATCTATGCTTGAAGAACCCCAAGGTCTCTGGCAGTATGGCTGTAATGAAAGTGTGGAATTCTTGTGTGACAGATTTGGAACTGCTTCATCATAATTTAAGAAAATGGCTTGTTGACCTAATTCCAGACTAACCCCTAATGAGTTAAACCCAGGTATCCACACAGAAAGCATCCCAATAACCAGGCCAACATACCGTATTCATAAATTATCACAGGGCAGCTCCAAATCCGTCACATCCAGTTTCTCTTCTGACAAATAAAAGACCAGAAATAGCTTTCTGCAGCAGTGCAAGTAACTCTGTTGGGTATTAGACTCATTTCAAGAAACTCAGGAATTATCCAGTGGGGGTCACAGCTTCCACTGTTATATTTCAGTAATCTCAAGAATTATACAGTAGGGGGTATCACTGGAGCTCCCATGGCTTCTAAATTCAGTAATAATTGAGTGTTTAGCTCCCTACCTGCCTAAGCACCTCTCTTACCCTTCTCTTTTCCTTTCATGGGGAATTCAAACCAATGCCTTTTTTTAAAGCTGGTTCTATATTTGAAGAGGTTCACTATGCTTACTATATTTGGACATTCACTATACTTACCTCTATCAGATGTCTCCTACCTTCCCAATTAGTTTCATCTACTCTTAATCCCTGAGTAGAAAGACAAAGAAAACTCCAGAGTTAAAATATCACCACCCTTGCTTTACTAAGTCAGAATTGCATTTGTGGTACAAATTAGCCAGTAGCAAAAATGTTCCTATTTTAAGAAAACTTTGTTTTGTCAGCAGTTCAGAGTCTCCTTCTCATGTCTCTGGCTTCAACTACATTATTCAACTGAACTGTATCTGACAAGGAGTGTATCTGAGGTGACTCGTATTTTTAAGATACCTTACACAATGTTCTTTGATTGCTCAGTGGTAGAGCAGGGAAATGTAGGACAAATGTGTCACAGTCCTGGCTATGTTCCACATGGAGAAGTCCCAGGATAGTGACCCAACATTTTGAAGCTGTGTACTTCCAAGCCACCCACATCCAAACAAGTAGATCCTCACTCTAGCTCTGAGTCTTTAGTGAATAGTCCTCTATCTGAAATACTCAGCTCAGCCACCTATGTACCCTCCATAGTTAAAACAGGAAACACAAGCTTTGCATAGAAACTACTTAAACACACACATTCTAATCTTAAGTAGCATAGACAGTTACAGGTCTGTGTAAAATAATAAATCCCTTGATGCAAGCTGCCTCAGAAACCTAATCACTTCTAAATATATTTGGGTGTGTGGCCAGTACCCTAGAAGGGGTAAGCAAAAACCCCTCCCATACTTGCTTCACCAGTGGTGTCTTTGTTTTTGGCCACTGGTTCCCTGGCTGTAAGACCATTTCACTTTAAAAAGCAATATGTGGCAGATTTGGTGTTTCCATTTTTCTGTTGAGGATTTCCCATGCTCTAACCCCCTTTAGGTTGACAGAGTCAATAAAAGTCAGGAGCTTTGCTGGAAGCCACTCCATTGTCTCACCACAGTAAGACTATTCTGTGTTTTTGGTCTTGTCATAGCCTTTTGTGAACTTTCCCAGTTGTCTGTTCTTGTTACAAAATAGAGGTTCTAATTCAAAACCAATATTACAAATATAACTAATTCACAACACAATGAGAAATTATAAGTTGACAGACTTCTTCCTCATACTGTCACAAAGTGTACATGCAGGATCTTGAAGCACTTTTGTATAAGATGAGGATGATTGTATGATAACTATATAAGGAGCAGCAAGACATAGTTCCTGTCAAGAGAAGATAGAGCTGAGTGACAAATCTCCTAAGATGCACATGAATCCAAGGAGAGACATTAGTTTAGGGAGCCTAAATCCCAGTTTCTTATATGAAAATGAGCAAGCCATACTCTTACCATGAATGAAAAACAAGAGAGGAAAATTTGCCAAAAACACCCACAAACTCAATGTGTAGATGTTAGCATGCCGGGGTGGATGGCAGGGGAACTGGCGGGGGCCTGATCCATGTTGTGACAGCACAGCCCCGGCCCCTTCCTGCCATCTGCCCTGAGGCATGCATGCCAAGCAAAATGCCTTTGCATGCCACATTGGCACCTATGCCAGGGGTTGCCTACCGCAGTGTAGAACAATCAACAATTAAGTCAACAGTTGACTCCCTCAACTGCCTGAGTAGAAATAGCAGTGCTCATGTCTGGTGGAACAGGAATCAAAGCAGGGTGCTTCTATTCTGGGCAAAAAATGAGATTCCCCACTTAAGACATATATCTTATTTTGTGGGGGGGAGAGGGGTGATTAGGAAAAAGGTGTGTGGGGGTGCAAGTTAAACTGGCAGTAGAGGTTAAGGTTAATACCAGTGATCTCAACCTTTTTGGACTCAAGGAGCCCCACATTAGACTCAAAACATCCCTCAGAAAATACGAGTTCTTAGCTTTCACTCAGTTCTTGACTATGGAAAAGTAATGGATCAACTACAAAGAACTTGGAAAGACTACAACAGGTCAGAATGATTCCTATTGTAAATCTCTGAGTTTATCTTGTGAATCATATATATGTATTTGCACACATACCAGTGGTAATATTGAGTGGCACCCCACAGCACCCTTAAAAGGATCTCATGACACTTCAGGGACCTGCAGTACTCTGCTCGAAAATCACTGTTTTATACAAACATTTTGACCTGTCCATCTATTGATCTGTTTTATTTTTAATTTAATTTTGAATTTGTAATCTTAGCAGTACATTAATGGATATATATTTGTTTAAATTTTAACCAGCTTTGGATGAATGGAGTTAAGCAGTTGTATGGTTAAACCTTGCTCGTTTTACTCACACATGTATTCTCCTATTGCAGTCAAATGACATGTGTGAGTAAAGCAAGCATGGTTTGGCTTTAACATTGCAGAACTCAATAAACTGAGACAATCTGAAACAGTCCCAGAAATCCTGCCTCCAGTTCTATAGATCTGCATACTTATGATTTTCTAACGCTTCATAGATTTGTATATAAACTGTACATATAGGAAGAATCCAACTGCAGCATTACAGAGTTGTGCAATGCAGCACTCTGCATTAGTTTTCTTCCACGATGTTCAACTTCATAATCCTGCAGGCAACATGGAGCTGACTGAAAAACTATACTTAAAAAAATAAATAAATGTCCTCAAGTAATCTTTTTATGCCTTACAATTTAATTAATTTTACAATATTTTTAATACATGATGTGACCTTTCAATCAGCGCTTGAAGCAGGATGCACCAGCTATTATAGTACTAATCTGGAGAAAAGGAGACCCAGGTTTTGTTCTTTGCTCTGCCACAGACTTCTTGTGTTACCTCAGGCAAGTCACTTTGAACAAGCTAGCTCTGGCAGCAGAAGCAATAAAGACGCATTAACCTATGTGGACAATACCTTTCCTATTTTGTTTCCTTACATTAGCATATCATCAAAAAGTAAAAATGAGCTATAAAGCCAAACCTTATTTTAATAATTAGTAACACAGCTGTATTGCTTGTGATGCTCAAACTAAACTTACTCAGAGTGAGGTGGGCTAGCTCTACACAACACTACGTTGTGTCACACATACCCTGTTTCCCAGTGGCTTAGTTCCCTATCTAGGGGGACACACTTCCCTGTCCTAAAGGGAGAGATGTGGGTAGCAGTGTAAGAATGCAGCTGGGCACAGATGTGGTGACTTTTAGTTCATGATTGGGGATGTGTGACTGCCAGCAGCAGCCCCTTTTTTTGGCTCTCACGAGTCGGCACCTGGGGCAGCTGCTCCTCTTCCCCCGCTTAGTTACACCACTGTTTGTGAAGATACATTAAAGATTGTGAGTTACTCAGCTACTGTGGTCATAAAGAGCATATAAAGTACTAAATAGACATAAATTAAATGCTAAAATGAAATTTAATTCAGAATTAGGTGTTTTTTTTTACTTTTTAATGATCTCATTAAAATCTCACAAAACTTGAACAGGAAAAAATATTGGCAATTTTTTTCCTGTTCATTTCACTCAGTAATAACTGAATGCATTGTGCTTAGTCTTGGGACCAAACTTGGCAGGTGATGATATACATAATTTTACTTTCAGATAAGGAATGATGAGAAGTTATTTCAAAGGAGTATTTGTCAGAAATTCTACTGCTTAAAATAGAGTTTTCTTATATAATAAAGATATATAAGGGAGCAAATCCTCACCTACTATATATTGGCAAGCCTCCGTTGACAATCACATACGCATAACCTAACAGAAATGATGTTATCTAACAACGAGATGAAAGCAGAACTGATATGCAATGAAGTTATGAATACTGTATGTGACTGCTCAGTGGCAGGAAGTTGTTTTATATTGGGTTATAAGGCTTTCCTGGTTGGATGCACTGATTTAATTTAGCAGGGGACTCCGGGAAGACCAAAGAGGAAGAGAAGAGCTCTATATAAGAATATCTTGACAAACTATTGAAAGACAGTGGACAAAATAACACATATCTGTCATCATTGCTGTCCTGGTCAGGTGTTATTGATGTGTTTTCAGTGTTGAAATCTCAGGGACTGCAGTGCAAAAAAAGTCATGGCCAGGAGATCCTACCACCAACCTTGTTTTAAAGAATGAATACAGGCTCAGTTTGGTGGCAAAGGCTTGGCGATGTTTATGGTCTACAAGGTACAGCTCTAACACATTTGTGATCTGACAGACAAGGTGCTAATGCATACATGCCCTTGACAGGGTATTGGCACAACTCCAATTTCAGTTCCCCTAATATCTAATTTTCTTTTTACCCAAAGATCAAAACAAATCATGTATTACGTTCCACCAATGCCTTGAATATCTTGAACTGTCCTGTACCATGGACTTATTCCACATCCTGATCTGGGTATTCCCATTCCAGCCTTATCATTCTGGTACTGGACCATTCTGCACCTTGTACTGCCATCTCCTCCTCCCATCTCATGACAAGTGTGCACAGCTAGCCCATATATTAACCATATTCTAAGTTTTCCTTTTGTAAGGAGTTCATGCAGCAGGTTCACAGATTATGCTTAATACTGCCAATGCTTTAGCCCAGCTTTTCTATGAGTAGTATATATATATCGATCGATGTTCCAGTGAGAGCTGCATTCAATTCCTTTTTGTCTTTTTATAAGGGAGGATGTCTTCCCATGATCGTAGAAAAATATACTATAAAGACAGAAGATAACTCAGTGGGCTAGACACTTTTTGAGGTTACCTGGTCCCATCTATCTATCCATATGTGCCCCATCTGTCTACATTGGTCTGCACATTCCCTTGTACAACTGGTAGACAATTTTTACCGAATTATTTGTCTCATAAGTGGGCCTTGTAAGGGTAAAACCAGCAAAATCCGACTGATACCAGCATGTGACTAAAAACTTGTTGACAGGGATTAGGCAGCTGCAAGAGCTTGGGATCCTCAGCATACATGGCTGAAACTTGTCAACAAGAAACAAGAAAGGAGCTGCCCCTAATGTGTTGAGTGAACCTGAATGAAACTCGTTAACATGCTGGGCAAACATGAATCACCATCTCCAGAAAACAGTAACTAAGAGCCACAGGACTAAGATAATGATTTAAATAGGTGGAAAAATTCTTCTTTGCAAGCTTTCGGATATAAATACCCTTCTTCAGCCTGAGGAAGCATCTGCCAGCACGCTCAACTGCAGATGCTTCCTCAGCCTGAAGAAGGGTATTTATACCCAAAAGCTTGCTGTCCCGGGACCCGAGGAAGCTGAGAAGACTTACCGGGAGAGCAGGACACCGCGATGGAGGGAGAGCCTGCACGGCTTGTTAGCCACGTCTATGTACAGCTGCGGCCGGCAGCTGACAGTGACATCAGCCGCCAGCCGGGAGATTTAAAAATGGTGGCTGCCGCTCCAGAGGCGGCGGATGGAGAAGGGAACAAATGACTGTCAAAGCCGTCCCTGCTGTTAGCCCAGTGGGATGGGAGCTGCAGAGCCGAAGTGCTGGGGAGTCCGGTGGCCTGGAGAAGAGGTGGGATGGCTGAATCACCGGTGGATAAAGCCTGCGGTGCCAGATTGGGTGGGCAACGGAGGATCAAGACTACCCAGGAAGATCCCAAGCTGCATAAAGTAAGTGCTGTAGCAGTGGGTGCGGGAAGCGCCGAAGAGGGGCGTGAGGCTGAAGGTTCACCTGGAGGGAGAGAAAGATCAGGGCGGGATCACCGCCTAGAATAGAAGTGTCGATCAAAGAATAAGGGGACAGCGCTATATATCCATCCAAGAGACGTTACTCCTGGGCAATATCATAAGGGTGCTGGTGGTAGGTCAGGGAGGTAGGCCTTATAGAAGGATCACTGTGAGAAAGTACGCAGCTGATGGTGTAGAGTGATGGATCAGTGGTGGGAAGGATCCATTGCAATAGGGCTGGGACATCTATACCGGTGGGGAAGGAGTCTGTCGGTACATCACTGAGCAGGTGCAGGGAAGTGGAGGCCACAGGTGGCATGAGACCGGGGTGTAGGGGTTGCAGGAGCCCCGTATGTAACCGACGAGACCAACCCGGGACACCGAGGGACCTGTGAACTAGCCCCGCCCCACTGGGATAACAGCAAAGTCGTGGCAGGGGAGAAGCAGGGTTGGCGAAGCGGGTATACAACCAAACTAGTAACACCAATGCTTGGTGAAGAGGGTGGTCACCAAAACGGAGAGCCAGACTACTACTAGGGATCTATGAAGGGCCACTGGGGACACTTGCAAAGAAGAACTTTTCCAACTATTTGAGTTGGTCTAATAAAAGATATCAGATTTACCCAAAGAACCTTGTCTGCCTATGTCCTCAGACAAACACGGCTACAACCTAAACCCCTGTAAAATAATAATTTGGCATTTGATTAGCCAGGGCCCAGCCAAAGCATGCAGAGAGATCATGATCAAGAAAGGATATAAAAATCAAAGGTTTGCACTCAGACCTTGGATTTTGATATGATATTTGCTGAACTATCTGTAGGACCCATGCTGATGGAGACTGAAAGCCGAGCCAGTTTCACTTTGCGGTAGTCAAGACTCATCCCATAAGATTATGTTTCGCTATTAATCTTGTTTTGTCAATTCTAATATTATAAAGCCTTAGTCTGTATGTCCATAATGCCTTATTTGCACTCTGATTGGTTGTCTGAAATAACCAGAGTGCTCCAAGAGCATTCTGGATAAGAGGCAGTGGTAGAGCACTGCTGTGCTAGTGAGGGCAGAGTAGGGGGAGGGGGCGAGGCCAGCAATGCTGACCTCACCTCCCCTGGCCCTGTTCCCTGGAGGCAATGATGACAGCAACAGCATGGGGGGATGAGGCCAGCGGCACTGACTCCTTGGAGGCAGTGGCAGGAGGTGCAGTGGACCCAGACCACAAGCGGTGGGGTGGAGTAGCTCTGGGCCCAAGGTGATGCGGGGTGGAAAGGGAGGAGTGGGCCTGGGCCTAATGCAACGGGGGGAAGGGAGGAGCGGGCCCGGGCCTCATGTGATGGAGGGGAGACAGGAAGGGAGGAGCGGGGCCAGGCCTGATGCAGCAGCGGCAGGAGGTGGGGAAGGGAGGAACAGGCCCAGGCCCAGGCCCAGGCCCAGGCCCAGGCCCAAAGTGACAGCAGTGGCTGGCGGGGAGAAGCAGGCCTGGGCCTGATGCGGCAGGGGAGGAGTGGGGGCAGTGGAGGGGGAGGGGAGAATGGGCCTGGATGAGGCGGGTGGATGGACAAGGGACTCTGTCTCTACCCACTCCCCACATCATTCTTGATGGGCAATTTGTTAGTTAATCAATAAACCTCCCACATTGGCTGGAATGACCCAAGGGTCCACTTGAGTTTTGTGTCCATCCATTCTGGTTGTTAACAGCCTGGGAATGTTAGTTCCTGGATTTCAGTTGAGAGTTTTAGTCTACTTATGAATGTTTGGAATACTTTATCTATACAGTAATAGTAAGCCATAACTGATAATAAATGATGAGTCTTGAGTCTAAATACATATAGACATGCTATAAAATATATATGTATATAAAGAATATGCATAAAGCCCCAAAACTATAAATGTAGGTCTCGCTGGAACATTGATATATATACACATATATACATACATATATACATATACACATTTATATATATATATATACACACTGCTTACACAAAGGCTTTGCTAAAGCATTGGACAGAGTAATATATATATTGATTAATGTTCCAGTGAGGCATACAGGACCAGCTTCTAAGAGTTTATATTCTGTCTGTAAGAAAGTTGAAGCATTTTTTCCCAGACTGAAACCTTGTGCAAAAAGTGTGAATATTTTTTTAAAGAGGATTTTGTATTACATAGGGAAAGGAACTGGTTTCTGAATTAAGCCATCTAGTGCCTAAGACTATGCCATCTAGTGCCTAAGACTGCCCATACATGTGCTTTGAGGTGGTAGTGGAGGGCATTTTAATTAGAGTGGTTCCCAGACTCTCACCGTCACTTGTATTAAGGTTCCCAGGATTTCAAAATGGCCGCTGGGGCACTTTAACTAAAGCTCATTCAATAAATTTAATTAAAGTACCCCTATGGCCATTTTGAAATGAGCGTGTTGCGGGGGTACTTAATACGTGTGACAGTGAGGTAACACATAGAACATGGAGCAGACTCGATTAATCAAAACTGCTCCGGCATGTTCTAATTAGAATGTGAAGAGTCATGTCTATAGGCAGCCTAAACGCCTTAAGTGAGTGGGAAGTCGGTACAAATCTTAGACTTGCTAAGATCCATCGATGGAACATAAAACTAGTAGGCTAGACACCAATAATATCTTTTATTATTAAATGCCTCCGGAACACTTTTGCTCTAAATAACAGCATTTTGCTTTAAATGGGAAGGCTAGTCACAAGGTACTTTTGTCATTGCTCCTGCAAAGTCAGACCTGCTGAGGTAATCAGATAAATACAAAGGAAACTGTGGACAAGACCCAAGAGGGTGATTCCAGGAACTAGAATCCAGGATATGAGCCTCCTTCCTACAGCAATGCCAAACTTGCTCACTCACACTCCTTCTGCCTTGTTCTTCTGGACCAACATATCCTTCTCTCTTGGCAATGTGTTGGGCCAGTTTCAACACCAGAGTCGTAAAATGCTCATAGGCCTGCCATGCTCATGGCCTGGTGGTTAAAACACTTAGCTAGGATGTGGAAGTTGCAGGTTCACATCCATTTTGGCTGAGGAGGTCTAAAAACCTGGGTCTCCCAGTACCTGGATGTGTGCCCTAACCCCTAGACTAAGGGTATCAAACTCATGCCGTGGCCTGGGTTAGATCTGGACTGTAGGGCTCCTTACAGGGCAGATCTGTGGTGAAAGCAGCAGAGGCCATAGAGCCAGCAGCTGTGTCAGTGGCTATGGGGCAAATAGCAGCAAGCCAAGTTGCTGCAGGCCAAACAGGGCTCCATTGCCACAGCCTTTGCTCACTCCCCTGCCACTGATGGCCATGTCCAATAATGATCCATGGCCCTGGATTCTGTAGCAGTCCCCACCCCGCAATTCTGTAACCCACCAGGAAATCTGTGGTCTAGATAGAGTGGCTCCATGGGGCACATCCAGACCATGAGCTGTACGGTTGACGCTACTGCAGTAGACTATTGGGCTAAAAAGGGCAGGAAGCTTTTCTCCTACTTTAACAACTAATTGCTACAGGTGTTTTTTTGCGTGAATAGCATTTCAAGGACTTACTGTGCACCTTCCTGTCTGGCATAGGGTTGCAGTGAATGTAAATGGTTAGAGCAGATATTTGTGTAAGTGCCCCCAAATGAAGCTTATGCAATTAACATTAGCTAAATGAGTTCTACTTCCTCACCTAAAAAGGAGTTGGGTTTAGGTCATAGCATTAATGCACTACAGATTTGCACAGCATATTTTTATCAGAGACAATGACATTGGGTTGCAGCTCATTCTGTCTTCTTTAGAGTGGTTTTATTTTTAAGGATATTATTTTATCACAGGAAACATCACCATATTCTGACAATATTGGTAACTTGGTCCCTGACTCCCAGGTATACTCTGACTCCAGCTCTGACCCCTGGCACTACTTCTTACTCCCAAAATTGATTCAGATTGTGATTTGGACTCTACTCTTGGATTTCCCCTTGAATCTGGTAACTTGGGCTCTGATTCTTGTCATGATTTGGCTCCTCCCCTCCTCCAGTGGCTGAACTACGAACCCAGAATGCTTGTGCCCTGGTTCTTCCACCACTGTCAGTACCACTATATGGCAGTTACACAATACTACTTCCAGTTCTGGCTATACTATACTGCTGTTCTGAGTAGGTTAAGTCTGGTTCCAGAGGTCTTTAATGGGTCTGCTACTTGTTCTGGATTTTGGTTTGCAAAAGTTGGTTGCTATAACCTCCCTAGCCTACCATGTCACAGAAACAGACTCTAATAATCCAAACAGAGAGAAACTTAAGGCCACAATAGATGTTACACTTTACAACCCGATAGTGTGTTACAACCTATAACATGATACATGTGCATGGGGTTATATCTCATTTAGGAGTCCAATCATTGCCTGATAACTAAAGCTTAATGGATGTAGTTTATCTAAACCAGATGTTGTTGAACCAGGTTCTGCAACTGGTTTTGTAACATCTATCAGGTTAGGGTCTGTCTGCAGTGAGGGTTATGTAGTTCATCTACCAGGTGTAGCTCCAGAGCCTGTAATTTCTTATCTCCACACTTCCTTGTTGTAGAATGGGTGTGAGTGAGGCTAAATAGATAAAACAGGTTCTGTGCTGGTTTTGCTGGAAATGCAAAGTACTCAATTATCACCTTAGTATTTGCCAACTTGAAAATTCAAGTAGTCACTTGAACCAGTACTTTTCAGCAGTGGGATTCTGGACAGTCCTAAAGCTATACACGTGCCCTGGTCTAGCTCCCAAGACAGAGAAATGAGAGAATTATGAGCTATTAAATCTTGATCACTTTTCACACCTGAGATTCCTGCATCTCAGGAAGTCAGAAGCATACATACAGACTCACTCTCCATTCATGTGCTTCTAACTACAGACACACAATAAATACACACATTTGCTCTTCCAAGATGCACACATTTGTACAGAGACTAGCTGGGAGGAAAGAAGAAGAAAGATGAAAAACTGGAAAAAAAACAAAGCCACAAAAACATCAACTAAAGGAAAGCTCTGACCTGTTTGAAAGTATTCATTAAAACCCTCTCCCATTTCTCAGTCCCTTTTATGCCAGTGCCAAGCTCAGAGATGATCAGTATTTATCCTGTAGGAGCATGTAGCGGCCCTAGCCATGGGGTGGGATTCCATTCTCCAAAGGAAAATAGAACAATAGGAAAAGAGGAGCTGGGTCAGGTTCAGTGGTAGGTATGAGATATTTCTACCCAAGAATCGAGTCTCCTTAACTGATATGGCTGGGGGAAATTCCATGATACTCTGTGCACAGCTCTGCCTATGTCACTGGACATGGTTGGTAGCAGACAGCCCCTTAGGTACAGCTGCATCTGCCTGCTCCTGTTGTTTGCAGGGCCCTGGGATTGCATGACAGTCCCTCAGAGGGGCAGTTACCCAGTGTTTGTGCTGCTGACAGCCAGAATAGATTTCTGATGGACTGCAGCACATGGAAAGCCTTCAGGCTGTTATATGGGAGAGTGTCCCACTGCGTCCGCCTCTTGTGCCATCTCTTAGCACCTAAAGGCTGCTGAATTCACCCCTGTTGCTGGCAAGGGCTCCCTACAGCAGTGTAGTCCTAATGGCATCAGTTCTGCATCTCATTGGTGACCATAGAATTGCTGCTGACTTACAGCCATGTGAAGAAGTGGAGAATATGGTTCCATGCTGTGAAATGCAGGAAGAATTTAGGCTCATGAACTCACTCCAGACTTGTGGGAGGGCTGGGGACACTGTCTGTAAGGGAGGAGGATACTTGCAATGCCCCTGTGCACATATGTGTGTGATGCTGGCCCTGATGATCACTCTTTGCATGAAGGGCACCCTCACTGGGATGAGCAATGCATTGTTCCAGGAGGTTCCCCTCTCCTCCTCCAAGCAACAACCGTTGAGGTGGGGGTTGGGATGCTTCAAGGTCAAGCTTAAACTGGAGCGTGACATGTATTGAAACTGCTAGTTCTTTGCCAGGAATCTTGGCAAGTTCTGCTAACTCAGATCCTCCAGATAAAGGCAGTTCTGTTATGCCCTGTTAAATTTACCTTTATGCTAACCCACAAAAATTTTACCCTTAAAATAACTAGAAATATAGGCTGCTATAACCAAAATAAGAATGCCCACACAGCCCTCAAGTTTCACAAGCAAGTGGGTAGAAACAGGAAGGCTAGCATATAGGAGCAATTAGTGAGCAATCAACTTGGCAATTGCTACCATTGTGAAGTCAAGTAGCCCCTTGACCACAAACAATGGTGGGATGGCCATCTCTGCAACACCCCTGCCCCCACCAAAAAAAACCCCAGGCACAGAATAGCAAGCAAATACATTTTATTCTTTACAGAGAGGAAAGTTTTAATTTACTTCATACATATACATGCATACATACATACATACATATTAATTACAGCTAAATTATAGCTAAGCTATTAAAGCCAACTATTTAAATCTTAAATATTTAAGATTTTAATATTCATTTATTTAAGGTTAAATATTTAAGCATTTGGAGTATTTAAATTAAAGCTAAGTAATTCAAGCTAAATTAAAATTTAATAGATATATTTTCTGTCTAGAACAGTGCCACCCAGAGCATGAGAATTCATAGTACATGAATCCACTCTGTAAAAAACATTATGGCATGTAAGCACCATCCAGTGCTACTACAAGGTATG
Organism: Crocodylus siamensis; assembly: GCF_052110815.1. Lineage (NCBI taxonomy): Eukaryota > Metazoa > Chordata > Crocodylia > Crocodylidae > Crocodylus > Crocodylus siamensis. The sequence continues at coordinate 105,826,530 of NC_143398.1, forward strand.
TAACTTTAATACACAATTGAATTAATGTATACCACCCTTCTAGACAATAAGTGCAACTAAATTAGATGCAGCTGAATCCACATTTAGATAAATCTAGGTTACCATACATCTCGGTTTTCCCAGACACGTCCTCTTTTTGAGCCCTCTGATCTCCTTCCAGGCAGGTTTTTTAAATCTGACCAAATGTCTGGGATTTTGCTTTGTGCCGCTGGTGGCAGCAAGGAGCGCAGATGTACCTGCTTGCAGCTGGGGAGGCACAGGGAGACCCATGTGGTGCTCCCTGCTGCTTCCAAACACCCTCCTCCTGCTCCCACTAGCGGAGCAAAGCAACATCCTGGGACATTTGGTCAGGGAACAGGGAGCAGAGTAGGGGGTTACCTGCCCCTCCAGTAGGGTAAAGGGATGGGGGGGCCCTCTGAGGACAGTTGGGAACTCTGTGGCTGGTCAGTAACACAGAGGTTGATGCCTTTGCTTGCATAGGCTGAGTGGCCAGGAGACACTGCCTGGGGAGAGGGGGAGTGGGGGAAGGAGGGCCGTGGCCAGGCTGTCTGGATCCACGTGGCATCCCAGGGTGGGAGGTGCAACTAGCCTCCCCACCTCTTTCCTCTAGCCCACTCTGGGGCCCAAAACACTCCACCACCACCTGCATGAATAGGAGCCAGTGTGCTCTGGCTCAGTCAGGACAGGGACAGCTGGGGCCCCTGTGGCAGGCCTGGGGGGGAAAGGGCTGTGGGTCAGGAGTGAGGGCCACTGGCAGGGCTTGGGGGGCAGGGGCTGTAGATCAGGGTGAGGGGTATGGGACAGTGGTAGACTGGATTGGGAGTGCAAGGATACATTGGCAGCACCAGGGTGCTGCAGGTCAGGAGTGAAGGGCACCAGTAGGGATGGGGGTGGGGCAATGTAACAGGGGGCCTTCTCAGGGATGATTTACCAATGACCCGCCTACCTGTTTCTGGGCCAACCACCCACCTTCTCTCCTGCCATGTTAATTAAGTGGGAGGCTGCCCATTTCTTGCCCCAATGTCAGGGGCACTATCTGTGGCTCCGTTCCTCCCTTATACTGCAGCCTAAGCCTTGCAGATGGCATCCACTGTTCTTATTATCACTGGCCCACACTGGGCCCCAGAATCCTCCAGTCCAGACCCCTACTAGATCCCTCCACTCAAGCAGTCCACTTTGCCTTTATTTGGGGCTGCCTAGCTCCCTGATCTGTTCCTTCTTACAGGTGTGGTCCCCTCAGGACCTTTTGGCTAGCCCGGCCCTGGCCTTACCTCCAGGCCAGTTGGAACCCCAGGCCCTCAGCTCTGGGTGTCCCTCGTGGTGGGCCTTGGACCCTTCCAGTCCTGGCCCCAGCATTGACCAGTTGAGGGATTTCAAGTCAGACTTTTGAGTCTATAGCCCTCTCACTTTCCTGGGTCTGCCTTCATGACCTTTCTATGGGGTAACCCACCTGGTTGTGGGAGCTGGAGTTATTAAGGTGCCCCAACTCACCTTTCACTGGGGTGGTAACCTGGAAATATGGTAAACCTACAATCAAGGCCCCTGGAGTGCTAGTCATTAAGTTCATGTGAATGAAACTAAACAGCAAATATGAAAGAGAATTAACTCTCAGATTAAAATTATAAAGGATGGAGACATATACTCACAATTAGAAACATTTGTCACAGAACAACCCCGCTGTCTCTGACTTCACTATTGTAGTGCTCAAGGGAAATCTACTTAACATTTTAAGAAGGTGAACTTAGAAACAAAAATCATAAGCTAGCTGGACACTGAGGGCATTTATACACATACATTTGTCTGCTCTGATACACTGGAAATCCAGCACATCAGAGCAGACTCAATTAATTAATCCACATGCAATCTGATGTGCCAGTGCTGTGTCGCACATATTTATATAAATGGCGAAATGTGCATCAGCACTGAGAAAATGGTGGCCGTGTGCTTTTGAACTAAAACACCTTTGATGTTTTTAGTTTAAAAGTGCACCACTGCCATTTTCTCAGTGCTGATGCACATTTTGCTATTTATACAAATGCATGCGACACAGTGCCGGGTGCCTTTAAAAGCACCCAGCGCTGTAGCACAAGCATGTGTACAAATGCCCTAAGAACCAAGGACTAAATAGTGCTATTGGATTTATGACCCATTATAATTTATCCAACTCCTGAATTCTTTCTGGACAAGGAAGGTGAGATTGATCCTCCACACTTCTAATATGACTGGACCTCCTAGTAATCACAGTCTCTTCTTCAGCTAATTGTGTGCCTGCTGTATCTGAAAATTTGTCTCAGCTCCTCCCCTATTTCATAGATTTCATAGACAATAGGGCTGGAAGGGACCTTGGGAGATCATTGAGTCCAGCCCCCTGCCCAAAGGGCAGGAAGTCAGCTGGGGTCATAGGATCCCAGCAAGATAAGCATCCAATTTACTCTTGAAGGTGTTCAATGGAGGTGCTTGAACCACCTCCACTGGCAGACTGTTCCAGACCTTGGGGGCTCGGACAGTAAAGAAATTCTTCCTTATGTCCAGCCTGAAACGGTCTTGCAGGAGTTTGTGACCGTTTGACCTCATCATCCCTTGGGGCGCTCTGGTGCACAAACGTTCCCCCAGATCCTGGTGGTCACCCTTGATAAACTTATAGGTGGCCATCAGATCACCCCTGAGCCTGTGCTTTTCCAGGCTAAAGAGTCCCATGGCTCTCAGCCTGTCATCGTAAGATCTGTTTTCCTGACCTCTGATCATGTGTGTGGCTCTCCTCTGGACTCTCTCAAGCTTCTCCACATCCTTTTTGAATTGTGGAGCCCAAAACCGGACGCAGTACTCCAGCTGCGGCCTCACCAAGGCCGAGTACAAGGGGAAAATGATGTCCCGGGATTTGCTCGAGAAGCATCTATGGATGCAAGCCAGCATTTTGGTCACTTTACTAGCCGCAGCATCGCATTGCAGGCTCATGTTCATCTTGTGGTCAATGATGACCCCCAAGTCTCTTTCTTCTGTAGTGCTATCCAACGTAGCACTGCCAAGCCTATAAGGGTGCTGCAGGTTTTTCCTCCCAAGGTGGAGAACCTTGCATTTTTCGGTGTTAAACACCATAAGGTTCTCGTGTGCCCATTTGCTGAGCTTGTCCAGGTCAGCCTGGATCACCCGCCTATCTTCTGGCGTGGATGCTTTGCCCCAAAGTTTGGTGTCATCGGCGAACTTGGCCAGTCCACTCCTGACTCCAATGTCCACATCATTAATGAAGATGTTGAACAGGATGGGTCCCAAGACAGAGCCTTGAGGGACCCCACTGGTCACAGGGCACCACGATGAGTGACTGCCATCAATTACAACCCTCTGAGTCTGACCACGGAGCCAGTTTCCCAGCCAGCGGATCGTGGTGAAGCCAAGGCCACAACTGGGCAGTTTGGCCAAGAGGTGATCATGGGATACCAGATCAAAAGCTTTTTTGAAGTCAAGATATATGACATCAATCTCTTCTCCCTTGTCCAGGTGATAGGTCACCTGGTCATAGAAGGAAATGAGATTGGTCAAACAAGACCTACCCGCAACAAACCCATGCTGGCTATCCCTTAGGATGTTAGCCTGGGCCAGTCCATCAAGGATGGCCTCCTTAATAAACTTTTCTAAGATCTTCCCCAGGATAGAAGTCAGGCTAATGGGCCTGTAGCTAGCCGGATCCACTCTCCTCCCTTTCTTGAAGATCGGCACCACATTGGCCTTCTTCCAGTCTTCGGGCACTACACCAGAGCACCAGGAGTTTTCAAGTATCCGTGCCAGGGGCTGGGCTATGATGCTCGCCAGCTCCTTGAGTACCCTGGGGTGCAGATTGTCAGGGCCAGCTGACTTGAAGGTATCCAGCTTCTCAAGGTGTTCCTTCACGAGGTCAGCATTTATGGAGGGTAGGATCTCCCTGTCCCATAGCAGGCATGGGCGTCCCATAAGACTGATGAAAGACTGACGCAAAGTACCTATTTAATAGGTTGGCTTTTTCCTGGGTGTCAGTTGTCAGTTGCCCCATCTGGTTTAGCAGGAGTCCAACATTGCCCTTGCTTTTCCTCCAGCTCCCCACATATCCGAAAAAGGACTTTTTGTTGTCCTTGATGCCTGAAGCTAGTTGGAGTTCAGTTGCAGCCTTGGCTTTCCTGGTTTGCTCCCTGCAGGACCAGACCAGTGCAGAATAATCCTCCTTGGAGGTGAATCCCGTCCTCCATCCTTTGTAGGCTTTCCTTTTTAGCCGCAGGAGGTCCGCTAGATCCCTAGAGAGCCGGGGGGCTGCTGTGCCTTCTTGCTGCCTTTCCTCCGTGTTGGGATAGATTTAGCTTGTGCATTGAGGATCGCTTCCTTGAGAAGCAACCACTCTTCTTGAACTCCCATCTCCCTGGGGTCACGGTCCCTGAGGGCCTGACTGACAAGCCTCTTGAGCTTGTCAAAGTCAGGTTTTCTGAAATCAAGAACTTCTTTGTTGCTGACTGATTTGCCAGCTTGATGGCGGATGGTGAAGGTGATCAGCTAGTGGTCACTGTCACCCAGCTTCCCATCGATCACTAGGTTGCCGATTAGGTCATCCCCCGTAGCCAGTACCAGGTCAAGCAGCGCTTTGCCTCTCGTTGGCCCATAGACCTCTTGGGTCAGGTAGAGGTCATCCATGCACGAGAGAAAGCTTTGCACCCGCTCAGATTTAGCTGAGTGATCTTCCCACGAGATGTCCGGGTAATTGAAGTCACCCATGACAACCAAGGTCCTGGAGCAAGCGGCCTCAGTCAGTTCCTGGGCGAACTCCTGGTCAAGCTCAGGACTTTGAGTGGGAGGTCTGTAGTAGACTCCCACCGTTGTGTCCCCTGTGCCGTATTCCCCACGAATTTTTACCCAGAGGGTCTCTAGCTGTCCATGCTGGTTGCCAACATCAGCTTGCAGGGACATGTAGCTTTCCTTCACATAGAGAGCTACACCCCCGCCCCTTTTGTCAGCACGATCCCTCCTGTACAGGGTATAGCCCTCTATACCCGTGGTCTAGTCATGGGTGGAGTCCCACCAGGTCTCCATTATCCCAAAGACGTCAGAATTCTTTGCACTGAGCAGGAGGACGAGCTCGTCCTGCTTGTTGCCCAGGCTCCTGGCATTAGTGTACAGGCAGGCAAGTGTGCCCTTGGGAGCTCTTGCCTTGCCCACAGATTGTGCCAGGGCTGGGGCAGTGTGGGCTCCCTTAAGTGCCTTAGTCTGCTGGCTTTGCAAGGGCCGCTCAGCGGGCCAGCAGTGGCAGTAGTCCCCCCATCCCCCAGCGGGCTTAGTTTAAAGCCCGGTGGAGCAGGTCAGCCAGCCTGGCTGAGAAGAGCCTCCTCCCCAGGGGAGAGAGGTGGAGGCCATCTTTTCCCAGCAGCTTGCTGCCTCTCTCTCCAAAGAGCGGGCTGTGGTCATGGAAGCCAAAGCCTTCCTGATGACACCAGCGCCGCAGTCTTTGGTTCACTGCGTGGATCCTCCTCTCCCTCCTCAGCCCATAGCCCGAGACTGGGAGGATGGACAAAAACACCACCTGAGCTCCCAGTCCCCTAAGCCCCACTCCCAACTCCCTGTAGCGCCTCATGACCTGGCTGGGGGTGCTCCGAGCCGTGTCATTGGTGCCCACGTGAATAAGGAGCATGGGGTAGTGGTCCGTGGGCTGGAGGAGCTGCGGGATCCTCTCCACAATGTCTCGGATGCGGGCCCCCGGGAAGCAGCAGACTTCCCGGGCTAAGGGGTCGGGGTGGCAGATTGCCCCCTCAGTGCCCCGCAGGATGGAGTCTCCCATAACAAACACCTTTCACTTTGACTTGGGGAGAGCGGGGGCAGTAGCTGCGGTAGAGCCTGGGTTGCCTGCAGGAACTGGCAACTGAGCAGGCTCTGCCGGGGCTGCAAGAGGTGCGAACCTGTTGCTAAGCTCCGGCGAGAGAGGGGCCTTGGTGCGGCGGGCCTTCGGGCCCTTGACCACCTTGGTCCATGCCCCAGACTGATGTGTTTCACTTGCTGTGCTTAGCTTCCTGTACTCAGAGATCCAAGAAGAATGTCTTATATTCAAAAGCTTGTCTAACTTTATTCCAACTACATAGTTGGTCCAATAAAAGATATCACCCCAAGAAATCCTTGCCTCTTGCATAGTCAAAACAAAGATTTTGTGACCCGAAAAGCGTATGTTGATAATAGAACCTACAAACTGAGAGTCACCAATATACCTGAGATACATAGATGACATCTTCATCATTTGAATTGAAACGCTGCAGTTCCTGATTGATTTCCACCAAAAATTCGACACTTATCACCCCTCCATCAGACTATCTCTTGCATACTCTAACACCAGCTTTTCCTTTTTTGGACACCATGATCAATATCCAAAATGGTAAAATACAAACCATCATATACAAAAAACTCAATGACCAACATACATATCTACACAGAGTCAACAATCACCCTAAACACACCAAGAAAACTGTGCAGCCAATCTCTCCGATACCACTGAATTTGCACCGAGAATACCCATGATCACCACCTCACAAATCTCAAAAGAGCTTTTAGCTAACAAGGACATTTGTCAAGAGAGGTAGATCATACTTTTGAAAGAGCCACCCAGATACCACGTGAAGACTCTCTGCAGTACAAACAGTAAATTCCCACAAATCGCACACCATTAGTTATGATATACCACCCTTCCCTGGGACCTACATGGAAAATCCTCAAATAATTGCAATGCATACTAGAAGAAGACCCAAGTCTTAAAAAGATCTTTCTAGAACAACCCATCCTATCCTTCAAACAAACCTCACTAACCTCATCCCCAGAAGCAAACTCCCTATGACCCAAACCACACCAAATGGATCCAAACCATGCCAGGACAAAAAATGCAAAACCTATCAACAAATTTCCACCATTCCCACAATAACCACACAACAGAACCATCACTACTCCTGGGTTTTACATCTGCACCTCCAGAAATATTATATATCTAATCCAGTACACCAAATGCCCTGATGGAAAATATGTAGGAGAAATCAAACAACAACTGTGCACCAGAATGAACACGCACCGAAAATCCATCAAAAACAAAAATATCCAATTACCCGTGGGTGCACACTTCTCAAAAGATGAGCACTGCCTCTCCAATCTCTCAGTTCTAATCTTCCAATGGAACCTACAAATCACCCTTCATAGATGAGCCTATGAACTTCGCTTCATAAATGTACTGGTTACCAAAAATCATGGACTCGATATAGACATTGGATTTATGACACATTACAACCTGCCTGACATCTGACTCACCAGGTACCTGCCTGAACTTATCATTTACAGCATTTACATTCCCCATAGCCCTTCCTTCCCTCCCTCTTTCTCTACCCTTTGTTTTTCTAATTTCCAGCTATTTACTTTTTCACAGACTGCTTTTCCTTTCTACCTTGGAGAACTCATCACTACAGCAGAGTCTCCCTTCCTTAGTTTTGGCATTCCTTCAGCCATTCCCATCCCCACCTTGTTCCTCCCCTCCCCTTCCCTCCCCTCTGTACCCACTGTTTTTCTAATTTCCCCCTATTTACATTCTCACTGACCTCCCATCACACTTTTAGCTGCCTTCATTCCTAGAAGATCTCAGAACAACAGCAGTCTCCTTATCCCTGAAGAAGGGTACTTGTGCTCGAAAGCTTGCAAAGAACTTTGTTCCAGCTACTGAGTTGGTCTAATAAAAGACATCAGATCTACCCCAAGAACCTTGCCTGCCGCATTCAGATGAAAACATTTTGTAGAATAGGAAGTTCTTTGTTTAAAAATAAGTTCTACACTTGCACTATGGACCCTTGTTACAACTGAGCATCACAATAAAGTAAAATATACCCAGGATAGAGAGCCAACACATGGACTATCTGCGCCTTGAATCTCACTTAAACCCTATTTGAAGGCTAAAAATATATATACAGATGAGGCAGATTTTATTCAATAGTGTATGCAGTCAAGTGAACAGGCAAGCATTACCATTCTCTGGCCCAAAGCACTTTATATATTAAAAATCAAAGGTAACAGATCCCCTCTGTTTTTGCAGCTGCTGCTACTAAAATCCACTCCTTCTCTAAAGGCCAAACAAGACAGATATGCAGAACAGGAGTGAGAAAATAACTGAAAAAAAATGAAAAACTCTGGTTTCTGGTACTTATTCCTACTTGAAGCTTTACTCCTAGACCACTGGTTCTCAATTGGGTTCCATGAGATACTTTCAAGGTTACCATGGCACTAGTTCTGGTACTGGCACTGCTGCTGCCATCCCCCACCCCAAGTGCCTCTGTTTCCAGAAGACATTGTGTGGAATTGGAGCAGGATGCAGTTGAGACAGAAGGAGCACCCCACTGCAGCCTGGCCTGAAGTGTGGCCACAGTAGCATAATTAGGGGCTGACAAGGGGCTTAGAGGGGGAACCCTCAGGTCTTCTCTGCCTGTTGGTCTGTGCTCTGAGTCAGCATTTTTCAAACCTGATGGGCACTTTCATGCCCAACTACGGTCCCTTCCACCTGCTCATGCAGCTCACAGGGGAACCATGGGAGGATAAGTAACAGGGCTGCATTAGGAGGGTGAAAAAGCAACTGTCAGCACAGATCAGGAAGGGGTGAGAAGGAAGCAGGCATCTTGAGTACCAGAGGAGGTACAGAGTAACGTTGCTAACCCAAGAATTTTTTTTTTTACTGACAATCTACAAGTGTTTTACTGTCAGCTAAACTTTTTACTGCCACAAGTTTTTACTGTATATGTTTTACGTAATGTAAGTATAATTCTTCTGCCAATAACTCTTCTGCTGTCATGTCCCAGTTAGAAGGGATGAGTTCAAATGTAGGGGTTTAACATGAACTGTACAAAAAAGTAAAAGCTTGGCTATCAGTAAAAAGTTTCATTAAAAAAAGTTTTCTTGGGTTGGCAATGCTTCTTGATTGCAGCAATGGTTTTACACTCTGCTGCCTCCCTCCCCTCTTCCCCTTGCCCCACCAGGGCATTCCTATTCACCCCCACAATCTGGTCATCTGCACCATCCTGCCCCCTTCCCCCCCAGGCTTGCCTCTGATGGCTCCACTCTCTCTATCCCCACATGGACCCCCCCAAAAACCTACCTGTGATCCAGCAGTATTACAGGCAGCCTGGGTTGCAGCAGCAACAGCACAAGGCTGAGAGAGTGGTCTCTCATGGGTGCTGTGCTTCCACTCAGACACCAGGTGGTGCTGCTGTGCTCTGTCTGTTTCAGCTTCAATCAAGCTGCATTTGCTTAGTGTTTTTACTGATGGGTTACATTTTTATTGACTTTACTGACAGCCATTTTTAGCTTGATTTTTTTACTGACAGTTGGCAACCTTGGTGCAGAGAAGAGCTTCCTTACAGCAGGCAGAAGGGACTCACTGTGGGTGTAAGTGCCCACAGGGTTTAGGAAATGCTGGCCCAGGACACAAAGCTTACTAGTTATGTCTGTGGAAGGTTGGCAGCAGACACTGCAGTAGGTGCCATTCCTGCCTCTTTTGGGTTCAGCTGGAGGCAAGCAGCACCACTCCAGATTCTAGTGCTGATTCACCCAGGTGGGGATTGGGCCCCTGACATTCTTCCAACATGCTGGGTAACCTGTGCCCTTAAGTGTCAGATGGGCTACTTAGAGGACAAGTAGCAGGTGGTATTTGCCCTGGGAAACAGGAGTCTGCCTGGGCTTCCTTCCAGAACAGCATACACTGGCCAGTGCTGTGACCCAGCCCTCATTTCTTCGCTTGTAGCTCAGCTGTGCAAAAGCAGCCTCCAGCTCAGGCATGATATCTCCCCAGCTTTCAAAAACCCTGTGGGAACCCTGACATCAAATCCATGAGACCCAGGGCAGGCTGAGTGAAGGAGATGCCTACTTCTCTTTGCACTCACAGGTCACCAGGGCAGGGACAGTCTCTGTGGCTATATATACAGATGACTTAATAGAACAGCTTATGTGTGTGTGTGTGTGTGTGTGTGTGTGTGTGTGTGTGTGTAGATAGATAGATAGTAGGGCTGTGCTAAATTTCACCCAGTGTTTTGTTTCAGTATGTTTTGAGCTCAAAACAGTGAAATCAAAATGAAAGAAAAGCCTTTGAAACAGCTTTGAAATGAAACAAGGGAACTCAAAATGTTTTGAAAGTTTCAAAATGTTTTGAGTTTTGAAGCCAGACTTGTTGACTTCAGCACTGGTCCCAACCAGCAGCACCCATCTGCTTTCATCAGGCAGGCAGATCGAGGGTTTGCCTACACCCCCAGGAGGGCTGTGGGGGCTATTCTGGAGTCCTCCCGGGACTGTGGGCCCCTGATCTAACTGCCAGATGACAGACTGGTGCTGGGCACAGCCCCCACCCAGAGCCGGGAAGATCAGTGCTGCCCCTGGTCCCAGGTGGCAGCACCTGGCTGTCTCCTGTCATCTGGAAGGCAGATTGGGGGCCCACACCCCTGGGAGGACTCCAGCACAGCCCCCGCCACCCTCCCGGGGGTGCTGGTGGGCCCCCGATCTGCCTGCCGGATGACAGGAGACTGGTTCTGCTGCCTGGGGCCAGCAACAGCCAGGGCCATCCCTAGGTGGGGCAAATCAGGGTGACCGCCCTGGGCCCCTTGCTTTGGAGAGCCCTGCAGAGCTGGTCAGAGTGGCTGTGGGGACTCTGTGCTGCCATCAGCTTCACATCTGGCTGCTCACTAACCCCCCCCCCACCACTACTGGGGGGCAGCTTCTTCGCATCCAGGGTGCATGGGATCAGGGCAGAGGCAAGTCCCCACACAAACTTATTTGCCCTGGTTCCACACCCTCCTCAGGTTGGCTCTGGCAGTCTTCTGCAGCATTTGGGGTGGGGGAGCGAGTGGCCAAACACAAAGCCAGCAGCGGTGGCAGTGCAGAGTCCCCACAGCCACTCTGTCTGGCTCTTCAGGACCCCCCAAAAGTGCAGTGCCCAGGGTGGTCACCCCAATTCATCTGGCAGGCAGATCGGGAGCCCACTAGCACCACAGGTAGGGCTGTGGGGGCTGTGCTGGAATCCTTATGGGGGTATGAGCCCCCAATCTGTCTGTCAGATGATAGGAGGCAGCCAGATGCTGCCACTTGGGGCCAGCAGTAGCACTGATCTTCCCAGTGCCAGTCCCAGCTGGCAGCATCCACTTCCTCTCATCTGGCAGGCAGACTGGGGGCTCGCCCACACCCAGTACCAGTCTGTCATCTGGCAGGCAGATCGGGGGCCCGCCGCTCCAGGAGGACTTTGGCACAGCCGCTGCAGACACCTTGGGGGTGCGGGTGAACCCCTGATCTACCTGCCAGATGAGAAGAGGCAGGTGCTGCTGGCTGGAACCAGCACTGGGAAGATCAGTGCTGCCACTGGCCCCAGGTGACAGCACCCGGATCCTGTCATCTGGCAGGCAGATTGGGAGCCTGCCTGCACCCCCAGGAGGTCTGTGAGGGCTGTGCCAGAGTCCTTCTGGGGGTGCAGGCCCCCAAAATGCCTGCCAGATGATAAGAGACAGCCAGTGGCAGCACTGATCTTCCCAGCACTGGGTGTGGGCTGCGCTCAGTGCCAGTCTGTCATCTGGCAGGCAGATCTGGGGCCTGCAGCCCTGGGAGGACTCCAGCAGAGCTCCCGCGACCCTCCTGGTCCTGATCTGCCTGCCTGCTGCATTTTATGATTCTCTATTATAACCTATGGGCGAAACAGCATTGAAAGAGTCAAAGAGTTTTGATGAAACAAAACAAAACAGTGCTTTCGAAATTAAATGAAACGCGAAACGAAACACTGTTTTGTCGAAATGTCAAAATGGAAGTCGAAGTGGAACGGTGCTGGTTTACACAGCCCTAATAAATAGATAGATAGATAGATAGAATATGTACTATAAAAAATAAGGTGTTACTAAACTCAGGAAAGTTATGGAGAGGTGCCTGGAGTCTAAAAAGTTAAGAACTTCTGTTCAAGACAAAGAAAGACCCACACATAACTTATCAGCCATTTCAAGATATGGCCAGCTTGGCTAATTCTTTTAAACGATAGGGACTAACCTTTCTGACAGGTGTGCCACAAGAGAAGCCCTGTATCCTCCCAGGTGCAACTCCAGTTCTTTTCCTCTGCTCAATTTATTGCTCTGTTTTCTGTTCCCTCCCCCACCTGCCATATGCCACACACAGAAGTTGCCTGTGCTGCTTGTAGCATGTGTACTGTGCATTGACCACCCCGGCTTAAAACATGGTCTTTAGTTATTCCTGACCACAGGCTCACAGCAATTTGGCAAAGAATGCTACCTTGACTATCTAAATCAGACCTATTATATGACAGTCTCCTTCAAAGCCTACAAAAATTCCAGGTGACCATTCCTTTCCTGTCAGCAAATATGAATGATACATCTTTGAAAGGTGTGTGTGTCACATCCCTCATTAAGATTTATGCACATAGAGGATGGCATCCTACAGCTGCTATCAGTTATGCTGTTAGCTCAAGCAGAGAGGTTTGTGTGGGGGATCTAAAGATTTCACCCTTTAAATGTGTCAATCATTATCTTGTTCCTTTTCCTTGTGCATTGAATCGCTTTCCTTCAAGGCTATCCCTTTCCTGTCTAAACCACATCAGTCTTACAATAACAGGAAACGTCTTCAAAAACATTTTTGAAGCTACTTCTAGAATATGGCCTTAATGATAATTTCTGGCAGTTAGATCAGGGGCCCACAGTCCCGGGAGGACTCCAGAATGGCCAATTTCCAAGGCATCTAGACAAAAGGTCCAATCAGCCCATTCCCAGGAGAACCAGACAGCAGCAGATCCTTGGGTACTTTAAAAAAACAAAAACAAAGAGCATGCTGTGATGTCCTGGCCAAAATTTTCTCTCTCTCAGAAAAGAATGTAAGGTCCTAGATTGTATGCAATATTCATGAGCATGTAAAATCTGGCATATTTGCTTTTGGGGAGGTCTAATCTCAGATATTTGTTTAAATTAAATTCACTATTTTCATGGTGTATCATATTGTATTGAATGCTACAATATTACTCCAAGAAATGACTGATTGGACACAAGTGAGAGTCTTCAACAACCTCAATCACAACTGGTCAACCTTAACTGTTCTACCCTTGAACAAGGAGTAAAATTGCAGCAGTCCCCCTAATGGCATAACTAGACTTAATGCCAGGTAATAACACAAAATTTAAGCGATGCCGTTTTCTCTGTCATTGGACTTCTCAGTGGAGGAGATGACAGTAACTTCCATTTTAACAAAATAGGAGAGCTGGCAGCTAAACAAGACTAGCACCCCATTCATTTAGTCAGATTGTTCACTGCTTAGGATCTCATTCTTGCCCCTGTAAATTGCCTGTTGTTAGGTAATTAAACAACTTTTATTTACAGAACACAATATGTTAATATAGTTTTCATCTACCCACCAGTATATAACTGAATGTTCTAATATACGACAATACTGGATGTTGTTAAAAAGATATCGCTACATCTAGAAAGCATTTTGTAAGTTATGGACTTCATTCTGATGCATTACTGAGCATATCTACATGAGATGCTAACTGCACAGTAGCCTAATAATACTGT